>NC_071534.1:39881363-40577363 GCF_026979565.1 Vidua chalybeata
AATATTACTCAGGATGGCAAAAGGAAGGTCAAGGGAAGAGAACAATGCAAATGGAAAACAGAAAAACACTGGAAAGCAGTGTTCCTTTAAACCAAAGTTCAGGAGTACTGGGAAATATAAAAGTAATGTTCAGCCTTGTGATACACTGGTCTTCCTGCCCCAGAGAATAATGCTGCTGAATTTTCTGGTGAGAAATTTTGATAGAAAAGCCTGGTGAAGTTAAGACAACGTAATTTTTATCCTGAAGTCAACTAAGTGAGGTCAGCCCCAGGCAGGATGCATGGTAGTGACCTCATCCTGCTGCCCCATGGTAACCATCGTCACTGCTTTGTTCTCACCTATGACTGTAAAGCAAAATAATCAATGATGGTATTTATCTTCCTGTAAACAAACACTCTGTCAGATGAGACAAAGCCTTAAAAGGGCATTTACCATGGCTACAATACACACTTGCAAGCATCAGCAGAGAAAAAGATGGAGAAGTATAGGGTATGATTTAGGCAAATCAAGTAATCATATCCAGTTATCCATCTTCCTGCAACACATCAGTAGGCAAAATACCTGGAACAGGCATGTGCAGCTTTCCATGGGTTCACTAATTGAAATACATGTGTCTGAATATCTCTTGGGATCCCATGATGGAAGTTTTCTTCTCAAATGCAAAAGGGATGTAATTTTTCCATTTTTCTCTAGGGGTTATCCAAATAGGGCAGGCATGCAGAGACCAGCCAGGTTTATCTTCTCAGGAAACTGTCCAGTGTCCAAGCATCATGGCTCCAGCATCATCTGGGCCAGGAGCTGATTCAAAATTCATCCATAGGAGGGGCCTCTTGATTAGGAATCAAGGCACAAGTCATAAGTAATATGAAGGTCATAGATGAAAGGTGATCAACATGCAAAACTATTGTTGGATCAAAAATCCCAATTGGAATGTCACAACCACAATGTAAGGTGTGTATCTTGAAAGAAATTGTAACGGGACTTTATCTAATTTTTTGAAAGGTTTGTTACATAATTTGTGAAATAAGCATTCAGAAAAAAAAAAAAAACCAACAAAAAACAAACCAACAAACCAACCCAACAAAAAACCAATAACAACTGATCATCAGTGTATTATCTGTAGAACAAACCAGATCTGAAAAGCTTGTAGGAGTATACATTTTGTATGTGCGCCTCTGTGTACCCAAGAAACTATACAACAGCCTTTTGTATCCAGGCAGCTTTTTTCACTTGGCAGTAAAGTATCATAAGGTCTTGGGAAGCAGAGATGCTGAATCTGCTGTGGACCTATGCTGCAGGAATGGAGGCTTACTATAGCTGAAATAAAAAGGGAGGAGGGAACATGACAAACTAGCTATTGCTTGAAATCTCCTGCAAGTGCTAAGAGAACCCAGCATGTTTTGATCTGAGGCAGCCTGCTACTTCTTCATGCTTTGGGTAGGAACAAGAAGACTACTCTCCAGAAGTTTAACTAGTAAGACTTCGTTGTCATGCATAAAACTGGTGACACTTTCCCCTTTCCCAGTAAGAATATTGAAGCATTAACACTACATCACTGAATTTTTACACAACTATATACACTATTTGCAGAGTAAATGGAGAAGGTTTAAGTTCTTTCCCCAGTTCCTGTGGAGCACACTGATATGGGACAACATATACAAGAATGGAGCTTCACTGTAGAATGAGATCCCTTGAAGAAGGGAAACACAGAGTGCAGCACAGATGCATAGCTGAGGAAAAACTGAGCTGCCGAGAACAAGTGGGCTCCTCTGCACTGAGAAAGAATCTGGAGGGCAGCTTTTAGGCAGTGTCACCAGTTAGAGGAAGCCCTGAATCAGTATGAAAAAATGCTACCTGCTGTCATTTGATTCCTGTGCTCTGGGAAACAAGACTTTTCATTTCTGTAAGAAAAACAAACAGAACAACATAGGGCTCTGTTGTCTACCTGATTTCCTAACAGCTGTCTTTGTTACTGTTAGTTGGCATGCTACTTAGATCAAAGACTGGGAATAAATATTTTCCTATCTTCACCCAGCAATGTTATCATTAAAAATAATCAAAAACCACTCCCCACTTTCCTTCCCCACCAGGGAAGCTTTTGCATCATGCCCTTCCTGCACTGAGTCAAAAGGCAGCAGCAATCTCTTCTGTGTATATTTCCAACAGCTGCTAATGCCATAAGTCAAACAAAAAGGCTGAAACTCTATTAAAAAAAAAAACAAACAGATAATGTGAAGCTGGAAGAGTATTTGAGAACATGGGTTTCCCAACAGTTTCCCAACAGTTCTGACTTTCTTTTCTAATTGGTTCTCACTGCCATCTCGTTATTTGCTCAGGGCAGGTCTATATGGGATAAAGTAAGTACTCTGCATCATATCACAAGCCCAGCTACCTTCCTGAATATTCAAATGCAAGATAAAGTCAGTCTCTTGAGTAAGTGCACTAGAAAATGTCTGGTATTAAATATCTCTTCAGCCCCTTGTTATACTTGACAACAAGTCACCCCTTTACCCCTGTGGATTAATAGGTTAGGACAAACCTGACATGGCTACTGGTAATTCTATTTAGACTGAGGTGTTTAATGGATATGAAAAACATAATCAGGCTATGAAGGGTAGAATGAAAGCCACTGTCACTCTGTTTGCCAGCCTGTCTCTAACTGAAAGGCAGAGTTCAGCTCCATCTGTCATCTACAGCATATGGACTTCTGAGAAAAATCAGTGTTAGAACTTCACTGAGACAGAGATTTACGTGGCCCAGCATTTACACACCATTTAACAATTTCCCTACCAGTGCTCATTTTCTTTGCATGTTTTGAGGGTTCAGTAAGGCACTCAGGACATTATCATGATCAGTGATCTATCACCCAGCAATTGTGCAGCTTCCACGTACAATCTACTCTACAACATAAACCCACAAAATTCAAGCACACAAGTTTTGATGCAACATCCATTTGCCTTCATATGCCACATCAAAACCAACTGTCCTAGTGGCTGCTGTCTTGATCTGCATGTTGAAAAATCTACCCTGAAGGTAAGACAGAAATGTTTTCTGATCCCTCTGCTGCCAATCGTCACAAGCCCAACCCTCAGGCTCCACACAGAACTTAACATTTTAGAAGATCAGTTCTCCTTGAACTTTGTCTCCAGCATCATTCAGCAATGCTGTTTGAATACCTGAGAACAACCTGGAACATACAGGACCTGCAAGCCTCTATTACCTGTATTAAATTAGCAATGTTACCATCTATGCTCTGCTGAGCCTGCTGAGATACTGGGAAGATATTAATAACTTTGAATTAGGAAGAAAAGTGGCACAATAAAAAGATACAGTAGGTATTTTACATCCTACACCTCGCACAACATTGACAGCAGTGGAAAGGGTTGTGAAAAAATATGTGTATTAGAAATAAATAGTGGAAAAAACATTGATCTTACAATGACAGCTGACAAAATGGCAGGTTGAGGCTGGCTACATTTTAGGGAAACATATCTTCTAGGAAGACAATACAAACCTCTTGAATATGAAAACACCTAACTGCACAAAAAATCAAAAGCACATTTTAAATGTTCCCCTTGTCTAAAGCAGCATTTTCCTCTAATTTGAAGCCTTGTCTGCTACTTCAATGGAACTAGAAAATCAGAGGTGTTTGACAACATTGATCTGGTTGCTAAACAACTGATAATTGACCTTCTCTATGTTTCAGTAATGTGTGCTTTAAGCAGTGAGCTTATTACCTTTCTGTTTGAAAGGTCGGGCCTGAATATTGACCAAGTACTTAAAATGGAAAGAAACCCCCAACAAGCCAAATTTAAGAAAAAAAAGTTTAAAGACAGATTTACTGATCAAAATGTGGGTTTTTTTTTAAGTTTAAAAAACATAATGGCATACAAACAGAATTCAGATTGCTTCTGTGGGCTGAAAATTCCTCTTTCCCATAAGGAAAATCTTAAACCTAGATTCTCAAACTGTGTCTCAATCTGACATTTGTTCAAGATTATTTGGAGTTTAAGGTGTTCCAGTCACATCATAATACCCAGTCCCTGTTGTGCTGACAGCACTGTTCACAGGCTGTGTTGAGAACTGAAGAGCTGATTGGGCTTTGCAAGGACAAAGGTTAAGAAGCTACAATATTTCCTGAACCATTTTGAAAAAGCATTGTCCAAAACCAGCAGTCCTGGTGTCAGTGGGAGTGGAAGAGCAAGGGGAACATGGAAAAGTGTATAGGCATGAACAAGCATTCAGGACCAGGAACTACAGCTGGGTGCCAAGCTCTGCTGCACTCAGGGCATCACTAGGTCACTGCAGCAGAATGAAGGACAGTTTATATCACCTGTATCAAGCAGGAGATACATTCACACTGCCTGACCAATCTGAAATGGTGTTAGGTCACAGAGAGTTAGAGTGCAAAGCATTGTCTACTATCATCACAAAGTAATATTCTCCGTGTTTGAAGGAGCTTATGCAAATACAGCAGTGCCATGACTCTTTACAAGAAAAGATCTAACCTGTACCAGCACAAGAGTGCCAATATAATGACTTTAAACTAGTGCTTTAGTGTCTTAAAAAAAAATGCACTCCAAAATAGAACATCCCAGGAAGGAAAGGCACAAAGCCCAGGACTATGGTCTGTTAGCAAGTCATCCCTCTCCATAAATACTAAAAGGTTTGAGTATTCCTGCAAAATCCCTTCACAATTTAAATTGATATTCACTGTAGGGGTGAGACATTCCCAAATACATGTGTGATCTTTTCAGCTCTGGATTTGACTAGCATAGCTCATGCAAAATTAACTGGTTTTGCATGCCATGTGATTTTCAAAGTCACAATATAGATAAAGCAAAATCATACATCACTGGGGAAAGTTCTGTGCCAAGAATCTAATGCCTATTTTAGCAAATTATGTAGTGCAACACACAGCTCTGTAAAAGACAGCAAGTGGTGCTGAGAATCCAAAGTCTTCAATATAAACCCTTCATGTTTACTTCAGAAAATCTCTGCTTTGATCCAGTTGACTGAGTGTGTTAGGTTGGCTCCTGGAGTGCCTTTTCTCACAGGCTTCAGGAAGCAGCTTAGTTTTCACCTGATTTTTGTCCTATGACTACTCCCTGACATCAACCAAAACAAGGGAAGTGAAGACAATTGGAAGATTTGCTTCAAAAGCACAGTCCTGCATCTAAGCAAAACCCTGCAGACTAGACACCATCCACAGAATAAGAATGCAATGATGATTTTGTAAAGAAGATAGGTAGGTTCACTCTTTTTCCCATCGTCTTTTTTCCTTCACAATCTTATACTAAACACCTATTCAATTTCATACATGAGATGCAGGTTCAAACTTTAAACAGAAAGTTAAAAATCACCTTTAAGGCTGGTAACGTCCAGGAAATTTTAGCATGGAAGGAAATAGTAATTTTGAGAAGGCAGCTGAGCTGGGAGTTGTGTTTAATTAAATATTAACCTAATGCCAGCTTTTGCAACACTGTTCCCCTTCAGAGATATTAAAATTATTTTTAAAAATTCTAATTCCTTTTTTACCTACAAGAGAAGTAGATAAGTCCTAGAAAGATAAAGTGGTCTGAGCAGGTCAGTAGCAGAGGAAGGAGCGAATTCAAACCTTGCAGATTCCTGTGGTAGCTCCATCTGTAGCACTGTGCATGTGGGACAGCCGTGCGTAAAGAAAATGACCCAACAGGAAACATTCCAGGTTTTCTGCATGTAAATGATTGCTGCCTCAAAATCAGCGGATGATGGATGCTGAAAATAGCATTTGAATCCTCAACTTTCATGTATCAGTTGTCAGGCACACACTGACACAAACAGCTAGTTAGGAATGAGATTTGCAACAACTGTCACCCACTGCAAGCAGCCAAAATGTGACTTCTTCCAAGAGGAAGGAAATCAGTAGGAAAAAACAGTACTTCTTTGATGCGATCCTGTTGCACACAAAAAAAATGCATATGAAATTTGGCTCCCCTAAGTACTGTAAGGCTCAAAGAGCAAGAAACAGTTTCCTTGCTCAGTATTCATACCCAGGACAGCACTTGCTCTTTTTTAGATCTCTTGCACGTGAACTGTATGTGTCTTTTTGAGTAAAAATTATTTTTATTGCCCTTCTCTCCCTGCTCCCATTGTATTTTCTTGCTGACAGTTACCCACACTTCCAAAACCTGTATTGCCATGTACTTCCTCCTCTCCATTTCTGCTACTCTGCCTCTCAGCATCTAAGTTATTCCCCTTCAGTCTTCCCAACAGCAAGACACATGGAGCTCACACTATGTCCTCAGTCACAGTTTGGGTGGCTGGACAGTTGGGTGGTGGTTGGAGCTTCTACAAAAGAAAATGTTGCACTTGCAGAGAAAAATCAGTGATGACCTGGAGGACACACACCAAGCTCAATAAGGGAGCTCAGAAATTTTAGAATCATAGAATCATTAAGGTTGGAAAAGTCTTCCAAGATCATCAAGTCCAACCTTTAACCAAATACTACTGATGCCACTAAACCATACTGTGAAGTGCCACATCTTCTCATTTTTTAAACACTTCCACAGATGGTGACTTTACCCCTTCCCTGGGCAGCCTGTTCTAGGACTATCCTGAACAATCACTCTAGTCACTAGAATTCTTTACACATCTTTGTGTCACCAAATATTGTTTTTACTTATCTGGATTTTTTAAATTTTTGGTAGAATTATCATTTCATAAAAGTTGGTTTTGATTTAAGTCTGTGGCAAGTTCCATTTTTTTTTTCCTGCTAAAAAAATAAAATTATAAAAATGCTTCCTGGAATCTGTCTGACTTGTCTATGGCAAGGACTGAGGATAAAGACTAACTTTGTCCATCACAAATGTTTCCCAGGTGGATTTTAGGCCTTCTGTATATGCTATAAGAATTTTGCTTAACAGGAACCTGGAAAGGAAAAGAGCTGCACTATTTTTGGATTTGGAATCCTCTGAGAAAATACATCGTTGGTTGATTCACTGGAGAGTAAGTTATCATCACCGAGGAATGCAAGCACTGGGTTTTATCTCAACTATGCGCTAATATTTCTTGCTGCTTTTGCCACCAAGTTAAGCTTGCTTTGCTTTGTGTGTCCTCAGACGATTTCACTGAAATGGCAGTGCATCATCTTTAGTTAATGATTGTGTTGCTGGGCTTCAGGGCTGACTCAGAATAAATTTTTGCAATCCTTGAGGAGGATTCCCTTGCCCTCCTTAGTATTGCTTAGTATCTGCCTTTAAATAGGGCTATGGCTGCAATCACCTGTGACTGCATAGCCCACAATTGGTAAATTAAAGTAGGAAGACAATAATGACTTTGAAGACAAGTGGCATCTGTTTGATTCCTTAGACCAGACTGATTTCAGGAAAGAAAAATTTAAAGCAAAAGTTGCTGTCTACAAGGGGTATCTGCTGTAGTGTGTTGATATATTTTTGGAGCAATCTTTCATGTACATAATTGGGCAGCTTGTGAGGGCATTTATACTGCCTCCACTATATATTATGGACTATACCACAAGAAAAAATACCCAAGAATTCTAGTTTCTTGCCATACGAAATTGTCTTTTAATACCTTAGCATAACTATTGGTAAGATACCAAAATATGCTTAACTTAAATTAAAAATGTTTATTCTGTACAACGTTATTGGAATAAAAACCCAACCCAGACCCAAACAACCCATCCCATAAATCTGCTAACATGATATCCCTTGGGTAGGAAAAGTGACACAGGGTGTACAACTGGTGTGTGTCAGAACATTAGTTTTATGCATTTTTGCATCTTATGGTGGGGCAGAAGGAAGGGAAGAAGAGACTTCTTGGAAACACAAGTATTTTGGGTGGGCACAAATTTAACAGCTGGTTGCTTGTAGCATGGCACAGCCTGTTGCTTGGAAGTTCTGTGGATAATGAAAGTCAGGGTAGGCTGTTCTATGGATCTCTCTTGATTCTTACAGTGAACAACATAAATTCTTACAGTGAATAAAATAAGCATTACCAATATTAGCTGGGACTGGGATTGTTTGGGTTTTAACCCTTTCCCCCAATAAGGACATTTCTTCAGTACAGGTCCTAAAGATAGTAAAAGGGTTAAATTGACCACTGTGGATATGCATATACCAATTTGTTTTCACTAATTATGTTTTGAATAACACTTTTCAGTTAAAACAGTAACATTCTAAGTTTAGACCAGACACACATTAATGAAGGGGTTTTTTGATGCTCAAATAAAAGGCTTGAAAAAAGGAACTTACGCACAAAACACTTGCCACAATTCTTTATCCTCCCTCCCCCCTAAAAATAAAAACAGGAGAGTTTCTGTATGTTACCACAGGTGACATCTCAGAGGTTTCTACTGATTAGGTGTAAATGACCCCATAGTGGCCAAAACCAACAGGAAAAACACTGGTTTGTGGGATTACTTTTCAGTCAATTTAGCTGAAAATTAACTGGGGCAGGAGTGACCCAGCTGGCAGCAGACAGTTGCTCCTCGTCCCAGCTGTGCTGCAAAATCACAGCACTGGGTGGGAAATCCAGCTTTGCTGGCCATGCCTAAGTGAAACATTCTTCTCGAGCAGCCAGACGAGGCAGGCAGACCACACTTCACAGCAGAGCTGACAAGAGAAAGCAGTAACTACATGAGCAGGAGATCTCTTACCTGACCACTGCTGTAAGATGAATCTAAGGTGTCATGCGTAGCAAGGCAGTCCATTAATTTTCCATTCCGGCGGCAGCCCAGGTGCACCAGGTCTCGGCAGTGAGCATGGCAGGTGTACCTGCAATCTTAAAAACCCCCACACAGACAACAGGGGAAAAAAAGAAAGAAAAAAAAGGAAAGAAAAAAAAAAAAGAAATTAAAATCGTATTTAGAAATTAGGTTTCTGCAGGCAGAACATAGGAGTGAGACACATCCTCATTTGCTACGTGACCTCAGAGAAATAACCACCTCTCAAGTGAATTTCCCCACCCGTATCCAAGATAATAATAGCTACACAGTGCTAGAGATGTAAATTCACCGGAGCGAAGGTGACAGTGCAGCACACCTCCCAGTGTCACACTGGCAGGTCTGCAGTTGAGCAGGTCTTTAGTGAGATCAGGGCTGCCTCACTGAGATGGTCTTGCAAAAGGTCCATGCCACAAACGAGGTATTAGCTGTTGCAATGTAAGCATGAAAGGGGCAGTTCTCAGAAAAGACACAACATTTTTGACTTACAGACAAAAAATTCTACCCACATAGAATTACTGCTACATGCCTTTTCATGTTTTAAGCTCTAGGTACTCATAAGAATATGCACATGAATATTGAAAGCGGAATAAGTGGCTTATCTGAAGCTTAATTATGCTGATAAATCAAATAGCTACCTTCAGTAACAATTCAGAAATTTCACTTGCTGGCTATCAAAGTCAACTAAGACAACTATTAGAAATGTAAATTCATTATAACAGGAAGATGGCCCTATCTCTAGTAAGAAATAGATGATTAATACTCCCTCTAATCTCAAAGAAAGAATCACTTTAAGAGTATTTGCAAAAACAGCTTGTATTTGCTTTGAAGCCCTGTTGTGTTTGCTGGTTTTCTGTGTAAGCTGGGCAGAGTTCATGATGCCATCTTTGTCTAGGACTGAATGTCACTTTCTATTTTTAGGTTTTAAATTGCTTATAATTTTGCCAAAGAGGAACCACTTGCACTTCAAGTTTCCATGCTGGGGAACATCATGCTGTTTGGTTTAGAACATTTTGGCTAAAACAATTCAGACATTTCCAAGAATGACTTTTGGAGGAAATGATTTAATTTTTTCTAAGCTACACTTATTTTTTTTCATTGTTGTTACAAAGCTTTACACTTTCAAGATTTATAGCAAAAGATGAATTCTGGATGGGCTCTTTTGTTCCCTTATCAGCTTCTCAAAAATTTCAGTTTCCCTTATGTTTAATTAGATTCCCATTGCAAAAAATAAATTCTTGAACCTTCACGTTTCCAATCCATACGCATCATGGTGTTATGGGACAAGACATCAGAGTGTTCCCTGAAATTACATTCCTCTTAGCTAGGGAGTGGATATTTAATGTAACACCTCTGTACCATCAGACCATTCAAAAGTAAAAATTATAATATGGATTAAGTATAAACTTGCAATCAAATTCCTGTGCCTGATACAGAATTTATGTTACACTTGCATTAAGGCAAGATTAATTGTATTTATTTGGCACAAAGCCTGTCAAAACTTTTTCAACACCAGCAACCCAGCATAGTGAGTCCATTCTGGATCAGCACTGCAAGGCAGATAACTGGGGTGTTTCTGATCTTAAAACAGACTGACTTCATCACAACAACTATATCACAATAATATCACTGTATCTCAAGTCACACTCCTCTTGAGCCATCAGCAAATAGCTTCCAGCTAATTATGGGTTACAAAGGACCCTGTTGCAGTATAAATCAAAGCACTGAAAAAGACTCAAACTCTCTAAAACAGTTACTGAATTTAACACAGAATTTGAAAAAGGTGAAGTAATACAGAAGACTATGGAGACAAATAAAAAGAATGGTTAGGCAGCTGTATGGTGCCCAGGAGAAATGGTAACTGTACCTACATCCTTGTGTGATGCTGGAGAGCCACATTAGGCTTGCTTCAGTTGCTGCCTAATTTCTCCTGGGCTCCACATCTGAGTTCCTTTATCCAACTTTTAGTAAACATGGAGTATTCCCAACTGCAGCTGAAGTCAGGGAGAACTGTGTTTTGGACCCAAATGAGGTTTTCCCAGGGCTCTGTTTTATGCTTATGCATCTGGGATTATTTTTCAGATGATTCATGCACCTCATGAAGTTCTGGAGGAGACAGAACACTCATTTTTGTGGATGCCTTGAGAAGGATTTTGTCTTTGGGAAGGGATCCCATAAGACACAGTGCGAAAGCTAAGAGGAATAAATAAAATTCAGAGCCATTGTTTATCAGGAAAGAGAACAGGGCATCTCCACGAGAAAGCCAGGATGGGAGCACTTAAATAAAAATTACATTACACTGCATAAGCAAAAGAAGATAAAATGAAAGTAGTATTTTAATTTCTTCTTTTTTCCTTAATTTCTGTGTTTTTTACTTTGCAAGTTCAGTTCATTTATCTTCTTTAGAAAAAATGCTTATGAGATTGCACTCTATGGCCACCTTTCAATTCTCCCCCTGTAATTCTGACAGAGCTGACCATTTCAACTACAAATGGTCTAAAAGCTAATTAAGTTTTATGAAAATTATCTCCAGGCTAAAGGAGGGAGACCCAAACTAACACCCACACTCGGGGCAAAGCTGGCAAAATTCAGCCATTAGTCCATTGTCTGGCCATGTCTGGACAACCAGCTACTGCACATCACCTGCGTGGTGAGGAGGTTATGGGGAATGTCCTACAAATCTGTAGGACACCAGGGTTCACTAATTTCCCAACTTCCTATGACTGCACAATTGTATGTACTGAGCATGCACTGATTCACAAATAATATTAGGAGAAAATCTGTTAGCTAAACAGTGTTCTGAAACAGGATTACTTATTCACTTAGGAAACATTAACTCTCAATGCTATTTTGTTTGCCATTTATATTCATTTTAATTTGTGAGTCCATAATGTCATTTGCAAGACAAGCACATAACTTCCACCTGGCTATTATAGGCATAATTACAAAAAATGTGAAAGCTTCATATCTAAAAAAGCTTCATCTCTAAAAAAGCTTCATCTCTAAAATTGTTTCAATCTTAAGCTAGATTTTAACATATTGTTTATAAGTTTAATAAGCAAGATTAGAAAAAGGATTTTTTTTCCTAAAACAGTGGATCTATGTATGATCTTTTTTTTCATATGTGTTTTAGCTTTAAATATATTATTTCATTCCAATTGTGGCATACAATGTTCCACAAAGGTTTAGACAGCATCAAAATTTAAAAATACCTTCTTCTGGTAAACCTTTACTGGAGCACTCCCAAAATTTCCATGACTTCAAAAAGTAGCTATAATTCTGCAAAGACTGTTGTGGTCATCAGATGATGAATTGCCATATCATTTCTGTTTGGAAAGCAATCAGAATCAGGTGCTCTTTCCTGATGTGGTCTGAAATGAATCCTGTTCTTTGAAATCAGACTCTGGGGACTTAGGATAAAAGCATTCACTGACAACTATGAAAGCGAATAGTTTTATTTTACTGATGCTCAGACTGTCATGTACACTGAATTTATGTATGAAAATGATGCATCAATGCATATTAATTATGAAAATTGTCCTGAATTATTAAGAAATGCAAAGTAAGTATCTATTTATTAAACGTACAAATATTACGGTTTGGAAGTTTCATTGTCAACTACTGGGACATAATGAAGCACCTTATGATTTATTATTCTATTGCAACAATGGCTTTACTAGAGTAATAGAAAAAATTAACTTATATTATTGCTAGAAATCAACACCACTCCCATCCTGCCCTAGTAGAGATGAACTGTAAGGCTTCAACATGTTCATTTTACATGAATGAACCCTACCTGATGTTTGGGTTTTCTTCACCCAAAACTTGACTTTGTCTGATAGCTTGTAAATAGCTGTTCCCATAACCAATTTGCTCCAGGGCAGTGCAGCAGAAAGCAAGCAAAGGAACAGGCAGGAACCCAACAGATGCTCCAACATCAGAGCATAGTAACTAAGTATTACTAAATCAGGCAGAGGCAGGCAGAGGTTCAATAGCAAAGTGTCTCTATCCTGTGGTCCACGGTGCCTAGGAAACTTGTGATTGCATTTCTGTGATGGCCCAGACAAATTTAACCTCCAAATGGATATGCAAAATGTATGTTGTGCCTAAACAACTGAAGCACATGTAAAGTTCAAAGCCAAATTTGTATTATTTTTGCATTATTTATCAACCACAGTAAAATGTCTTTATTAGAAAGTGTGAGGAGGATACACAACTTGGTCCTGCTACTGTGTTGGAAAGTTAGCAAGTAAAATCATCTTTACATGAGAACCTGTGTCTTGGTTCCCAGCAATCAGAAGACAGTTTTAGTGCTGTGTTGCTCTACGGAAAGTATGCCTGTAAAGCTTCTTGCAAAAATTATTCAAACTATGTGAGGTGTTTAGTGCTTTAATTTTTAATCAATTTTCAGCCAGCAGGTAACAAAAGGAAGGAGAATGAGGTTTAGCTATATTTCTCCTGTACAACAGAATTGAATTGTGTTATTTCTACAATACATTGGTATCAGCATGTCACATTTCAGTTATTGCTTAATATATGTTGTGTTGGTCTTTTTTTTGCTGATGCTTAAATGTCTACATTCTAGTTTGATGCTAGAGTCGCTACAAAGATCTTTTTTAACAGTTTCACTCAGTTCTGTAATGGAATGAGAAACCTATTTGAAATAAACAGCCTTCAGAAATCTCTAAGCACAGCTACTAGGAGGTGGAGATATGCTGTAACATGAGTTTTATCTATTAAATACTCTTTATTTCTGCTTGTTTGTTTATCTGTTGGTCACACTTAACATCAGTCTGAGATTAAAATAAAGTTCTAACCATATTCCTCAATTAGTGATTTTCTAGGATCACTGTTATTTACAGATAAGATACGATTTCTGAGGTCCTTATGGCCATCCTTTCCCCTGAGGGATCTTCGTGTGTATTTTGTGCTCCTTCCCCTTTGAGAAGGTACACAAGGCTTAGATCAGATTGAAGTCCAGCAAAGCCCACATCTTCCAAACTCCTGTAAAGCTGTGACTATCTACAAGTACCACTTAAGGTCGTCTGCTGTGTCTCTGTAGACTCTGCTGTCAATAGATACAATGGCCATTCACAGCCACAGGTCGAGACCCTTTTTTTCCCACAGACAGGATCCTCTGTCATTTTCCCAAGAACAGAAAGACCATAGAACCGGCTTGACTCCTGTCTAGGGAAATTCTCCAAGAAGCACTTGAGCTGCAGCTCTATCTGTGTCACAGCCTAATTCAGGGTCAGGAACCCTGCCTTGGAAACAGGATAAGCTCCGGTAGCAGTCTCTATTAAGAGACTGTTAATGCTCTATTAAGAGCATATATTTGGACCTCAGCAAAAGACAAGTGCTTTAATCAAACTGTCCAGGTTCCAACACAAATGCTTGTGCTGTTTTTGTTTGCCAAGTGTCTCACTGAGAAGGAGTTTTGGTACTGCACAAAAAAATTGCCCTATTACTCACCAGTTTCAGATTCAGAGTCTTTAGATAACAGTTTATCTATCATCTAGGCAGGCAATAACCTGATTCTGCCACATGCAAGGGACATTACATTTGTAAAGCAGGAGGGAGTGATCAGCCTTTTGGTAAGAAGAAAACACTTCCCTGAGTGAATCACTAACTGAGAACTCCAAGGGAGGCCCAAAGGAGAAAAGAAGGTGTAAAAATCAGCAGCCTGCATGAACCTGGGATTGTTTGATGTCCTCACTGTCTGGGAACTCAGGAACCGTATTTCTGATTTCATGCACCAGATAGCAAATAATTGGTTAATACCTAAATTCAGCTTCCCATCTGCAAAACAGGAAAGAATGACAGGTATTTTAGAGTAAACGGCCTGAACTGGATTTTTTTTTTTCAGTTTCTGCTGCTCGTATAAACCTCCAAAATTCTGTCATCTATCTTAGAGCCTTTAAATACTTTTTTTTTGTATGAGCTAATGTTAACGTGGTTTGTGCCAGATGGTTTGCTGGTAAACACCAGGATGCGTGTTCCGTGTCATGGTCATCCTTGGCCAGGGGGAGGAGATGAGGCAGGCTGGCTGGGAATGGCACCTCAGGGCAGCTCACCAGCCTTTCCGAGAAGTGGAAGGTGACATTGCATCCAGCTGCATATTGAAAAACTGGCATGTAAGTGTTAGCATGGATAAAGCATCTCTAAGAGACCACTGTTAGCCAGGTAAGGTTGCTGGCAGCTGCCACAGAGAAGGTCCCTGACTGAGGGAGGATTCCCCACTCACGGCTCCAGTGCCACGAGAAGGGTCAATGATTCAGCTACTGAAATCTACACTGGTTCTCAGATGCTTAAACATCTCTGAGCCCTAAGTGACCTGGCACTAAGTGACATAGGAGCATAAATCCCATTGATTTACTCTGGAGTACTAAAGAATTAAAATCAATCTAATTGTTTGTATTTTTATCAATGTGACAACACTCAAGTCTTCTCCCTCCTTCCAGCACTTGCCAACATGATCCAGTGAAGACTTGTCACAGGAGACTCTTGCATAAACGTGGGATCCTACATAACCAGCCTATAAACAGGCTTCTGCTCCTGAAGCAGAATTCTTTTGGCCAGATACTGCTCTGCATACAGTCCTGTTTACAGTCACCACTCCCACAGAAGCAGAACACCCAGTGTTTGCCAGACCACCCTGAAATAATCACAAAATCTGTTTGCAAACAAGGCTGAGAATATTCACTTCATTCAATAGAAGTATGGGTTACAACATAACGTTGCAATAGTGGAAATACTTCAAAAATGAAAGCCCAAGAAAAATCAAGTTTAGGTTATGTTTACTTCTCATGGCTCCTTTATCTGTTTCAGCATCATACCTAGCTGGAGAGCTGGACCACATCCCCACCTCAGGCTATACCATAGCTATCATGATTTCGGGAGCTCTTAGCAGGCCAGTTTCCAGGAGGCAGACTTAGAGGTACATAGCTGAGCTCTCCCTCCCCAGGAAGCCTGAAATGCCTCCTTCCTGTAAGGGCTCCCCTGCAGGTACCTGGGCACAGGAACACCACAAAATAATGCCAGATTGTGAGGGAGAGGCCTCATTTCTCCTTTAGCCCTCTTCATATACAGATATCTATGGCATCCTTTAGTTCTTTTAACTTCCAGCTTACAGCCTAAGAGACAACTTCCTTGTGCTGATTACGTTGCTTTTGCCCTGAGCGTTGAGACTCCTACTTCTCCATGCCAGATAGGGGTGGGGAGGCCAAATTACTCTGTGCAGTAACTCCAGACAATGAATTAGGGACGAAACTTGGCAGATACCTTGACAGATCACCATGTCTGTCCTTTCATGACAAACTTCAGAGCGTGGTTTTTGTACACTTGACCCAGTGAACCACAGACCCTTCCCACATAGGCCCCTGGGCTCCAGAAAACCTGGTGGACCTGGATAGTGTCAGGCTTTACTGACCACATGTGCCAGTGACAAAAACAGGGTACCACATAGGAACTGGATTTCTTCTTCAGCTCAAGAGCAAAAGATTGCATTTCTGGAACAGAAATCAAATCTTATTCTTCATTTCTGAACTGCACTGAAGTAATGCCACACACACAAGTGCTCCATAGGTAAAATCCTAGATTTGACCTGCCCTAGAAGTCAGCTTATGATAATTCATTTACATTTGATTTCCTACAGAAGTATGGATTTTAAGCTTACTTGTGCAAGCCTGCAGTAGCTGTTGGGTATCTCTACACATCATTAAGCAGCACAGGGGAAAAGCAGAGGGCTGAGCCCCTGGCCAGCATCCAGCTCGCAGCCTTGTGCTGTGCCACACGCAGCACCCAGAGTCAAGCTGGAGGGAAAGACAGCAGCAGCTCCCCAGCGAATTCTGGCTGCTCCAACTTTTACTACCTGCTCCATAAGGCCAAGCAGCCAGAGGGCTGTCTTGGCATTGCACTAAGCTACACTTGCAGCAGCAATGTGGCAGCAGAGTAGCTAGGATGGTAAAATAGCAGCTATGGCCCCTTTCCTCTGACAAACCTGTCCACAGGCATTTGAATCCTGGCTACCAGCCTAATCCACCAGACCCAGTAAATTCTACCAATAGTCTAAAAGCAGCTCAGGTCATCTTTAAATTAAATTTTCATATGAAGACCACAAAATGCAGCAGCCCAGAGCACACGCTGAATTCCCAACTTCTGAGGGAACAGAACCTGAACAAGAATGGGGATGTGGGTCTACACATATTCTCACACCTGATTTTCCTTTTGTGGTGGCTTCGTAAAATGCATTTGAAATCCACTTTTGACAGAATCAAAGGCATCAGATATTACACTGAATAAACACCTGGCTCAGGAATACATTGTTGCATACACTTCTGCACTGAAAATGCAATGTAAAGAAATAGTAGAATTTCAGTTCAATAAGTCAAAAAATCAGTCCAAAATATTTATGCAGTTCTACTACGTGCCATGCTGGCATCTTGGGACTTCCACATGCTTTGACTGTTATCCTCCTTCCAACATTAAATACCTAAAAAACCTCCTTCCAACATTAAATACCAACATTAAAAACCTAAAAATATCCCTTCCACATAAAAAAAACAAAAGTAAGTTTTCACTTTTGTATGCAAATCCAATAAAAATGCTGGGTTTTGAAAGCATTTACTCTAGTGCCCTCTATTGCTGAATCCCCGAAATAGCCAGCATTACGGATACTCACAAAGCAGCACTTCCTTTTGTTTTCCTTTAGGAGAAACACAATGAAAACACAACAGGAAAGAAAAGCATAGTTTAGGTCTCTCCGTCTATACACTACCAGAACTGTGAGTTCCTGACCAAACCTGAGTTAACAAACCGCCTCTTCTTGCTGGAATTGATAACAAACAAGAGTTTCAAGTTCACAGAGGAGATGGAACACAGAAAAATAGTCCTGAGAGCTCAGAAGAGCTCCCTGCTTTACCTGGCCACAACACTGGGATTGGGAGTTAATTCTGAATAGGTGCTGCAGGATCAATGATCACTCCATTAGAGGAGTGAAACAGCAGTTATATCCTACCAGGACAGAAGCCAGACCTTTAACTGACAAATCACATGAAATTTAAAAGCTTGGACTTTCTGCCAAACAAAACCTGCAGTCTCTTATTTTTAAATGTGAGATGAGAAAAAAGTTTACTCAAACCCATCAAATTAAATTAAGTTTAATACAAAAATAGTTGCACTTGTGCAGATCACCACTCACACTAGGTACAGCTCAATTCTAAACCTGCTTTTGCATGCTGCATCCAAGCTTGGTCTATGTTTACATCTCAAGCTCTAATGTTACATTATCTCCTTAAAATAGGTAATTCCACACTACTAATTTATTAATGTTACTCTTCATAAATGACCAATTCACAGCTTTTATTTCAGATGTTATGGGTCATCATGCCAGCCCTGAGTGAATCTTGAGGCAGCTGTACAGGAGGGGTGCTTAATTAAATGCACAACAGCTGGTCATTGTCTTCCACTCATCCTCCTACTAGTGCTGAGGGTAGCAAAGAGGTGCAGTGGAGTGAAGCAGCATCTTCCAACTGCTTTTGCTTGACATTGGCAAAAGAAACAAGAAAAGTAGCATCAACAAGAGATGTAGAGCTTCAGAGCTACAGGTCCCAAATGCCTCTATGCTCTATCATCTGTGTTAGGACAAAACTCTCTCCATCTTTCCCAGAGGTGGCCAGCTCTCCTTCTCAGTACCCCTCTGCAAGCTCTGCATGTTCAGCCTGAAAGGGCCACACTGACCCCAGATACTGCAAGGGCTCCAGTGAACTGTGGGGATGACCAGGAGAACTTTTTTCAGCTAAAAACACAGGAGACTTATAGGTGCTCACTGGAAAGTTACAGTATCCATGCAGGAGACAGAGGCCTGACTGTAGGGACTGCACAGGTGTCACACAGCCCTGGCCTCAGGGAGAGAGGGAGGCAATGGCTTTCACCAGCTGGGTTTTGACAAGGTATGCTACCTCTACATACCCAAGCTATTGCCAGAATAATCCAGTTAAAGAGGTCACAGAAGGACATGGGCACTTACAGCATAAGCCATCATATGTTAGTTGGCCAAATATGAAAACAAAAAAATAATAATTTACAAGTATTTTAACCTAAGACAATCTAAGTTGACATACTGAGTTAACATTGTCCTCCCATCTCATATGTGTAATAAATTTATTTTGTCAGCTGGATATATTTTGAAGAGAGAGCTGAGAGGTTGACTTTTTGTACTGCATGATCAGTTAAAGCTTTATATGTTAATTCTTTGAGGAGGTAGCAAGTTTAAAGCATATCATCATACCCATGTAAAGATTTTCACTTATTTTCTATAACACATGGTTTTACATAAATGTAATTTTATATTGGACGCTTAGCCATTCTTACCAAAAGTCCTTTGAAACCAATAAAAATATTCTAACTTTAACATTAGAGAAGGACTAAAGGAGTAACTCAATAGAGCAGAAAAGTTGCAAAAAATGTCAACCAACAGCAAAGGGTAAAAATCAACTTCCAGCTGCCTGAAATACTGTCAGTTTAAAGTTCTGTTAATAAATTCTCACTTTCTGCCCTCTGAAAGAACCTTCCAAAGTACTTAGTAGAAACAGTAGCTCAAAATGATGAAAACTCTCACCACATGAGAGCTGAGAATAAAGGTCTTCATGAGCCAGCAGAATTAAACAGGACACAAAATCACCCACTTCAGACAGACTTGATTTCTGTAGTTATTTATTTACTGTAATGGCTGCAGAACAAGCAGGGTTTGCCCCTGGGGCAGTTTTGCAAAGTAAAAAAAAAAAAAAAAAAATTAGCAAGCATCATGCTTTTTATGTTTTCCACAGGATAATAAGGGATTCTCTTCTGAGCATGTCTAAAATCTGAGTTAACAAACTGCCTCTTCTTGTTGGAATTGGTAACAAACAAGAGTTTCAAGTTCACAGAGGAGATGGAACACAGAAAAATAGTCCTGAGAGCTCAGAAGATCTCCCTGTTTTTTTTCTATATAAGCCTAAAAAATATCATAGAAGTTTAAATCAATGCAGATCATAAAATTATCTCTTCCAGGGGGATGCATTAGTTGCTTAAGGAGAAACTCATTAAACAGTAACAGTTGTAAGATCTGAGCCACAAAATTATCTCAGACTAATCCTTAATTGTTAAAAATTATCTTAAACCTTTAAGCAAGAAGATTTATGTGTCTTTCAAAGCTTTTACTGTAGCTTCAATTATCATAATATTGAATATTCTTCTTTTTCCAGACCCTCTTTAAATCTTGTTACATTCCTGACCTCAGCAGCATCCTCTCATAATGAGTTCTACAATTTAATTACATACTGAATTAAAAATAATTTTGAAAAATCCTTTTATCTGCTTTATATTTGTCACCCCTCACCTTTTTCCTCTGCTATGAGAAGAGAAAACAGGAGTTACTTGTCTATTTTGAATTTTTGTATCTTTCTATAGTCTTATCATGGCCCTTCATGATATTTTTTCTAATTCCTTTGTCTTTCAATATCTCTCTTTGTACATACATACTTTATTATGATAAAATTTCTAGTCACATGATGTGCCAGCGCAAATTCTCCTAAGATGCTGTAGGAAAAATTCAAACATATTTCAAAGAAATGAAGGTTCCAGAACCCTAAAATCTACATCCCTCAGTTTAAACCTCTTATAAAATGTTATGTACGCTTGATCAAACTAAATGCAGTTAAAAGATTATCAGCTACATTTAGTATATTCTGAACCACATCTAAGACATTTTTTTAATCCTTCAGTGAGTAACTTAATCAAAATCAGCTACTGAAGAACACTTGCAAATTTTCTTCCTTCTTTTAGAGCTTTGCAAGGAGCACATTAGCTAAGTCTGTGGTCAACAATCCCGAAGTACCCATCTAAGCACAGGCTGAAAAGCTAAAAAATTTTAGGAACAGCAACCTAACTATGCTTTGACAGCTCTTTCTAAAATTGTGTCAAATGCACCTTTCTGAACACAGTGACCTACCACAGTTCTAAATTCATTGTTATACTTAAAAACTAATTTTGTGCTTTGGCAGATTTTGTTTCTGGGTCAAGCAGAGAGGACAAGGCATCCTGAGACATGGAGTGATAGAAGCAGAACAAAAGCAGCAAGTCTGAGGGTACTATGCAGAGGCACAGTGCCCATCTCTTGCTTCACATGATGAATGAGATCACCCAAAATCTATGACAAAGCATAACAGAGAACATAATCTCTGACCTTCCTAACATGTCCAAATAATGAAATTTTCTCTTTTGCTGTTGTTAGAATGTTAATTTATCTATTAAAGCACAAGTGGCTAAAAATTATCAGTAAGTATTACTGAAAGCTTTAATTGCCAGCTATTCATCCGTGGGGCAAGCCTAGCAACACAGAATTGTTCTGCTGGGTCATCCTGGGTCCTAGTTCATCCTGAATAAAAAATTCTGTTAGTGCCAGTCCTGGAGTAAAACCTACCAGGAAAAGACAGCAAAAAGTTGGATTCTAGTATGCTGGAAACAAGGATAAATCTCTGTGTATCAAGGGATGGCAGTCAATTCTGCTCAGGGTAGATGGGTCAATGCTGCTCAGGGTACATTATCAGTACTGCTCAGGGTAGGCTTTTGAGTTGAATAACTCTCTCAGAAGGACAGAAGGGCACCTTGATAAAGAATTACCAAACTGTGATGTTTCAGAGTCAAGGAAGCTGAAGAAATGGGTAATTTTGTAATTCACCAAAAACTAAAGGGAAATTCTGGACACTGAAGAAAAAGGCAGAAATGTTTGTGGACTTCAGGGTAGCTAAGGTTTAACTAACAGGTGTAACTTGCTGTCTTTGTACAGACTAAAGAGCAATCAGGAGCTGTGTCTCCTCCCCTGTGAGAGGAGCATCAGGACTTCAGCTTCCAGTTTATAAGACTGGTTTCTGTAAACTTACAAGAAATTTGAGTTGAATTTTAACACTGGGATTTTTTCTGCTTGGACTCAACCTTCTGCTGAAATTACACATTTCCATCAAACCCACAATTTTGTGACAAATATCTCATTGCACATGTAGCAAAGGCCTTTTAGGGCACTTCAGATACTATTTACAAATTCAGTTCAAAAGAGATGCTAAAACATACACTAAAATGATAGTAAAAAGGTAAATTTTATTCAAACCATTTGATGTAGAGGGAGAAGGAAGACAACCCACAAAAAGCATTATTTTTAAAGCACTCAAGAGTTCACCTCATTTCCTGTTACAAATCATGGATGCAATTATTTTTTTGCAATACTGGGGTAAAAGACAACTGGCATGCAAACATTTTCACACATGTGTAACCCAGTTAGCAATTAAAGCTCTCAATAAAAGTTATTGATAGTTTTTACAGTAATAAAAGAGATGGAGGAATGATCTGATGTGTTATGAGGACTCAGGATGATTTCATGTATTAGGAGGACCTGAGATTACCAGTATTCCAGGAAAGGTTCAAAACTCTAGATTCATCAAGGGAAGTTTCATACAGACTTCGATGTCCTGGGATTTCCTTCTGAATATCTGAAATCTGCAGACTCCTTTGGGAAGAAGTCATGTGTCATTTAGACACGGGGCCTAACAACCTTTCTGTGACAGATTTTCAGATGGCACATCCCCTTTCAAGAGTCACAGATCTGTTGTCTTAAGTACAACACTAAACTACTCAGCTGTGGAACTGACCCAAATTCCACCCCATGCAAATACAAACTTGTTATTAATGTTGCAGAATTGACAAATTCACCATTCTGTTCCAAAGAGTCCCAATCAAAAGAAATCTGACCTTGTACCATTAGTCCCTTAAGAAGAACAGAAAGAACTTGGCTTCCCCTGCTGTGGCAGTGCACGTTCTTCCAACGCCCTGAGAACACACCTCAGCCCCAACCTTCACAGACCATGCTAAAGAGACAAAACTGTATTTGGGCTGTAAAGGTGTTTATGAGAATGTTAATCTGAGAGATGCAATCAGTTTTCTGCCAGGCCTGGACAAGGATTAGAGCACTGAGTTGCTGTGAGGAACAATGCCTTTTACTAACTGGTGAGCTGAGCTGTGCTGCACTTCAGCTGATAAAATGGAAGAGAAGGCAAGTTCATCACTGCTGAACACAAGCCCCTCTAAGCTGCCCATCACTTTGTGTGAACACTGGTACAATGAGTTGAAGTCTTTAGTCAGTTCAGTCTTTGCACAGCCTTTTAGATCAGTTAACAACTCAATGCAATTCCAAATAATTTTCAGGCAATTATTTGAGTCATATTAGAGCTCCTATATACATACCTAAGGGAGAAACATGGGAAAAAAAAGATACCAAATATCAGTGACGTGAATAAATTATGCAGCTGTAAGGGAACTCTGTGTTAGAACAAGCCTGGTGAACCTTCTATTGCTTTTCCAGAGTATTTTAGTATTTTGACAATTTTGCTTAATGAGACTCCAAGAATGAAAAAATGCAAACAATTCTGTCCTGGAAAAGTTAACCAGTTCAAAGGAAACAGATTTTCTTTTCCCTGTTTTGTTTTGTTTTGTTTTGTTTTGTTTAGCAGGAAAAAAAATCTGGGGGAAAAATAGCAGCAGACTTACCAGGAGATTTCCAGAGAAGTTTTACCGTCCTTCTCCTCGAACTGCTCAATGATTTAGGAAACCAGTAAAAAAACCGTGCTATCCTCCTGATGGTTTTGTTCAGATCATTTCTCACTGCCATGGCTGAAAGGGCTCCACTGCTACACCAGGAACAAGAGGCACATGTATCCAGAGGAGAGAGGAGAGCCCACAAACACCCACAGCGAGTGCACTGGCTCTGAGCTCAGCGTCAGCCAGCACGTCTCAGGACCACCTGTTATTCCTAAATCCCCTCCCTCTCCGTCACTCCACTCAGAGCCTCCAGACCTCCCTCTTTATTACAAGAAGCAGCTATTTTAATAGATGCTTCAGCTAAAGAAAGACCAATGCTCTGGAGTCTTAACTTCTTACTGTGTTTCCAATGATGTTAAGACATGTTTTCTGCAGGAAAGGCTTTGAAGGGCTCCTTTGTTCACCTCTAGCTACCTTCTCCAGGCTGAAAACAAATAAACACCAAAACTGATAGTGACAAGTCGTCTTTCAAAATCCCTTAATGTAAATCAACAGATTTTCTCTGGAGAGAGTGTATCTCAAAGACTTTCTTCTGAATGTTCTGAGCAGCAAATTTAACAGAGATTTCTATGGATACACACGTTGCTCAAAATGTGACTTTCCTCTTAACGGATTTTAAGGCAAACGTAAGAGTCAAATCATTCACTGCCACAATTTACTTAAAAATTGAGCATCTATCAACATATCACTATACAAAGAAATTAACAGCATCTCAGTATATAGCCTACACCTGCTCCAATCATAGTACATATTAAATTGTAAATCCAGAGATGCTATTTACTGCAATGCTCCCTGCAACATTTATCACGACTTCTAGTATACACATTTAAACAGCAAGATTATGTAACCATTTCCCAAGGATGGTATGATTTCCTTGACTATGTGTCCAGCTTCTCACATTTGATTTGATTTGATTTTTTTCTTCTGCTAGATCTGAATGGCAGAAATCCCTGGAAAATCAAGACTAATGTCATTACAAAACAAAGGTCCTTTTGTATCAACTTTTAAACTACAGAAAGTAAGGGCTTTGTTACACCAGCTATGTTCACAGCATACAGTTAATACATCTTCCAGAATTCACAATGTATTTTTCTACACTAAAATATGTGAAGTATTTAACCCCATTTTATACATCTGACTTTTTAAACATACTGCTGCTAGTCAGGACTGAGCTACTGGTTTCTGATTGCATTCCTGGTTGTCAGTATGTCTCTAAAAACAAATAAACATTTCCATTTATACTGTATCCGTCGCAATTCTTTAGCCAGTGTCAATGAAAAGAGCAGAAGGCAGGACACAGACCACTAGATTCTGTCTTGTTTGAGCTCCACCCTGTCATACCAGAAGGAATTTAGTAGCAAAGTGATGGTTTTAGCACAAGTAGGAGGTCTGTCACCCAATTCAGAACAGGCAAGGAGCAGAGTTAAAGGCCCAACCAACAATTTGCTTCTCTTAGGAAATAGCAGGGGTCTGAGTGTGTACTGGCATCTGTGAAATACAAGATCAAACAATGACTTCTTTTTTTCTGAAATTTTTACATATAAAATTTAATGAAAATCAAAGTGGCATAAAAAACCCGGTACAATTTCACACCCTAAGTAAATATGTAATAAATTGACTAGTTTTGCAATTTGTCAAAGAATATATATATATGTCCTTTAGCAGGATATGAAGGGGACAGGAATATTTTTTTCACTTAACAGAAAATGCTGATAGAGTATCTTTATACTGGCATTTTATGAGGCTTTAAAGCCTCATAAATATTCAGTAAAACATATCCAGTTGGAACAACATAAGGGGATAAACTGACTTTGCTGATGAGAGTAACAAACCTGTGGATGTTTATACCTTACAATATTTAGTGAGACAAAAATAGGCAAGACCATAAAACACTGGGTATGACTTTAAAGCAAACAGAACTTACTCTGTACAAAAAACGTCACTGGGATGAATCTGACAATTTATACTATGCAACAAACCAGGTAATACAGATGAGCACACAGACCTGAATTCAAGCTAAACTGAACAGCAGTGGTAGTTACAATACAGTAATTTCACAACTTCTGCATCACTTTACATTTTTAGGCCATAGTTAGGCCAAAATGTAAAGCTAATGAACAACAGCCTGCCTCCCACAGCTCAGGGATCAGGAGTGTGTGATGATGATGGGGGTTCCTTTCAACCTGAACTGCTAGCTTTAGAATATGAGCCACCGTGCTGTGCACAGGAATGCACTGCTCTCAGCTGGACTCAGGAAAGTCCACAGAGCTCCTCCTAAGACAATGCTGATTCCTCACATTACACTGATGTATTATTAAAGTTAAGAATTTACTGTATTAGAAAGGTACTACACAGGGCTGCATATGTACCTTTCAATCTACTCTGACAGAGAGACA
The DNA here is from genome assembly GCF_026979565.1 of Vidua chalybeata. Classification (NCBI taxonomy): domain Eukaryota; kingdom Metazoa; phylum Chordata; class Aves; order Passeriformes; family Viduidae; genus Vidua; species Vidua chalybeata. The sequence goes on from NC_071534.1 coordinate 39,907,110, forward strand.
GCACAGAGATACTTTCCAAGGAGGACAAAAGGACCTGAATTGTGAGCAGACTCAGACTCTTGATCCCTGCCTCCCTTTAGGGAAAAAAGCCATGTAGGGCTTTTTCCTACAACAGACTTCAACCCCCAGGTCATATTCTGCTCATCTAAGCAGTGTCTGGAGGAGGGGAGGGAATGACTGCTGCCTTCATTGCTGTCCCACCTGCCTGGGAAGGGAGGTGAGCAGCTGTCCCCTCTGCTATGCAGGCAGCCTCTGACCTCCGACCTCCCCACAAGTGCAGAGGTCAGAGCTCAGCGGGCCCCTGTGCAGGGCAGAAATGCCCACAGAGCCTCCGTGTGTGTGGTGCGCGGGGTGCACGGCAAGTCACCACCTAGTCAGGAGAGCTGGGTTCACCACACTGCTCTCTATGTCTCCGTCCCAACCCACTTTCTGCATGGCAACCTGTGCTCACCAGCTGGAAAGCAAAGGGCCTTACTGCAGCTCTCCCATGCCCACTGACAGAGCTGAAAGAACTAAAAATACCCCAAACTACCTTCATTGCTGCAACAAAATACTCTTAAATGAACTGTAAACAACCAGCAGTGCTTGATTGCAAATATTCTCTTGGGGTGTGCTGAGTTCATATATTTTAAAAGCAAATTCTCTGCTAACAAGCATTTTTAGAGCAACACAGCAGTGCTGAGATACCATAGAAATGAAGTCTGATAATCAGAAGGAGCACACACAGTGGTGCTAGATGTGGGGCAGATGCAGAACTCTCTGTTCTGGAGTAGAAGAGCATTTTTCCTCAGTGAGGACTTACTGGCATTTCCACTCCCCCCAGCTCTTAGGCAGCAAATGGTTGGGATGAGTAAAGGATTTCATTTGCTTTGACTTCAAATGGAACTTCTCCATTTAGTCTGGTTTCAGGAACAAAGATCCCCACACACCTGGTCACAGTAAGAACTATGTGTAGGAAAAGCTGAGTGTATTAAGTAGTATCTGCTTGTCTACATTGGCAAATGTCCCTATTAACTAGGTTCAAAATGAGGTTTTGCTTTCTTTGCAGGCAATAATATATTTGGAAAACAAGGTGGTGTCTTTCCATCCTGTCCCAATGTGGATGTATGCCACTATGCTATATGCCACACATACAGGCACAGTTCAGTATGGAGAAGTATTCACAAGCCAGCCTTCACAAGGATATTTTCCATATTGATGGACCTTGAATTTCTGGAGAAGAAAGAAGAGACTTCCAGAGCTCCATAAACTGTTTCCCTTCACCACTAGATTATGCAGAGAAACACTGTACCCATGCACTGAAACAATGGAATGTGTGAAACATATTTACCTAGAAATTATAAATAAAAGCTGCAACCTTCCTTAAATTCTGTTCAGCTGTATGCCAGAGTAAATTTTATCCAGCTATCAAAAAAAGGGCCCAGCCTAACTAGTCCCTGGGATTCAGCATTACCATGACACTGTCAAGACACAGCATCACTGGTTTCATATCAAAACATAATTTATAACATCATGATGTGTGACAAGGCTATGCATTTGCTAGGAAGTTAACAAAGAACACAATTAATGAAAGAAAATAAACAAAAAACTGCTGTATTTTACTTTAAATCAGCGAAACTAGCACAATACTTCCAATTTCCAGCTCAGCTGCTCATCCCTCCCTAATCCAAATAAGCGGCTATATTTGTGAGCTTTCTAAAAAAACTTTTGGTTCTCAGCAGCTGCATGTAGACAAAAAGAAAGGACTAAAAATTAAACAGTGATTGGCAATCTGCAACTTCCAAAACCTTGCCTCCTTTTGAAAGGTAGTAATTGAAGAACTGTAGTATTCAAACTGCTGTGAAATACATCTGTTATCAGATTTAATGATCTATTAATGACTCTTTTTGGAGAATAATTTGATTTCTCCCCTTAAGATGTAAGGAGTAGGAAGCTTTCTTCTTAGCAATAACTCCAATGAAACATATCCTGGATTTTGAGGAGGAAAAGCACTGTTCCAAAGCACATTAGGTCATATCTGATTAGTTCTTGTTTAACTCTACAATATATTACACTGTAAATAAATGTCTTCCTGCATTGTTACATGGAAAAGAATGTCTCTCTGTGTATTTCAGCAATATTTCTTCTTGATTCTTTTCACTATCGTCCATTGTACTGTACAGTCATTCCCTGTTTTATTTCAAATACTTCAATCAGTAGAATTTGTTCTAATTTGCTTTATGTTCTTTTCCAGATGCTGGGAATGTGCAGAGGCACGCAGGACCAGCACAGTACTGTGACGGAAGTGTGTGAGGCAGGGCGTTGCTGTGCTGGTGCAGCTGAGCATCAGGAAGGTAATTATCGTGGGGACAGGACATTTTCATGCTTATTATCCCAATCGTGGTTTCTGTTCCCTGCTCTCAGTTTGTTTTGTCTATAGCTTCGTACTTCCCCCCCCCCCCCGGTTCGCTGCTGGCTTGCTTTTTTGCTTTTGCTTGCTGCTTTTGCTCGCTGCTGGCTGCCTGCTTTGCTAGCTCTGTTTTCCTTTCTTTTTTCTTTGCTTTTTGCTTGCTTGCTTTTTCGCCATTTTTTTTTCTTTTTCCCCGGTTTCTGTTGTTCCCTTTCCCCCTCCCCCCCCACCCCCGAAGATATCGGACCTACTCCGGGCAGGAGCTCCCCCGGGGTCTGCGAAAGAAGCTGCGTACCCTCTGCGGCAAAGAGAGATACAGCTCAACCCCCTTGGACTGGTGAAAACATCTGTGGTCATCTTGGGCTATTTTTCTTGTGCTGGGGAGTGTTTTTTGTTGTGCCTTAATAAACAAGTTTTTTCCACTTCCCCTCTGAAGAAATTCCTCCCGAACCCGGTGGTGGGGGAAGTTGCAGAGGGTTTTGTTTCCTATAAGGGGATCCTTTGGAGATGTTTTCCCCTAATTTGTCCTAAACCAGGACAGTAATGCACTATTTCCTGGAGATTGCTGCTGGTACAACGTGCTGCAATTGTTCCCCTTTAATGTGATTTGGTTACAGATTTATTGCATGTCTGCAGGTTTGTGCTTCAAAACTAAAGCTGAATATAAGATTATAAAGCCAGATGAAGAGAACGAACAATAGTGTAATGTGAAAATAACAGACTCGTGTTAATTTTAGCTTTACAGTAGATATTATATTAGTAGCAGCAAATTCAGGGAAATTATTGAGTGGTCTCTAGGAAAAGCACTTTTGTATGTAAACAGCTACACTGCATAGCAGAGGAAAAATAAAACTCAAGGCTAAAATGAGAGAGAAGATACTGAGTTGCCTTGTAACATAGTTTGACACATAAGATTTGACTCAGCGCGTGATAGACCAACTTGCCTGTGGGCTTCGGGTGACGTTGTGCCAAAATTAGTAGACTTCTCAGTGAGAGCTTGCAGGGAGCTATTATTAAGAGAAAACTGATTGAGGCAGAAAAACAGAAACATGTCAAACGTTGCTAAAACAGTAAGTTTGTTCATCCTAATCTGGTCTGCTTAAAACCTGATCATTTTTAGGGTGCAAGCAAGCTGTGACCTTCCTTCGTTAGATATCTGTGTTGCAGTAGGAACGATTACATGCTGTTCACACTTGAGATTAACCTTGTACATTTCTTCTCTCTTAGAAAAGTAGAATGTTTCTTACTTTAGCCATGACAGCTACTAGATAATAAGTGAATGTTTAGAACAGGAGTATAAGAGAAAAATACAGTAGAAGAGGACTTCCACTGTAGCCCTTCATACTTTCTTCCGAGCTCCTACACTCACTGTCAGGCTATGGCACCCAAGCTTCTGCACACAATGCACTCTTCCTTTACTGAGAACAATAAAAAAGGCATTCCTCAATACTCAGTACAGTGTGGAGAAAACAGGCATGTCTAGCAGCTCCTAAAGCCACCCCGCCAGCACACTGCTGACCTGCATTTCACTGTCTGGATAAAGAGATCCTTTCAAGAAGGCTGGAGATTTCTGGTCAACACCACTTAACAACAGAAGGAAGAGATGACCACAGTCCCTGGACAAGAGCTGATCTCTAATGTTGGCTCGACCAGTGACCTCACGGGTAAAATGTTAGTTCATATGTTGGGGCTTCCATCTCTGTCTGCTTGGCTCATTGCAATTCAAAGTGGGGACTGCTTCTTCCTGTCCAAGCATACTCTCTATTAAGGACTTACAGTGGCCTCCTACTGCTAGCCCTAAATGCAAAAAAAAAAAAAAACGCAAACCATGTTAGTCATTTAACAAAAAGACATATTATCCAGCAAAACCTTCCGTTTTTCCTTTTTCTCCAGTGTGTCAAAATCACAGATACTAGCAATATGTATATAGCATGCAGACACAACATAATTTAAAAGGCACCTGGATCATGACATCCCACAATGAACTGTTGAACTTTGAGCATGGTATAACTCTATAAAACCTGCATCAAGTCACAGGAAGCTTTTAAAAGCTTTCCCATGACAACATCAAGTTTCTCCTTGGTTCCCCAAGACTTTATCCAAGCAATCAGGAGTTATCACACTGGCTAGAAAAGCCAATACTTTTATTACTAAGACCTTTGCTTTTCTAAACATATCATTGCTTAAATGTTTTATTACACATCTTGAATGTATCCAAGGTTAGGAACACTGCCTACAGAAACACCCGTTCTATCACGTTTCTGTTAGTTGACCCCTTTCTACTCCTCTATCATCTCTCAAATACTAGTGTGTTTGAAACCAAGCCTTATGTCATCTGGGGTCCTTCATCCTTTGTGTGAAACAAAACACAAGGTATCTCACATCAAGATGCCCTGGGCAGAGGAGGCTCCTGCCTGCTGAAAAAATCCTCTGAAGGAGCTCCCAGAGAGTGTCCAAAGCATGTGAGGAAGACAAGTGGGAAAACCACAGAGCATTTTTGGAGCCTTTCCTTTCAGTGATGGCATATGAATCTAACAGGATGATTTAGAAATTTTTTCTCTTCACTGCTATGCACCCTCAAAACAACTGTTTGTATTCTCTGTAGTCTCTTAAGTTTGCATCTGAGACACCCAGACTCTGAAGAACACCATAATTAATAATTAACTATTTATTCATGAGATGGTGAAAACAAGAACAAAGAAAGGTGCTCAGAAACAGGTCAAAGTTTTTACATGGAAGAGTGTATGGCTTAGGAGTGGAAGATGGGACTCAGACATGAAAATAAATGTCAGAGCCTAAGAAAACAGGATCCACCGTAACTAGAGGAACTCAGTGAGGAGTTACCACTCCCTGCAAACAGCAGGGGAAAGAACTCAGCTTTGAGCAGTGAGAACCTTGCTGTGGCTACAGAGACCACAGAAATGTCCCAGGAGGCAGAGAGGCAGTGGGGAAGACAGCAAGCATTACTCTTGAAGAGCAAGCTCCACCGAAGTTGCTTCCTCTTTCCATCTCCATACCTCTGCCTTTCACCCTGCGCCAGGCGCAGTACACTGCCCAGTGCAGGACACAGTGCCTACTGCACAGCACAGGGACTAATATTTTCTCCAGCTCTACCAGCCCTGCAATCTCCAGCAAACACCCCATTGGGGGAAGCAGACCACCCACACTCCTTCAAATCCAACAAGAAGGAAAACAGGGCTCTCTCTGAGCTGAGCTCCACCAGCAAATCCAAACCCTGTCACGTCCTGCTGCTCCAGCCTCTAAGAATTCTGAGAAAATGTAGTCATTTTGGATTTAAAAGAAAATATAAAGCACTGGGGAAACTGTGCATCATTAAAAAACTCTCTGCAGAAAGAATGGGAAAGGGATGCAGACTCCCACCACCATTATTTCTAATCTGATGCCCACAGTGCTCACTCTCTATAGATAAAGCTTTCAGAGGCTCCTTCAACTCTGAACAGCTTTGATAATTCAAGTAGTAAGCCTTGTAGTTTCAGCAACTTAATGCCCTCATTACATTCAATTAAATATGAATGTAGTCCTACTGAAGAGATAATGGACAATGTCTATTCTCTTACCTAAAATTAATAAACGTACGTTACACACATTTGGTAGTCAAAAAAGTACTTTCTGAAGGGAAAAAACTCACTAATCTCTGTGCTTGCTCCTTTCACTCTCTACAGGGGCATCTATTTCTTTGCTACTCCTGACAATTAGTGGGCATCTAGATAATATATCCTATTTTTTCATAAGGTTTTGTGCTGTTGTTTGTTTTTACAGATATTTAAAAATTCTTGTAGTAGGAGAGCTATGCTACATATTAAAACATAACACCTCTGTTCTTCAACTGCACTAAAGCAGGAGTCAGCTACTGAATATTCAGAGCCAACACAAAAACATGTTAAAAATTGAACAAGGCTTCCACCAAAATACCCATTTCAGCACAGAAAAAACAAAGAGAAGCCCTGACACTGTGCTATACACTTCACAGGGAATGCTTGCTCAAAAGAGAAGAGACCGTGTCCCATCACTAAACCCAGGAAAGGAGCCACCTAGTTTTCATGGTACCTCCAAAGCATCTGCTTAAGTATCTTTAGAAAGTTTGAAGTGAAAGTCATGTAGGACCTGTAATTTCTCTATATTCACTTAAGTGAAGAGTAAAACTTCTGAAAAGGTTTAATTTAGTTTCATCTGGTTCAATGGAAAAGTGTAAAATGCAAGGAAAAAGAAAAGTTACAGAAATTAACTAGGAAGTCCAGAGCAAGTGGTCCATAAAGTAATTCCTTTCACACTCCCACCACCTACATGCACCCAGTCTGTTCTCCAGACTATGAGGAAAGTAAAACTGCTCAGAAATTGTATTTCATAGCATGGCAGTAAAGACTTTCATCCAAAGCCATGATAAATGCCTCATTTTTCAAATGCCAAATGACATGTTGATACAATGCAAGAACCTCTTATACTACGTAATGCTACACACCATCAATAAGATGTAAGAAACTGAGAATTTTCACTCCAGACTACCTTCAGATTGAGAGAAAAACTGAATGCTAGAAAACAAAATCCACTCTTTACTGTACACCATTCCATTATATAAACTGGAATAATCCTGACTGCTTCTATTTCAAACAACTTCATGCAGAGAAGTCAGGCCAGGCAATGGAATTCTGCATCTGCACCAGGTTTTTACCCCAAATAATAGAGGTGAAAAGTTGAATAGCAGAGCAAACCTGGACTGCTAAACCAATTAAGCCTCTCTTGAAAAGGAATCCAAAACAACAGCAAGAAGTCGGACACTACAAAGTATCCTTTTCAGAGGTATTTCCTTACACTTGGATTTCTTCCTGGGCTGGGGTCCAAGAATATCAGCACTGCCTTACTTCTTTTCAAAAAATAAGTTGCTTGAATAATGTGCACCTTGTGCATTGCATTGAAATAGACAATCCTTAATCTTGACTTTTTTCTTCTGTTCTGATTTCTCTTCCCTGAATAAAATGAAAATAGTTTTTCAATTTTTTATCAGAAGTGTGAAAACTTGTGAATTCCAAACAAAAATCTCACAAAAGGCAGAAAGACCTTTTTTTAGTAGTTCGGGGAATACAACTCACTTTATAAGGTATAGCAGGGAGTGTACAAAAACCCTAAGACAGTCCCAGACTCACTGAAAAATGGTAAGAGTAAAGCCTAACCTCTACTCAAGCTCAGCTCAGGAATTCCTTGTATACATTGTAGGGAAGGAAGGACAGAGGTACTCAAAGAAATCCCCATTCCCATAGAGAAGTCAAAGACTTTTCTTTCAGAAAAAAGTCTGTATCTAAATACTTTAAAATTACTTCTTTGATGTGCCTTTTGACTGCTTCCCTATCCCAGAGGAAATCTCTCATGCCTTTTTATCCTTGTCGCAACACTTACCACGTCTGACTTAGATCATGTCTAATGGCAATGATCTGGTGAGTCTGATCTGACTTCAACCAATACTGAGAGAGGGTAATTTAAATAAATATAGTATTTATGTCTTTGTGATTCAGAATCATGAGAATTTAGTACATAGATCCCTCTTTATTACCAGATGCCCATCTGGAAGATGCTGGTTTATTTGGCTTTTTAGATGACATTAAGTGGCTTCTGGAAAACAGGTTTATTTGAGAAACTTCCAGCTCTGTCACACCTTGCCAGACAGATTAAAATCTTTGAAAGGTACTCCTAACCTCTGTTGTAATCTCTGCTTTGCAAAGGACACCCAAAGGAGACCATGGTATTTTCACAGAGGCCACCACAGAGGCCACAAATTTGGCTATAGTCCTGGATGCATCCGATTCAGCTTTCAAGGCCAGTCCAGATGCACTTTAGCTGTTGAGCACAGCCATATCTGCTGCCTTCCCAAAAGGGACAATTTCCTTTTCTATATTCACTTGCTCACAGAAGAGCCTGTGACTGGGTGTAGACTGACATCTGGACAGAGTGGGTTTAGTGACTCTGAGCCAAGAGGGCAACCAGTCACACACTCCTTCAGGTCTTCTGAGCTGTCCTGACCCAGCCCCCATTTTTGTTGTCCTCAGCCACTTTATCAGCCAGATCTGTTCACCAGTCTGGCTCACCAGTTGTGCCTGCCAAATGGGTAAGAACAGAGGTTCTCACAGCAGCCCTTGTGCGCTTTAGCTGGTGTTTCCTTTCATCTCCATAGCACTTTACAGCTTCTAAATATTATATTCATGCTAGATCATAAAAGTTGAATGTTTCCTCTGCTACTTAAACAGCAATTTAAGAGAGCAGCTTGAAGTACTATGCCTCATAAAAATTGAGCTTGTCACAGAGGAGAAGGAAAAACATTGTAAGCTGTAATCGTTCTGAGAAAATGTTGCTGGAAGATACATAATCCAATGTGACACTTGAAGTTCTTGTCATGGAGCATTTGATCATAAAAAAAAAAATTATTTCTAAGGTCTATTTTCACATCAGTGCACTACACATCCTGTCAGAACAAACAGTTCACTAATGCAAATGATAAATAAAAAGTATTTTATTTTCACAGCCAAAGTATTTCCATTCGAAGATTAACTGTAAAAATTGAGCTACTGAAAGTGAGTGTAACCGTGAGAACAGTGTGTCATAACATAAATCATATTCATCAGCAGAGGACAGTAAGAGGTTATTACATCTCCTAAGACAGGAAAAAAAAAAAAAAAGGAGAAGATTGACCTGTCTTTAACACCCTGTATTTCAAATATCAGCTGTTAAACAAAGGTTCAGTGATGTAAACCAAAAGCAAACTGTACACCTGAACACGTCACACCACTAGGGATAGCACTAGATTGTCCTAGAAAGTGCAGCAGCACTGCAGCTGTGGGAGAGGAACAGCCAGCCAAGTGAACACCCCCATGGAGACCTATGCTGAAATCACCCTCGAGCTTACCATGAAACCCAATAATATGGCCAAAGCCTTTTCAATCAGTCAAGGGATGGCAAAAAAGGACTTTTTACCAGCACTAGTTATGTATGTTGTCCTACTGTAAAGGACAGGAGCTAAAAGGTGAATGAAATGACTGTATTTTAGAGTGTGGCATTGGTAACGAAAGGGATGCAAAGGAGGAAAGTTGCTTTCTATGCAGGAAAAGGAAAACACACCTTTGTCTACTAAGAACCAGAGCCCAGAGAACGAAAGGACATGTATGTACATGCTGCGTACGTGGGACATGCGACACACTAACGCAGCTTTGCCTTGAGCTTGACCCTGACGGCCAGAGCGCATGGCTTTCGGCAGGGCTGGGAGCACTCACGAGCCTCTCAGGGCAGCACTCCCCACAGCCTGTGACACGCGTTACCTTCCTGTCGGGTGGGGAGCACTTTCACCTGGATCACACTGCATCCACCCCCATGCCAGGCCGGTGTCCCGGCAATTCAGCTCCCGCTCAGCAGCAGTCGTGCTCCGGCACGTCACATGGCGAAACTCCGGTTCCCGTCGGGGCTGGGGGAGGAGCGCGTTCCCTGGCGCGGATCGGGCCCGGCCCCGCGCCCCTCGGTTTTGTGAGGGTCTCCCGTCCCCTCGGCCCCGCCGCTCCCAGCCCCGCTCCCCGCCAGAGCCGCTCACCCGCGCAGCGCAGGCCCTGCGAGAGGACGAAGCGGCAGCACAGGTCGCACCACGCTCCCGCCGCCGCCGGCCCGAAGCGGTGCGGGGGCTCCGGCGGCGGCGGCGCCTCGAAGATGGTGCGGACGTGGCGGGGCCGCGGCGGCGCCGGGCGGCGGCGGCCGCCGAGCGCGGGGCCCGGGCGGGCGGCGGGCGCGTCCGGCTGCGGGAGCGGCGGCTGCGGGGGCCCCGCCCGGGCCCGCCGAGGCTTCTCCCGCCGGTCCCGCGCGGCCGCCGCCATGCGGAGCGGGGCGCGCCGGCCGCCGCGGCCGCCTCTGCTCGCCTCACGCACACGGCACCCGCGGGCGAGGGGAGCGGGGAGGCGGCGAGGGCGAAGGAGGCGCTGCACTGCTCCGCGTCCTCCCCGCGACCTCCCGAGTCCTGCCGCCGGTCTGCCGCCCCGCGCCCGGCAGGCACAAAATCCGCATCATTCGGCATAAACGCGCTCCGGGCTGCTGCGGCAGCCCCTGGCACAGGGGGAACTGACAAGAGCTGGTGATGCGCTTCAATAGGTTCCCATTAAAATTATCTGCCTCAGTTCCTTAAAGCAACTACTGGGGGAAATATTTCCCAGGGTTGGGTAGAGCTGCTATAACCCACACCTCGATGGGGAGGCTGTGGCGGCCGGGGTAGTCAGAGCTTGCATTTAACACTTGTGTGAGTGACCAGGAGCACAGTGCTGAAGAACTGCGCCGTGTCCGTTTGCAGCACGCCAGCAGCTCAGCCTGCTGCTGCCGGCCTTACCTGCCCACGGGCAGCAAAGTTCTCCGAAAGATGTGCACCTACAACTACGGCTGCCTGAGCTGGTACCAGTGACAAAACAGCAAATTCCACTGAGGGATACTGCCTACCTTTTTTTTTTTTTTTTTTTTTTTTTTTTTTTTTTTTTGGTGACTGATGAAAAAATAAAGCTGTTTAGGGCACAGAAAAATAGAAGGTCGTGAAGCCTTGCAAATGGCAGAATCACTCACAAGAGCTCCCACCAGTTAACCCGTTCCTATAAGCCCTCTTCAAACAGTATTGCTATTCCCAGAACAATCTGTTCTGGCACTTCCCTCTCTTTACCATTAGAAAGGTTTCTCCACAGTTGTAGGCTGGGATTTTTTGTTTCAACTACAGTTGATATTAATAATCTATAACCCTTTCACCACAGACAGAGTGAATGCTCATCTTCTGGAACAGCCTATAGATTACCAAAGACGTTTACTCCCCCTTTCTTCCAGTACTCCCTTCTTTCAGCCAACAACCCCTTTTTCCCAGTTCTGCTCAGGACTCTCCAGAACTGTTCTACAATGCCACTTCTACAGTGATTGACTACATTAGAACTGATTGAGTTCTACCAGTAAGCAGAGACTAGGAAAAGTGATTCTGTTGTGCAGGGCACATTTTCTTAACAGCTGGATAATGCAAACTGAGTTGCAATTTGCAACTTCATGTTTCAGGTTCTCTATTGTGCTTACAAGGAAATAAATCTCGTAAGGCAATCCTGAAATCAACAGAAAATTAAATTATGAAAAGGTAGAAGTACACACTGTACAATAAGTGGTTGATGTATTTATGCCATTAAGCTGTTCACTCATGCATTTCCACAATTCATATGAAGACAGGTTTGTTCAAGTAACAGATAATTAATATATTCAGCTGATTCCTACAGCCCCCCCAACCCAGTAAACCAGCTTCAGGAAGACGAACCATATATTACTTTCTATTACTTATTTTGGCAAATGAATAGCAAGATTCATAGCATCTTAGTTTGAGCAAAAAGTTGATGGTACCAACACGATGCTTTGACTTGAAAAATTATTTGCTTCATAATAATGTAATCAGAAGATTATTAACTGATTACTTCAAGTTCCTTAGCTACTGCTTTGTTAAAATTGCTTTAGAAAAAGAAATTTTAACATGATTAAGATTATTGATGTATTCAGCAAGACTAAAGCCAGCAAAGTTTAAAATAAACATAAAATATAACAAAAAAATTTCAAACATGTAAAAGAATGCTGCACATATTTCAACATACAGACTATATTTTTACTACAATTAACTTTCCTTTTGAGACTGCTTCAGTATAAGGAAGTTGAAAATTATATATTCCACCTAGCATTTGATTTTTTTCAAGATTAAGAAACAACAAAGTGTTACAATGTTGTAGACAAAATATAGTTTATGCACATCTAAGGAGCCAAATTCTTTTAACATTTATTCATGTGTTTTACTGATACTCAGTGAGACTGTGGATGTGAATGAACAAATGTACAAGCAGGCATTAAAACATTCCAGTTAGACATAATTCCAGTATTTAAAAACTGTTAAGAAAGTCAAAGAAAGATGTGTGACAAATGGTTGCACTCCTTTTGCATAGCTAGGTTTTTCTGGTGATAAGACAGAAGCTGCTCACATGAGTGTAAAAATGTTTGAATTCCCTTTTTTGATTCTCACCAAGAACACTGGAATGCAGGTCATGGACATCAAGGCAAGCAAATTTCCTTTTCTTTTAAAATGAAACACTCATTTATAAATTTCCTAAGTTTCTCTCCAAATATTTTCTAAAAAGGAAATGAAAATGTTTTGTGTTCTGACCAGGACAGATAAGCAGGGAATAAGCATCACAAAACTACCAGGTGCTATCACTGGTTGATGTTGTTTAGCTTACACCTAAATGCTCCACCAGTAATTATGGAAAATTCTAAATATAGTTGGTCCAGCTCTTACAGGTGTAATGCAGCAATGAGAAGTGTAATTGGACACCACTGAATATCCATGGCCAGATTTCCACAAGGAAGGAATGAGTTCTGTAATATTTGTATGCTCATCTGAAACAAGTATGTACACCTGTAGTAGCCAAACAAAGGGATGTTTCCAGAATTTTTTGTTTTCATGTTCTCTTTCTCCTATGTATTTTGGAGCAGAATGTTTCATCTTTGCATCTGGAAAATAAATAATACTATATTTTCCATCAAAGTTTGGTACCTCAGTTGTAAGGCAGCAGTGGGAGTGGTCCCTTTTCAAGATCTAGACTGGTACCTTATTTTCCACAATTCAATTACTAATGAGGCGTGATAGTATCCAGTCTACTGACTGTCCACAAATTCTTCTAATACCAAATTTTTAACCTTTTAAATAAATTATACCTGCAAATAAGATTAAGAAGAAGTTGTTTTAAGTACCCACTGTTGTAGTAAGCAACACGATTTCAGGGAAAGTCTGAAAATGCTGTACTCCAAAAGATGAATTTTTACATTCATTCTGACAAGCTGGAGTGCAAAACTTCCATATACTAAGCAGTCAAACAATTACAGAAAACATGGCACCAAATATTTAGAGAACTTTAAAAAATATTGTGAATTTGCTCTCTCAAGTAAAAGTGAGCTAACAGCTTGAATGCGAAGGAAAGAGAAATGCATTTCTGTGCTGTCCTATCTGCACTCTTAGTCCCTATTCACACTCATTTAAAAACATCTCATTTAAAACATTCATCATGTTCTGTGATGATTAAAGTCATTCAACTGGACTCCTACATAATAGTGGTTGTTGAAGGAAATCCAAAATACCCTTTATACAACGGTGTTTTGGAGTACTGCAAGTCCTCTTGCAATGAAGACTAAATTGCATTCTGAAAAAAAAGGGCAATATTCAAAGCAGACAAATGTCAGTTTCATCAACAATACTTTTCCCTTTAGGACTCCTCAGAGATCCTCCAAGGGGCTCAATTCCCTGCCAGAAGTTATTCTATCCTAAAAGTGACCAAGAAAAGATATATATTTCTTTTGTATTTACATATTATACATATTTACATTTTCTTTAATATTACAGTTGCTGAAGGAAAAAAAAATCCTGGATTTATTATCTACTTTTAACTGTCCCAATGGTATTTTTTCCCTTTGAAAAAATTTACAAGTCCTCTTCAGGTCCTTTGGAAGCTACATACAGTCCACGTTCCGCAGGCCACCATCCATAGTCAAGGCACCAAATCTAAACCAAAAAAACCAGTATATTTTTAGGTGGTTGACTAGATCACAGAATCAATCTTTAATTTGTTTATGGGGTTTTCCTTTCCCTTGCTACATGCCAACAGAGGCATTTGTACCTAACTTTTGTAACTGCAAAGAAGATGGAAGAGAGGAAGCTTTGCTGCAAGTATGGGACTGGGAATGGGGAACAAAAAAAAACTAATTTAGCTTGAAGCTAAACTCCACTCTACCAGCAATTTACCCTGGAACTTTCAGGAGATACTTATTTTTATATATATTTTCTCATCTTCATAGGAAAAAAAATCAGAATCAGTCTGTATGTGACAATGATAATACCCTCTCAGGACTGTAAGAAACATATTTGCCTCTTCAATTTACTTAAGGAATCTGAAAACTGCAAAATCATTAATTCAGTGTAATTCCATGGTTGTCAAAAACAACCTCTAAATGGGAGGAATTAAAAGATACCACTACATTGCTGCAACAGTATTCCTTAAATTTAGAATTGATCTGTCTGTGCAACAGGAATTTTTATTATATTTTATATTATATTATTATATTTATATTTTATTTCTATATTATTTTATTGTATTTTAGTATTTATAGCTAAACCAAAGTAACATGAAATAACAAATGCCACAAAAATTGCTGTAAGACCATTCTGACTCAGCCACGTTCCAAGGTTTTGAATAATTTTTTTTGTTATACCTCATTTGAACAGCTCAAAATACATTTACAGTTAAAGACATTAAAGAATCATTCCCTTAGTTTATATTCTGGATCTATAAAATGTACCAAATTAAGCCTGCCCCTAGTCTCAACCCCAAAAGAGAAAACAATTGCTTGCCTTTCCAAAATGTGATTGTTTTCAGCCAGTTCTTTAACAACACCTTCCATTTCCTCCTTTAGTTTCTTCATCCTGTGGTAACCAGAAGCAAAAGAAAGATTAAAGTTTTTATTGGGATAGATACCTGCTCTGATCACTCACCACCAGAGTTTTCAGCAACTTGCCATTATATACAAAATAAGGGACAGGTAAGTTGTTTATTTACAAAGAGACAGATGATACATTAGTGCTGTCCCCCACTCACTTCCAAATCTGTGCCACCACTATAGCAATGTAAAATTCTTGACCTTAATACAGCAATCACTAAGTCATTTAATTTTTTTCAATTTCCCTGTATAGCAAATATACAATATTAGATCAATCCCATTACAAAATTCTCACCCAAGAGTCATTTCTACTAATGTGTTTGAGCTTGGATAGACTGTATTCATCGTATGTTTCATCCCACTGGAAGCTGCAAACATTTTCTGTGGCAGGGCATCTTGTAACTGTAATAGATAAAAAGGAAATTTAAGTTACATTAGAAGTTGTCATGTACATCTTGATGCCCACCTTAAAATCCTTTTTTAAATTCTCCACTGCTGTGGTACCTCATAAATTCATTACAGTACTAAGGTGGCTGATATGCTCCAAGATGAGATCATCACAGCAAGTTTTGAATTGACATAACCAATAATTCCCTGGTTTGTTCCATCTTTCTGTCTAATACTTTCATAATAAACTCTGGAAAGGAAGAATTATCTTATGTCTGTAGATATCCTAGGGCAACGGATCCTAATCAATGGATCGGTGGTGCAACTAAAATACAAGTAAAATGCTGCTGTTCACCATTCCTAAACTGATTTTACAATTAGCAAGGGCTTTTTGTTCATTTATCTTTCCTTTCTAAAAAATAATAATTTCACTACATGAAAATGCTCTTATTCTCTCAATTTTGAGGTAATTCTGATAAGTTTGCACCCTGTAGAGTCACTGTCCAAATCATTAGTTTAACATCATTAAGTATGTATCCCATAATCTTGACTTTGAAAGCAGCATTTTTATACTTCATAAGAGAATCAGGATAATGCTCTAGGTCCTCTGAAAATATTATGGTAACAGTTGCACAGAACAGTTCTCAATGAACCCACATCCATTGCACTGATTTTTTTTTTTTTGAGGGGGAAAGGCTAACATTATGGAAAAAAAACCCCAAATCATTCAAACCCACAAACTCCTCCAATAAACCCCACACCAAAAAAAAAAAAAAAAAAAAACACACAAAAAACCCCAAACAAACAAACAAACAAAAAACACCCCAAAAAACACCCACCAAAACCGAAGTAGCCCCACCAAATTCCAAAACCAAGTTACAATTCACAAAATCCCATTACTCAGTTATTCAAAAAATAACACCATCCTGCAGTCCACACTGACATGGCAATGAAGCTACTGCAGACCACATACAGCACCCACAAAGGCCTGTAATTTAATACAACTACATTAATGTAAAACTCACTGTTAGCAACACTATTGACATGAAAATATGCAGAATTCTTTTAACTATGCAAATGCTTCCCATAATTTTGAAGCATTCTACCTCATTTATATAATCCTGGTATTTGGACACCTCTTCTTCAATACCAAAACATTGGTTGGTGAGAGCCAGTAATTGCTTCCTTGTAAGAAGCATTTTCCTAAAAGAAAAAGAGTTTTCTTTTAAGAGCTGCTTATATAAAGTGGTGCAATGAACATTAACAAATATTAAAAAAATCAATAGCTTGCCTTGTCCAGTCCTCAGCTTTGTCCAAAAATGTATCATACTTGCTGACACATTCATCTTTGAAAAGAGCTATGGCTTTTGTAGCATGCAAATACAGCTTCTGCCTGCAACACAGAAACAACCAAACCAGTGTCATACTGCTTTCAAAACTCCATTCCTCTAACTTTCTGAAATCTGGAGAAAGGTTTGTGGACTTAAAATCTGTGCAGCCACCTTTATTCAGGCTGTTGTAATGTGCAAGAACCCAACATTCTACAGGAACTGACAATTTATGCTTCAAAAAGATACCCTAGCAGGGAGGAAGAAAATAATTTGAAGCACTTAGTTTGTGTTTGTATTCGTATTTTTAGATTAATAAATGGTCAAATATCTTCTTTGAGTCAGCTGGTATATTTCAGAATTCTAAATGGAAAGGACAAAAGTCCTAATTACTTTATATTTGCCTACTGCAGATACTTGGGACTTCTAGCATATATGAATAATCCTTTGCACTGAGTAACATACATGCAAGAAAAAGAACAGGAGTTTTGTGTCAGCCTAATTTTATGACAAGAGGAAAAAGAAACAAGCAGAAAAGGAAAAGCAAGGAAAACAAAACCCAATTCTTGTTCGTGTGGCAGACAGTAGTCCCAGTGTAATTGCCTCGCCATGCTATGCATTGCACCAGTAAGTGTAAGGGATACTGGAACACTACAGACCAACACCTACTTCAGGTATTTCATTAAGTCTTGCATAATAAATACTGGTTAATTAAATGTAGCAGCTAAAGTGTAGCTGGGCTGGTCATCAGGAATGCATACCTATCATTCAACCAGAAAAATAAAATTCAAATTGAGTGCTGCTCCCTTATCTGCCTAGAGATAAATATTACATAGACCAGCCTCTGCTGATAATAGCACACAGTCTTTAACAAAAGCCACTGCCATTTCCCTGTGGGGTGAATAAAGTATAAAAAAGATGGACTTAGGGTATCAAACCTGTACAGTCCCAGGGAGATATTTCTGGCAGAAAATATACCAGTATTCAAACCATGAAAATGAAGCATACTTATTTGAAGTTCATCATACACTAAGGCAAGGACACAGTTTTAGTAGTAGAAAACCCTCCCCTCTGCTTGGCAGTTATCCAGATTAGGTTTCACTA
Organism: Vidua chalybeata; assembly: GCF_026979565.1. NCBI lineage: Eukaryota > Metazoa > Chordata > Aves > Passeriformes > Viduidae > Vidua > Vidua chalybeata. Next base: position 39,924,846 of record NC_071534.1, read on the forward strand.
TGGGAAAATCAAGTGGCAAGGCTGTGCCCTCTGCATGACAGCTTTCTATCTGTAATTGTCAGTGAAGCCACACTCATGGTAGGAAGAGCAAGATTTTTTAGAAAATTATGTAAGTGGTGTCTAAATTCATGCAGCATTTAGCAAAGGGAACCATGCAGCTGACCAGCCACTAGGAGAATAATTTATTTACTTAAACATAAGCATCTAGCATCATTTGAGGTAGAATCTTAGAATAGTTTGGGTTGGAAGGGACAATAAAAAAATCTAGTTCCAACTCCTCTGTCATAGACTACTGCCAGGGATGGGGCAGTTGCAACTTCTCTGGGCAATCTGTTCCCATGTTCATCTGTTCATTGCCTTCACAGAGAAGAACTTCTTCCGTGTATCCAATCTAAATTTCCCCTCTTTCAGTCTGAAGCCATTACTCCTTGTCCTATCAGTGTAGTTCCTGATGAACAGTTGCTCTCTGGCTCCTCCTTCAGCTACTGGATGGCCACTAGGAGGAGGACTCCATGCAACCTTCTCCAGCAAAGATATCCTGCACTGCTTCTGACCACCTGTCCATTTGACAGGTTTCCCATTTTACTTGTGTCCTACCTCCCAGTCTCAGAGCATGTCTGATATTTTAGGGCAACTTAAATGGCACTAGCCATCTGCATATGAGGAACTGAATAAATCCTGTATTTTAGGGCAACTTAAATGGCACTAGCCATCTGCATATGAGGAACTGAATAAATCCTGAGGCAAGTACAGCAGTATAAAATCAGTGGAGATTATGGGATTTTAGAGACCCAAGTTTAGAGACCCCACAGATGCTTAATGTTAACACCTTGCATGAGTGATAATCTTAAACTAAACAAGCATGGAGAATAGCATTAAAATTAATTTTGTGTGCTGTATTTCCTGTAAGATTAAATCATTCTAGAATTTCATTCAGCTAGTCCATATTTTACTCATCTGTAGAAAATTATCTCCACCTTAACTACAAAGTCATTTCGATCTTACTCAGGGCTTTTTCCTGCCTGAAAAAAAACAGGGAAGAAGTGAACTTCCTACAAAACAGTTATGCCCAGATAACAATCAGGTATTTTCCTTTTAGAAGGCCTATCAGTGAAAGAACTCTACAGCTAGAAAGCACTTCATTATCACTAGTACCCCAATGTATTTAAGATACTTAAACGAAATTTTTTACAAAGCAATCCTAAAGAGGTTATGATTTACAATAAAATTAATAGAACGGGTTATTGGCAAGAGCATCTGGAGGACCTGAAAGCAATCACAACAGTTCCCAAGGGTAACTTCAAAACTTACTTGTCAAACTTGTGTATTTGTTCTTCATTATAAGGAAGCCCTAGGATCAGAGCAGATGACATACATTACAAATCTAACTCTACTAGTTCTATTTATGCAAAACTCTGCTATGTTTACCTATTTCCTACACAGTTTTCTTCTTTTTACAGGTCAAAGTGCTCACACACTTTTTTCCTCCTCTCTAGTCTTGCAATTCAAATTTATGCTATTAATAGTGGTGTTTCATTCATAAAGGCTTTACCACACTAAGGACCTACAGACATATGCACTGTGGCTAACTGTCCATTCCTACCACTAATACCCTAGTCAAACTAAGACTGACCTGTCCTTTGCATTACATTTTTTGTTAATAGTGAATCAAATAAATTACTTACTTCGTTCTGCTTTATCTTTTTTGAACTGATAGTAGATGTCTGTGATGGAAGACAGCAGTGCCTGCAGCCTTTCTGGACTAGAGCAACAAAAGGAAGAGAATGAGATGTATTATACATAAACTCAAGTACCTATCAATGAGCTTTGTGAACTACAACTCATTGCAGAATTCAATACATATTAGAACAGTAAGCAGTTACTCACTTCCTGTCTCTTGGATGCATGCCTTCCTGATTTGCCCAGGTGTCAGCCAGTAAACCACCAGGAGAAAGTTTGGTTTTGATATCTTGCAGACTGGTTTCTATGGTGCCCTGAGAGCTGGAGATCTATGTAAGAGCAAGAATGTTCAATCTTATCACTAGGTAAAGTGAAAAAATTACTTGATTATTACTTGAGCACATTAATACTACAAACTTGTTTGTTTCACTGATTTCCATTAAATAAATATGTCCAGTTATCTGCCTAGGCTTAGCTAGAAGCAGATAAAGCAAGGTATTATAAAAGAAAGAATCATATTTGATGCTGGCATTTCTGTTACTTAAAATTTATTTTCTTTCAACAATAACCTTCACTCTTTCATAAATCCCTTATTTACTTCTACCCTTATTCTTCTGGTTTATTAAGAATTCATATAATAACAATCCACATGATTCATACCTTCCTTTCTCTGCAGTTCATACAACCTTCAAAATAAAAATGCACTAATCATCTTTTGCTTTTAGAATGCAGAACTTTATACCTGCTCCCAGTGTATTAAGTTATTTTCAAATTTTCCTTTCATGTCTGGAAACATGATGCACATTTCAAAGCACATCACTTTGAAGAGTGTTTGTGAATGTAACATTTTAGAAAGCAAAGTAGTCAATTATTTCTTAAGGAAAGGAAAATAATTGGAAATTAAAAATAGCAAAGCAAAATATATTTCAGGGTTATAATTCTAGAGTATTTTAGAAAATAGGAATGTATTTTCAGGAACTCATTTTCACTACACTGAGATAATATAAAAGGATCTGCTCTGTTTTCAGAAAGATATTCACATTAGTATGGACATTTTAACAACTGGCAATCTAGAAACTACATTGAAAATTCGGAGTTGTTATTCACAGAAGCCTGTGTTATCATGTATTTGGCTTCTTCTGTAGAAACACCATTTTCAGAATGACAGGGTAACTTTGTCAGACACTTACGTGCAAGAGTTTTGTGTGTATCTCTGAAATTTCATCCACTTCTGATGATTCCAAATTGATCTGCATCAAGTTTTCGTATCTGTCCAGCAAAAAAGATAGTTTAAAAAAAATAAACAAGCACTGATTACACTCAAAATATTTCTTGAATCCAGATCATAACAGTAACTGCCTCTTCTTGTATACGAAATACAGTCTCTGTCAAGCAACAACCACAAAGCTGACAGATTTAAGTGGCCATTAACAATGGAAACATTTTAGATTTTAAAAAGATTCCCTGATTTTTTTCCTACATTGGAATTGTTAAAATAAAGTCGAAACTTTCATTCCTGAATTCTTTATTCTAGTCTTATTACTTGTACTTGACAGGCAGTGGCAGACTATTTCCTTTCATCAAGTAATTTTTTTTAATCTTATCAAACTAAATGTACTAAAGTAGTCATTAACAAACTAATACTTCAGTGTACCAAAATGCTTTTCTGAGAAAAATTACTGGGTGAAATGTTTAAAGGCTGGGATAGTAGGACCATCTGTTCATACTCATACTTTCCATATGACCATTGCTCAAGTGCCAAATAAATTACTCAGGACAATATTTTTCCTGTTGAATCTCACGTACATTTTAGTTGTAAAAACACCATCACAAACAGCGCAACTGCTTTCAAAAAATACATGCTTCGCTCAAGTTCAATGCCTTATTTACCTTTTCAAATAACGATTTTGCATTGTTATGCTTTGAAGGACAGCCTTGAAAAGGAAGGACAAACAAGAGGACATGTCCTTTAGAAGACTTTTAAGAAGTTAGCAAAGTCAAACAAATTGAAAATCCTGCCCTTTTGTAGAAGGCCAAAAGACCACATGCAAACACATAGAAAATTTCTGTTCACATGAGAATTACTCCAGTTAGCAAATGAATGTAATTTTTTTTCAAACTGCTGCTGAGATACTTGAGTGCAACAGAGTCACAGAACAGAACTGACAGTGGCTTCTTCTGAGTGGCTTTCTTCTGGCAGAATGCAGGAAGAAACTATCTGAAACAAACACAGACTGATCAAGATCTAGTCCTGTCAGCTAGTGCAAATGGGCTTGAAGAGGAGTTCGGATTCTTGCCCTGATGATTTGTATCTAGGCTGCACAGGTGTCATCTTGCAAGTTACCAACTTCACTATTTCACTGTTGTGGTTTTGTGGTGCTTTTGAAGCCAATACAAACAGACACACCTAGATTTTAAGGTAGGTTTGGCACACACAGAGCAAATCTGTCAAACCCTTGAACATCCACAACTACTGCGTATAAGGTGTTCAATTTGCACAGGCATAGCAGCTCCAACAGGTTTAAGTCTAATTCTTAAGCCTACTCTGCAAACCCAGTGGTTCTACATGTGTGTGTTAATCATCTTGTGAATATCTGCATTTTCAGAGCAGCCTGGTGAGAAGTTCAGAAAATCCCATGACTAAGAGAGCATTTGGGAAAGACTGGCAGCAGGTTAAACAGGAAAACTACCACCCATAGGAGAATGCTAAGAAGAGGTGCTATTTAAAGTTCCTATCACACTGCCTAAGAATAACACCTTCCTGGGAAGGAACCAAGGGGCTAGGCTTGGTTGTTTGGGGCTTTTTTTTGCATCTGCTCTGTGTTATATTTCAACATGAAGATTCCTTCCACACAGAAAATGCTAGTGTCTTAAAACTGTGTAAGGGGCAGTATTTGAAGTCATACGCAACCAAACACAGGGGCAAAAGCACTAATGAAAGAAAAGCTACTTGATTCTTTGTCCAAGCTTTACTATAGCTTCTAGAGTCAATAAGAGCAAATGAGCAGAGTCAGATAAGAAAGAAGAAAAAGAACACACACAGTTACCACTTACCAGTAATTACTTGTTCTTATCAGGTTAAGCAGCAAAATTAATATTCTAACTTGAGTAACATATATGACTCAATCTGCTCAAGTCAGTGCCATCAGAAAATCCATGCTGACTCAAATTTAATTTTTACATGCAAAACCACTGGAAATAATCATAACTTATAATACTGTTTTCACTAAAAATTATAATGAAGAATCTATGTGTATGGTGTAGTGCTTCTACTCACATTTTCTCAGCTTTCTCAATGTTTCTGCTGCAGAAATCCAGCCTGATGACAATCTCTGCCTTTTTATGAACCATTTCATTGTAATCATCCTTGATTATTTCACTAAAAAAGTGAAGCATTAGTCTATAACAAAAGTATTTAACTGCCATCCTACCAACAATCAGTAATACAGAAATACACCTGCAGCAATAATTGCCAGGAGGAATTGTTTTCAATTAGAGATGCATTAACATAATCCTCATATAAAAATACCTTTTGCAAGCTGTTCAATTCCATCTGCATGTTACCAGAAGTTAGACTTAAGTTATACACAGAAGAAAGTAAATTTGCAAACACCTTAATTATAAAAAAAAAATTTAGTTTCCCTAACGACTGGAAAAAGAGAGAAATACAGCCTATCCTTACTCAAGGATAACCAAAACCTCCCAAAATATCAAGAGATTACAGAATTATATATTGATAATCAAGGCGTATCTCAATTAAAACAAAAAAAAGCATGATGAAATGCAATCAGTTGCTTACATTAGCCATCGAATTCCTTTTCGCATCAGCTCCTGGTAAAGCAGCAAAGAACTGGCAACTCTACAGGCATAACATACAATACCTGTCACTGCCTGGAGGAAAAAAACCCAGCGTAAGTATTGATGAGGCATTCTCTTAACAATTGCTTCAAGACAATACATCACAACAAAGCAACACAGATTAATAAAAGAAAGCAACATGAGGATGGTAGTTTAAAATGTGTAACTTGGCCTAAGCTTTAGTCAGGCAACAACCAAACAGCCATTATGAAGGCAGAGCTAAACATGGGTTTTCCAGTTATGCTGAAGCACCTGTTAGGGATGAAAACAAATATCACAAACAAAAATGATGCAACTTAATATTTCTGTCAAAGTTACAAGTACATTTCTTCAATATTTTAGGAATCAAGCACATACATTAAAAGGAACTTGTAAAAACTGACCCTTTTTTAATTCTAAGGCTAGAGACTCTCTTAATTTACCCAATTCCACTTACAAGATTGCTGTATTGTATAGAATTGAGAACAAAGTTTTCAGATACTATCATTTACAATACTTAAGAATGCAACATCCTTTACTTGTCTCCCACAGATTCTGAAAGTTTTTAAGAGGCAACAGAAATTCCCCCCTTCTGCAGAGTCCTAGAGACTCCTCTCTAACGAGCAAGAGTTATTTTTCTAATGTTAAATTTTGCACCATTAGAAGTTATGAAGCTTCTAACTTCAGGACTACACAGTGTCAGGCTCCTTTCCCCACCAGCACTGAATTATATAGTAACAGAGCACTTTGAATTTAGAAGACTGGACTTTGGGTTTAGTTTTTAAAAAAAAACCCAAACCATATTTTGCATACAAAGTACAGCTGTAATATACTTTTAGATCCTTTGTTATTATAAATAACAAATAAATATATTTCTATCAATCAGAATCCTCATTAGCATACTAAAATAGTTTTACTAACATTATTGATTTGAAAATTAAGTAGCTTTCATTTCAGTGTCATTATCCAAGACAGATATATAACCTAAAATGGTAATTACTCACTTTAGCCATACTGGCATCCCCATCCAAATCGTAACGTTGATGTACTTTAGGAAGTAAAACTGAAACATAAAATAAGTGTCGGTATTTTGTTATTTTTGAGAAGAGACTTCAAAAGTTCAGATTGTTTTCCCTCCCCACCCTGTACACTGCTTTTATGCCTTTTAATATCATGTGGTTCTTATGCACTCCTTTAAAATCAGCCTTTGTCTTAACTGTTTTAAATAACTTGGTATCTTCAGCAAATTGTCCTTCCTTTTCCAGACTCACTTCTAGACATGCTGCACAGAATTCATGCAGGTCTCCACCTGCAATCTCTCTCCATTGAGAGAGCCAACTGTTTCTCTCTGTTCTTCAGCCTCATGTTTGCCCACATAGGAGACCATTCTCTTTTCATCACACAGCTGCTTATTTTCATTGAGGCTCTTAAGGGCAGCACTTCAACCTCAGGTAGCCCCTGTCACCTGAATCTCCTTTGTTCTCACACTCACTGGCTCCTTCAAAAAGCTCTGTGACACAACATAAAGGCCCTGTTGATCCTTGCACAAACAGCTCACCTACCCACACTCTTCAGCACCTCTGTGTTGAGTGCCAGCTGGCCAGAGCAGTCAGTATTTAGGACATACTGACAAAAGCAATGCTGACCTCTCAACTGCAGCCATGTCCTCCAGCCCATCATTTATAAAAAAAGGGCTCTGGCATAGGCCCCTCTAAAAGCCTCACAATGATAAATGGAAATTCAAAAGCTTAATTTCTTCTTTTTTTCCCCTCTGTTATGGTATTACCTTATCTTCTAAGCAAATGTACATTGTAAAGACCTCCTCTGTTAACTGAAAGGCTAACCAAATTCACAACAAATAAAAAAAAATAAAACTTGACTTTCCACTTAGTGAATAATGAAACAAAAGAACCAGCTTTGAGTTACTTTCTGTTTCTTTCTACTTGTTTAAAGTGTCATACTTCAGAAAGGTTCATAACTCCTTAAGCACCACTATATCTTAGCACACAAATGTTCAGGTTCAAAGGACTTGGAATATTACAAGCACCTACTGTTTCTGTAAAAATGTTCTGAATACTCAGAATTTTGAGTTTTGAAAAACATTGGACTGCATACTTAGAACTTCAGACATCAACAAAAGAAAATTTCCAACACTATTTCTAAGACATAACAGACATAAAACAATTGCATTAAGTAACCCAAACTATTTAAAAAAGATAGCTGTGAGAAAAGGAAAATTACTTTCATATACCTTCTTCATAGATTAATCCAACAATGTTCACAGCCTCCCTGCTTACTACAAAGATAGGATTCTCCTCTGTTGTTCTGGGGAAGTGCTGTGCCAATCTGCCAGGCTCTAGTATTAAGCGCCGACCTTCATATATCAGTTCTTGATTCTGAGATGGTATTTTTGTCTGTTTGTAGACCAACTCATGAAATATAGCAGCTCTATAATACAAACAATATAATTGGTAGCAGTTAGACTCACTACAATAGTTCAACAATTCAGATTTTGTATTATTTAAATAAAAATTTATTTTATTTCTAATTAATTAAGAATTAGATTTACACATAAAGCACTTGACTTTTAAGTAAAAAAACAGTAGCATGGTGCCTAAGACCCCAGGTTGCTGTGTTACAAAAATAAAAGCTATTTCTTGCAAAATATCAAACTTCCTTTCTACCTCTGATTATCTGCCAAAGCACGTCTGTCTAAACCAAACTGCTCTGATCTGAAGGCCAGTAAAAACAGGCAACAACAGATGAGGGGAAGGAAGCCTACTTAAGTTTTCTAAGGAATATCCTTTTCTTGAAAGGAGATGGATGGTCTCTCCAAAAGCAAAGTCTGGTGTTTTAAATGTCAAAAAATTAAATTCAGCCATTAAGCTAACAGATAGCCAGAGTATTTCCTAAAACAGCAGTGATAAGGAAGAGCAAAGACGCTTCAGAATTTTATTTACAGCAATCGATAGATACAAGGAAAAGAACTCATAATACCATCATACCTCTCCCCCCCCAAAAAACCCTACCACAAAAGTCTACTACCACAACAGCAACCAAAAAAACCAAACTAGCAAAACCTCCCACAAAGAAGAAAAACCTTCAGTACACTAATGGGAAGGACCAGTTTGCCTCCTGTGCAGCACTACTACAATATTGCTTCTTAATACTACAGCTAGTTTATAAATAATCACACATGTAAATAACAATAAAAATTAGAAGCAAGATTTCTCTGCAAAAACAGTATTTGGGCTCTCTCAAAATAAAAGTGATGGAATAGAAAAGAAAAACTGAAGTGGGCAAAACTGTATTTATACATTTGATGAAATAACAGTATGTATCTGTGTATTAGAAATTAACACATGCTCTGTATTATTTGTAATACAGCAGAGAAAAGGCATTTATGTTTGTACATCTTACAGCTTTTAACATCAGCACTATATGGTCATAAAGTGAACCCCACACAAATCAGGATCCTAAACTGTACCAATTACTACTTCAGAACCCCTCTGAGAGCTTTACACCAGAGACAATGTGTGCATTTTGTATGCTTGAGGACAAGATGAGCAAGAGATTAATATAGTCTCTAAAAAACTACTTTGTAAATAGGGATTGTATAGAAATGTGCAAGACATATTGTTAACACATCAAGGATTACGTCTGTGTTCTGTCACTAAAAAAGACTAAGTTTAAGATCAGTTGATTAGACCTTCAATGAACTCATTTTTATTTTTGGTCAGCATGTTTCTATATGCACTATGACTATGCAGGACAATTGCGCCCTTTCACTTCCTCAGATAAACTGCCAAGGAGAAGTTGCTGAATTTGTAACACTGGTGACAGGAGGTCACAGGCTATTGAATTTGTAACTGGTGATCTGAGGTCACAGTGCTGTTAGCCTGAACAAGAGCAAAGTAATGCAAATAGAGAGAGAGAACACTTACGTATTATAGTTGTGAATATAAACTTTGTGCAAGGTCATCTGCTGTAATGAAAAGATGTGGATTATTATTCGGTGCAGTATGTCACTCGTCTCTGCAAAAAACTGGTCAAATCCCCAGCATTTTTCCTGGTCTGCTTCAAGAATATTCGCAAGGACAGGTGTGAGCAGTACTTGCAGACCCCTAGAGGACACCAGGAAGAGATGAGACAACTTGGTTCTACTTGGAACATTTTATCTTGCAACTAGTTGCAATAATTCATTTGACTTGTCTCATGTATACACATCTATTATCCCTTAAAGAATATGTCAGTGCTTTTTTTCCTACACTGAGCAACAAAATGTTCAATGGCAATGTCCATTGTTTTTCATTAATACACATATTTTAAATATTTTCTTTTTATGCTTAACTATCAAGTATTTTTTTTGGTATTTGAGAAATTTCACTCATACTGCAAAAATTACATAAATTTTTTCTAAATCTACATTGTAGAGCTGAGGCCACTTTCTACCACCCTAGTAGCATTTTACCCCACTCACTCCTCACACCACAGTGTATCACTGAAGGAAGCTACTGCCATTTAGGATTTGCTGGTAGTGATGCTTGTGTGAGCACACCATGTTGCTTTCAATCAAAATCAGCTGGATTAGCAAAGACTCATTAAACTGTCAAAACTAACAATTCATCCTGATTGAAATGGGGCTAAATAAGTACTCTGCATATGCAGCTTCAATGCTGCAAAAAAAAAAAAAAAAATCTGTGCTACCCATTGCCTTACAGTTGTTACTGCTCTAGGAGAAAGGTCAGCTTAAAATTTTTGCACTTCTACCTTGAGCATCTGAATGGTAAGGAACTTTATGGATCCCACTTGTGCATTACCATGAACAACTTCTCCAAAATTTTAACATTATGTACACATCAAGCCTGAATCCAGCAGCAGAACTGGTAACATTCTAAAGCAAGCTGCAGTGGCTTGCAAGCACACTGCTGACTGCATTAGAGGTCAGTGGATGCTGTGCTCAAACTCACTTTAGTACTAAACTTATAACACTGAATACTGTTTGAATGCTACTTAAAAGTATTACTGTGAGCAGATGTTTAATGAGAAAAAAATTGCTTCCTTTATAATTTCAAGCAGTTCAATTGTACAGAACAAGCAGAGGAACAAATGAGCAGTATCATGAAAAACACATAAAAATTGCAATTTTTGCACATTATAAACTAATGAATTCATATAAACCAGACTTTAACTCTACACCCCTTAAGGATGTACATATTTGGCTTTCAGAAAAGTTTGCTTCTACAGTCTGTTCATAGAACAATTTATTTCCTCCTTTACCATGAAAGATTAATAACTTTAAAGTACGGAAGAAGTCCAAGGGTAAATGGGTTATGGGAAGCGTTTTCAAAGTCATACCAAAATCAGACCTTCCATGCTCTTCCTACTGAATATTACGGACATATGAAGCAAAAATATGATGATAAAATTGAAAAGACACAAGTATGTGTTAAAATGCACTGATGTGACCTCTTTCCTAGCAAAAAGTAAGCCTCTGAATTGTCTTTATCATTTCCTTCCTACTGCCTAATCTTTGTCACATCTGAAGTCACATTCCTGCAAGAAATGAGGGCCATCAAAGTTATTGATTCTTCATTCCTGAGGGTGGAAAAATGCAGTAATACTATTTCTTCTCAAACCACATCAGATGTGCTCATTTGTTAATTAGTAATCATAAAATATTTGGACAGCTGGGAAGAAAATACCACTTCATAACCAAATATCTGACTGTACCGATGTACTGAAGAGTTCAAAGAAAAAACTGTGTCAGATCTCTGTTCCAAAGACACAATCCTAGAAAATAACTGGAAAAGCCAAATCAAGTGACATTGAAACATTTTGTGAACATCTGTAAGTTCAAACTTACTTTGAAAGGCTACAAGAAACAGGCATCTCCCAACTCCACTCAATAGGTCCATTTTCCGCTTTCTGTATTCCAGAAATAGCACCGGAAGGCTTTCCAGTGATTATTTTATACCTGCAATACATTACAAAAATAATGGAAACTTCAACTACTATCTCTTATACATACATAGGTTGAGCAACTAATCCTCAAAGGGGCAGCAAAAATGCAAATTTAAATGACAGGTTTGCCTAAATTTGTAGATGGTTCAATAATTAAGAAGCTTCACTTACAAGCTGACAGAGCAGCACTAAAAGAGTAAAGAACAAAAAGCTAAGCTGGAGAATCAACTTTGTCTATCTCAGCCTCGGGGAAAACTTCCAGAGATATTTCCAGCACAATGAAGGAAACAAAAGGTTTTCACAATAGTTAATTAATCAAAGTCAATTTAGTTCAATTTACGCATTACCATGCTAACTTCTAGCATGTTCCACAGCAACAGACAACATTTAGCCACCACAGAGTGGCTTGGGCATAGAGAAGGAACATCCAGAAATCTGGACACAATTTGGCATTGTTTTACTTTGTATTGCATAGGCAACTATTTCTCAAATTTTTCATTAAATGAATGAGGATCAACCGACTTTTTGCAACAGAATATTTCAGTTGTGTTTTCTCTTCCTGGAGGACAAGATACATACAAAATATCTCTTAAGCAGCAGCTACAGCAAGAATTCTTATGTGAAAAAAATCATAAGATTGACAATTTCTTCAACTAAGACAACTGGAGTCAGTTTTACACAGAGCATCAGAACAGAGATGTTACTGATGTGTTAGAAGTTGCAAGTATCACCTTGCTTTATTCTTAAAATGCAACACAGAGAAAAAGAAAATAGAAACAGACTAAGATGAAACAGGAATCGAATACAATTGTCACATCATAGGCATATCTTCTGTTTTCCATTCAGGAGCCATCCCTATTATCTTCAGCTGCAGTCCACAGCTATACTACTCAAATGTCAGTCTCATTGGTAGTGCACCCATTTCAAGACTGCTGGGTAAGACCATCATTTAAAGGACAACAGAAATTTGCAGCACTGAAACCCCATTTCAGAATACCATAATTGTGCCTGAGTATCCAAGTCATATAAATGGCAGTGCAACAGACCAGCCTAGTGCCATGCTGAAAGAAAGATGTGTGTAAAAACACCAGTATTTTGGGGGAGCTCAATTCAGGTCTTTCTCAATTAAAGCGCTTAATTCAGATCTTAAGGTGCCACACAGTAAAATCCTTGTTGAAGCAGAATGTTTCTACTAATTTTGGCTGGGATAGTTAAGTTCCTTCATAGTAGTGTAGGTACCATGTTTTGGAGTTGTCACCAAAACAGTGTCAATAACACAGGCATGTTTAGCCATTGCTGAGCAGTGCTTACACAGCACCATGGCCTCTGCTACTTTTCTACTGCCCCACCAGCAAGTACGCTGGGGGGCAGGCAAGAAGTTGGAAGGGGATACAGGAGGACAGCTGACCCAAGGGATATTCCACACCACATTGCTCAGCAACAGAAGCTAAGGAGGAGGTGGGGAAGAATTTGCCAGGGTGGCATTTGGTCAGGGACTGACTGCACATCAGTCGGCTGCTTGTGAGCAACTGGGGATTTTTCTGCATTACTTGTTTTTCTTGGTTTTGCTTCCTTTTGGGTTTAAGAGGCAAGGGTTGCTGTTCACTGTGGAGTTTTTTTTTTTTTTTTACTTATTAAACTGTCTTTAACTCAACCTATGAGTTTTTGTGCTTTCACCCTTACAATTCTCTTCCCCATCCCACTACAGAGGAGTGAGTGAAGAGCTCTGTGATGTTCAGCTGCCTGCTGGGGCTATACTGCAACACGAGAGCGTATTCCCTTAAATATTTTCACTGTTTTAAAGTTTACTATATGTGTGTAGGATTCCTTGGTAAAAAGCATTTCAAGGGCTGATTTAATTTACCAACAGATAAAATTCTCCTTCTAAATTACCTACATCACTTCCTTGTTTCTACGAGGTCCTTCAAAAGGTCGGAAAGGCAAACTCCCTGTTGCAGCATGGTAAAAGGTCACCCCTATGCTCCACAGATCAACTGTTGCTCCGTATTTTTTCTGATGCTCTTTTCTCAAAACTGCTCGCTCATACATATCAGGATGCTAAAGAGAAAAAAAAAAGTTACAATTTGAAGCTTTATAAAGAAAGATGAAGCTTTATAAAGAAAAACCCCAATCTATCCTTTCATAGCAAGGTAATTTGTCAGTCTAAACTTTCAGTTCTTTAAAAAAGAAAAGCTTGCTTGTATCATAGAAGTTGTTTAAGCTATTCTGACAAACATCACTATATTCCTAGGTATTATATGCTTTTATTAACAAGTTTGCAAAAAATATTTTAAAATTCAGCTGAAGAGTGACTACTAGTATAAAAGACCACTAAAAAAGAGAAGAAATTCAGTATTCCTCCAGATGATTTTGAAACAACAGAAACCAAATGGAAAAATGATCCATAGCAGAGGAGAGTATCAGTTATGATTCACATACGGAAAAACATGGCAGGAAGAAAATCATACTAAGGTGTTTGTCTTGATACTTCTCTACCTGCCTCTCTTTGGTTAGCCAAGGTTTCACATGAATCTTAACTACACCAAGTTAGCAGCTCAAACACAAACTAAAACACATCTACAGAGATAAAGGCAAATATATTCATAACTAAAATATCATTGCTCCTCCTTTCACACAAGGCAACAGTTAAAGCTGGACCTGGAAATTATTTCAGGGCTGATGTATTTACATCAGCCTTACTAAATACTAAATACTTACTAAATACTCTTCTGTGCCATAGAGAGAAACAAATTGTTCATCATCTTCAAGTTCTCTTGCTGCACCAAAATCTGTAAGTTTGTAAACAGACTGCCCATCTTCACCTATAACACGCATTATATTGCCTGGCTTGATGTCACGGTGCACTATTCCATTCTCACGGAGATGATTCATCCCAGCCACTTCAATTGAAAAAATAAATACAGAATTCATGTACACATTGTGACACAGACTGTGCAAACACTGAATTGTAATTGATGCTAGGAAGACACGCTTATGTTCTCATTGGGAAATGGGAATGAGAAGGGACACTTAATTAACAGAAAGACTATGACCACAGATTGCTTTTTTTCCTTTCCAAAAGCTAAATTACAGCATTTCTTGCTCTCAGTAACATCTTTCCCATAAAGTAATTTTTATAGCAGGTAAATTAGGAGGACAATTTTATAGTAGGTAAACACAGGTAAACCATATTATTTTTCTAATTAGCTCTTCTGAAATGACCACTAGAAGTCTGTTCAATATGTGAAAAATAATCTTGAAATAAAGCAATAAAATTACATCAATACTTTACGCAGAAATGGCTTCTTAATGCAGATACCTATATGAACATAGATATAAATATGTGATTCCATATGACCATATTAATTTGTTCAATTCGTTGACAGTCATTTAAATTTCTCTCTTGCTGTTTCAAGATAAACAAAACAAGTATGAGATTGTTTCAGTCAACAAATTAGACCAAAGAGCTAAGTCTACATACCCACATCTCTCAAAACAATTAAGAACTCAGACTCTGGCAAACCAAAGGCATTAGACGGCTCCTCTAAAACTGTGTATAAACTCCCACATGGACAAAATTCCATAACTAGTACTTTGTGTCTAGTAGTTGTCTGAAAGAAAATCAAAAAGAGATTAAGAATCTGACTATTGTGACACCAATGTCAGAAATTACCTATAACCACAAGATCTTACTTTCAAAACAGAAAAGTAAAATCTATAGTTATATAATAATTTCCATTCTGGTGATCTTCAAAAGAAGTGCAGGTGGATTTTTAAATTGTTTCATGTATTCCAACTTGGAGAGGGGAAAATAACTAAGAAAGCCTCAAATTCTAGGCACTAGCAGGTTGACAGCAGTATTGACAGGTGGACAAGAAAGAAACTACACCCCACTAGTGTTGAGAATACCAACTGTCCTTCTTTACTCATTTCATCATCTGGGTCATTTCAACTCATCAGTCTCATTTTCAGTTCAGCTGCTCCAATAATTTATACTATTATACTACTGTATAATAGTATCCTATGTCATCATTTCAGTTGGTTGCAAAGGAAAGGCATAAAATTGTCAGGATTACTGAAACACCTTCAACTGTAAACAGTTCCATTATTCAACTATTAAATATTAATACATGTAGATACCTTAAAAATCCTAATTCAAGATACAAGTTAGGACAGTGGCTTCTTGAGATAAGATTCATTACCTGAGCATACACACACTGAAGGTGTTTCACCTACTGAAAAGAAAGCATATTCTTTCTTACAGCAACAACAACAACAAAGAAGAAAGAAAATCAAAATATGGTGGTGGTTGGGTGGGAGTAATTGTATCATCATATATGTTACCATTCTTTAAAAATGTAACTATACACTCTACAGTTGCAGATAAAAAAAAAACAGTTACTGCAGTTTCTTCCATGCATCTCAGATCACAACAACAATTCATTACCTCTTCCTCAATGGCAAACAATTTGACAATGTTCTTGTGATTTAGTTTCTTCAATACTTCAAACTCTCGCATCTGAACATCCACAGGACGAAGGAAACTTATACTGTTAAATACTTTGACAGCATATAAATCCCCAGTTTTCTGTTGAAAACAAGCAAACTACTCATCAAACAGAAGCAAAAGATTGTAAATGTACACATAGACATTATCCAAGCATTTTGAGATTTTCTATTGTACATGTGAGGATAATCAGACTAGAAATATTTCAAAATACTACTTTCGGCTAAGGTGGAAATAAAGATTCTGCTAAAAAAAAAAAAAATGCATTAGTTTAATATAGACCAGAACCAAACAGACTAGCTGAATGGAAACTCATTAGGTCACAAAGATGTACTCTTAAAAAAAAAAAAAGAACAGTTAGTATAAGAAAAGCTACAAATTTAAGAATTACTCCTAAACTTAGCTGAAAAATATTTTTTCAGCAAGAGTTACTTGCAGCAATCAATGAGAGGCATGCACATACTTGACTTGCTTAAGTTAAAAGACAATTTCCGGTAGCTGAATGTTGGCTCTTTCTTTCTTTACCGTTCTGTTTGTACTGATAAACCAGTATTTTGTTTTTTCAAAGGCAGTTTCAAGCACTACATGCCACTCATGTAAAATCCTGAAGCAGTTCAAACCCACATAATAAGTGTTAGGAGCACAATCATGAGATTAATCAGATTTGCATTCTCCAGAGGGACTAAGCCTCAACATGCTCAGGCAACAACGACACCAGCTGGAAGTGCATCTCCTTTTCCTCTCAGGCCAAAGCATCTTCCTGTGCCCACTCTAGGAATAAGCTTGCACTAGCAGTTTGTGCAAAAAATTATTTCTAAGGACACAGCCTTCCTGTGCTTAGACAAGCAAAGGAAGTGCTTTACAGCACACTCACATGCACTACTGGTGCCCAGGTAAAAGCTTTCTCCTGTGGCAATGAGCTGCGGGTCACAGGCTCAGACTAGTGAGGGTGATGACAGGTACAATCATGGCTTACAGGAGAATCATTCTGTGTTGAAATTCACTTACCAGAAAAGCACATTAACTGCTAAATTATTGCTTAATGCTGTTTCACACTTGTATGTGGAACACAGAAACACTGTATCTTACAAATCACTTTGTACTGATTTCACACAGACTATCATTACTGTAAGGCAACTTTCACAACTATACTTTTCTTTGTGAAATTCATAGCAACAAATGACCTACACTACTAAGGTACTCTTAGCCCCTCATTCAGGTTGCAACATATACTTTAGTGTATCATTTTCACAGCAAAAAATTTACTATTTTGCACTGATTACTCAAGGCATGTCACCAAGAAGACATTTAAAAAGCATTGACTTACACACAACAACTAACAACAGCTTCATCCACTACAATAACAATATTTCACATAAAAGAATCATAAAATTCACCAAAACAGATTTTAAAAGAACAGATAAAAATCAATGAAAAGACAGTTTAACAAAGACACATATAATAAGATCATGTAATAGAAACTGGTAGGCCATTTGTTTCTATTCAAATTCTTGAATAAGATTTTTTTTCCATAAAACTGAAGAAAAAGGAATGAAGAATTACTAACAGTTAATATTTTACACGGAAAAATACTACAACATTAAGAACAAATCTTTAGAAATCTAACTACAGAACTCTAATTCAATGGACAAATACTAAAACTTAAAAACTAAGCATGAATAATTACACAGACACATTTCATTTGCTTTAGGCCTAAATCTTGAACTTTTTTTGTTGATTTCATTATGCTACTTGCATATGAAAATTCCTCACAAACCTTCTGTCGCCCCCGGAAAACATTTGCAGTCGCTCCCTGTCCTAGAATGTCAGACAACAGCCAGAGGTAATTTGAAGTGCTCTGCATCTTTGCTTTTTGATCAGACAGTTTTCTTTTTCACCTTAAAAACAGAAGGTTCAATACACTGAATTATAATTTAGTAAAATACATGAAAGGGACTTATTTAAATGAGAAGGAAATACAAATGTCCAAACCCCAACTATAACTCCTAAGACATGGAGAATGAAGAACAACCAAGTAGAGGAACAAGAGGTGAAACATGGAAACAAAAATAAGCCAAACAATCAAAAGTAATGCTATTCACACAACACCTCTCTGCATTTAAGGTCTGTATTCCCCAAACTTTGTTTGAAAGATCAACTGGAAAGGTGAAAATTTTATAATCTCTTTACTGTTGTACATGGTATTGAAATAATCAAGTAACAAAAAATATAGAAAAGAGGCAAAAACACGTGCACAAGGTCTTCTAAAGGTAAGCAAGACCTGTAATTGAATTCCATTATTCTGTACATATGTCAAAGAACAAACATTAGAGATGATGGTAGATATATATACAGATATTTTACATCACTTTGGCTCTGGAAGTTCCATTTCAATAGAACCATAAAGGAGCTGGACTAACAACACACAAAAAACTATTTTTACATGAGCTCAAAAAAAGTCACCATTGTCACAAGCATTTTCATCCACTTGCTAGAACCAGCAATTACTATTGAAAGAAATTAAGGGACATTTCTCTCATTTCTAAAATTTCATATTGGGTATGTCACATCTACAGAAATAGCCTGGCTTCCCCACCCTTCCTGACATATGAACTGTCAAGTATTCGGATCTTCAGAGATTCAAAAGAAAGAGGGAAAAAAGTTTGATTAAATTAAAATTATTAACATAAAACAGAACATTAGAACTGCAAGCTTTTCCTGTTTGCCAAAACAGCAGGAGCTGCAGGTGCATATCCCAAACTTTTTGGTTCAATTAACACACTGATTTTTCATTAAACCTAGCAAAAGGCTCTAAAATCAAAGACGGAGCTTCCCAAACTTAGAGAATCTCAAGAGCAAAATGGCAACTGGACCAGGGAAGCTCCTACAGTGGAGGTCTTTGCTCAGCTTGGCAGGGGACACTGCATGTCACTTGCACGTGATAGGTGACAGGAAACTGCTGACTGATACTCAAAGAAAGAAGCCTTTCCTGTAATTGTTGAAGAAGAGGCATGACAGAATTTCCTGCATCTGTTACCAGAAGCTGACTGGCACTTTCTGAGAGCTCCGTGGGGCACAGGTGACACAGGAGCCTCACAGTGCAGGAGAGCGGAGGAAGCCGCACAGCAGCCGCCACTCTCCCAGCCTGCCCCAGCAGCCAGCAGGAGCACACGCCCGCGCCCTGCTCCTGATCCTACTGGGCCACGCTGCAGACACGCACAGGTTCTCACCGCTCCAAGCACACTTCTCTACCTGTAGTGACTGCAGATTGCACACTTTCCTTTAGCTGTTTGCTCATGTGAGATGTGAAGCTTCTTGCAAAGCTGTCCCAAAACATCCAAGCAATGACATGTAGCGTACAGAATGCAAAGACACAAAGCAAAGACCTGACATTACTTTACAGTTAATTGAGAGTCACGCAGCAATGCCATTTGCAAAATCTAGATAAAGTTCTTAATGCCTCTGTAAGGGACAAAGGTTTTATGTCAAATCTAGACAAGAAAAAAACCCCTCTAACACCACATTCCCAACCCTGACAATTCTTGTTTAACTCTGACAAGACAATTTGCAATTGTAGAATAAGATGACTTCTCCCATCAGGCAACTACTGTAGATGCCAATGATGCAATCTACAATGCAGACACAGAAGGTACGGAAGACAGGTTTCAAAGAAATAATGCACAGCCTGCTCTGTAAACCTTCTGTAAAATCTTCAAGTTAAAACATTCCTCTCATAATTAAACCCCTGCTTCTAACAGGCCAGCTGGCACATTACCGGTAAGCATGTATTTGGTGATTTACTTCAAAACAACATTCACAGACTCATAGCAAGACACAGAAACATAACGAATCCTTTCTAATCAGACAGAAAGTGCACAGAAATTCATCATCGAAATCTATTAAAATAAAACCAAAAATCAGCAGCCCATCAAGAGACTGAATTATTATTACACTTCCCAAAATAATAAAGATGAGGTAGCTCATGTACAAGATCAGCTCTTTTTCTTTACCTTCTTACTCTATAATTAAATATGCACAAGGGTCAATGGATGAAAAAACAAAAGAACGTGACTGCAACAGATGATCTTCAGCATCATTCAGAGGATATTAAGAATAACCCCAGACAAAAGTCATTTAATGGATTCTCAAGGTCTGGGGTTTTTTCACTCTTAAAACTATAGATATAAATATAGCAATATGAATCCCAGGGTACATATTACATAGCAAAATAAAGTCAGTATTGCACTATTAGCCTTTTTTTGTTAAAAGGGTACACTCTTTTTGGCAGTCTTCACTTTTAAGGTATAATGTTTCATTCAGCTTTAACTTTCAAATTATAATAATTAGATCAAATAAATTAGACCTCCTTTAACACTTTGTGTTCTCTAACAAAGTCGTAACTGATCTTTGCTAAATACTCAGCATCTCAAGTTTTCATTTCTTCCACTATACTCCTAAATCAAGTTACTAAGGGTTTCCTATTAGAATAAAAATAAATAATAATTAAAAAAAAAAAAAAAAAAAAAAGAAAGCTCCAACTGTACTCTAACTAGACTTAATGCTGAACTTTCTATTTCTTCACATCTCACTTATGGTCACTAAATCTGGTATTACAGAAGTCAAAAGCTCCTCATGTACATCTAAAGAAACCTCTCCACCTAGCAGTTTGATTTATTGTCCCCCATGACTCATTAGTATTTCAGGTGCTTGGGGGCTGCTTTTTAGGTGTTTTTTATTGAAGATTTTTCTGCTTCTGGTCATCCTACTACTCTTTTAATTTATTAGCAGAGGGGATCATAATAAAAAAAGACTGTATTGCCAATGCAGTTTTTTTTTAAACTCCCAATGCTTTGAAGCAGGATTACTGACTGCTTCTAATTAATAGGAAGAAATTTTCTGCTACCTCAGGCACACAGGATAAGCACACAAAGCAGGTATACCTCCCCTGTTGACAGCTGCAATATACAACTTCACCAGGCAAGCAGGGACAGATGATGAAGTTTAAGTGATGGCTCTTTCTGTTTACAGGCATGATCCTATATGCCACCAAAGCCAATAGGCAAGGTGCTGATGTTCCAAATAAATGTTATTCACAGTCTGTTAACTATTAACGTTTTATACTTCCCTGCATGCTCTCTCTCAAGGCTTAGAAAATAAGTTTCTCCCCCTAAAGCTCCTGCTTCCTACCCCTGCGCTCCTCAGCTATAACCTCCTTGGGGAGTTTCCAGTCCAACAGCTGCATCTCAGTCATGGAAACACCCTGCCCTTGGCCACACAACATTCTTCCAAAGAAGAACCCTAACATTCTTCCAAAGGCACACAAAAAAAATGGCAAGCCTGGCTCCAGTGCTGCTCATCACCCCTACTCTAGGCATGTCCAGTCCGTAATGTAGGTAGAGGACTCGGCCTGTCTGGGACTGCAGCTCCTGGAAACCAGCGTGGGGCCACGTGCCTCTCTCGGCGGGGAGCGGGCAGGCACAGCACCGGGGCTCATCCCCACAGCAGGACGAGATTCCCGACGTAAAACTTTAGCAACTCCTACAGCCACGAAGGCATCGCCGCTTCCTGAGGCACATTCACGGGGACAGAAGTCAGCGAGACCGGGGCAAAGACCGGGCCCCGGGCACGCCGCAGAGGCCAAGGGCCGGCCGAGCCTCGTCCCTCCCGGACGGCACGGCCGGGCCCGCCGCTACCTCGGGGCGCGCCGCCGCCGCCTGCGACCCGGCAGCTCCCGCGAAGGCCCCGCCGCCGCCCCGGGAAACTGAAACCATCGCGCCCGGCGGCTGCCGCCGCCCCTCGGCACCGGCGCGGTGGCGGCGAGGGCACGCGGCCGGTGCAGCCCACCTCGGCCCGGCCCTCCGCGGCCACCCCCGAGCCCGCCCTGCCCAGCTCCGCAGCCCCACGCACCAGCCGCCTCCCGCCGGCCTGCCCAGCGCCCCGGCCGCTTCCGGCTTCCTGCCGCGGCGCGGAGAGGCGGAGCGGGCCAGGCACCGCCCGGGCGGCGCGGCCACCGCGCCCTCCCTGCCAGGCGGGGCCTGTTCGGGGACCCCTCGTGTCGGGGCCGAGGCTGTGCCGCCCGCCCCCGAGGCGGTGGTACGCGAGACAGGAAAATATCTGGGAAACATGGGAAAGTGGGAGAGGAATGCTGGATAAAGGGGTCGCTCCGGGTGTTTTCGCTGGCGCGATGTTCCCAACGGGCTCGGAGCGTTTCCGGGTAGGGTTCCGTGGTGACTTTTTTGCTGCGTAATCGGCCCGGCGGAGGTTTCGCTTCTTCGGCTCCCAGACAGAGCTGCCTCTGCCCCCGCTCCGACCGCGGAGCCGGAGCTGTGGGACCCCCGCCTCCCCGCGGCGGGCTCAAGGGATACCCGGGAGAAATGTTCGCCGGCCCCGTGTAATTTTCTGTTTCACCTTGTTAACACCTCACGAAATCGCGGCAGTTTTCACATCCCTGCTCCCGCTCAGTTGTTACTGAAATGTTTTAAACATTTCATCATCTCGGCTGATTTATCCCTTGTTATGTGTTTTTTGTCTGTCTGGTAATGTTGCTGTTCCAGTAAATTATCTGTATAATGAAATATTGATAGCTTTATAATTTATGCATAATGTAATCTGATCATAATTATAGTGGGAAAATAGCGAAAAGACTTTTTTTTTTCCTTCCAAGACAATCCCTCTTTTGATGCTCTGTATTTCCTGTTTGGAGTTGCTATCTTCCCAGATCTTGGAAGCCTGTTCTCTTGAGGAACTGACAGCAGCTTCTGGCTCACAGGCTTTCTTTATTGTTACTATCTCACCTTTGCTAAGTTTTATCACAAGTTCAGACTTTCTCTGCTTCACTTGTTATAGGGCATTAAGGTTTTTCCTGAAGTTATCCGTAGCGAAACTGATAAATTGACTTTGATGCATTTATGGTCTTAATATAAATGCTTAATTTATGTTCCCCATTTGTTGGCATCTGAACTTTGCTTTATAACGCTATATTGTAGAGGGGATAGTTCCCTACTACATTTGCATTCTGTCCTTGCATCTTTCAACACTGCAGCGGTCCTCAGAAGTTACATGGTTTATTTCTGTGACCCTCTCCTCTGAACCCAGCTTTCCAAGCCATATTTTTGTCAGCTACATACCCATGACCCAGCTTTGTTTTCTTCAGAAATGTTCATTACTAAAATGAACAGGGCTAATGCCTTTATTAATGTTCAGCTCTTTATTAAAAAGATCAGCTGGGCAGGGGGCTCAACGCAGAGCTCGCCCCCGCGGTCGTAGCTTTCCCAAGCAGCCAAAAGGAAGGAGGCGTGCAGAGTCTGTCACTGGAGTCCCGAGCAGCAGCTGTCCTTTCTCCTTTCCTTGTGGCACACCGGTGACCCCAGGATGTGGAGGCGTGGCGTGCAGGGTCTGTTGCTGAAGTCCAGAACAACAGCTGTCCCCGCTCCTTCCGTGGTGGCTGCACCAGGGCTCTCTGTCCCTACCTCCCTGCTTCTCAGAGCCTAATATAGTCTGTTCTTTCTGAAGTGATGGCGACGGTTAAAAGCCAGTCAGGGGATGTGTTTCCCTCTTCCTCAGCTAGCGCATTTGTCTAGACTCCTCTACTGTGTTCAGTTTTTTATTTATAGTCCTTTTTATCTCCTAAAAATACTCCCATGATCCTAAGGGGTTTTTATTTGCATGTTAGTCCCAGAATGGCAGCGTGGAGGGGTGGGAGGCCAGTTATCTCCAGGTAGTTTAGAGAAAACAAACAGAGCAATTAGCTAATTAGCACTTCAATATCGGTACTTAGCTAGAGTTAGTAGTTTTTTTAGTGTTGCCATGGGAACTAGGAAGGCCCTGCCCGCGTCTCTGGGGAACACGTGGAAACAGTTCATTACAATTACATCTGTAATACGGATTTTAGCGAGGGCCTCCACAGAATCAGGAAAATGCCTGTGAACTTTTCTTTATGAATATGTATTTGCTTCTGCTTTTGAATAAAATGAAATTGTATGGTGATGCTTAATAGAACTGGATGTCTTAAATCATAGTCTCATTCAGGATGGATGAGGTCTCTGGTCCAATCACCTGCTCAAAGCAGTGTCAGTGCTGACTTCAGACCAGGTTGCCCAGGACTTTGTTTACTTAAGACCTAGAGTATCTCAGATGCAGTGGCACCCAGCCCCTGGGTCTGGCCACTGACTGCTCTCACTGCAGTTACCATCCATGTGCTTTCCCCTATTCTTGAAGCAATGAACAAAATTCATAGGGTTCGCATGATCCAAATTGTTCTTTTTTTTGGGTATGCCTGCAACATAATCAGTGATCCTTATTGCACAGAAGATCCTCTCTACCCTTTAAATGTTTCACAACATGAATCAGAGGAAAACATAATTTAAGAATAGGAGAAAACAGACACAAAAAAAGAAAGTGCCATTGTAGTTTCATTCTAGAATTTTTTTACTTGCTTACTTCCATTTCTTTTTAATATACAAACTTTTGGTATTCCTCACCTCTCTTGTATTTGGATTCTCATTTATGTTCACAAATGCAGCAATCTAGCTGCATAGGCTTGAAAGCTTATCAGTCTTTAGCCATTACTCCAGCTTGTAAATAAAAGGTACCATCTCTCTAGAAAAGGTGCCTCATCTTTAATTATGACTTGCAGTTGTGTTTCTCATTTAAACACTCTTTACAAGAGGAAATTCGCCTTATATCATGATGATGATTTTAAACATCTTCAGTCTAGATATAGGGGCATTTTGACCACAACAGTGTTAAGGCATACAGGAAAACTGTAGGTGGTTGTGTTTGGTGCAGCCTTTAAATGAGACCATTAATGTTTGTCTGGAAAAGGATAAATTGTGATTGTCAACCCAATCTCTCCATGGAGTGCTCTCATTTCTCTCTTATCTTCTTCCCCTTCCATCCCACAAGAAATATCACAGAGTCATAGAATATGCTGAGTTGGAAGGGACCTGCCAAGGATCCTTGAGTTGCAACTTCCGGCTCTGCACAAGACCATCCCTGAGAGTCACCACGTGCTTGAGTAGTTTTTATATTATGTTCCAAGTATCTGAACATTGCCTGAAGAATCTAGTTCACACTCTTGATTATGAGGTGCACCACTAGATTTCTCTTGGGGGTATGTAGTGAAGTTCTCAGTCCAGATGTTAAAAAAAAATGCACAGCAGGAATCCACTTCTTCAAAGTAAAGACGTAGAAACCCAGCAATTGCCTTTCTAACCTTGATTCTTTGCAAAGATTATTACTAGGCACTGCATATCACCACAAACCCAACTGTGATATAGCAGCTGCAGACCTGCCATCTATACCACTGAAGGAAATAACAACAAAAAAAATAACCAGCTTGTAGGCAGAATAAGTGATTATGTGTTAGGCTAAAGACAGAGAAAGTAGCCCACAGGTGCTGCTTTACAGCTCACGTTGCATAAGCCCTGACAGGGCAGTATGCTGATTGAACAGTCAAAGCATACAAAAGTAAACAATCCTTTTTTAATTCTTCAAGCTGAACCAACCTACCTTCTCTGAAGATCTAGACTACTCATCCTACAGGATACTCGTTCAGTGATGGATGGGAGGGCAGGGTACAAGTTTACAATAGAGGCACACCGACATAGTGGCTGCCATACGCAGCTCTATTCTACACTTGGCACACTCTGCTTTCTATCCGTTCTCACCTGTCACCACCAGAGCAGGCAACACACTGTGAGGGGTAAGTGTTTCTGCTGCTTCAGCTTCCTGGATAGCTGATTATGTTACCAGATTTGGCACAAAGGGACCTACAGAAATGGTGAAGGATGGTGGGGTTGAGGAAGGAAAACAGTCTCTTTAGGCAGAGGCTAGTTTAAAGACTTTCCTCATGAGGGTGTAATTTGCAACAGCTTAATCATCCTCTTAGCAGCACTGCCCTTACTTGAGAAGGCAAAACCCTAATTCACATATAAAAACTAATAGTGACTCAAACACAAAAAGCTTTATTGTTCACTTCACATAATCTGCTGTAACTGTGGGGGAGGAGGCCCAGACAGACACAGAAGACTGACAGCAAATCCTCAGCCATAGTTGCAGTGTCAGGGGTGCAGCCTTCATGCTGGGGAGGTGCAGGAGAACAGCAACATCTGGAAAACACCAAGTCAGAGAGGGAAAGCTTCTAGTGCTATGGGAGAAAATGAAATGGAGCATTGGTATGGCAGCAAAGGGAGGGAAACAGTACTGTGAAACTAGGAAATATGAACAGCACAACAAGCACTCATTTTCTGATACAACAAATCAATTAACAAGAAACTTTTGATTAAACACATATAAATCAGGAACAAAATCTTACAAAAGTAATACTGTCCTATTGAAGGTAGTAAAGCTACTTTCTTCCCTCAGTGAAAAATGAAAATGGCAGCATGTTCAAAACATCACCATGCTCTGATCCTGGAGCTGCTTCTGACCCACCTTCCCATTTATTTTTCAATTAAAGTGAATGAAGAACAAGCCACTAGAGTCTAGGAAAAATGCTCATCTGATTACACTAGAGCTAAGTCAGCTTTTAACTATGCACATTAGTTCAGGAGGAAAGTATTATAATGCATGCATGACAAGATTTAAACTTTCCCCTGCCCCTATGAGATAGTTATAAAAACCTGTCATGTTACAGAATTTAAAAAATCAAAGTAGCAGCATTCTACTAAAAATCACTGTATAGACCATTCATGCTACTGAAATATTGCAGTGAATGCAATTCTTTCTGCCAGCATCTTCCACATGCAAGGGAGCAATATAATTTATTACCTAAGCACCAGAAAAATTGCCAGGTTCCACTCAGATGTAACAGCCAGAAGAGTCAAGAATGCTGTAGCTTCTACAGATTAAGCTAAAATGATTCAGAGAGACTTAAGACAGACATTTCACTGCATCAAATTTTATTGTTTTTATAAAAAAAAGATAGAACCAGATGCTACTTTTAAGTGAAATCATTTATTACACCAATCTGTTTTATAGGAGGTATATATATATTTTATCATTAAGACAACTTCAATAAAATGACTATCTACAAGAAGGACTTTGTTTGTTTTATTTTCATGTCACCATACATGAACAAATGAATTTTATGTCTTATTAAAACATTTTACTCCGTATCAAAAATGTACACATTTTAATAACCATTGCTATGGTCTGAAGGTATTTTTACATTTAATTCATTTAATTTAAAAAATAAGTGTAATTTCCTTGCTGTATGTGTTATAGTGTAAGCTTAGCTCATCCTATACATAATAAAAGTTTGTGTATACAGATAATTTTTCATGTTGTCACATACCTTCATGTCTGAGGTGGGGAATTTGCATTTCTTTTTTGCGGAAGGTTAAAGTACATACTGATGTGAGCACAAAGCAACATTTCTTAAAAACAAAACCAGTTTGAATGGCACAAGTTAGCATTTTTATAAATTAACAACCAGAGTTCTGCATTATGGAAACAGGTACATGAGATTCCAGTACTTTCCTTAGGGCTTGGCTCGCTGGAAAAACACCTGCAAAAATTATTTTTAAAAAATTAAAACAAAGGAAATGTAAGATATGGAATGCTTGAGATGTAAGAGGATTAATTTTACAGAGCTCATTTTTGTGTTTAACACTTTAAGGGTGTGACTTGTGCTATTTTTTTTTTTGTTTATGCTCACACCCTCAAAAATGATTGGTTCTGACATTCTCTACAATTATGGCATCACATTATTGCTTCTTCAACTATTAAACAAAAGCCACAAGAATATCAAACTACTGCTAAGAATGAGTGACAATTTTATAGATGTAGATTTGTGGTTGCTTGCTCTGTCTTTCCTATTAACTGCTTTGCTACTTGGAGATTCCCAATAGCTAAAAACTGCTAAATAATTCCGTATTTTGGTTTTACTTCAAGTCACTACTATGACTGAATGTATGGTAAAGTTCAAATGCAACTAAAAGCTATTGAAAGAAAAAAAAAATCTTTATACCTTTAAGTAATTTTTAAAAACTTTAGCATCAGGCTGCTGAAGTGCTTGACAGAATTCCTGTAAGAGAACAAAGAAATAACTAAAAAGTAGCTAAGTGAAGCAACAAAACAACCTGAGACACATTCATATGTAAAGCCATTGATATTCATTTGCATTTTCCCTAATGTACAACTGAAGAAAGAATGTTATGGATAAAAACTTGTAAAAGGCTATGATAGTCCAAATGCATTCTAGGGTAAAAAACTATTTGTTTGGTGTTTTTTTTTTTTTTTCAAATACAGTATATCTCATTCACTTTTAGCTGAGGAGACAAAAATAGGACTATCTACAAGGATATCTTAAAGTTAAAGTTTGAATTAAAGTAGGAAGATTGTTTAGACAGTTACATGCACTGCACTTTTTTTTTTTTTTTTTGCAAGGTACCCTTGCAGTATCTTTACTCCTTATGATGAATTAATCCTTTTCTCATATGCAATAACTAAGTAAATTTTACTGTGGGATGAAAGGAAGTTAACTTCGTAAATATCCATTTCTCCCTATTTAACACTTATGATTGTTAAAGAGTTTTCCAAATATTCTTTTAGGAACTCCTACCTGGATTATCTCAGGAGCTACTTGCAAAGAAGGCAAATACTCTTGCTGAAGATACTGAATGCACTCAGGACCCTAAAGAAAAGCAATACACATTTTCTTCATGCGTATTTTTTTACAGATGGAAAAACCATAGCCCTATACTGTATGGTGGTCTACATCACCATTTTACAGAAAATGAATGCTTTTCAAATGTTTATTCTCAGCTGTTAGCAAATAAAAAGATTTCTCAACCTTGGCATTAAAGTTTCTATTGCAATTTGGTATCTTTTGTTATACAGAAGAAATTGCGTTAAGAATTGCACTGAAGTAAGAATTAAAATAGAGCCAAACATTTTCTTACACGTCGACTGTAAGAGATAGTTAATTATGGAGGCAACCCTAATTTCACTATCTGACATTTGGAAGAAATAAAATAATTGGGTATCAGCATCTGCCTACTGCTTTAACATACTACTCCCATTGCAAAATTCAGTAGCCAAGTGAACACAGCAGCAGCAGATGAACACAATACTTTTCCTCTTGTAACACTGATTATGTAATTTGCAGTGAACTAAGCAATAATAAAATGGAATGTCCAAACCATTGAGCAAAACAAACATTTTGATTAACACTTCAGTTTTTGTTTTCTTTACCTATATTAATCAGATAACTTTCAGCACTTATACTAATTCACGTAAGTTACCCTGGAACTAGAACAGCAACAAAGTGAGCAGATTTTTCTCCTTAATGAAGAATCAGTATTTTGCATTTATCAAGAGGTAGAACTACTGGATCCTGTATCAATGCACAGCATTATGATCATCCTGTTAGTATCTAACTTTTGGAAATTGATAAAACCACTAGAAAGAAACCTGTGACAATTATTCCCTGTGAAGTATGATGAAACTTACCCTTTTGAGATGAATTGTTTTTAACGTCACTGCACATTCTGATAAAGCCTGAAATATAATGCAGAGCATTAGACTGTTGCATTGGTATACCGGTTCACTATTCAAAGCTAAAGACCCTAATGAGACCCAAACCAAGGGCTAGTTCATGCCATTATCCCTTCATTTTCCCCTCACACAATGCCAAGTAGACCTTGCAGGTTTTGTTCCACTCCAATCAGAAAAACTTCTGCACAGCTGAATCCAAAATGAACTACAGAACAGCCAACTCTATGTATTCACTTTCACTGAACATTAGTTAGTAAGTAATGCAGGTCAATGTTAAATACTCGGATCTCCAATTGATTCTGAGCCTAGGTAAACTACAGGATACACTACCACAATATTCAATAATTAATCATACAGATACCTAAATGTAAAAAAACTCCACGAAACCTAAGGGATTTTATTTCTGAGATGACAATCTTTAATACCCCATGGCTATTGTAGGTTTGTTAGCTTCAATCTGCCTCACAGGAATTAATTAAAAAAAAACTTCCATAATACACACCAGTACTGTCTGGGCATCTGCCAAGTCAAACGTTTGCTTCAAAGGTGCTAAGAAACATGCAGGAACAATGTGCTTGTAGACAAAGTCTGCAAAACCTACTGGTCCATCTTTACCTCCTAAAAAGAAAAAAAAAATTTCAAGTTCTATTACTTCTTCATGGGTAGTAGCAGATGGAAAGGAATTCTAGAAAGACATTCTTACCCCAGAGCTCCACCAACTTAGAAAGAATAATAAAACAAGTCTTCTGTGCAATAGGATCTGGGTAATCCACTGCTCCTTGAATGACAGTGAACAACACACGTTCCACATTCTCTGCACCTTAAACACATTAAAATGAACTTGTCACTTCAAACTGCAGCCCAAAATGTTTTGCTACTCATACATTGTTTTATATAAATACTGACCTGGAAGACATGCTTCAACTTCAAAATAGCTCTTTTTTGCACAAATCTCAAATATTTTTGGGAAGTTTCCCCTACGATGCAAGACAACTCTTATTTAGGTTAATTTTTTTTTTTTTTTTTAAGTTTGGAGATTTAAATTGCTCTTCTGGCCTTTAACACACACAAAGGTGAGGGCAGTACTTTGACCTGTTTACAAATACAGATTTTGTCCTCGCTACCTAACTTGGAAGTGTTAATTAAAACTCAGCAGCACCAAAGTAGTTAGCTTATCTTGCAACATATGACAAGATATTTTTCACACATTTAAAATTTCTGTGCTGCATCTATGTTTATTTCTTTGATCCCTTTAAAAATTTCCTGGCTCATCAAAACTACCAAGTGCCTCTTTCAAGAAAGCTCTCACTACTTAATGCTACTTTTTCCTTTCCCAGCAGTATTACCACCATTTTAGGACAGGGGAAAGGAATTCTGAGCTTCACTAGAAAGAACCACTTAAAGTATCAAGATGTCCGACTTCAAATTCCCACTGTGAAAAATAACTAATTTGCATCTGGCCAGTAAAGGTGAGGAAAACCTAGTAACTACATATATACTAAGTCACATGATGCCTTCTACCATAGATAACAAGATCAGGCAACAGTAATAAAAGTTTACAGGATTTACTGATGTGTCCTTCCAAAAACAGACACAATGAATAGTGGCAGCTGTGAGTGGTCTTGCCCAGCAGTCTGAACACTGCTATACATTGATATATACTGTATGATCTCCAATTCACCAGACAAATACAATGATACATAAGGACAATGATATATGTGATACTTTTCACATTAAGCTGAAAAGATCAATAGGAAGAATATGACTATTATAGCTGGATTTCACAACCCCAAATTCCTGTACAACAGGTAATTTAAATCAGGCACGCCGAACACAGTATTTCTATTAAACCATTCTACTGTAAGATAGTTAGTAGTACTTGCCAGGAACTGGGCCAATAATTTACTTAGATTAAACATAGGTGAGAATAACCATAGTATTATCCCTGAAGAAACTGAATTCCTTACCTTGATTAGCTATGACTTCACTCATTCCACTGCCAGTTACTGTCTGCAGAAAAGCAAAGTAACTCCTCCGTAACATTTGTTTTTCTAAAGCAGCAGACTGGTCATTTTCTTCTGCTGGAAGGAGCAACACCTCAAAAATAGCATGAAGTAGTGGCATAAACATCTGTTGCAGGAAAGGTGAAACCTGTGTCTGTGAAGATCAGAAGAGGGTGTCAGCTCAAAAAGAGAAATTGAACATTAAGAAGTTAAAACTTAAAGGCTTGTTAGAATTCTCAGTTTGGATCCACTTTTAATGTTAGTAATTTCATATAATTACTTACAACACAGCAAGTTGCATCAGGGTCACCATGAACATTACTGCACTTTGACTTACACACCACCTATTTTAACCCTTTTGCACAAAAATAACTAGTCCTGTCTAGCCTCATTTTGTGTAGGAAAAGGTTTTTCATTATTTTTTCATCCTTCTGTTCAGACAGACAATTTTAAATTTCCCGAAATACCATCTCTAAGATGTTAAAAGTGGCAGCAGGCCAGCTTTTATAGAACTTTTCTTTAAGGATTACTAAAGTTTTCCTACTGACATTACAGAATAAGCTTGTCACAACGCTTTCAGTGAGAAATATATGTAAGGGCGCTAAATTAATTATGAATTGAAAAACTGAAGGCGTGTGCTATTCAGTCACATCAGAATTCCACAAAGAGGCAACTCGTATGTTAATTTCTTAATGCTGAAGCAAGATTTTGTCTTTTATCTTCGCTTTACTATGCCTTAAAAGTATTCAAGGTGAGACTGTAGAAGCTAGGATCTTTATTTTACCATGTTATAATAAGAATAGTACCATATCATACAAACTTAAAACATGGTATTTGTCCCACCCCGCTCCTGTGACTTTTTTCTTTTACCTTCCTAATCTTTCATGGACTATTTTAAATTATCTACTGTTACACCTAGGATAAATCTATATTCCTCCTTATACATATATTTGATATTTCTGTATCTCTATCTTCTGGAAATCTCATTATAAAAGATGATAATTCACTTCAAAGCTTGTGTATTTGTAAGCTAATTTGTAACATTAGCTGAAAACTTCAGTGGAGAGCATGAAGTTAATTGTGTCAATAAAAAAAATTTGTTCTGCAAATAGTATTTTAAAGTATCAAATCCAAGAAATTAAACACAATATAAACATTTAAGACTAATCAAAGAAAAAGAATCAGTCATTTAATCACTGTGAGTTCAGCAACGTATGACTGTGATCAAAGAAGATGTTTATCAACAGCAGCTTCAAAATACACTTATTAATTTTTAGGGAGAGTTCTAAAGAAAAGAAAAAAGATCTCTCTGCAACACTTTGACCCTGAAAAGCTTATGCACTATCATACCTTAAACTTAGCTGTTATTTGGTTTATAAGAGGAATGAATTCTTGAAGATCTTTTGCTTCACAATCTTTAAGCATGTGTTCAGAGGCAGAAGGAATGAACGGAAGAACTTCTTCCTCTAGGCAAATAATCATGCGATGAAGGAAAGTGCGGACACCACTTCTCAGAACTTCCTTTTGTAATGGACAACTGAGAGCTGGCAGAAATGTTTGTAAGCAGTCCAGATAAACCTCTGAGCAGCCACATTGTTTTACAGTTTGCTTATTGCTGAAAGCCTTGCTGGTTCGGCTGTAAAAGCATACATCAAGTTTTACATAAGCTCACATTCCAGTACAATGAAGAAGCAGTAACACTGAGAACAAATGCTTTCCAACCTAGGCATTAATCTACAATACTCCGTTTCATGAACTGGGAGCCAGACAGTGGAAGTAATGAACAGAGTATTTCCATATGAAGTAGCATCACCATGGTAGTTTCTGAGAATTAAAATCTAAAAATTTACCAAGAACATATGATTATATTACCTCCATAGAATTCTTTGAGCAAAGAAATAGATGTTGATTCATTATGAACTTGCTCAATATTCTCTGTATATACATCCAAAGGAGACTAAGGGGACTTATTTTCTCAGCTATCACAAGAAATTCCACAACCACTGATGATTTTGTAGGTCAATAGAGTAGAAAACTCAGTTCCTCCTTCCAGTAAATCCTTTGTATTTCCCTTTTACTCAAACCAGAAACATACAGTGTTACTGTGCTGTACCTACCTAGCAAACCCAACAGCATGATTGAGGCAGTCAGCCAGTGCCATCTGTCTGTCCTCGTCTTGTGCCATCATCAGTTTTTCTAACAATACCTTGAACTTCTCCATCAGTGGAGTCAATAAATTCCTCATCAGAACCTGTTTTCTTTCTGCAGAGTATTCGCTGTTAACTATTAACACTCCAGCTGTTTCATAAATGAAAAGTTGATCATCACTGCTTAACAGTGCCTGGTAGCCATTTTCCTAAAACAGAAGATAACAGACATAATTCACTAAGTGTCCTCTATCAAGGCTGTCTTCTCAAAATTTACAGCCTTCTATATATACCCATCTCTACCCTATACTCCCAGAAACCCACATAAGCAAGATTATTACAATTAGGTACAAAAGTAAGGTGTGCAAGTGATCTCACACCAAAAAAGCAGGATAATTATTTGTGCTTAAATGTCTACATGCTAAGCCTACAATTCAGCAAGTACTCAAGCACATTAATAAGTGCAAGCCTCACTCATTACAGAAACCTACTGCAAATACTCACAGGAGGAGAAAGTTCCATCAGGTCTTGTATTCTGTTCAGAACATCTTCAATAAAGGGATTCATTTGCTTACTGAAGTAAAACACAAGTACATAACACTACTTAGAAGCACATTCATTTTTATCAATTTCAAGATACTTTATGTAAAGCTGTTAAGTTAGATGCTAAACTGCCTTCTCCATATAGGAATCCCCTTTAAATATCAAAGCACTGCTGTAGAAAAATCTGGCTTATGGGTATGATGTTAGTGGTAGAGCAAATAAATACATGGCATAGTAGGAAATAGCCATTTCTTTCTTTCCCTCATTTTTAAAAAATATGCATCATTTAAGTGAAGTATTTTGAACAGTTGAAAAAATAAAAGCATGCTGAAATCTGAGCCATCTCTGACCTTCTTCTGTCTCTAAATAAAATACATGCCTGTGAAATAAGACCAAAAGGACAGGACTGTTCAAAGGACTCATACACTGAGTAAACTTCCATCAGTATAAATTCCAAAACAATTCAAAATTTAGTTAGGGACAGGGAATAGTTACTCTTAAAAGTCTCTAGATCCACTCACACTCAGCTCTCCTTGCTGAGAAAAAGTAGAAACGGCATTTATATTGTTGATCAGCTTTAACATCTGATCAAAATAAACTAGGCATATGTACTACACTTTGTTCTGTGACAAGTATTTTCACTGATACCTCAGTATTACACAGTAGAACAACACTGCTAGAGCACTGTTTTGGTATTTTACTTCACTGCAGTCCATCTGAAGCCCAGACTGTTCCAATGACAACTGGGACACACAGAAGTGTTGTATGTAGTAAATTCAGTGCCATTTGGATACATTTATTTACTCACTTAAGAGACTTGACAAATCTGGAAAAGAGGTAAGCTGTTCGACTCCGTACTTTGGGACTTGTATGACGAAGACCACGGTGATCTAAAAATGCCATCTGCAATCAATAAAGCATCTCAATCTTAGACTGTCTAAACAAAGCAGGGGGGGAAATCTAGTCATCCAACAAGTTAAGAAACCCAGCTTCCTTAGGGACCTTCAGAGAATAGGAAAATTTCCTATGTCTAAAGAACTTAACTAGTCTCACCTAGTTAAAAATGTAGATGAGATGAAACTTACTAGTACAGTTGGAATGTGCTGAGGTTCAACAGCAAAGAATTTTTCATATCTAACCACTGTTTCAAAAAATTCCAGGGTCACTGATGTGTGTTGATAGGCACTAACACCAGAAGTCACCAGCTACAAATAAAAGCATTAGCATGTTAGTATTTCAGGTGTTCATAAAATCTAACTGCAACATAAGTGACATGCTGGTAATTACGACGAGCTATTTGAACTGAAACATTCTAGGCTTTAGTTGCACTTTTAAACAGCTCAAGACATGCTTACCGTTCTCATCATGTCTTGTAAAGCTGTAGCTTTAGTAACATCACCAGAGAAATGAGCACCATGAGATACAGGAAGAGCCTCAGCCAACATATATAGCAGCCTTATTGCCACTTCTACTTCCATAAATCGTGTAGTCTGCCAGTTTCTAGAGAAAGAATAAGAAGATCATGTTAGTCTTTAGCACCTTATGAAATAATAACAATTATACCATGTTAATATTTTCTTTTGCACCTTCTTCAGATGCACAGCATAAAAAGAACAGATTTAAACTAAGGAAAACACTGTAAGGCCCAGGCAGTTATTCAGGATTCTTCCGAGAGACTTTATCCTCTAAAATACCACCTCCTCAGCAGATCACCACCAACATTCTTTTGCCAGTTTCCGCTTGAAAGCTACAGATTTCTATTGTGCTTATTTAGATACAAACCCGCCTACTATGGCACAAGGACAAGCCATTCAGCTTCACATAAGAAGAGACTCAGTTAAGGTACAAGGTAGACACAAACAATACTGGATTTCTATTTGTATACACAAAACTCTCCTCCTAGCCAGGGAACTAGTAATGTTTCTTTACATTGCGGTTTCCAGGATTAGATCTACTATTTTTTTTTTACAAAAATACTTCACTTAGATTTTTTTCTGCCATCCAACCTTGTTTTTCTGATAAAAGTAATACATAATATTTACACCTCAAGGACACTCTTATGATATGTGGCAAAGTGAACACCTTTCCAAACTGCTGGTGCTGTTTAGGTAAGTGACAAAGATCAAAAATCTAGGAAAGAAAGGTTGCCACTTAGGGTTACAAAACTTTTTCTTTCTAAGGAGCTTAGTAACAGATCATACAAAGCTGTGTTTATCATTAAGTTGTAAAGAGCTCATTTTGTCAATTGACTTCACCTTGCTGCATCACACATCTCACTACAGACTGATGGTTTACAAAAGGAAAATAAGAACCAAACCCCAAAAAGGCTTAATACAAAACAAATTATAAACCCCAACTTACTGAAGTGTAGTGTTAAAAACTCTGCGGACAGATGCCAACAGTAATTCTGGTGAAACCTGAGCAAGTCTGTCCAGCAACAGTTTCAACTGTTTTCTGTACTCCACAAACATTGCTTCATCTTCACCCTACCAAAAAAATTCACATCAGTAAAGTCATTATTTTAATGTTTAAATTCATCCACAACCATTTTAGACAATTACACCTAAAGCAAAAGCATGTACATACAAAACCAGTATAGCACACGGAGAATTCAATAATGCTCATCCAGTGCTCTTGCAACATAACAGCAGGGTCCTTTATGGCTGGATACAGTATGTTGAGATCCACTGCATTCAGTCCAGAAACATACTAAAAAGGCTTTCCAAAATGAAAACCAGCCAAAAGTACAAGAAAGAAAATGTTCTTGGCAAAGCCTTATTGACCCAATTCTTAAAAATTGACTCACTCCTCAAAGACATTCTTTCTTATCATCTAGCTTAGTTTTAAAATTGGACTGACAACATTTATGATGGACTGGATAAACTTTAAGTTAACCCTTTTTAAGACTATCGCTCTCTCAACAGCCTGGGACGAAGTAAGTCTGTCTCACATAGTCAATCATTACTGTAGGCTGACAGAGATGTTAAGCATGGAAGGAAAATGAAATCAAAGACCTTACCCGACCCTTAGGTCATTTTTGCAAGGTTTGACCATCTCCAGTAGCTCAAGCAGCACATCTTCTGAGAGTTTCATTACACACTATTTCTCAAGTATTTTTGCAAGACAGAAGTGACATGCAGAAACATGCAAATTTGCACTGAACAAGTCACCTCAACAGTTATGTTTAGTCATCAGCACAGCTGTATTTGCCTTGTAGTAGCTCTGTACAAACACAGCCACAAATATTGTGAACTCAGTAGGTTTGGATATACCTTTACTATGTTGTTTTGCCCTATGCAGACATGCCTGGAAGCTTTCCATATAGAAAAAAACTCAGCCCGTGGACCCTTGCTTCCTTTAAATCTTTAGTCTATGAAAAATATGTATTTTAAGTGTGAGCAAGTTTTACTACATATAACTAAGTTGCATGTGCCTGTTTATTCCTACAACACAATACCTCATTTTCAAAATTATATTCTTCATCATATGTCAACTTCTTCATAACAGCCAACATGATTGCCTAAGATAAAAACAGAACAGTAAGCATAGAAGCAGACAAATTATAAGAAATAGCCGTTAAAAATACTACATTAAAGAAAACATTGAAGCTAGTGTTATGTTTACAAATATTTTTAATCCCTTTTAAACTATTGTTTTCAGAGGTTTAGCAGAAGTTAACAGTCCAAATCAAAACAGATGGATTTTATCCAAACAATATACAGATGCTATTCCAGACAGACAGCATAGACCTTTTGGAGTTCTCAGTCTCTGACAGTATTATCTAGCTTTACTTCCTGCTTGTAATTTGTGCTGTTCAGTTCACATGGAAAACAATCAAGATGACTGAGCTAGGCAGAGGAAACTAAACAGGTTGTCCAAGATACTATTTTAAAGGGATAAGTCAGCTTAGCTATAACATCAACTTCTCTAATAGTTCACAGTAATTGGTGAGTGTAACATCCATCTCTATTCAATAACTGTTTTGCCATCTTTAACACTGCTGTTTCAACATTGCTTCAAGAAACAGTGCACTATACTGTAGTACCTGTAACTAGTATCCATTGCATGTGGTAAATACTTCTGACTTGAGTCTTTTAGTCTAATCATTATCATCAATATCAATAAAATCAATCATTTATAGATTTGGTTTGCCATCCTTAATCCTGCAGAACAAAGTTGCAAAAAGCTTCAATTACACCCACACAATCCTTTATACATAAACAGTTGACTAAGTCTGGGAGAAAGACTGGATCCAGCTGCACCTAGACGCCTCTCTGTGAAGTTCAGAAAGCAAGGGGGCCCTTTCTGCACCTTGTCACTCAATGGGAAGGTCTCTCTACAGTTTGTCCATAACTTGCAACAGCAAGGTGTCAGACCAACTAGAGCAATGAAGCTCAATGTAACCTTAGTAGGGACTGTTGGTACATCCTAAAGCAGCTATAAAAGCTTGACCTTAGCTCTACTTAAGTCTGTATGAAACAAAATGAAACAAAAAACCTTCTGACAAATAAACCTTGATTACTATTTTTCATTGTAGCTGCAAAACCTGAAATTCATCACCAAAATGGACCAATGAATTAAACCTAGGTTACTGAGGTGAAATATTGGTCATCTTGCAGAAATAGACACTTTGGCACCAAGTGTCACCATGACCTGCGAGAAGTGTCTGCTTCTCTGTAAGAAGTGATAAAAAATAATTGCAAAACATGAATGCAATACACTTGTAGCCAAAAACGTTTAGAAAGACCTGTCATTCTAAGAAGTAAAAATGTGATCCTGCTGATGAGAAAAAACTTTGGAACTTCAGAGGCACAAGAAACTAGTGTCCTTTTTTTCCTGTTCAAATAATGAACAAGTTGAAAGTGTAAACTTTAAAATGCAAAACTTTAAAGGAATGCTGCTAAGCACAAAATTTAAAGCTTAAGGCAAACAATAAGATAGTTAGACTATTTTCCTTTACTTGCATTTAATGAGGTGAATGAAAGAAAAACATTTGTTATGATTGTTTCTCTGTTTAACACAAATCCTCAAGAATTACTCAGTAAAATTAAGAAATATTTGCAACATGAAAATCTCCAGTATGAAAGCAACTTAAGCCAACATATTTCAGGGCAGTAACATATTCCAGCTTTTAGTGTCTTAAGTGTACTGCAGTAGTAACATCATTTGATCTAGCTGTAACAACAAACAACAGTCATAAAAATAAAAAGATTCAGTGTTATTACCAAAGTTCTCGTTTTGTGTTACCTAATCCAATTTAAACAGACATTAGACAAAAGGAGGTCAAGATACTCTACACCGTAGTTCTCCAAATTCCACTTGTCATGTTAGAACAGGTACAGAATTCAGTTTTCTTTATAAAGGAAAAGGAATCAAACCTGTTAGCTGTATGAACTTACAAAATAACTGTACCAATCTAACCAGTTCAACATCCAAACCAGTACATCTACATTGGTGCAGACTGGGCTGAAAAATCCATATAAGTTTACTACTTCCAAAACTGGACATGTTTTATATATAAAACTTATTATCTACTTGAGCTTAATGTATATTTGATGTAATGTTTAACATATAACTGTTCATAATTACAACTGTTATCTCTCAATTGTCGCTTCTTTCTTAAGTTTAACTTAATGACAATCCTTCCTAGATTTCTTCCAATCCTTTGGAATTAGGGCAGGTTTTAATAAAAATAAAAACTTCAAGGAAACAACTCTTCCAGGTTGATTTAAGAATATTCTTTGAACAGTATAGCCTGCAGAGGAGCTTACCAACATATGCTTAAGGGTTGTTTGGGAAGACCAGCTCTAAAATAGCTTTCATCTTCATACACAATTCAATATAGCCTTACTATTTAAAGAAACAACTGTAGTTACTTAGCAAAAGATGGAACACACTGTCTTCACTTTTAATTACTGTTGCATACACATTGAGGCATAAAAATGAAATATGATTTGTTTCAGCAAAATGAAATATTCTGATCTAATGTGTCCTTGAAGTATAGAATCTGTAGTAAAAAAAAATACCTACCTCTACATTAGCTTTTTGTTGGTCTGAAAGTGCAGAAAGCTGGAAAATAAAATTCAACTGTTATTTTTTTTTTGTATTCTAACTCCTTCATTACTGTCTAAGAGAAAGACTTGCTTTTTGAACAATAATATGATCTGCCTTTCCCCTTAACACAAGGTTTAACTCAGCTCCTTCAGATCTCTAAACAACACTACAGAAATAGCATGATCACAGGCATTAAAGAAATGGAATGCTGATTAGTCAAAAAACCTATTTTGCAAGTCAGTTTGCAGAAAGTATGAGACATCCACAGAAAAATCAAATGAAATCATGTCAGAATTGTTGTTAAATTGAACCCAGACATATTTACTTGTTTCAGGATGTGAAGGTAGTCGTAACAAAAGCCAATGATGTTAGAAGAGATGTCATCATCTTCATGAATTAGAAGTTGCAACATCAGGGCCACTTTTGCTTCAATAGCTTGTAGAGTGTCTTGAGCACTCTTCATATCACCATTTTTTATCAGTTTAGTCCAACTAGCTATTAATGCTTGCCCCATCCCATTGACCAGCTTAGAAAACCTGGCCAGAAAATCCACATCATCTTCCTGCAAGAAAAGACACCTGATTAAAAATACTAACAGAGCTTATTTTTAAATACAAGACTACAGACTGTACTACCCGTGTCTAGTACGTAGAATTAAACCAACACTTGTCTCCTAGCTGGAAACTACCAACCACCTACAA
Organism: Vidua chalybeata; assembly: GCF_026979565.1. Classification (NCBI taxonomy): domain Eukaryota; kingdom Metazoa; phylum Chordata; class Aves; order Passeriformes; family Viduidae; genus Vidua; species Vidua chalybeata. The sequence goes on from NC_071534.1 coordinate 39,965,782, forward strand.
TTGGTTCTTTTTCCCCTGGGAATAGAGAGAGAAAAAAGTTAAAGCAATGCCAGATTCGTCTGTCCTCCATTACACAACAGTAGCTTGCTTCATTTCTTCAGATTTGTTTCTCTCTTTACAGCAATAAGCAGGTTCAAAATAAAAGCAGCAGCACATGCCTACCATAAATTCTAGGCTGTATTGGAAAATATTTTTATGGAAAAACCTCAAAGAATTACCAGCTGCAGCTCACTTCAGAAATACTGATAACAAGTACCTTTCAGTACTGCCTGTTAGAGTGAGTTAATATTAAATATTTCCTGCTTGCTTTGCAGAAATGCATTGATAGGAATCAAGAAATACTCCTAAAGCGGCCACCTCAATGAGACGTTTTGGTCTCTGCCATAACTATACAAAAGTGAAAGAATAACAAGTCTACCTAAGAAAGACTGAGGTAAGATTTTTATTAGTAGGAATACAAATTTGACAAGGGTTTCAAAGGTAAGAGGTAAAAGCCTTGCAATCTAAGAACTACAGCTTCATAAGGACTGGTTGCTCTTTCTCCACAGCAGGCAGTGAACAACTGTTCCTTACACAAGGCAACTGCCAGAAAATGTGTTTAGTTAGTAGGCATACTTTTCCAGCTTGAGGATAAGCATTTCAAGCCTTATGTTTGATGGTGCACACGTGCAAAACGGCATACGTGTCCTTAAGAAAGCTCTTTCCCCTACTTAATTATGCACAGAATTTTTTAGGGTGAGACATTAGATCAGCTATCTTGCCTACAACACCTATTTCAGAATCATTCAGGAGGGAAGATTCAAGACAAGGAAACACAGAAGCAGTATTAACAGTAAGCACAACATGCTTTAGGAGAGGAACAGGGGAGTTACATAATACCTTGCTTCTAGAATGAAACCCTGTGTGTTCAATAATTAACATTAATAACAATCTCTTAAATTTAAGTATGAGAAAACTGTAAGAAGTGTTCAGTTTTGATGCAGAAGCACAAGTAATTCCCTCTAACTTATGGACTGTTTTATAATTTTCTGTGCATCAGCTTATTTAAAAACTGTCAGAAACCTGACTCATTCCCATTGTTAAAAATCAATACACAAACCTGATCAATACTGAAGAGGCCAGCAGACTGCAATACTTGACATAAAGACTCAACCAGTTTTGTTTTATCAATTGGGTCCATTCCCTTATTTACAATTTCAAACAAACAATCACAGGCTTCTTCCCGAAGAACTTCCACAGACATGTGACCTAGCAGCATATTTATAAACCTTCAGAGAAAAAATAGTTCAGTTTTATATATACAAAGTAACATTGTACAGAAGCTTTATATTATTTGTGCACATATTCACAATGATCTCTTTTTACAATTCTTCTTTTTCTATTGTACTGACAAAATTCAACATTTTATGCATTTTAAAGAGAACACAGCAAACTGAGTAGTGTTTAGTTTGGCCAGTATATCAGCTTGGCTTGCAAAAGCAATCACTAAAATTCCAAAAACTCCGAAGACAAAATTAAAAGTCATCCTTGAAGGACTTTTATATATTTCATTCTATACAGTCAGCACACTGCCAAGGTGATTTTTGCAAACTCTTTCCATCAAAACCTTCTTACCTTTCATTGGCTATCAGGCTCAAATCTATCCAGGATACATAAGCTCCAACTACTTCAAGGCACTGGCATGTCAACTCTGAGTTATTATATTGATAATTTTGTAAGATTTGGTACCACGACTCCACCAAACTTGGAATGCACTGTTCCCTCATAGTATCTTTTAATAAGGTGTTCCTACGAGCCTCCTATCAACACAGAAAAAGGATAAAATCAGTCTTGTCACAGATTATCATCTTGTCAAATTAGTAGCATTTTTGTATCCAGATGCCAGACACCATGTGTCATAGCAAGATAACTCAAATCAGAAACCCAAAGAGAATATTTTTTTCCTTTCCAACAAATAAACCCAAAATATCCTAAGTTTTCCCTTTTATTATCCACAGTGCCTGAACACTGAAAGAAAAGGCAGAAAAAGAAGAACAGTTCTCTAAATCACTGAATGAACTTTAAGGGGTTAGGACTCCTTAAACATGCACTAGAAAACATTAACATTTTAAAATGAATCAGTCTAGCATTATACTGGCAAACTTGATTAATTTTTGTTTGTAAGCTTTCAAGCAAAAAAAAAATTAGCTGAAAAATATGAAATCATAAAAAGCATTAAACAACAAAGCTAAACATAATATTTTGAATTTAAACCACCTAATGTGTCTAAAGCAGAGCTGTCACAGGAAAAAAGCATATCTAGAAACCTTCTGCTCTAATTAAAGTAAGAGAACTTAAAATTTTAAAACAAGTGTTAATGCAAAATAATAACTTGCCTCTGATGTATGAACAACATCCCGGTCCACCAGCTCAGCATCAACAGCCATCAGGATTCTGAGGTACATATCCACACCTCGTGGATTAAGGTCAACTACTGACAGAATGTCAAAAAAAAACTTGGGCCATTTTGTGAGATATTCAGTAACAAAAAGCAATGCAAAGACTTGTGCTGCTTTGTTGCGAATAAAAGTCTTCTCAGGCTGGGGATTCAGCATCTGGTAGAAACAAGACATTTCATCTGTACATTCTCAAAAAATTAGAGAAGAACCTTATGGGTTTGTTGATCTCTCTGTAGTAGTTAATGTGCTACTTCTCTTCCTGGCTGAGACCAACAAATAAACCCTTACCTTTCCAAGGAATTTGAAGAAAAAATGGCTAACGTGTCCTGTAATAGGGAAAATGTCTTCTATGGGTGATACAGTCCTACGCCTTTCATTCAGTACCAAGACATTAAGTGTCTTCCATAAATGCCTCCCACGCAAAACCACCACAACTACTCAAAGACTAAAAGGTCATTTGTCAATTTGGTGAAAGTTACAGTCCTCCTGTAGCTAGCTTGTGCCTGTGTCAAATGTTAGTGCTATAAATAGTAAGGGAAGTTCCTAAATCTAAGGAAAAAAAAAAATCCACCACCACCAATTTCCTCTCCTTTTCTTTTTAGAAACTCCTAAAAGGAACAGTTTGCCACAAAGAGAAAAGAAATTTAATCCACTTCACAATGATCTGTTCTTTTCAAAGCTGTATTATATTGCATGTCCTACTGTTAAGTCTTCTGCACGGCAACTATGTTTATCTTCAGTGCAGAAGTGGAATGACAGCTATATAATGGCAGGTATGGGCAAACCAGTGGATACTTCTGCTGACTGCAAACTCCTGGGTGGGGCTGATACTACAAGTTTGGCTACAGTAACCCCTTCCACAAGAAGGAATAGTCCATACTCTGCCACAGTACTAACTAACATCACAGAGGAGTGATAAACATCTGCCAGCAGTAGACAGGAGTTCACTCAGTATGGTCTTGGAAAAATAATTAGCAGGCCTGCTCTTCCTCCAGACACTCAGGAACACCAGGAATCTGTATTATGCCTCTCTAAAAGGGAACTTTCAATACACCTTATTTCACACACAACTGATTAAACCACAGTCATTATCTCGTTCAAGTGTTATATATTTAATACTAAGTTTGGGCATGGAGTTCTTTACAACACTTGATTTAAAAATTATTTCACAAACCTTTAACAATCAGATACCAAATATCTTCAGGAAGCCATCTTTAAACTCAAACAACGGATTAAACATTTAGTCCACACTCAATGCCCTATGTTAGCCTAAAAACCTAACATGCAAGACTGCCTTGAAGAACATACATACCTGTGCTTGCAGCCATGTTATGAGTGTTTCCCTAATTAGCTGCTGCTGGACTTCAGTAAGTTCAGAGTACCTGAAATAAAAAAATATTGAGGTCAAAATACAACTGTGCTTCACAGCAAGCACCAACATTCAGCAAAGCAAAAACTCTTTTATATAGTATGTAATGCTCCACATTACTGTAAATGAAAAGTTTCTAGGACAGCAATTTACAAAGCTATTTGCATGTTAAAATTCTGACTCAAAGGCAAAAATAATAAAAAACATTTTACCCATAGTAATGTATCACATCTTGAGGCATTACTACCTCCTTTATGAGAGTAGAAGCTTGAAATTTTGCAGAAAAGCTGCTCTATCAGGGACAGGACTTATGACCCTGATAAAAATAAGCATTTCACCATAGGCCAAGGGGAGAAGGAAGAGACATCTGTATATGCCTGAACTTGTTCACTACACTTTGAAGACTATCACTATTGAGTACATGAGGTCCTTCACTGATCTGACCTACACTACATTTACTATCAGACTTATGTCAAAAAACCCAAGGAAGTAATTCTGTTTTATGTCATACATAGAGTCCTGGCAAATTGTGACATTATATCCAGTCCACTTCAAATACTAGCCATACCTCTGCCAGGACTAGTGAAGCTAAGAATACTCTATTGCAAAGAGTTAGCTACAGATTTATAGAGCCCTTAATAGGAATGACTGTTGAATGGGACTCCAGCATTCCTGTCACAGCCAACTATTCATTAAAGAGAAGGAAAAAAAAAAAAAACACCAAAAATGTTTAAAGAAAATAAGCACCAAGAAACAAAAGAAAACTTATTGCAGGAAGCAGGTGACGGGAGTGAAGCAAGCAGAGAAAAGTGGACAGTAAGGTAAAATTGGGTAAATAAAAAAGTCTTTAACATTTGCACTCATACCAAACTGTAAAAATCAGTCACAAAATACATCTTATTCCTATCTAAACTCCTCATCCATTCACTGTATTACAAGCAATCACAATGATATTCAAAGATTCCATGATGCTCAATTCCACACCAAGGGAGCCCAAAGTGAGGAAAAAAAAATACAGTTCTGTGCAATGACATTCATAGAATTAAAAAGTATTTTTCCCTAGAATTATGGTTCTATGAAACCACCACTCAGTGAAAAGACTACTTTCTCAATATCTCTGCCATGGTTATTGAATGAATAGGGCTCTGTCTGAAGTCCAGGACTCAGTACAGAGCACAGCTGCAAAAATCAGTGAGAGTAAGAGTAAGGCCTCAATCTCCAGACAGGAATAGCTAAGTTTCAAGCAGTCCTTGCTAACTCGGTCTGTGTTGGGCCATAGATGTGTTAGACTAGCTGAGAGCAGAGCCTGCTGCTCAAAAACCTCTCCAAGGAAAGGTGAAGAAAGGTAAAGAAATACAAGACAGCACTCTGCACCAGACTACAGACACTTCATCAACCACAACTAGGCAACAAATACCATTTTATTTGCAAGCAGAATAAAAAGGAAAAAATAACTGGATGTACATGGATGATGTCAAGTAAAATTACTCACTTGAACTTAACCTGATGTTCGAGAACTTGAAAGCAGAAGAACTTGATGTGATCATCACTAGAAAAGAAAATTCTGTTACTGGTACACATTATGGTACACATTTGTGTACAATATAGTACACATTTCTGTGGGGAAAAAAAAATTCCTCAAATACTACAATCAGACTGCCCCTTTGGCACCAGAAAAAAACCAGACCTGCTGCTACTGTTACCTCAAAGCAAAAAGGACAAATAGTGGAGCAGTCAATCTGGTAGAAATGAGTAACTGTTAAACTAATATTTATGTTTGATACTAGTCTTCTTTTTCTATAGCCACCTATTCTTTATGGTTTGATTTCAGTATTGTACAAACAAAACTACAATACCTATTGTATCCTGCTCTTACAAAAATCTGTCAGGCTTCTATAGTATGTTTGAGGCCCACTACTACACTAAGTGCAAGCTGTACTCTGCATCTTAAAAATCAAAGGTAAAGACACAAAGTGTAGATTAAGCATAGACATTCCACATGCTCTGTTATCTACACAGCTTTTTCATCTTATTATCTAAAACTTGCAACAACCATAATGTATTTTTTAAAGATTATAATTTCTAATCTTATGTGGCTTTAATTACTGCACATTCTGACGGAGTCAGTAGTTTTGATAAATCACTTACAAAATAGCATTCACTATAAACTACTGCTGTTATTCAGGAGATATGCACCCCTCAACTCCCTTCCAAAAGGAATTATTCTGCAAAACAGTGACAGCCTAGTATTTTTGATGCAAATACACAACTATGTGCAAAAATAGTGGTGATTACACATTCTTTGCATCTTGAAAAATGGGATAGCCTACTCCAAAGAACAGGGGCAAGGAACTACTTATGAGATTACTGCATATAAAGTCTATAGTCTCAGAGGGGGCAATTCTCAGCACTTATTTTTCCCCAGAATTTCAAAAACCAGCAGTTTTTAGGTTACTAAATTAATATGGAATTTAATGTATACATTGCTCTTCCTTGAACGGCATTATACAGAGGCCACAGATCAACTATGATATTAAAATAGTACAAAGATCATATTAACTTTCAACAGTTTAGTTTGCCTATTATGCTGCACAGCTAAATCAGACCCATACATATTACTAATGACAATAAGAAATTATTAGTTACATTACCTGTATATACTCTGAGCTAATGCTTCTGCACAGACTTGCCAAGCATCCTGAGATATCTTGAGCTGCTCAAAATAGGCTAGTGCCTGCAAAAATCAAAGTAAGTTTAACTTTAAAAAGAACAAAGCACATAGCAATACATCTCATTCACACTTGCTCTTGTATTTAAACAGCTCTTCTACAAAAAATCAACAGTATTTGGATACATTTCAATGGCTCCCTAATCACCTTAACATTGAGTGGGGTTTTTTTCCAAATACCAATATCATAGGTACCCATTTCCACTTCATATTCAATACAAAGATTTCATTACTTGAATATGGAAATCATAGAATCAGAAGTGTTGAGGTTAGATGGAACCTCAGTTCCACAGAGACACAGTTAGACTAGAGCAGCTTGTTCAGGGCTTTCCCATTTAGGTGGAAGTTCACGTCCAAGTTACAATTCCTTCCACACATTCTAAAGAAGTGGTAATTTAGATTTTTCACTGAAAACATTTCACTATTTTGTTGCACTGCTTTGCTTGTATTCAACATCCCAAGTTCAAAAAACATTCAAATACTAACCACCTGCACAACTGTCAGTATATGAATCTTCTACAGAAATCAAGAAAACCTTTACCAAATTTTAAATAATCACACAGGACTCCTAAACAGCTTTTGACAACAATTAATTTGATTTAATTGCTTTAAGGCTCTGTGTGGCCTGTGATACAGAACAGTAAAGCAAGTTTTGAAGAAATTAGATTAACAACATTATTTCAATTCTATGAATGCATATATTTCAAGGGGGAGGTTTGGCTGTTGGATATTTTTAGGGGCTGCTTTTTGCATTAGTTCATAAAGGTTTCCATTTACCAAAGTTATCTCCCAAAGTAATTATTCAGAACTAAGTTCTAAAACAAGAATTCACTTCCTGTAGTTAGTACTAGTGATTTTCTTATACTTAATGTATTATTTTACTAGAAATGGTTTGATACTTCCCTTATGTTACATCTTACATGATTGTGGAAAAGGTAAGTCCCCTTCTGCTATGAAATATTTCAGAACTCAGCAGACTGCATAGTTAAAAGGTTATAGGTAAAAGCTTCCAATTTCAGTGATATTCTATTGACAGATCACTAAAGATTAGCTATATCCATCATTTTAAAAAGGGCAAATATGCAGAATCAACATATTTAACAGGCTACTTAGCAAATCAAACCAAATTTGTAACTGTTTAAACATTCCAAGATTTGTTTTATGAACACAAAACCATGGTATTAAAATCCTCATTCCTGGAAGATTTTACTAGAAGTTATCTGGTAGACAGTTAAATCAATATGGTAATCAGTCAGCAGAGATAATTACTCAATAAATAGTTATATAAATAATGTCTTTTCATAGGATCATCTCTTATGCAGTAAAGGTTACCTACATATGATTATTTTCTTAACTTACTTTACAATAACACAAGCTTCACTACAATTAAACCCACACATTTTATTAAAAAGATACTAAACCTAGGTAATCCACTAAAATTATAGTTAAAAACATCTAGGAATCAACAGGCTAATTTCAAGCAAATTGTTTTCTGTGGCTGGTTTTCATTCTATGAGAATCTACATAAGGAATTGAGCAACAAGTACAAAGGACTGAAAAAACTTAAACAGTCAAGAGTCCAGAAAAATTAATTCTATGCATGTTAACTGCAATCGAACTGAAATGTAAACAGAATTGATAATACATACCCCTCAGCTTACATGTTTGCAACATGACTTTGCTTTGTACTTGCCACCACAAACCCTACACATTTGGCTCACAAAACAAACTCAACAAACCCCCCACAGCCCATGAAAACATTAGATTTTTGCATTGCAATACCATCTCCAGCTATTAGAGAGAAGAGGAAATTAATTACATACTCGTTGTCTGAAGTCTGCATCAGCATTTGGGTTGAGCCCTAAAAGGGCTTGTTCATCCATGTCTGTTGCTATATTCGTTGTTTCCTGTTCCTAACTGCTTTGCCCACTTCTTCTAGAGGGCAAAATACCATCATCTGCAAATAGAGAAAGAGAAATTTTATTTGCTCAGCAGAACAAGAAAAATTAAAACCAGGACAGCAACAATGATACAAGGTGGCTCACAAACCTCAAAAAATGTACTCCAACTAAACATGAAAGCTCCAATACAAATACCAGAATTCTAAGTCCTTTAATCAACTTTTCACAGTACTGTATTTCATATTGAATAAGGAAACTTTAAAGTCTCCATATATTTCAGTTCTCTTGAAAAGAGAATTTAGTTAACAGAAAGATGGAATTATGTATAGTATTCAGCTGAAAGGCTTAAATTCAAATTTCAAGCATGCAGAAGTTTCAGCAAGATACAACAAATCTACTCCTTAAATGAAAGGCCACTTTTTTTCCCCCCACCACAAACCTAACTACAAAAAAAAAAAAAAATCTCTACTCAACTCCAATAGAGATAAGACACTTCATACACCCACTTACAAAGTATTTCCCATGGTGGGGGATCTTTCTTCTAAAGCAAGCACATATAAGAGTCTTAGAAATTAACCACAAAACACACCACACTAAGTTGTTAACAAAAGCTTTCTGTTCCTACCAATGGGTGCTGTTTTACTAGCAATGATTTTTCTGTAGAAAATTCAGTGTAAAATTAATAAGTGAGCTAGACAAAAGTTCTAAAGATGGCTTTCTGCTGTAGGCTGTTCTGCAATACTCTAGTAAAATGCAGAGAATCTAAAAAAATTAAAACTTCTCTGTCAAATACTAGGATGCTGTTAAATAACAAGAGGGGAAAAAAAAAATCCATCTATCCTTCAGTTCTCTGCCCCACCTCCCCCCCCCCATGGTAATATAGTTAATTAGGCCTGAAATCGGCCCTTGTTATGTAAGTATGTAGGAGGTAGGGGAAAGGAAGAGACAAGAGGATGAGATGAAATACAAAGGAGCTGTGGTTTGAAGCTGCCTACATACCCATAGGTAGAACTTCTAATTTCTTAGTATTGTGTCTCGTGCACTCTACTGTTCACCCTCCCCCACGGGAAGAAAGGTGACACAGTGACAAGCAACAGCAACCAGAACTGAAAAGGAGAGCCCAAAATTTAACGTGGTAACAGACTTTTCTATTAAAGTCAAGACAGAATACTCTATGCCAAAGTCAAGACAGAATACACTATGCATAATGAAAAGAAATTTAATAAGTAAAATTGAGTTCATACAAAAAAATTTGCAGGTTTTGGCAGTACAGAAACCAGAAAGTCAGGAACAAAGTGATGACTCCTGGCACACCAAGCCTCACAGACTGCCTTAGTCACAGCGATCCCCCTCAGGGGCAGAATCTTTAGGGATTAAGCTTGCGGTGCTGAGTCTTCTCCCTCTGCATCCCCAGCCCCCAATCTGTTTTCCCCATAATCAACATCCAGAAGAGCCAGATTAAAAAAAGGCAAAATACTGCAGGGAAAATGATTTTTTTTTTAAATTGCATCTTTTGATTAGGGTCTGGTCCAGAGTTACAAAACTATTTAATATACAGAGGCATTTTTTTTGGCATATTTACCTGCTGGTATCAGTACATTTTTATCTTTTGGGCAGATGATTTATACCTAGGTGACAAATTTTGCTAATAAAAATAACGTGACTCCAACATGTATTCTCTTCCCTTGTTATTGCTAACAGCAATGTCAATCTGTTCTACTAATTTTCTAAATGCCTCATGAGTGCATTTAAAATTTCAACTTCTATCATATAGCCTTTTCTCAGTTTCATCTTGACTAGCCAACTCTAAAAGACAATTAATGAGAGAAAATATTTGAATGAGCCTCTTGAGAAAACTAATAAAATAGCTTTTCTTGCCACATGGCTTTACTTAAGCAGGTAGCTTTTCCACCATCTATCTACCTAACCATCCAGCTACACTTCAAAAGCAAAACTGAATGGTGATTTTAATAGTACTAATAATTCACAAAATCCACGGCAAAATGCACTTGGCTATAACATCAAGTATGTCATTAAAGCAAGTTTTATTTATAAAAAAAACCCAGATAATGTTAATAGTTAATATGCATCTGTGCAGAAAGTATTGTCTTACTTACTTAGAGATTATTTTTTGTTAAGCAGTACGCCATGTCAGGTAGCAAACTCCTCTGACAGTAATTAGAAGGATGCAGTTCCTTACCAGTAAAGTCATACAGGTATGTCGGATCAAAATAATTTATTCCCTTTTCCTCTACTAAATACTTAAAAGCACATTTGACAGTAAAGACTGTTTTCATAGCATAAAGGAGGCAGAAAAAAAAATTCAACCCACTTCAAGTGGGCAAGACTACCCAATTAACAATACAAAGTGTGTGACTTCGATCTAGATTTACCCCAATAATGAAAGCATTCAAAGCATTTGAACTACAGATGCTAACCACGGGAACAATCAGCAATTATAAAAAGCTTCGTGTTCAGCAGTCATTTAAGTATTTATAAGATGTGGTAACAGAGGGGGAGCCAGTGGTGTGCCTCATTTGAATTTCCTCAAGTTTTCGCTCTAATAAAACAAAGACATTAAAATTCATCTTTTCCAGTCTTTTTTGCGGTTTTGCTTGCTGCAAACCTTTGGGTTCCAGACCCTTTACACCGGCCTAACCCGCGGTTAAAGCCAACAACTGTGTTAACTACTGCTACTTCGACAACTTTTCAACTTGTCTAGAAAAGTTTTTCCTTCTGGAAGTGACATTAGGTCTTAGTTTCAGGCACAATTTTACCGGCAGGAATTCCGGTAAGGAGTAAGGCCTCCTTTCCCCCGCCCAGACTCGGTCAGAGCCCGGGTCTCCTGTGGCTGGGAAGAGCCAACACGGCTCCGCAGCGCAGTCGGGCCGCGCGCTCGGGAATTCACAGCCCCCCGCGTTCAGCTCCGCGGCTGAACGGAGAACAAGACGTCGGCTTGTCCTTAAACCTCCCCAGCGCCGTCCCGGGCCGCTGGGAGTGACCCAGCCCCACCACCCGCGGCGGGGAACCACCGCTCCGACCACGCCACGACCAGCGGAATATGGAAGTGCGAGGAGGTCCCTCCCTCCCCTCACGCTGCCGTCCTACGATTTCTTCCTTCCCCCACCAGAACCATAGCGGATGGACAGCCACCGAGGCGGCAGCTCCCGCGAACAGAACCGCATCACGGACTACAGCGTGTATTAGCAGAGAAAAATACAGATATTTTTCGTGGCACCCGCAGGGCGGGACCGGCGGGGCCCGGTCGGCTGCAGCCCCCGCTGTTCCGAAGCAGCAAGGCCAGGCGGACGCGGCGGTGCCTCCCCCCCAACCTCCCTTTCGCGGAGCCTCTCGGCTGCTGGGGAGGCGGCCCCGCACTGAGGAAACCGGCCAGGGGACTCGCGGGAGCCCGCAGGCGCCGCCAGCTCAGCCCACACTGCCCCTTCCCCCCGGGCTGAGTCACCCGCTCCGCGTGTCGCGTCCTGCCCGCGCCCCCCCGCCGGTACCTTCCCGGTCAGTGCTCCATCGCCGCCGGCTCCTGCCCACCCCCACGGCTCCGCAGCCGCCACGAGCACAGGGAGCGGAGCGGGCCGGGCCGGGCCGCGTCGCCTCAGCAGCCGGCGGGAGGAGGAGGAGGAGGAGAAGCAGGACCGCCCCTCTCCACCAAGCCGGCTGGTAGCGAGGCACGCCGGGATGTGCCCCGAGGCAGGCTGGGAATCGTAGTCCCACTCCTTCCTCAGTACCGCCGGCACCGCTATAAAACCGACCGCACCGGCGGAATAAACTCGGGCTGTACCGGCCCGCTCCCAAACTGCCTCGTGTCTGGAATTCGTGCTGTGTCAGAGGCGGCGGGGCGGGGCTGGGCCGCCGGTGCGAGTTCCGCAGTAGCGGCCGGAGCCACCTGCTTGGGGACGCGCACAGGGCAGGGCCCGGGTTGGCGTGGGTTTGTCCATGAGGAGTAACCCAGCTGTTGTAGATAGGTAACGTGATGGTTGACTCTCATAATTAAGAAATGAGCATTATGTGTATGTTAAGAGAAGTTTTAGAGATGTATAGTTATGTTTTTTTGGTATGCTCTCCCCGCAGTCCTCTTCCTTTTCCCCCTGTATTGCTGTCACTAGTCAGGGCATTTAGGGGAGGGCAGGCTTGTTACTAGGAGGCGCGGCATGGCATCACCTGACCTCCAATCAAAGTGTAAGAAAGTGATCTCCACCAATAGATGGCAGAGAAGGAGTTGACTATCAAGACTTTGGGAAGGGCCAAGGATATAAAATACAGAGTATCCATTTTGTAGACGAGCACGTGGCCGTTTGGTTGCATACTCTTAGCGCTGTAATTTTTCCTTATTCAGTCTCTTGTTGTATTTTGTTAAGGTTTAACAAACCTTTGAAATTTTAAAAGTGAGCGTCATTTCTCAGACAGCTGTGTCTGCACATGTGGCGTAGGGCTCTGCAACACAGCGCCGTGTACGGGGGTTGGTGTCGCCACACGCCCGCGTGGCCGTTCGGCCAGACTGAAAACCGACCGAAACGCGAGCAGCGGCATTTCAAACCCGTCCCGTCCGCACTGCTGTTACAGTATCTTCCAAGGCAAAACCTACTCCTGTCCCGTGGCTACAGCAGCTCTCAAAGGGCGTGAGGCGCCCAAAGCTCGAGAGAAATTTGTCCTGCCAGCAAAGCCGCTGCCCCCTCATAGTGCACGGGGGAACGAGTGCCCGGCGGGACCAGCCGCAAGAGGCATCCCATGGAACTGAGTGCGTGGGGGCGATCTTCGGGGTCAACTTCCCGGCAGCCAGTGACCTCGCTATCGTGGAGGACGACGAGTGAGACAGGTTCCCCCGATAGCCCTACGCTCCCGCCTACCGCCCCGAGGGGATTTCGGTGCCTCCGCCTGGAGCCTCCCTGCCACGTTCTTCACGCTAACGCCAGAAGGACGCCCGGCAGACGGAGTCACGCCCAGCCCGGTCTATCTTCTATCGGGACCATGCCGGCCCGCGGCCTTGGTGACGGGAACAGGGGGCTGGGGCCGCGCTGCCTGCAGCGAACGACAGGGGGGGCGCGAGTCGGGCCGGGCCACGCGGCGCCGCCAGCCCGGAAGCCAGGGCCGCGCGCGGAGACTGACAGCTGCCTGCTCCAATCGCGCTCTGCTCGCAGCCAATCGCCGCGCGGGCTGCCGGGGGTGGGGCTGGGTTATGACGTCAGGGGCTGCGCACGCAGCCCCTCCCTTTCTTTTCCTGAGAGCGACGGCGGTGGAGCGCCATGAAGGCGTCGGGCACCGTGAGTACGGACCGGGGCCCGGCGGGCGCAGCCGGGGCCCGGAGTGCGGTCGGGGTGGCCGTCGGGAGGGAGGCGGTGGCGGGTTGTAGCGCTCGAGAGTGGCCCATGCGTGCCCGAACGACGCCGCCCGGCCCGTGGGACGGCGAGCGGCCAATATGGCGCCGACGCCGCTCCCGCCCGGTGCGGACCCAGATCGGCGTGCGGTACCGCGGGGAGATCCGCGGGCATATCGACCCGCCCGGCGCAAGGGCCTCTCTCCACTAATGGAGTGAGCTCCTTTTGTCGCGTTTTTCCTTTGAGGAGCCGCCTCAAAGGGTTCGGGGTCGTGGTGGCTCCGCGGCTCACTCACTCTGCGGTCCACCTGTTTTTCGTGTCCCTCCAGCTGCGAGAGTACAAGGTGGTCGGGCGCTGCTTGCCCACGCCGAAATGCACGACCCCTCCTCTGTACCGCATGCGGATCTTCGCTCCGAACCATGTCGTCGCCAAGTCCCGATTCTGGTACTTCGTCTCTCAGCTGAAGAAGATGAAGAAGTCTTCTGGAGAGATTGTATACTGTGGACAGGTGATGGATTAAAAACCTAAAAGCGGGGGAGGTTCTTACGGAATTCTAGGAGGTATACGTGGAGGGATTTTACAGGAATCGTAGTTATGGAGTGTGAGGTTGAAATCAATTGTCTTTCAGTTGCTGTGAAAAGGAGTGACAAGTTTGGTTTTTGAAAGTAGTGGTATGCGTTCTGTAAATGAAATACAAATTTACTTATTGCATGAAAATGATGAGCCATGTGTTGAACCTTAGGTTCATTGTACAGTATACCTTTTAAGAGGCGTTTGGGCATTCATAGCCCTGGGAAAGTGGGTGTTTGTATGCTTACGCTCCTCTTCCTTGATACTTCAAGAACACTCTTTACAGCTGAAATCTTGTATTATTTTTTTTTTAAATTACTAAAGCTTTCTACTCTGCATTACTAAGACATATCCAGCTATTTTGGTAAGGGGAAAGAGAGCAAATAGTTGTTTTTAACAAAACAGGGGTTTTGTTAGAGCTCTGAAATATTTATTCTTAAAATTGTAAAATGGTGATAGTACATCATCTCTAACCACTTCCATGTTCTTGTGTAATTCCAGGTATATGAGAAGTCCCCTCTGCGGGTAAAAAATTTTGGTATTTGGTTGCGCTACGATTCTCGTAGTGGAACCCACAACATGTACAGGGAGTACAGAGATTTGACCACTGCAGGTGCTGTCACTCAGTGCTGTAAGTATATGTAACTGTTTGAGGTGTACAATAGTAGGAGCAGTATGCAAGCAAAGGATTAAATCTCAAATTGAGCATAAAGCATGCTGAATTAATCCATGGTAAAATAACTGAAGCACTGGAAAATTAAATGAAGGGTGTTGCCAGCTATTCCATAGATACTTACCTATTGTACATGTGGTGGGTGACTTGTTACCTCTCTTTATACAGTTTCTCTGACTGGAAAATACTCCCACTTCTTACTGATATGTCTTTCTACAATTCTAGTAATGAGTGCTGCTATATAAACCGAGAATTTAATGACTTTTCAGATGCTGTGTGTATTTCCTGCACTGTGCTGTTGTAAGATAATTGAATATATCTTCCCAGGTCTTGTGAAGAGAGTATTTCAGAGATCATGTAGAGTATATTAGCATCTGTCTTTTATTGAGCAAGTTAAAAAAAAAAAAAAACACACACCACAGGGAAAAAACCCTATTACTCCCCAAGATCCCATCACCTCATTTCAGGGAGAAGTAATGGTTGTCCTGATTTCAGACTGTTTTGTGAAGTACTTAAGGGATAGACCACTTGTCAACAGCTGATGCTGTTTATACTTTACTCCAAATAAACTCTACAGATAAACTCTACAGATTGCACATAAAAACCCAAAGAATATTGTTCTTAATAATGATATTCTTGTCATGTGTGCAAATATTAAATGTATCTTGTCGCCTTTCATAAGCTGAAGTGCTGTTGAAAGTGAAATTTAAGGTTCTACATTAATGTACAATAATCTCTGTTAATGAACATACTGAAGGGTTGCTTATGAGACCCAGAAACCTTATTTTTCATGATACAATGACTGGTACTTTTATATTCAAGAACAGTTGTGACAGGTAAGTTTTTAGTAGGTTTGTTAGATCTTCATAGGAAACACAGTAGTATTTCAACAGGCATACCTTGTGGAACTAGGATGTGACTATGGATGTGACTTGAAGCCAGTGATTTGCACTGCTGAATAGAGGAATTTTCAGGTAGCCTGAGTACAGCTACTTCCTCCTATTGAAAAAGGCTGATTATGTGGGATAAACATCAATTCATGGTTCTATTGCTGATCAATTTCAATAAAAGTAAAGATATCCTCAGGTCATACTTTTACTTGTACCTTCCTTTTGGAAGGGAAAGTGTTTTGAAGTTTATTTGTCTTTCCAGTAATAATTCAATGTTGATTCTGAATCACAGGATTTTTTTTCTCTTGCAAGAGAGTAAGTAGTCCTAGGTATATTACTTGTGTCCATGTGTACCTTCTTGAAATTGGACAAGAGTAAGATGGTTCTTCCTGTTGTGGAGCTTACTTAGAGCTTACAGAAAGAGTTTGCTGCTGCTTGTTGGTTTTGTGATATTTGTGCCATCACTTTACATAATAGAAACAGTGATTTTAATTACAGCTGATTAGAAATTTTAAAAGTTGTAGATGGCATTATGAACATTTCTTGAACAAAGGGCTTTAAGATTCTTGAACTGAAAATGTCATAAAATTCATTCTTAATGAGTTCTGTTGTTCTAGACCGCGATATGGGAGCCCGTCATCGTGCCCGTGCTCACTCTATCCAGATCATGAAGGTTGAGGAAATTGCTGCCAGCAAGTGCCGCAGACCAGCAGTCAAGCAGTTCCATGTAAGTGAGCCCACACTGCAGTGGCTGGTGGGTCCTGGTTTAACGTTGGATTGGAAGAGGGGATCTCTCTTGTGAAGTACAGGTTTGCTTTGCAGCCAGAAATAGGGCAGGAACCAAACTTGGGTGCATATGTTCATGATTATGGTATATTATGATCAAGACATTTGCTGCTACAAGTATTTGAAAGAAAGTCAAAATAATGCAAATACATGTTATAGTACAGAAAACATGCCTCTAACTGGTATTACTTTGAAAAAAATACTGCAAATTTATTAATTTAAGTCCTGTGACATATATATTAAGTTGTGGATGGATTACTTCTCTAAGCATAAGTTAGTCACTGAATACAGCTTGGCTATTTATTCCAAATTATTTTCTGTTGTTCATCTGATACTTCAATTAACATAGAAACATTTTTCTTGCAGGATTCTAAAATCAAGTTCCCACTGCCACACAGAGTTCTGCGTCGCCAGCACAAACCACGCTTCACCACCAAGAGACCAAATACTTTCTATTAAATGCAAAAATATGTTGTCAACTCTGTGTTGCAATAAAGGTCTTATTGGAATCTTTCACTCCCAGTTGTCTTTTGGAGGCTGTGTCCTGGTTATCTAGGAGTTCCCCTTCCTACTCTTTTATTTTCTGTAAACCTTATTGGCAGCCTACTGTTCACAGCTGTGATTGCCTTGAACAGGTGTTTCAGGTGCTGACATAAATTACTGAAATATCCCGTCAATAAATCAAATTTTAATAACCAACTTTCCAGGTCAGACATCTGTTGTCAAGCAGCTGTAAAATCCTACATCCATTTTTTCCCTTTGGCACACTAAGTGAACAGTTGAGTTCAGGAAGGAGGCAGCTTCTGGTGCATGCAGAACTCAGATGTAAGAATAAAGACCTCATAACTTCAGTTAAGCTGCTTCAAATTTTAAGCATTTGAAGCCAAAATTCTAGTTTTAACTGGAACCTTTTCAGGGATGTTACACACTACTCTGAATCAAAGCTCAAGGGTGCATACAGAGGTGCCTGTGCCTGTGCCTAGAAAAGAAAAGTGATGAAGGGCTTGGCAGATTTATCCTTTTATATTAGACCAATGAGTGAAAATGATGACAATTTCTATATCCAAACCTGAATCCTTAGGCTACTTTGTTCACAGTAAGAAGCTTGCAGACACTGTAGTTTAGATTTATTTAAAAGGCTTCTTCATACCTAAAGGTGGTGGTTGAATCTGATGCCCATTTTCAGTGATGGTGGCTCCTGAACGAGAGGCAGCCAGCTACTTAAAGTAGTACAGGGGTCATAGTAGTGTCAACTGATGCTGTGTTTTGTCCAGATGTCAACTTAAAAACAGCTGCAGGTGCTGTTAATGTGCAGGGAAATACTGTGCAGAGGGGAAACTGGGAATGTGTCCTTTCTGGGTTGACTGGAGAGCTGCCACTCAATCTGGAGAGGTGCTGTCTGTCAGTGCAAGGGTGGGTAGTTATTCTGCGGAACTGGGACCAGTCAGCGTGGCCACAGCTCCCCGGCCGTAGCTCAGCCTTGTGCTCCTCATCGCCTGCACGGAGAATCAGTTCAGGTAGCTCTTCTGTCTGAAACATGAACTGAAGAAAATAGGATTAACGTGGGCAATCCACAATCTCCCCAGTGGCAAGGGAAGCTATAAACCCAAAGGAGCTGGAGAGTCCTGTGGGAGTGAAAGAGGTGGGAATAAGGGCCTCAGCAGGACCTTGAGGTTTAGAACTTTTTTAACTGGAAGTACAATTTAGCGGGAAAGCGGGTTTCGCTTTACGCGTACAGCATGACGCGCGGGGCGGCAGGGCGGGGGCGCGCGGCCAGCACGAGCCCGCGCACAGGCTCGCGCGGCGCGGGCGGGCGGAGCCGGGCCCGCCGCTCCCGCGCGCTTCCGCTGCCCCGCCCGCCGGCCGCGCCAGCCCCAGCCCGCCACGTGACCCCGAGCCGGCCGCTCCCCGCTCCGCCGGTCACGTGTTCCCTCGCGCGGGCGGGCGGGCGCCGGACCCGGAAGTGGCGGCCGCTGCGGAGGCGCCGGGCGGGATGGGGGAGTCGATCCCGCTGGGAGCGCCGGTGCCGGTGGAGCAGGCCGTGCTGGAGACCTTCTTCTCCCACCTGGGCATCTTCTCCTACGACAAGGCCAAGGACAATGTGGAGAAGGAGCGTGAGGCCAACAAGAGCGCGGGGTCCAGCTGGCTGGCGCTGCTGGCCGGGCTGGCGCACCTGGCGGCGGCCGAGAAGGCCTATCACAGCATGACCTTCCTGGGACAGAAGCTAGGTACCGCTCCGGGGAGGGAGGGACCGGCTCTCCCAACCCGCGCCGCGCCGGCCTCAGCCTGGCGGCCTGCCTCGCGTTGGGCTCCGCGGGCGCGGAGCGGGGGCTGGGAGGTCACCTGGCAGCCGGTGCTTGCACAGCGCTGCGCACCCGCGGTCCCTGGGGACCCTGCCTCGATGGGTGCCTGCGTGTGCCTCTGCTGGGTTAGTGAGTGTCCGTGCGCCCGCTGAGAAACCATTAGTGCTGCCCTTAAAGAGTGAACGAGAGGACAGGTGCTGTGCAGCTGGCGCACTGGCTGTCGTGCCAGTCGATGCATCTCTTCCCTGGCCGGCAGGGTACCTATCCGCCCTTCCCAAGAATTAGCCAGAGGTGTTTCTGTGTTGAGATGCTCTGGCTGAGCTATAGGCAAAGATGACTTTACTGAGGTGACCAAAGCGCTAAAGCTTTTTCAGCATCCTAGAAGTTGTTACCCATGCAGATACTGCAGGATCTCAGGAAGCTTTGGCCATGATAGCAGCTGCTTCGTGTTTTATCAGTACATGAATAGAAAAATTCCAAACTGGCACAGGATGAGCTTTCATGATGCTACCCTCTGGGCAAAGCTGCTTATTTTCTTTTTGAAGTGCAAATGGGTATGGAAAATGGATCAAAGGATATGAGTCTGATGTATAGTGCATTAAACCATCAAGAAAATTCAGCTTTGTTATTTAAGTGATGACTTGGAACTATTATAAGATCTTTACAGCCAAAACTCTGTCTATAAGGCTGGCTTTAAAGAGTGACTTTTGTGCTTGCAGAAAGGATAAAGGTGACAACAGAAGGCGCAAAGTTTTGTTTATTTATTTGCTTCATGAACAATTGTAATAGATGATTCTTCCTCCTGCCCGTGGCTGCGGGGCTACTCCTGTGTTACAATGGGAGCTGTTTCACTATGATAACCAATTCTCTGCCTTTCTACCTCAAATGTCAATGGTCACCTTTGAACATTATATGTGGAAAAGGAACGTGGAAAGAGCTATGCAGCATTACAAAATTTATAAGCGGTTTCAAAGCGGCACCTAAATTTGGAATCTTTAAAAGATTCAGGCTCAGTCTCTATGGTCTTTGCTCTGCTGCAGCTGTTGACTGCCAGAATGGCACATTAGGCCTTCTGTAAATAGAAACTACGAAATAAAGCTAGTACATTTGTACAGTCTTTTTGTAATGTCAAAGTTAAATATCTTTGACTTTGACCCTTTACTCCTCTCATCTTTTCTTTTTTAAATTCCTCATAGTGTTGAGCAGGTAGAAAGGAGCACAGATGACTTCTTGTTCTCCCTCTCGCCCTCCAAGTTTTAGTTATGGATTAACCTGCACTGTGGTCTCACTGGGATAAAGTGTGATTATTTTCCTTTTGAATTCTGGTTTATATTTAGACTGTATAGGGACTAGAAACATTTGATTTGTACACACAGATGTCACATGGTTCCCATTTAAAGGTTGCTTCGTGAATTTGCATGTTTCATGATTGACAAGGAATTGTTAAGGGAGTTCTCTGGAAAACATCTAGAGTTATTAACAGAAGTGGAAGCTATTAAAATTTGATCAGTCAAATCATAATGACTTAATTCTTCTGACTTCCATAGATAACAGTATTTCTAGGTTATGTATCACAGTAGCAAATTTAACTGAACCCTGGGTTTCTTAAAAGTCATGTCATAACTGAGGCAGCTGTGAAGGAGTTACTGTTTGCAGCAGCCATTGAATGCTGAGACATGAAGTGGGACAAGCGTAGCTTGCATGAAATTACATAAAGTGCTTCTGAGCATATGCTCTGTAATTCAGTTTCGTGCAGAAATAAAATACTGAATTTTGTTTTTTTGTTAAAAGAAGTACTGTAATTAAACAATACTTACAAACAACTAGATCTATAATTACAAGAATTTTCCAGTGTTGCTGTCTATCTTTGCTGTCCCTGGATTTTGGTAATACCTCCATATTTATCTGAACAGGTGGTCAGTCATTCTTCAGCCGAAAGGACTCCATCCGAACCATCTACACATCTCTGCATAATGAGCTGAAGAAGGTGGTGGCGACGGGTCACAATGCACTAGGAGGAACAGCTCCTCACTTGGAAGAGCTGCTTTCTCACCTGTCTGAACAGCTCTGTTTTTTTGTTCAGGCTCGGATGGAAATTGCTGACTTCTATGAAAAAATGTACACGCTCAGCACCCAAAAGTTCATTAACTCTGAGGAACTGGTAAACATTTTGGAATCCATCTTAAAGAAATACAGTTCAAGGTCAGTGCTTCTTTGCTGGCAGCACGTACTCAGACATGTGATCTGTAATACCTGATGTTGAAGTTCAAAGCAGACCTAAAGACTTTGTTGTCCTTTGACTGCTGAGCAGCACAGTCCCTTCACAAATTCATGTGTGAAGTTTGTGCTGGCCAGCAGCATCAGATGCATGAGGTTTCTTCTGAAGAAGAAAAATAACAAAGGGAGTCTGCTCATGGTGTACTAGGAGCTTTCCTCCCTGTGCCTTAATTAATGCTCAGCATGTTCATTTTCAGGAGAAAGGAAGAGTGATTTTCCTTTTATAAGTTGCAAGGCTTCTTGAACTTTTTTCTTTGGTAGGGGAGACGAAACAAGCCTTAATTTCATATGGACTTCAGTAAAGGTGACATAAATAAAGCAAATACTTTTGTGACAATCTTACTTTTTAAGAATATATGTCTGCTCAGATCTAAAAGCTACACCACAACTATCTGGCCTAGCTGAGAGGGCTTTATGGTGATCTGTTACCACTTTTCTCCAGAGGTCTTGGAGCCAGTAGGAGAAGTACCTCTGAGACTTTGGTCCGTGCCAGTATGGTTTCTTGGAGTTAAGATCTAATAGTTCCTGTTACAAAAATCCTGGGATGTTTCTAAATGAGGGTAGGTTGGGTATTTCACATATAACTTATGTCTTATGTGCCTTGAAAGAGATGGCAGTTTAAAAGAGAATTTTTGAATGCTTGTCAACACACAAATTCTGCCTCTTCATTTCAAACCAAAAAAGGTAGCCATTGTCGCAAGTTAACTGTCAGATGTGGTTGAATTTCTTTAAATCATTGTTAGTGAAATAGTGTCTAAGAAGACTTTTGGGGAGAATATTCATAGGTCTGACTTCTTTCAGTTATGATTTTTATAGTCTTCACCTAGGAAAAATGAAAATAATTCAGTGCTGCTTTCTGATATTCCAAATTGAAGCACTGCAGCTGATTCCTTTATTTTTTTAGGCATACCTTTGGCAAATTGCTATGCAATTTTGCAATTTGAAAATCAAAACTAGTCTGTATGGTCTTTGTAGTGATGTGATAAACTTTAATGAGTAAAGGGAAGTAAGTTTAGGGTTTTGGGTGTTTTTGTTATTGGATTTTTTTTTTTTTTGGTTTTTCTTTGAAAAGTTGATTTCTCTTGTACACTAACAACTGCCATCTGTTCTGAGCATGTGCTGAATCAACAGCATTTTAAAAATTTGAGAACTGAAATTCTTGCTTTGATGAAGTGATTGGAGACTATACCTGATACGAAATGTTTTACTATGCTATTTAAATAAATTTCACGGGTACATTTGTACTTCTAAGGCATTATATGTTATATAATATGTTTATATAATATGTATTATATAATGATATATATAATAACATCTTAAAAAAAAAAAAGTAATATCTCCCTGGAAAAAATACTGATGACCTTGCTTTGGGTTAACAAGCAGTCTTTAAGATGGAGACAATCTAAGATGCTGTCAGAGCTAATTCAGTAGCTGCAGTGTGCTTCTCCCTAGTGACGTGCAAAATATTTCTGAAAAACGTGGCTATAATTATATATTCCTTTAGTCCTTCCTTTTAGTTTCTTTGTAGCTCAAATCAGTTTCTGGGGTGTGTTAATGTTGATATGTACTGGCTGCTAGGCATTTCTGCTTTACAGGTGAAAGATCAAATAAACTCATCCTTACCCAGCCTCTTCCCTCTGTCAATATATTCCTCACTTGTCGTTGAGGATGTGTGCCATTATTTCAGCCAGCTGTACTAAGGCCAGACAGGAAGTTTGTTTTTTAGATAGGTTTGGCCTTGGTTTCTTTCCTTTACGTGTGAAAACAGCTGGGCAGATAACATAGAGGAAATAGCTGGTAGCTGTAAAGGAACAGCAGAATTGACAGTTAACAACATATATTGTTTGTATCTGAAATATCATTAATTCTTGAACGGTTTAAAGCTATTTTGTTACTATTTTATTACTACTTATTGCTGACTTGTGCATGGCCAGTACATTTTCCTTTTTCTCTAGAATACACCTGGAGAAGTAACTTCAAAGTTTTTAACTGTTGGTTGGGTGGGATCTCAAATAATTAAAGCAGCATCAGAAGCAAGATCCTTTAAAAGCTTAGTATGAAATGAATAAGTAACTATAACACCTATTTTGATGTAATAATTTTTAAATGTTTAATGTTTTTTATCTAGTCAGCATTGTGTAATATGTACATGAATGTGTGATCTCTGGAAGGAAATAAAAAGAAAATGTGGCTTCTTTACAGTCTGCAAAACAAAACTAGCATCCCTCTGCTTTCAGGAATGATTAGGAGGAAAAAAAATCAAATTTCCAATGTGTTTTTAAGTTTTTGACACTGGCTTATGAAATACTGTAAAAACTTGTCTGTTTTACATGATACAGAGCTCAGTTGGATGTTTCTACATTATAAAACTCAATTACAGCAGTTATACTTCCTGCATAACTCATCAGTTTTCTCTGTAACCATATAAAGCTTCTCAGCTATGGCTGAGGTGTGTATTTTTCAATTGAAACATTTTAGCAAATCCTGCTGGACAGTGCAACATCAGGAAAGCCATGAAGCGAAGTAGAAGCAGGAAGCTGTACATAAGAATGCTAATCCAGGAGACTTTGGCAGTGCTGCCTTAATAAGGATTTTTAAATTGATTTCAAGATGGAAGAAAACTTTCTTGATCTGACTGCAGATGTATTTAAATCACTGTGCTGTGTGTCATTTGATGGGACTGTAACAGATAATGTTGCATAATGCTTTCTATACCCTCTTAAAATACAGAGCAACAGAACTGTTTTTCTCGTGAATACCAAAACCATTGGAGAGATTTAATGTTGACTGTTAGAAATTTTTTGTTGACTCTTGTTTGTGCTCTTGTTTGTTCAAAGAAATGTAAATATGCTCTGGACTTCTCAGCCCACCAAAGTGGCCAGTAAACTCTGGATCTCTGCTATAGCCGGTCAACCTGAGGGTTGTTGACATGTGCTGTGTGCAGGTGCCTGATCACCCAGCCAGGCTGGTTTGTCCAATGTGGTGCATCAGCTGGCTTATGATATTCTTAATTTTATTTTCTTCAAATAAATTTAGACTTGCATCTTAATAACAAATCCTTGCAAGATACAAATTTTGGCTTCCAAAAAAAAAAAAGAGAGATGCTTACAGATCAGTGATAAAATAGGCAGACATTTCTCACAAGCCAAAGGAAAATTAGTGGAGAGGGGATGAAAAGCCTGACATTTTCATTCTCTCTTCTGGTCTACAACAAAATAAAGTGTTTTGATCTTGAACCCAGCTATTTCCAAAACAGGTTGTGTTTGTTGTGTCCTAGAAGCTGACAGGAATAATGACATTGCTTTAGTTTTAAAAGTTGGGAAAATTCTGTATAAATTTTATTGTTTTAAACCAATAACAGGACCCAGGATATTTTTCTGAAGTGAGAAGATAAATCTGTCTTTACTTAAATGGAAACCTCATAAAGTCTTGTCTTTGAACTGTTCATTGTTCTTTATTAGAGACCTCTTTGAATCCTAAATGCCAGTGAGGGACCACATTTACTAAAGAGGCCACTTATTCCTAAAGTTATATATTTTACATTATAGATTTTCACTGTTTCAATTAAGTATGTTATTGCTGATGTTAGAAATTACAAACAATTTTAATATAATGAGAAGAGGGGTAGACTGCATCTGTATTTTTTCTAAATGTCAGGGAAAAAAGTGAGAAGAGAAGGAGTTAATTATGGTTCCAAAAAGCAAAACCAAGCTCAGTTTGGCCTCCTCATAGCTCCCCTATGTGAACAACAGATTTATAACATAATTCCTTTGATGTAACTTAATATCTCACTGATGCTCCAGAACCATCAATACATATGTTACTGCCAGAAGAGATTTTAAGTTGGAACAAGATCACCTGAATTTAAAAAGAAATGGTGTTATAGTAGTGCATAGATTAAGATAAACTGTGATTTTTCTTGGACTGATGAAATATAACTCCCTTACTTTGATAAATGTCTGCCAGGTGTTTTTTTGTCAGATGTGAAGCGCTGTTTGTTTGTGGAAATATTTACCCTAATTATGTAAAAGGAACTGTTCTTTAAGAATATTATTTTTTGATTTACACTTTGCTCTGCTTTGATGTTTGAGCTTTTGTCTGTTAACTGGCAAATACTATCTGATTGTTTCACCATTGTGTACAGCAGTTCTCATGTCTTGACTAATGTTATGTTTTCTAGATTTCATCATCCAATCCTCAGTCCTCTTGAAAGCAGTTTCCAGCTGGAGGTAGATGTGCTTGCACACCTCTTAAAGGCTCAGGCTCAGATCTCAGAGTGGAAGTTCCTTCCATCCCTGGTCAATTTGCACAGTGCTCACACAAAGCTACAGACTTGGGGCCAAATTTTTGAGAAACAGCGGGAGACCAAGAAGCACCTGTTTGGAGGGCAGTCTCAGAAGGCTGTGCAACCTCCACACCTCTTCCTCTGGCTGATGAAGCTCAAAAACATTCTCCTTGCCAAGTTTAGCTTTTACTTTCATGAGGCCCTTAGTCGACAGACAACAGCATCTGAAATGAAAACTTTGACTGCTAAAACGAATCCTGATTACTTTGGGAAAATTTCCAGCTTCATCCGGAAGTATGATGCTGTCAATGTTTCCTTAATTTTTGACAATCGTGGATCAGAGAGTTTTCAGGGACATGGTTATCATCATCCCCATTCATACAGGGAAGCCCCCAAAGGAGTGGATCAGTATCCTGCAGTGGTGTCTCTGCCCAGTGACAGGCCTGTTATGCATTGGCCCAATGTGATCATGATTATGACTGATAGAACCGCTGACCTCAACAGTTTGGAGAAGGTTGTTCACTTCTACGATGATAAAGTCCAAAGCACCTACTTTCTGACTCGCCCCGAACCTCACTTTACCATTGTAGTTATTTTTGAGTCCAAGAAGTCAGAAAGGGACTATCATTTTATTTCTTTTCTCAATGAAATTTCACATTCCCTTAAGAACTCCAAAGCTTTAGCAAGCTTGAAACCTGGATCCAAAGGGTGAAGTACAAACTACTTAAAAGTTGTCAAGGCGCTATGCTAGCCTTGAGGGAGCTGCAGCTTTCAAAGTTACATAAATTTGTGTAATTTTGTTACATAAATTTGTGATTCTCAGAGTCTAATTGAAAAGGAACCATTTTTAAAAATGTTTTAAGGTTTTTTTTTTTTTTTTAAGCTAACAGACACTTGAAAAGTATTTTTGGGCAGTACTCAGTGGGGCAACTTAATTGTGGGGTGGTAAAGGGCAACTGTGGGGTTTTTTTTGGTATTGTTTTCAATTTCCAGTATGATTTATTTTTTTAGTCCACAGTTTTGTTGCCTGTATCAGAAAGGAATATATGCACTTTATCATAGTCTGATCATTGACTGTCTTCTACAGAGTTTATTGAAAATGTGGTGAGGATGGAAGAAACTGTCTTTTCAGAAAACTGCATTGCCTGACAGGAATGATTTCTGGGAACTAAACACTGATGCAAGGGAATATTAAAAAAGTGAACCTGCAAAGACACATTTTAAATAAAAAGATGAGAATCAGAAAACTCACTGTTGTTAATTATAATTTTGTTTCCAAATTGTTTAAAATGATAACTGAGGTCTCTGACACTCTGTTAAGCACTGGTAATCTGTTCTAAAGGCCCTGTGTCATAAAGCTTGGTCACTGCTCCAGGACTTGGGCTGGGGCAAGAAAAGCTGCAGCATGGCCTGGAAGGCTGGTATTCTCTGGAGTGCTGTGGCAGTGTGGGCCCAGTCTTGGCTCAGGCTAACTGAAGCAGACAAGCTGAATTTGAGCAGGTGTTCTAGAAGGAACAGCTCCATGGAAAAAAGCACCAAGGTTCTTTTCAGTTTGTGCTTTTTGTCTGGCTAACTTAAAAAAGAAAAGGCAGTAGAAAATGCCCTTTCTAAATTATTTATTGTCTAATATGCTGTTAGTGTCAACTTAGATTGTTTTCAAGTTCTTATAACTATTTTTTCTCTCTGTTCAATTTTAAATAATGACATAATTAAGCCAAAACACTTTGGGGATTTGGATTTAAATATATAGCCTATGCAGTATGTTTACCTCATTCTTTCACCACTTCTAGGCTGCAGGGTTGGAATAAGTATGTTTTCTAATTACCCTGAAAGTGCTTTAATTTGGAAATGAGGGTTTCCAAATACAATAAAGGGGGTCAATTTGGCTGTGCCTCTAGCCTTACATTGCAGGATTCTTCTGACTGTTAGCTATGCAGTTGTGCACGCATTTTGATGGGGGTTTAGGAGAAGTGATGTATATATAAGTGTAGTAAAGTCATTAGTTGACACTGTGTAATGTATAATAGGATCATCAGGTTGGTTTTAAAAGGGAGTTTAAGTCAAAATGTTGGTTTCTGTTAAGATTGAACTATAAAAGATACTTTTGCAAATGTGTCTTTTAATGATTCCCTTTCTCTCCTACAGAAGGTTGTGGTAACTTGTCTTGCCTCTCTGCAAATGCTGACTTTTTACAATCACATAAGCACGTTCTGTTCTTGAAATACAAGCTCTGACTTTCCACTCTGTGCCCAATGGAACCTTCTGTGCTTTGCTCTAACTGTGTGTAGCCTGTTTTGAATATCTGTGGTACTGCCTTTTACCTGAAGTCTTGGTCTGAGTGCAGCGCCACTTGAAAAGGCCCAGTCTACTCTTTTCCACTGGAAAATAGCAGGGGTTGCAAATATACCAGCAGCTGGAGGGCACCTGTTTTTTGTAAGAGTGTTACCCTTTGCAGCTTGAATTGCATTTTAACAGGACAAAGTTGCAAATGACAGTACTCGGAGAGTTTGTGTGCTTCCCTCTGTGGGACAGTGACCTTGTAATAACATGTAGTTTTGACTTCCTCAGCCTGAATAACATAGAAGAAACTGTCACCAGAGCTGATTCTCAGTCTTCAGCAGTATAAATAAAGTGTTGTACAAAATCTGTCTGCTTGTACAGTATTTCCCTGTCGTAGTATCTGAGGGAAAGGAGAGAGAAAACTGGAGGAAGAAACTGTGTGTGGTACAGACACGTTCATTTCTGAGTTGGAAGAGGTGGAACGGAAATCTGCTGCCCTTTGAAACACACCAGCAGCTTTTACGAGTTTCTGAAATGCCTAGAGGCTGTTCCCAGTGGTTTTTATGGGGAGACGAAAAGGAGGTGACTGTTCAGCAGACTTGGTAGCTCACATCACACTCCTGTCATTGTTCTTGGCAAATGGTGTCTCAGAAGGGAAGGTACGCTGGGTGATGTTTTTGTGCAGGGGGAGGTGGTTTGCTGCAGTTTTTTTCTTCAGAGGATCTTGGGGAAGCAATCACAGGAGCTTTGTGGCTTGTAGGTAAGAATTTCTGAATATTTCAATTGATGAAGAACCAAAGGGAGCCATAACCATTACTCTTGTGGTGTGCGAAGGGAGGGAATGGGAGAGATTTCCAGACAAAGGGTAGAAGGAATTGGGTGCTGGAGAAACTTGTGGGGCTGTCTCTGAGTCCTGTTCCTGTGGCTCGCCTTGCAAGATCTCAGCCTTAAGTTAATATAACATGGGGAGCAGAAAACTCAGGCCATAGGAAGTGGCTTGGATGGAGACAGGTGAAGCTGAAGAGAGAGGTGACGTACAATCCATATGAAACAGTTTTGCAGAGTTGAGGTGTGCTGTGACCAAAAACAAAGTGTGGGGAGTGTGAGCATGTGGAATGAATGAATATTTATAGATTTGTCAGATCCGTGATCGCTCACAGCAGTTTCTTATTTGATGCTTTATGGAGTTGATGTTTCAAATTACTAATGAGGTGATGGGGAGACTGTGTTGGGTTCAAACTGGAAGATTAGATATGTGGAAGAAATTCTTTGCTACGAGCATGGTGAGACGTTGGAACAGACTGTCCAGAGAAGCTGTGGTTGCTCCATCCCTGGCCAGGTTGGATGGGGCTTGGAGCAACCTGGTCTAGTGGAATGTGTCTCCAGCCATGGCAGGGGCTTGAATGCAGATGGTCTTTAAGATCCCTGTCAGCCCCAGCCGTTCTGTGATTCTGTATTTATGATGTAAAACTGGCTAGGCCAGAAATAAAACCTGCATAATTAAGCAAGGGGGAGAACATATCTGTGGAGTAAGTAAAGGTGACCAGAAACTCAGTAACTGGAAAAAAATGCATTCATTACTAACTCCAATACTGGAAAGATTGATCAGTGTCTTTACTATAGGAACTGGAAAACAAATAGGCTTTTGCTGAACTGGGTGATACCCCATCTGCCAGGTTTTCCTCTACACCAATTTAGCTAAGATTAAATGTGCTAATATACTTTGAAAGTCATGTATGAATGACTGCTGTAAATGCAAGATGTAAAGATAATTATGATAGCATACTGAAAGCCATTGCTTCCAGACATATTTAAACATTTTTAAAACAGGTACTGAGATTTGATATTCCCAGTGCCATTCAGATTGCTTAGAACAGCAGTGTTGAAGCTTTCTCATGTACCTCATCACTTGAGTCCATGAAGACACTGGAGGAATATTTAATTTAGTATCCTTTGCCTGCAATGTGATTTTGACAGCAAATGTATTGTAAGAAGTCTGATATATTTTATATTTATGTCTTGTCAGCTGTTTTCTTTTGCATGTGGTATTCAGTTTTTTCCTTGAATAAGACATTGTTTTATTTCTTCTCCCTTTGCATAACAGTGGAGGGCCTAGAAATGAATATATTTTGTATTGTGCTGTGAAAGACTACAACATATGCATAATGCATATAATATTCAGGCTTTAATGATCTAAAAGTAACGGAAGCTCCTGGTACCTGTTTGAACGCTAACACCTAGTGTTTATCTAACCCACTTTTAAAAAAAATATTTCCACTATAGCATAAAGTAATTTTATGGCACTCACACAGTTACTCACTGCTCTGGTCCACTCTTCATATATGAGCCTTTTGAGACATTTGTGATCATTCTAGTAGTGGTTCTTTGACATCATTTTTCCGAGGCTTCTTTGTGTATGTGCTTCAGCCTGCTGCTGCCTTTGACTGCACTGGGTCCCAGTCTTCAGTCTTCTCATAAACAAGATTTTCCTGAGAAAATCAGCAGTGTGCTATACTTCATTCCCAAGTCCTGTTTTTTGGCCCACTGCCTACAACCCCTCATCTTGCAGAAAACAGGATGTCGCACAGCGTGACTGGTCCTGGGCTTCTGGTGAGCTCTGTGGTTGCTTCCAGAAGTGCTGACACTAAGCTGACTTAGTTAGCTGAAAAGTTTGGTGTTTCTGCCCTGTTTGCTCCAGAAGTCCTGTTTTCAGACTCCTGGAGGTGTAAGCCAGCCGTGGGCTGCAATTGTGGAAAGGTAGGAGCTGTTTATTGGGAAAAGCAGAAGAGGCTCTGGAAATGAGAATGCTGACAAAGTACAACTTCGCAGAACTGGCAAAAACAATATACAGGTCAAGTGCAAGATGGAACTGGATTCTGATTTCATGTTAGCAAAGCACAGATTTAAACATGAAGTCTCCTTTGGAGGATAGAGGTAACAGGTTTTTGTACTGAAATTATTTTAAGTACTCAATCATTTTTTCCAGGATCTGCTTCTTTCCCTCTCTGGTGCATGCACACACTCAACACATGGTCTGACTTATTTTGATCATTGCTATGGAGTTTTTCTGGGGGAGTTTGCCTGTTTCAGTACAGTTCTCTCTTGTTCTGCAACCTGGTGTTGCAGCCACTGAGTTTGTGGTAGGGTAACAGAGTTCTCCACCTTGCAGCTGGCAGCTGGTGTGCCCCTGCTGCACAGGGCAGTGGCAAGAAGAGCAAAATGCAGAAGGGGAGACAAGTTACTACAAGATGGGCTTGGGCAGATGACAGCTCTGGGAAAGACAGGCAGGGAGAAAAGAGAAGCAGAAGGGCTTCATTGCAGATGGACTGTGAGCAGAAGATTTTTGTTGGCCTCTGCATTGCTGGCCTAATTTCACGGGAATCCATATAAATTTTATGTGCTGAAAAAGCTGTGCTAGACCCCACCTGTAGTTGCAGCTGCTTGTTTTATGTGACTACTTTAAATTAACTAAGCTCTTTGTAGTACGGTGGTGTTCCGTCTTTAGGTATCAGCAGTCTTGGCAAAGCAGCTGGTTTTGGACAGATGATTAAGACAAGCTTTGTGGTATCCTGTTACTAGCTGTAATACACTGCTACAATGCTACAAGCTAACATCTGAAGCTTCAGAGCAGTGAAATGCTGTGCTTCGTTTGTGCAGTTCACTGCTGATAAGATAAAATATTTAGTGGCACTAAGTTTTTGGCTCTGATGTATGCATCATTTGGCTCTGATGTATGCATCATATGCCTCATTGAGAGGCTTTTTAATGTGTGCAAGTTGAATTCCTCAGATCAGAGCCATGAGGAGCCAATGTCACCATGGTCCTGTACTGGGATGCACAACCTTGAACCAAGAATTGTAAGGTTCCTGTGAGAAGGATGATGTGATCTTTGGCGGAATGAGGGCCAGTGAGAGATGCTGAGGTTAGGCTGGGGGTGTCCCTATTAAAGTGAATTCCCAGCCTTTGATTTCGGTCTTGGAGTTAGTTCTCTCAGGGAATCCAGGCAGATGGAATTGTGTCCCACAGTATGGAATAGCCTGATGGTCTCTTAAACATTTGTTTAGTAAAACGTCATACCCAATATCAACGTTGGCTTTGACCAGGGGAATCCAAGCCAACCTCTCCCTCTTTGATGTGGTTACACAGATATTCAGCAGAGCCTCCAGGTATTTCCTCTTCTTTCTCAGGTGAGGTGTAAGCTTCCTCTCCCTGGCCCTGGATAATTCTCTTGGCAAATGGGGGAGGAGAGGTTCAAATGTCTGAAGAGAAGAAGCTCATCTGCTTTCTGGGTGGGTGCAGCCTAGAACTGGGTCACAGCCATCCCTGTGAACAGTGGCCAAAGGGTCACCCTGCTTTTCAGCAGGATCAGTGGTGGCTGCTGCAGCCTGAAGCTACAGGTTCTTCCAGTACTGTTGCTGGGTCTGGTTCTTCAGGGCCTGGGAGTGATGCTTCACCAAGGACTGCCTATGACTGCCTGAGACCTCCGTATCACCTAGAGGTAAAACTCTAGGAAGACAACACTTAAAGAGTGAAAACTTGGGTTATAATACCATTCATGTGAGGGCTCTGCATTAGGCTTGTAGTGGGAAAGCTGAGGCTGCTTTTGCCTCCAGCAGTACAGCTGGCTCCTGTCCTCAGTCTGAGGGATGCCAGTACTTGTCAGGGGGATGGGGTGAACAATTGTGAGTACTAACAGGTTTAGCTTTCTGCTTTTAATCCCATGATGCAAATCTGCCCAAACTCTTTTGAAAAATTGACAGATTAAGTCCCATTCTAGATGTAGAGCTTGTCTCTGAGTAAAGTGTCTGGAGCTCCGCTGACAGCAAGATGTGTAAGCCAAATAAAAGCTGCCTTTCCTTTCTCATCATGCATCCCTGTCTGGAAAGAGCAAGAGCAAATTACTTTCAAGTGTCATTAGATAATAGCTTTTTGGGAAAAACCTGATCCTCATTTATTGTTACAGAAGCAGGGAATGAGTGCAGTGAATCAAGTCTCCACCTCACCCTCCTACGCAATTTGTCTACAGTCTTGCCTGCAAATTCAATAGAATTGAATGTAGCCTATCAGCCATCTCCACTATGAACTTACAGTATGTGCTCAGGCTGGCTTTGCTTGGAGGACTTCAAAATTCGGTATGCTGAATTTTCCCAGCATAGGTGTTGCATCAAGCTGGCTGACCTGACTGTACCTTGCAGCAAGAAAAGCAGGAGGCAAATTTCTGAAGTTGTGTGTTATTCTCTATCAAGTATAAAAATAAATGGGTATAAATCTTGCTCCAACCTAGTGGGATCTGTGGCACTATCTAATTTTTCTCACTATCCCTCTAGACTGAAATGATAGCCCAAATCCTTATCTCAGAAAATGTAAGGCTCTCAATATCTAAATATGCTGTGGTTGCCTCAGGCTCACCTCTGCTTAGGACTGATTTGTTAAAATAATGTCTTCTAAGTTAGGAATGGCTCATTCTAGTTGTTTCTATCTGAAATTGTTAGAGAACAGTTAAAAAACCCCACCACCACCTTATTGATGAATTTTTAGTATGTTCAAAAAGGAAGTGCAAGTAGAGAGATGGAACAGTCACAAGCTCTTGCTACATCTACCTTTAAAGCTGTCAAGGAAAAATATCTTCAGGAGGCTAAGATAATAATATATTGAAACTATGAGGCTTATACTTCAGAGTGTAATTTACTCACCAAACACTGAGGAATTAAATCTATCTGGAATGTTATTCTGCAAATCTGCATTAAAGGAACTTTATTATTTTATGCTTTTCATGGTAGCATTTTCTTGAGCACTTATTTTTATAAGTTATGTTTGAATTGAGCCAGATACAGCTTTTTCCAAAGCTGCAGAGATTCAGAGACTGCAGAATGTGGGCTTGAAATTCAGTGCAGGTCAACAGATTCCTATTTGCAATTTTTGTACCATTTCTTAATGCATGTGATTGATATGTTAAACCACATTTTTGCTTCAGTAAAGCAGAAAAAATGCCACTAGAGGGTGGTATTATTACAGAAAGAAAAAAGTAATTAGGAATCTCTTTCCAGAATAAAATAATATATACTCTCCTACACATTTATAAACATGGGATAGATTTTACTGCTCTAGTCAGATTTGTTTGAGTCTTGCTGGCTTTTTTCCCTATACAGTGATTTGTAGTTCTGTTTTAGCTGTAAACAGCAATAGCAGGTATCTAGTTTCATACCTTAATGTATATAGGAATACTAAAATGATGTTGCTTCATCTTCTCTGCAAGAAACTTTTTTATTGATTGCCAAAAAATTTGTAAAAGAGCTTTTATGTTTTTTTTTCCTCTTGAAAACTACCCATTCACTTAAATTTGCATTTAAGTTTAGAAAAGATGGATTGCGTTTTTTCTTTCCTTTTTTTTCCTTCTTAAACAGTGAGAAAATGAAAAAAATATTGTTTACCAAGGCTGTGCAATATGACCTGTTAAAGGCCTCGTAGGGAACATCAAGCTAGGGTTTAAGCCTAATTCAAAGCAATAATAGGATTTTGATAGTCTTCTGTAGGAAGAGCTCCTGTGGTATATAAGTATAAATATATATAGCATAACAGTGTGTGTATGGTGGTGTGTGTGTGTGTATGGAGCGTGGTATAATCATAGGTCCATGTATGGTATCACCGTGTACCTCTGGTAAATGGTTGTACTGTACCAGCCAAAGTACAGCCTGACCCCTGGGCAGTGGGGGCTGAGGGGCAGGGCAGGGCAGGGGCAGGGTAGTGCAGGGGCTGGGTGGCTCAGGCCCTGGGGCCGATGTCCTTGTGCTGCTGTCCTCGTGGTAGAATCACAGAATAGTTTGTGATTTTGGGTTGGGAGCGACATTAAAGATCATCTGGTTCCAACCCCCTTCCATGGGCAGAGACACCTTTCACAAGCCCCACAAGATGCTGCTGGGTTTGTGCTTGGGCATGAGGGCTGCGGGCAAGTGCCTGTGCCACCCCACTGCTGCCCTTGGCATGGAGATGGGGGAGTTTTGCCAATGCTACAGCCTGCACCAGCCCCAAAGAGAATCTGCAGGAGGCAGAGGAGGAGGGAAAGTGGAAGGAACACAAGGGTCAAAGGAGAAGCCAGCAGGACCTTATCTTCCATCTGTCCTCCAAGAGGAGAGCAAGCCAATTTCATGGCACTTTCAGCACGATTGATGCACCTGCAGCACCTGGGGGTGGGGGCTTGCTGTGCCCGCGAGTCAGGTGCGGGTGGTGTCCCCAGACAGTGACAAACTCCTCCCAACCTGTTGCATTCTTTTGTGATGACAGCCAAGCTTGTGCTTCACCCTCTGCCCCCAGCCTGGGTCAAACCCCAGTAATAACTGTATTTATTTTCCCTTTGGTGTTGGAAGGTAGCTGGATGTAAGGCATTATCTAGCCACAGCCTTTTGGGCTTTGATGTGATCTGAGAAGCATTAGTGTGTGTTTCCCTGCTGCTGCACACCACGACTACACTGCGGGGGACAGCATTGCATCCTGGGCTGGAGTATTAAAATGATGATCACATGGGGTTTGGTGGTGCAGTAAATGCATTCCTGCACCATGACAATGTTGAAATCATGGCTCTTCAGGGGACAGGACGGTGCCTTTGAACTGATACTGTGACTCCGTGCGTAGGATGCAAATACAGCATGCAAAGCCACCCTGTGGTGCGCTGGATTAATAGAACAGATTTTCAATTAATCATTGGGACGATGAAATTTTCTACTTGCTTTTAATCTTAGCCTGATAAATCACCTGGGGAGGGGCAGGGAACCACAAATCCAACAGTAAAATACATGCAATTAGTGCTCTGATGATGATAAGACTTGGGTTTGGTGAGCTGGCAGTGGTGGGGAGCTTGGCTGGCAGTGTGGGGCTGGGGGAACATTGAAGGACGTTGGACTACACTACAAAAAGACAGGTTGGGGTGGGTGCAGCAGCAGGGCTGAGCTGAGTGCCCTGGTGGCTCCTCCTCATTTGCACACTGGCCATTGAGTGTATGGTTAAAAACTAATAATGTTCAGCCAGTTACTATAGCAATGGTGTGGCACGAGTTGTCATGGTGATGGAGCAGAATATTTCATCACGTTCCTTCAGGAGGGTGATGGATGCCGTTCTGGAAGGCTCTGAACCTTTTGCCTGATATGTACAGAAACTCTTGCACCTGATGCAGTCAGTGAACATGCCCTTCCAGTGTCATTACCTGGTTTTCCATGTCCTCATGCTAAATTTTTCTTTCACATTTATAAAGTTAAATAAGCCATAAATTGCTAAGCCAAATGTAATTATATGCACTATTATTATACAAGGTGTGTTAATAAAACATAATTCTGGCCCTGGGGCTGTTCCCAAACACTTTGTGTGTGCTCTTCACCTCTGTATCTGCCAATGACACAACTCAATGGGCCATTAGGTGCCCATTTGAAAAAAGTAATTTTAAGCTGATTTGCTTCAAATACTCCCACTTAATACAGAAAAAAAAAATCTATGTTCTTCCTTGGAAATGCATCATTTTTGTAGTTTTGTTTAAATTGCCTTTGCTTTCTCTTACTCCTTGGGCTTTAAGAACAATACACTGTCCTTTTCTCTTACTCATCAGCTAGGCACGAATTCCTCCTTGTCAAGGCCTTTTTCTTTTAGGTCATCCACAGGACCAGGGCACTGTATGTAAGTGATATTGCTTTCAATGGTTCTTTCTTTAGGAGATTGGGTGTAATGCCTATTTTACCCCTGTAGGAACCAAGAGCATACTTATCAGCTATGTTTCTGCAGTTGTGAAAGAAAGCAACCTCCTAGATTGCAGGGTACATCCAGCAATTCAGTTTTGTAAGGATAAAAATCCATTCAGCTTGATGCAGGGTGATGGCTATTTTAAAAGAACATAATATTCTGTTCGTCAGCTACTTTTAAAAATCCCTAAACCCTTCACCACATGTTAGTTTCTCTGCTAAGCCATACGCTTCAAAATGAAGCCTCATAAATGGCAGCAGTGGTGTTTCACATCAGGGCTTACATATTGCTTTCATAAACACTGATTTCCACAAAGTCCAGGAAAGGGAAAATCTGAATTTGGGGTGTACAGCCTAATAGCACCAATATTTCCTAAGTGTCTCCAATTTCATTTTGTCCTGTGCTTTTTGCAGGTAAGTTTTGGGTATGCCAGCAGAACTGTATTAACTGCCAGGGAGCATAGGAACAATATTGGCTCAGAAGCATCTTGGGATTTGGTCCTGTGTAGTGCTGGGGAGGAATCTAGGCTATTCTGGAGGCTGTGTCACTTTGGATTTAGGAAAATAATCACAGATATGTTTTAAGTCCTTTTTTCTTTAAAAAGCTCTGATTACTGTGTGCTTCAGCATTCTACTGACATGAGGAGCACCACTGGCACATGTGCTGGAGTACTTGTTCTAGTTCCTCTAAGCAAAGTCCAGCTCTTACAGCACCACTGTTGACATCTACAGAAGCCAAGGTGGTTTTTTGTTTGTTTGTTTTTTTCTCCTTTTCCTCTTGTTTGCATCTTTATAGTTACTCCAGTAAATGATGTTAAAACTCCTTAACCCAAAGAACTAAGTTTTCAGAAATTCACTGAGCTGTGTGGTTTCCATGTACTAATTTAAGACAAAAAAAAAAAAAAAAAAAAAAAAAAAAAAGATGAGGCATCTGGGCAAGGTAAACTCTAAAGTACAGGTTACTGAACTACCATTGCATGCTGGTTCTGGTTTTCCAAAATACCCTGGATATATCTAAGAGTCCCTGTGAGTGATTAGGTACAGAGCTACTTGGACCTGTACTCAAACCTGGTGCAGCCCTCCTTGATTGACTTCTTAGACTTCTCAGAGCCATTAGTTTTACCAGGATCTGTGTAAAATGTTGGGAAAATGTTGTTCCATCTCATTAAAGATCTGGCATGTGTGCTCTGTTGTATCACCTCATTGTACTACCATTTGTTTGCTTTTCATACAAAATATTCCAAGCTTTTTCTTGCTTGAATCTTTCAAGTGCTGGACTTAAATCCAGCGTGTCATTGGGTTGTCCCATTGACACTAAAAAATAATCACAAAGTGGGGGGGGGGGGGGGGGGCTTGTGCTCATCTTATTCTTCTGATGTTGCATCAGCCCTGGAAGCCTTTCAAAGCCACTTCAGATAGTCTCTGCTCTCTGCTAGGATCTGCTCAGTTTACTTTTGTTTGAGTTAATGCAAGTCTGTGGTCATGGGGCAATTACAAATAAATGAAGTATGAAAGACTTCATAGGATCTTTATTTGGATATCTAGTCAGGCATAAACTGTGATGTCAGTGCAGCTGTGTCCCAGATCGGGTGACGCCAGTGCATAAAGATTTGTAAACTGTGCTATTGTTCTGCAGGTATAATATTGTATATGATTTTTGGCAAGTGACCTCAAGAAATCTCATACCAAGGTGATGTTTTTTCTACCTTATGAGTCTTTCTGATGATAAAAGGAAACTGGCTTTTGAAATAATCAATGTCTCTTGCATTTCTCTGGACCAGATTAGAAGATTTATGCCCAGACTTGTTGAGTGCTCCTACCCCTCTTCCTCCCAAGTAAAAGACAGTTTCTCTCAATGTATTTTGAGAGAGGTGGATTTAACTGTGTTCAGCTGCTGAAAAACTTTGAAGCTTGATGAGATGAAAGACACACAACTGACTTCTTACAGCAGAGACTGCTCACAAGATTAGAGGATGTGCAAGTCCACTAATGAGTAAATTCAGGGGAGGAGGAAACTTTGAGGAAACTTTTCAGTGATGTTAAACTAACTCTACTAGATACTGTTAAACCCCCTATCTTTGGGGAAAGTGTTTATTTACAGGGACAGTATTGGTTCAGAAATTTGTTCTCTTGTTAGAAGGAATATTGCTGCAAATTATTTTAATAGGAATTTCCAATGAGGGAATGTTTGTCCTAGAGATTTTTCCAAGATGTTCAATAAACTACTGCAGTTAGTAAGTTAGTAGAGACATTTTTAAACAGAAGTGAAACTCCTCTGAGTTCAACTGCTTCCTTACATGGCAAGGAGTGTTAATGAGATGTTGCAGCATGCTACAAGTAACTACCAAAAAAAATTGGCCCAATGTGGCCCACCCTTTTTCCTTCTGTGAACAGTCAAGCAAGAGATGACAGGCTCTCAATGCTCTGCCATGAATGGACTGCAGAACACTGCTTGTCAAAATGCAAACTCCAGGAGGGAGGAGAAGTTGGTATCCACGTGAAGGATGCTCATGAATGGATTTTGATGGTGGAAAACACATGCACTACATCAAAAATGATTTTAACATTGGATATTGTTCCCTTTAGTCTTCCTAAATATGAAAATACATGTATATTCATAAAACACTTGAGGAATGTTATCCCTGTTTGGTGGGTCTGTCGGCTTAGGAAAGATATTAGGGAAATTTGCAAAAGCCTTGGGAGTGGGAAACACCTGTCCTCCAGATTTGGGGTAGCGGTGTGAAACCTGTTTGCATGTGTGTGTTCATATGTGTGTGTAATGGAGACTGGAAACAGAAACCAAGAGATATTGGTTTTGTCCTTGCAGAGACCCAGAAGTAGTTGGTTGCACAATAAATGGGAGAAATGAAAAATGATGTTGTAGCAGTTTAATCAAGTGGCTTCTAAAAAGAAAAAAATATGGGGATTATTTCTCTATAAAACACTCTGAGATCTCACCAAGGGACACTTGATTTTATCAGATACATTTAAAAGGAACAAGTCTCAAACGATAATATTTCTGAAAGGTCAGTGGCTGCAGGACATTTGCAAACCATGAATGATTAACAGATGGAGTTTAAAAGGCAGCGAGTTTCCATCCCTTCCTGTGCTGCTCACACTGAAGGAAACACACAGGAAGGATCTTTAGGTAGGTAAGAGCTGAAAATCATGAGTATGGGGAAAGACTTGCCACTTATAAGAGTGTTAGGAAAACCTCAGATTATGTGACTTATACCTGAACTCCTCCTTGGGGTCATGCCAAGCCATGGGCAGCACACGCTGCTGGAGGGAGGAGGAGGAGTGTCCTCAGATTGTTGAGCTGAACTCCTTAAATAAAACACAAGGCTGCTAAATTTTTCATCTGTGTCTCTCAAATAGAAGTTCTTAGTCTGACAGCTTTTCCTTTGCATTCTTAAGCATTGCTATTTTAATAGCAATATTTGGTCTCCAATGCCCTGACTTGTACTTTGGGTTTTCTCTGTGTGCTCTTGGGGCTTTCTCTGCTGAGGGAGCTGAGACATCCCAAAGCTGTTTGCCAGAAGTGATCTGTAATTTTCCAGTAAGTCATCATGCCATCAGGAAATGCCACTTTGTGTGGCTCAGGATATTTACTGAAGATGTACTTCACAGCAGTGTTTCATTCTAGAAAGAGCAAAACAAACAAACAAAAAAGCATTTTTCTTATGTTAAAGCAGAGTTGTTTTATATAAGATTTTACAATGAAATACATTTATCCTATAAGCATGAAAAATTCACCAAAGCATTTCAATACAATATTTCTTTAGAAACAAGTTACAGAGGTTCTTTTGTCCATTTTTATTATGGAAAATATATTTAAGCTTGCAGAATTTGCTGTGAAAGGGGAAATCCTGTTAAAGCCAGCTTTGTTTTCTCTCTCTGTGCTGCTTTGCTTTGGTTTATGTCTTGTATTAATGAGGTGTTCAGCTGTGCAGAAATAATGTTTTTCTCAGTTAGTGGTTGACTTTTGGATTGCTTAAACTT
The DNA here is from genome assembly GCF_026979565.1 of Vidua chalybeata. Lineage (NCBI taxonomy): Eukaryota > Metazoa > Chordata > Aves > Passeriformes > Viduidae > Vidua > Vidua chalybeata. The sequence goes on from NC_071534.1 coordinate 40,006,337, forward strand.
AATTTCTGTATGATATCTTTACAGTCCAAGCTTTTGTAATTTATAATTTAGGTATAGAATATTTTACAAAGATGCAATGTAGAGTTAATATCCTATATATGGAATGAGAGATGCAGTTGAATTTAACTCTTGAGTCTCTTAAAAGATAGCAGGACTCTGGTTTGGTGTTTGAATCTGGAAGAGAGCATGTCACTTGTAAAATGGTCAGATTTAAACAGAGGCTGTTGGACAGTTTGGTTTAGGCCTTTTGGAGCATTTTTCCTTTAAAAAATTCAGACAGTATATTTTGTAGTACAAGCCAATAGAATAAGTCTTAAGTTCCTGTATAGGTTAACTTTCTGGGGACTGGGATTTTGCTGGAGGCCAAATGCCAGTGCTCCTGCCATGAAATGTGCATTCAGCTCCCCTTAAAAGGTAAACCCCATGGAAAACCCACACAAATTATGAGAAACTGTTATGAACTGAACCATGAATTTTTAATATTCAGTTACTCTGAGGTACAAGCTAGAGCTTAAAATAAATTGTTTTATATTTCATACTCTGAGTAGTGCATGCAACAGTACACGAAGGGAAATGAAGTTTCCAAAGGACTCTGCTTTGGGTTAAACAGAACAGTTTTACAATCATTCTGGAGACAGAATTGTACCAGACCTGTGTACAGACAGATCTGCGTGTGGGCACAAAATCTGGTGGTGCCTTTCATTGCCTGTCCATGTCTGGTGTCTCACCTCCTGCATGATCCAGGCTCCTTGCACAGCCTCAGTGGCTAGCTCAGCATGGGCTGCCACTCCTGCCTTCAACACTATGGCAGAGGACACAAAATCACTTCTGGTGGTTAGGAAACTTGACAGGAATTCAAGTGTCACTTTTCACCTGAATTACAGTGACCTTTTTTTTCCCTCCCAGGCCTTCTAAGTGTTGAAACATCTGCAACTTCCCCCAGGCCCTGCTGCTTCCTTTCCCTGCACACCCTGACCCAGCAGTGAGGATACCCTGCAGCAAAGTATCTCCTGGCACTTGGGTACGTGAGAATAAGTTGGACCCAGCTCATTGTCTCTTTGGCTGAATCTTTTTGAATCTCTTTGAGTCATCTTCTGCCCAGTTTAAGATCGTCCCGTACTCAGGTCCTTCCCCTGTCAAACTCTGCCCCCGCTGGAATGGGACACCAGAGGTGCTAGGCAGCATTTCCCAGAGATAAGAGTGAAATACATAAGCCCTAGAGAGAAGAGCACTACTCCCACTTCAGTGCTATCTTGACAGAAGTTATTATCAAACCTGATTATCCCTCATTCTTACTCCGATTACTGCAAGCAACACTGGAAAATATTCCTGCACATAAGCATAACCTCAAAGTGATTGTATTTCCTCTTGCAGAATTGCAGCACCTAATTCTACAAGCAGTTCTGCCACATACAGATGGGTTTTTCCCCCACTTGATGTGTTTTATTTGATACTGGAATCCTTCCTTTAGTCAGATGAGACATGACTGTTGCCAGTGCTTTGAAAAGTGGAAGCAGTGGGGAAACTGAGGCACTACTGGCACTGGAGATGTTTGTGTTGGCTTTAGCAAAGAGAGAAAAGAGCCTTGGGGGTGATGTGTGACACTCAGTAGCCTTGTAGGGATGGCACAGGTGACATATTTACCTCCAGTCCTCCTCCAAGGGAGCAAGGTGTGGACTGTCTCCTACTGCATTTGAGTGCTGCTTTACTTTGACCATGGCACATGGGATTCAGAGTGTGTTAGAAGAGTTGTATAGACTTGAATGCTCTCATACTTAGTCTCATTCAGGTTAGAGATGGGAAAAGGTCCCACTGATGTTGTGGTGACCAGGGGTGAGCCCTGGAGGTCACAGTGCAGGGACCAGGGTAGTGCTGCCACCCTGCATGGGCATACTCAAACGGGGCTCCTTCCACAACTGATATCTGGGGCAGATGCTGCTAAATTTCATAACTGAATTATTCTGTGCTTTGTGTTACTAATAGATCTCTAAAAAATTGAGTTTGCTTTGAGTTAATAAAAAATGTACCTAGTACTGGAGATGGAACTGTAGTGCACACAGAAATGTCATTGAGATGCTGGAGCCTGCTGGTATGCCTATAAAGTAGGGGAAAAGTTAAAGCACTGAAATGGAAAACACACAAACCGATGGCATGTAAACATCAAGTTATTTCTATAGAGGCCAAACCAGAGACCCAATACTATGATGCAGGTACAGAAGAAACTCAAGTTTTTACATAAAAGCTTGTAAATCAGCTGCTGCTTCACTAAACATGCACATTTTCATGTGCATAACTCATGGATGTACACGGATACAAAATGGCATTTAGGCCTACAGTACATAAGAAATTGTATTAGTTCTGAACGTCCAGGGTTTGACAAAGTTAATTTTTAACATTGGAAGAATTTTGAAGGTCTGAGGTGTAGTGACAGCTTTGCCCAGGGTCTGGTTGGAGAAAGCTTGGCAGAACCCGCTGTGCTGCCAGGTTGGGGTGCAGGACAAGGGTGGTCCTGTGGGGTGTGAAAATGGGGGTCCCTCCAATCAGGGTGCCTGGTGCTCTCCATGAGCTGCACAGGAGTGGAGGGCTTTTCCCCTCCAAAACAGACCACATTACCATGTTTTCTTAACAGGAAATAAAACATGCAGCAGGAATTTTGCAATGTACCTGGTCCAATGCTTTCAAGAAATGATATATGAATACATATATATTTATTTGGTTTAGTTTGTAATTTTGGGACAGGTACAGAGGAGAGTTCAGAATTGCTGTATGATTTAGCAGCCCCAGATTGGCCACATTTCTATCTCTGATTATAACATTGTATATGAACTGATTTTGTTCAGAATAAAATCATAAAATAAGCCTTGTGATGTGTGACAAATTTAAAAATTATCTTCCCACTAGGTCTGAAATTAATTTTTTATTATAATATTCTTGTATTAGCTTTCAGGAAAAAAATTAAATTGTTGAGAAAACTGTCCAGGTGAAATTCAGCTTAAACCTGTAAGTATTGATGGATAACCCTGTTGTATTCACCTTGATGCTGTTTGCTGTGGTGCTACTGTAATGTCTGTCTCAGAAAAGATTGTGGGCAGGTAAAAACCCAATTAAAATATGTGTTGCAGTGAGTTGTTTTAAAGCACTTAGCAGTTCTAGGTTGAAGTCATGAAGGATTTTAGGCATTTTTCACCTTTAACACATTTAAATTCTCTATCCATGACCCTGGTATCAACACCCATATTAATACCATTTCTTTGCAATCAAAAACTCACTGCCAGAAGCCTGACCATTTCAATGAGTGCCTCATTCACCTCCAGAGGAGTGCTGAGTTCAGTGATTTGTTCCTCCTGGAGAGTAATTCATTCAAATAAATGTAAATCACTATTTTATGTTGTTTGGTCAGGGTTTATAGATGTCAGTGTACACCACTGAAAAGGCATATGGCATATATTAAGGGAGGAATCAATGTGCTTCACAGAGATGAGAACAGGCAGGAGTTGGTTTTGGTTTATCCACAGTGCTGAAGTCAGTGCAGCTATTATTGATTTTGATCCCACAAGTGTTTGACCTCCTTTGTACAGCACAACTTGTCTATATTTCACAGCTGAATTTTTTTTGCCTTGCACTTAATGTTCATATTCCATTAGTATGCTATTTGAAAAAAAAAAAATCAATGCAATTTGTTAATTAAAAAAAGGGAAATTCCACAACATCCAAGCTTGAATCACTCAGCTGCTCTCGTATGTCTGTGGTGACCAGTGTGGCCTGACCCTGCTGGGAGATGGCAGTCACACAGCTGAGGATCACAGAATCATAGAAGTGTTTAGGTTGGGAAAGACCTTTCAGATCATCGAGTCCAATTGTCAATCCAGCACTGCCATGTCCACCCCCAAACCGTGTCTTCAAGTGCCACATCTATATGGCTTATAAGTACCTCCAGGAATGGTGACTCAGCCACTTCCCTGGGCATCCTTTTCCTGTGCTTCACAAGCTTTTCAGTGAAGAAATTTTTCTAACATCCAGTCTAAACCTCCTGTGATTCAACTTGAGGCCATTTCCTCTTGGCTTATCTCTTATTACTCGGGAGAAGAGACAGACATGGGGTACACTACTTGTGCAGCCGTGGGGCAGAGGCTCAGCTGACTGCAATGTTACAGTAAGAAGTATATTCCTGCATTTTTAATTTGCATGTATATATTGAGAAAGGTAAGAGAAAACCTGCTGATCTGTCCAATTCAGCCAGACCCAGATAATGTCATTCAACTCTATTTAATCCCTCAGTCAGCATCAAATTGTGCATGTCTCCTTCCAGCCCTTGGGCCTGCCAGCTCTCAGTGTACCCGCTGTGTAAGAAGGTGAGGGAATACAGAGCTCTTCTCTCCCTTCATTCCAGCTTAGTGCCACTGCACAAAGTTTCTTCTGCATCTGGTGAGGACTATGCATCAGGCAGGCTGCTCCGAGGCCTGCCATTTTCTGTTTTCTTTTCCACTGATTTTAGCCTTGCTGATCAGTGTATGGCTGATGAGACTGTGCTAAGGCTACAGTCCTGCTGGGGCCAGGGGGAGCTGGGTATCCAGTGGGGCTGATGCCAGGAAAGGCTGAGGGGTGCAGGACCTGGGGTTCAGGCTGAGGCCACTGCAGTCCAGGTGAGCTGCAGCACTGCGGTGCAGAGTGCGTGACACCTCTGAGCCATAAGGGCTCCCTGGCAGGAAAAACTTGCTCTGGCTGGGTGTGCTGGAGCCAGAGTGCTGGCAGAGACTGGTGCTGCCAGCTGTGGTCTGCAAATGCCCTTGTGCAAAATGCAGAGATAGGGAGTAGCTGCAGTTACAATGGCATGTCTGAATGAGCAGTTGGTTTATTTGTTTTTTAAACAATAATTGAGCTGGTTCAGCTAACTCGGTTTTAGGATGCTAAATTGTTGATCTGTTTAGGCTTCCATATATTATAGTGGGAGTTTTTTTCCCCTCAAGAGGCAAGTTCATGGAAAAAGCAATATTCCTAAGTATAAGAACGATACCTTCATCTTGTACCATCTCCAGTTAATACTTTTCCCGCTTCAGTTGCTCCCCATGTATCAGTTCCATCCAGACTGATGTCAGATGTCAAGGCTTGTTCCATGGGGCAGCAGTGACTGAACAGAGCAACTGTGGATCCTTCTGATCAGGGTAAGTCCATGTGAGCCGCAGAATAAGAAAAAACCTGTGTGTCTCTGCCAAGGAGAACTTAAAACCTGGGTGGATCCTTCATGGTTTACTTATGCTGTCTGAGGAGGTTTCTGTGCAGGCTGAGGCAGTACCACATCCTAGAGCTGCATGTGGCTTGAAACAATGATTTGCAGCAGTGGCCTGAGAGCTAAACACTCTGCTGCCACTGTTACTCTTTTTCTGTTCAGCCAATACAGTTTTCTCAGCAAAATATCTCATCACCCTTTTGCTTTTTCAAGCATCAGTAGAGTCAGCAGTTCCTCCACCACCTGCCAAAAGCTTTGGCTGTCTCCATGAGAGCTGGGCTTCCTTCCACTACAAAAACTGGAAGGAAGTTAGGAAGTCAGCACCATGCAACGCTGAAACTTCATATTATAAAAGAGGAGAAGACTCCTCTTCTTGTGTTTTCTTACTTATTTTAAAACAGACTAAAAGCCACCGCATTAGCCCCTCCCCTCACCAGTGAATGATCTGACTGTGGAAAGTGGGTTATGCAACCTCTGGGCTGTGTAAGACCTTGAATGAGGAATGACCTTTGCTGTCCCCTCCTGTGTGTCTTAGTCAGCTTTTGTGCAGTAGGGGACAAGAAGAAATGCCTGAAGTAGGTCGCTGGACACTGTGGTGCAAAGGCTGCTGCCATGGGCTGATGATGAGCAGTCGCAGCTTTCTCAGCGAGGGGAGTGACAGCCCTGCTCTGAGCTGGGGTGGCTGCTGTGCCCCTTCCCCCACACCACCCCACACTGCCTGACACAGAATCATAGCATGGTTTGGGTTGGAAGGCACCTTAGAGATCATTCAGTTCCTACCCCCTGCCATAGGCAGGCACACCTTCCACATTAAGACCAGATTGCTTAAAGCTCCATCCAGCCTGGCCTGGAACACTTCCAAGGATGGGGCATTTGCCTTCTTCAGGCACACAGTGGTCCTCAACAACAACCAGGGATGACTGGTTTGGGTTTTTTTAGCAAGGATTGAGAATGCATTTCCAAATAGCTCTTCTGCCCCTAGACATCTAAGTAGGGAAAGCATGGCAAGCCTATTTGGGCAGCTGTAGTCCAAGCCCAGGAAATGTCCTTGACAGCATCTGATCGACAGCATCTGATCCATGTACGGCACAACATCTCTCTGCAGCTATCAGCCTGACAACCAGACCCCCTGGTTCCTGGAGCCAGCTGGGAGGGTGTGTATTGCCACCATTTCTCAGACACAAACTCACTGAAGATGACCCTTAACTGTGAAACTTCCCCCACCCCCTCCCAGCCTGACAGCATCTCTCTCTTCTTTTGTTCCAGGAAATATCACCATTTTAAGAAATGTCCCTTTTAAAATTCTTTTCACTCTATATTTTTAAAATATGTAAGCTGGAGTGTTTTCCTCACCCCCTTTTTCCTGTGGAAGGGGAGCAGGAGGCGGGCTGGCAGGGTGTTTTTTGCCAAGTGGGCAGCAGGAGGTTTCCTCAGCCACTGTGAGCACGATTGACTACTCTTGATGGGCTCTCAGGCAGAACCATGTGAAGCTGGTGGCTGGTGAGGGGTCTTCAGATACAAGGGACTTTTAAGTTAGGCAAGGAACTTTCCAGGAACAAGTGCTTCTTCAGGCCAAGAGGGTGATAGCTCTTGATGCAGTGTGGGGTGTGGGTAGCTGGGGGATGCTGGTGTGCTGGATGCTCCCTTATGTGGGAAGTAGGTCATCAATCCATGCTGGAAGATATGGTGGTTTCCCCAGCAAAACTACACACACAGACAGAACTATCTTCTTTATTATAAAGATACACTATGAGGAACAAACTTGAATGTATACTGAAGCTTGTAATGGTACATGCCAAAAATGTACAGTACTATACATAAAAGTGCATTGTCACAACAGATTAACAGTACATTTCTCTTCCAGAACTGTGGATTTTCCATGTTTTTATTTGATCTTCAAGAGTGGAAGGAATGCAATGGCAATGCAGCCATACACGAAACAGGAAAGGATGCAATGGAAATGCAACAGTACAAGAGCAAAGCTAAAGCTCCTCTAAAATTTAAAGGCACTTTCACATGTACATACTACAGATGTACATTGACACAAGTAGGTAACAGTCAACAAGCAGGAAGCTACCAGTACTGCAATTCATCAAACTTGACAGTAAAGGACAATACTGATTGGATTAGGTGTGCAGGAGTTACCCTTTAGTACGCCTGTAGATGTAGCAGTCTTTCCTGTTACATATCCACTTACTATGCTTTAAAGTATCTATAATAACCATCAAACTACACATTAACTGTGTGAATGCACTAAGTGGATGCATTCACTAAATGCACTGTTTCTAATATTTTCTTTTGCTAAACAATTTCTAATAAAAGCATTATGGAGTCCAGTACAGTTATTTAAACATACAAAATTCCCTATGCAATTTAAAGATACAGGTATCCATCTCAATTGTGCCAGGTGGGTTAATTTAAAAATGCTAGACAAAAACTGTATGTAAATGAAAGCTGAAATTCCAGTTTTGTTCCACTGACTCTAGTAAACTGGGGAACTACTTGAAAATACCTCTGGTCCCAAACAAGCGAGCAGACCAGCACTGGTCTGCAGCTGGGCTGGCCTGGCTTAGGCTCTGGCCCTGGCATTAGGGCCAGGCAGTACAGTTGACAAGGATGGAGATTTGCTGACCCATGTTGCACAGCCCAGTGCGGTGGATTAAGACTTTGCCTCTAACCTAGATGCATGTGAAGTCTCTGACTGGATTGAAAAGTGTTTGCAAGTATCAGTAATAGTTTGGGGCTCAGAGGCAGTTCATGGGGTACTTCTCACACCTGGAGCTTCACATTGCATCACCTGTCTAGAAGATGTAAACCAGAACAGGAATAAATTGCTCCTTAATAACAACAGGAAATTAGTCCTGTCACCTCAGCAATTTTTTCTATCAAATTTTGTCGCTACTCTTCTCCTCCCAAACTCAATTGTTTATATATACTGAGTTGTGCAATTTCAAGCTTTCCAAAAGTGAGATCTTACAGAATATGTGGAAAAACAGATCTTAATTACAGCCAGTCGTACTTCTGTAGGTGGACCACAAGTGATTTTTTTCCCCATTTAGTTCATTGAAACTTCTTTTATGGATTGGATGTTTGAAAATATGTTCACAGAAATAGTATTATGGCTTACTGTTGCAATGTGCAAAACAGCTGTAGGCTTAGCTCATGCCTACATGTTTAACAACAGAGCACTAAGCAAAGTTGACAGTCGCCACTCCCACAGACATAAGAAAGGTACTGATTTCTGTCATTGAAAAAAAGGGGAAGTGGAGGGGAAAAGGGTTATGGAAAACTTTAGTCAGCTTCAATCTAAGCAGTAGAAACTCAGCTGCCTGTCCTGTGAGTGACCCCTGCACCACTGGCAGGGGGTAGTCCCTCTTCAGAGTCCCTGTCTTGCTGCTGTCAGCACAACTGAGCTTTTGCACTGTGCAAGGCAGTCAGCATGGCGGGGTCAGCTCGAAACTCGGACTATTGCAACCCAAATCATGTCCTTAATTGGACACTGAGCAATAAAGTCAATGGGATACTTTTCTGAATTACTGTGTAGTTGATCCCTTTAATAGCCCCTTATGCTCCCTAACAGACCAACAGGTTCATGCACTCCCCAGAGCCTGGCTTCTGTGAACTTCAAACAAATTCAGCTTTTGTAAAAAATGTGGTATCAGGGAATGAAGGTCTAACTTCAGGGGAGAAGGTACACTATTACAGAGGGCAGCAAAAGGAGTTTCTAGATACTGTCCTGGAGATGTGCTTTAGCTGTGTTCTGGAATGCTGCTTTGTATCAGTGAGAGCAATGTGATCTCCAGCTCCATCCAGCGCTTGCCTCTAGTGAGACTGCCAACAAGAAAGCTAAAACTTGGTGCCAATTATGAGTTTGTGAGGGTTTGGTGATTTTTTTCTTGTGTCTTAAATAAGAAATGTGGCCTGAGATGACTTAGACATTCCACACAGACACGTAATCCTCACATGCTAAATTTCAGTTCTTACTAACCTGCTTGAGATTTGGTTTGGTGACCCAGAAATGAGAGACTCCATGTCCCCTGAACCCCCTCCCACCCCTTAGCTTTGTGCCGGATCTGTTATTATATAGCTACAGTAAAACTGTGAAGTATGGTACAACGTGGCAAGCTGTTTGTGATCTGTGTTGGTTTTATTACAAATGGTGCAGCATCAAGTTTTCAAGTAAGTCTGTGTTTGTTTTTTAAAACTATGCACAATTGTCCAGTTTTTCGTTTAATCGAAACCATACAAAATACAAATGCCCATGTTAATGTAGCTACTTTCAGACAATACATTCAAAAACACTGAAAAACAAAGCCTCTCCAGTTACAAACATGAACAAATGATGTTACAGAGCCCTGACTTCTATTGTTAATCCATCTCTTTCCCTAGCACACCCCAGCTGGGCGCTGTGGGTGGCTGAGCTGCCTACATTGTGCAAGATTTGTCGGCTGGACCCTGGGAAGGAGGAGAAGGCCCTACGCTAGGATTTGTTTTTGGAAGAACAATAGGTTTTGGCCTAAGAGCAGGAGGTTTCAGCTGCACTCCCATTCTAGGGGCCACCATGGGCTTGAAGGTACTCATGGTGTCACTGGAAGAACTAGTGCTACGGCGGATCTGAGGCTCAGAGCTCCTTAAAACAACGCTGTGGAGAGGGCTGAGTGACTCTGTCGAGGTGGCAGGGGTGGGGGTGTTCTTCTTTTGCTCCAAGGTGTCCAACACGACATCAGGGGCGTGTTTGGCCGAGCTCTGCCGCTCCAGCTCACGGAGCTCGTTCAGTGCTGTGTTCATTGTCTCCTCGATGTCCTGGGTCAGAGCACAAGAGAGAGCAACATGTAATTCATGTCGCTATTGAATGCCAGAGGGGTAAGAAAACACATTAATTAATTCACCAGCTATCCTCTAACAGTTATGATAGTGCTAAAATCAATTTCCACCAGATTTATTTGAAAGACATTACGATTGACAACATGGCAGCTTTGGGTGGACATTACAAACATTTAACCTTGTTCATATGAGAGAATCAAAAAAAGGTGTAACACCAAAATCTGCAAGCCATTTATGAAGTGATTGTCAAGACAACTGATGTTTGCTTAGCAATGTTTTAGTGGTGAAGATTTGTGTCATCTCTTGGGTACTGACAACTGTAAAGATTTTAGTCCATTTGCTCACTCTTAGCTAACTGCTTCGCTCATCTAAAGCCTCAGTGTTCAGGGTCTGTATTCCCTCACAGGGGCTACAAAACCTAGTTTTCTAAGGAAATAAAGTTTGTGTGCCTATCAGCTCTTCTCTTGTTCTCTTGTTTCACCAAGTTAAATCTTAAAGAGAAAAAATCTGTAAGACATTGGTCAGTATGCATACCTAAGAAAAACTATTTTCTTCAAAATTTCAGGCCTGAAGGCTAAAAGAATGCACCAAGATACTAGTTTACTACTAGTTTTCTACTAGTGGTATTGACATACAACTAAGCTTAAAATATCTTGGGCTCCCTGCCTGCTCACACTGACTTTCACATAGTTTAATCAAAGTTTGGGTTCTAGTCTAGGCATAAAAAAGAGATCTCTAAAGCCAAACAGTGCTGTTCCAGGAAAGTAAATTAATAGCTTAGAAGAAAATAAAACAGTAAAAATACTTGCACTTTCTAACCCTAATACATGGATTCTGACCTAAGCATGTCAGTCCCTTCTATTCCTCATTGGAAGCGGAGTTTGAAAGCAAGCATTATCAGTACATTAAATTTTAAAACATGAGTGCCAGCATTATTGTAAAGTGCGTTTGCAATCATAGAGCACACTCAGGGTGCTCCTAGTAATCACGTTACCCTACCTAGACAAAACGTGAGTTCTGAAGACAGAGGTATCTATTTACTCAAGAGCTGTTACCAGCTCAGTACAACAGACCAATTTGATGATCAGGGTGTTTCCTACTCCATTCTCTTCACTGCCAGGAATGAGACTGGTGACTGTTCACACAGGTGTAAGATGGCCCACAATTTATGCAGCTGCGACATCCTGCACATCAGGTTCTACTACACGCATCAAATCAACACACGGTATGAACTGTATGAAAACTATAAAATCCACAAGACCCTGGACTGTAAATCTCTGCTTTGAATGGCAATGGTCACTACTAGCCAGTCAGAGCACTTTTCTGCTTGCCACAATACTGAGGTGTAATTGAACACTAATTACATGCAAATCAGGATAGATCAGCCTTCAACAGAGCACAGCGATCTATGTAGCTATTGTAATACTGTCCTAGTGTTCTGTATGGCAGAGGCAATTTCATTAGAATCTAATGGGAAATAATTTCTTTTTATTGCTTCTGCAATGTTTACTCCCCTTTGTGCTTCTTCTATTCAAGATTGCTTAATGCATCTTCTTTCACACACACTCTGTTTTGAAAGCCAAATAGGATGTTCCCTTGCACACACCTTCCCACCAGTGCATGTGCTCTGTGCTGTGCTATTCAATGGGATTTGCTGCTCAGAAAATCAGACAATGCCATAAACAAAAAAGATACAAACCTGAGCTATTGACTCTGGGTCCAGTGGTTTATGGTCATTGAAACCTGTGTACTGACCAGAAGATGTAGACCTTCTAATGGGAGGGCTATCAATCTTCTTTAGTGAATCATGCCTGCTGATGTTAGTGAGGCTGCCGTGGCCAGGCCTGCGCCGCCGTTCAGGGCTGTCGGCGTTGAGGTTGCGATTCTGAAGGAGGGCTCTGGGACTGCAGTGAGTTGCCAGGTTGGGGGAGCCCAGCTCCATGGCCGAGCTGGAGAGAGGGTGAGGTGGGTGTACCGGGCAGTGGCCATCACTGCTCCTGCCTGGGCGTCTTAGGGGAGGTGGAGGTTCCGATCTCTTTCTTTGCCTGCACCAGTGGAGAAGTGGAACAAACTGTAGTGACCCAGCATAAGCATGTGGAGGAGTAATTACTGTGTTAGCTGAACTGTGAGCAGGACTACTGAAAACATGTTATGCTGAAGCTTACCTTCCTAAATACACATCTGAGTGACGGTCAGTAGGAGAGTTCATATCCTTTGATGATGACTTGTCCTCAGTTATGGGTCCACTGCTGGCCTCACTGTCTGCTTTTTGGCTCAGTGTGTCTGAGAAAGTATCATCCCTGAACAGAACACAGGTAGTGAGATGAGAAGTCAGTGAGTGAGAGCACCTTGACACTCTCAGATTTTAATCCCCTTAAGAAAAGCAGGCATGTTATAAATGCACTGTAGCCCTTGCACCTCTCCCAGAATTGTTTATAATCCCTCTGTTTACTGAGCTCTTTACACTTTGAGTGTATGTAACCTTTCTGTAAAGACCTTTGTCATCCTTGGCAAAGCACGTGCCTAATACTGCAAAACAAGAGTCCAGGGCTGCATTTCCCCAGCTCTTGCTATTCTGAAGTTAAAAGTCAGCAACTGCTACAAAGAGATAGTCAAATTAAAATAGGTGCAGCAGCAGCTGTCTCTTAATGTACTGGGAACATATCCATCGAAGTAGCTTAGCCTAGCAGTAATTTTTGATGGAGCTTTCAATTCATGGCAGTAAAGACAGGTATCCTGCATAGAAGACAAATGTTTAATCTATCTGATCCTTCAAACCACTGACCCATCTGGCACTGCAGACTTTACACCCCCCCAAGAACCCAGTCACACTAGACACTGCTTACATATCCTGCACCACTATGTACTGGTGAGGGACAAGGCCATCAATCCCATTGTGCCTTCCTTCCCACCAGTCTTCAGATGCTCGGTGATAGAGCAGAAGGGAAGCTCCTTTCTTGAAAGAGAGCTCTCGTGCAGATCTTCCAACATAGTCAAACTTGGCAATAGCTTCTATGGGCTCGCACTCTGGGTGGGAAGAACAACAAATATCAGATTACATATCACTCATTTTGGTTTCATCAGCCTCATTTTTTGCATTTTCTCAGTGCTCATTCTGACAGAGATCAGCTGAAGGAAGGCAGACTTCAGGCAGTGGTTACAATGTGCCCCTTACAAAGAAACATAATCAATCTGTGTCCCAGGTGTGAAACATCTGGGCTGCTTCAGGAGCTGCAGAAAACAACAGCATACTCAAATGTTACAACTGTCTTTGGGAGAGAGGCCTCTGCCTCCTGCTGGAAGGGCTCCTGCATGGCTAGAGAGTGGGATGGAGTCCAGGCAATAAAGGCTTCTTAAAATAAAAAGAACAAACTCCAATGAATAATCAAAGGCCCAAGGAACCAGTGTGAAAAGGGAAAAGTAAATAGGAGTGCTTTTACCATCTGCAGTGGCAAAGGAAAGAAGAAAAGATTAGCCTGTGCATGAGTAGGGATACCCTGCTAACTGGGCCATGGAATTTCTGTCTTTTACATGACAAGCAGGTAGACCTACTGAAACCTAGTGTTTTATACAGCACCAACACCTTGTGCTTTAATTCACTTCCTTAATGCCTTTCTGGAGTGAGACCACATGGCTCCAGACCCTGTGCCCTAGACCACAGGGACAGTCCCTGTGTGGCTTCAAGTTGCTTAAAGCAGCCCTGCCTGCTCCAAAATCCCAAGCTGCCCTGGTTTCTGCAGGGGAGGCTGGTGTTTTCTGAAGCCAAACACTGGCTACAGCAGCCCTGGTAATCCTCTGTCAGAATGCTGGTAAATGCAGCCTTAGGCTGGAAATGGGTTCCATCCCATAACCTGTGCTGGGATGGAGACCTACTGCTGTCAGCAAAGGGGCCCTGCAGCTATGGCCAGAGCTGTGCCCAGGCATCCAGCAAAAAACTGTGATTTTAACAAGCTCTTATTTTGTCTGCATAAAACGAAAAACACCTGAGCTCTAACAGATTAAATTTTGTCATCAAAGTCTCAAAACATAAAGAAAAAACTGCAAAATACAGGTCTAAGAATCACATACTCTGATGATTCCAGTAACTCAAGGGTCCCTGAAATGACTAATTTCTTTACATAATTAGAGCAATATTTAGATGGAAATTAACATCTGGGCTAGTGACTAGCAGAGCAACTTTCTGTCTGGTGCAAATTAAAATTGCTGAGGTTGTAACTCCCTAAAGAACTAGGCTGGTAATGAAAGACACTGTCCCTTTATGACAACATTTTGCACAGGAATGTCTTTTTAAAATTAACTTCGCTCTACAGTGTGAAAACATAATGACAGCACCTTTATTGAGGTTTAGTTTGTAGCTCATTTTTTTAATGACTTGCCCAGCCTGCAGAAGACTGTCTTGTGGTTTGCTACTTCTGCAGTCACTTTAAGTGTTCCTGTCAGTGACAAACTGCAGTGTGTTTAGAAGTTACTAACTCAGAAATTTTACACAGATGGAATACAGTGATATGGGGAATTCACTGTTACAAACACAAAAGTAATGTATGGTGGCAGAAATTATTTCAATTATATAAATACAAATAAGAACCTAGCAATAACAGTATACATTCCTGAAAATGTATCCCTACAGGATGGCTGTAGAAGACCATATTATCTTTTTTGTTCTTAGTCTTTTTCCTCTCTCTTTTTTGCTTTCTTTGTCTCACAGCCCCTGCTCTGGACCATTGGCATGGCAGCAACAATGCGGGATCTAATCACTGGGTTTATTTTTTGTTTTCTTCCCTCGCCTTGCATGTACCCCATACTCTGCTTTGAAGTTTGTTGTGGGAAGGAAGAGCTTGTGAGCCAGCACCTTTGAACATCAAATGTACTGTGACTTGTGAGTCAGCACCTTTGGCTGTGTGTTGCGGGAGTTGAGAACTTACTGAAGTGTACTGTACAAAATTAAGGGCTTGTTCACCTCCACTCTTGTGGATGATGAATAATCAAAATACAACTAATTTCTGTTGTAAGAAATTTAAGGGTTTGTTAGCCAATACCTTTTGAGACTAAATATTGGGCTAATGCCAAAGGTGGGGTGACTGTACAATAAAAACTAGGAGTTCCTTGATATGTGTCCAATGTCTTCGTTCAGCCTGATGAGAATTTATAAAAAATATCACGACCCCTACAAATGTCTCACTCACCGGCATTCCCTGGTGGGTGGGGCTGAAGGGTTTCTTGGTTTATGTTTTTAAGCAAAGAAACTATAATGTTGACACAGAAAGAAACATTCTGGAAAACTTTAAAATCTCTAATGGTGGTGTGATATTATGATATGCTACTCTGCTGTCATTCCTACAGTCTCTCTCTAACAGAAAATGCAGATGCCACAAAGCAACTGTAAGGCACAGAAAATGAAAAGAGGTAAATCCAAACATGCCTCTTTATCTTGCATTGTCTTTAAGAGGGCAATATGAAATGGCCATATAAAATGACAACAATGTAACACTGACAAAAGAACACAGTTCTTTTCCTATCATGTGCACTGCTCGTGGAATCTGCTCTAAGAAGGAAATATTGGAATCAGGTAGGATTGAAAAGGAGCAGACATTTGTACGAACACTCTGTTCTCAGTATACAGCTAATTTAAGGGTTATGGTAGAGTTGGTCAAGAATTCAGAAATGAAACTTCCCAGGCTCACTAACAGGCAATATTTTAAAATGTGAAAAAAAAAAAATCGACCAAACAAAAAAGTTTTACAGTAAGTCATAAAATCCCAAATTTCCTGCACATATTTTTCTTAGACAATCTCCACAGTTAACTGGTAATGCTCATGAGTACTGGATTGATGGACAAACCCCTACACTGATTGGCTATGGAATTTCTTGTTTCTCTGCTAACTTCAACAGACCATACAGTATCCCACAATTGAGTATGCAGGTCTTTTTATTTACAAATTAGTGGACTAAACTAGAAGTACTTCTGTCTTGCTCAGTGGAGTCATGGTCATCTAAGTGTAGTGCACAATGAGAATCCTTTTTATTGTAACCTTTTACCACCTGCAAGACTCACATACTTTCTCAGAGGTCTGAATGATGTTGTCCCACTGGAACCAGATGTATGAAATGTTAATGTACCTATAATGGATGTGACTTTTGAGACATGTACATCAGATTACCTGGGTAACAAATCCCACCTCCTCAGGGAGGAGCACCCAGTAGACTTCACACAGATTTCGTGAAGAGGACAAAAAATGAGTTCAGACAGGTTTTCTTACTGTGAAAGGGGTGTTTTTGTTTCTTTATACACAGAGATAACTTTCCTACAGCAAACAGTACTGAGACAGCACTTAAATAGTAATTCACCTTGTTACAGGTCAAGCTTTAATAGTGAAAACCAAAGTACCATGACAGTTACTCCTAGACATAAATGCATTTTGGAAAGTCAAGCCATTTAATATCAAGGTTACTGAATGACAGATAGGTATTTCCAAAAAGCTAAGGTAATGAAAGCTAAATTTGGGATCTGTAACTCAAATTCTGTGTGATACTGAATGTCTAACAATAAAATTGACAGCTCAGAGTGAAGTGTAATTGCACTGCTCTGTCTGTACCTGCGGGTATTTAGCTAAAATACCAAGAAGTTTTTGATAGCATACAGGATCTCACCAGCTATCATCTTTAGTGAATCAGGAAATGCTATGGAAAGGAAAAATCAGGACAAACTGAAGAACTGTGGGAAAAACTTCTGCTGCTTCGGAGAGCAGAAAGGGCAGAATAAACGTGTTAGTTCTAGTTTTGAGATTGGAGTGCCAGATGTAGACCTAACCTCAACACAGAGGTGATGGCACTGAATTGGCCCTGGGCTGCCCTCTATGACTCAGGGCATAAGGAGCTAAGGAAATGAGGGGACACCATCCCCTGCACTTTTTCTTGGGGAGTTGCTGTTGCTCTGCTCTATACTTCCTCAGTTTTCCCAGGTGTACCCTGCCTGTTGGGAATAAAGTATGTCCTCGAACTCCCAGGAAGATGCTATCTCCCTATTTCTTTATCTTCTGGCTCCCATCAGAGAATAGAGTGGTTTTGTAATTTCAAAGTCCTGTCCTCAGAACAGCAGTTCTCTGACTGGGAAAAGCAAAAGCAAAGAACTGTTGCAAGGTGCTGACAAAACAGAATTTGGCAAAATGTCGATCACAGCATGCACTGCAGAAGAGCAAGAAAATGACTAAGTGTTGGGAACAACAATGTACAGTCTGCAAGTTTTGTTTTCAGCAGAAATACCAGCTAAAGTTTTATTCTAAGTTTATGAGATATTTATGGAGAGTATGGTATTAATTTTATGTATGTTTTCCTAGAAGAACTCCATCTGTCTAACTTCCTCAGGAAATGTTTGCTTCCTTTGCAAACAGATCTAGTCACTCTTTACCATATGACTCCAACAAGAATAAAAAATCTCCATCAATTTGAAGGTAAAGGAAATATGCTAACAGCTGTTTCAGTAAAACATGAACAACGTCCTTTGAATCTTTACTGCAGAGACATTTTCAGGTAAAGGTTTGTCTGCAGCAAAATTACAGGTAGGTTTTTTTTGTTGTGTCTCAGCTTGAGTACAAATGTTCTGAACTTCACAAATTAAATTTCATTTCCAGATTGAGGAGAAAGGAAAAACTTATGCTTCCCTTATCAGGATACTTTCTGTATATCTAAAAAAGCCTGAAAGCACTACAGAAAAATGCAGCTTCTTTTCTTTCCTGCTTCCCTTTCCAGTGATCAACTGAAATACATGAACACCCGTAAACTTAGGGGGAAAAAACCCACAACAATTTATATGCTTAAAATAAAGCAGTTATGAAATATCTATATGCTCATTTATATGTGCTAGTCTTTTTCCCCCATAATCTACTGTATTTTACCTCTGTGGATATAATTTAATTTTTAAAGTCTTGTTGTTTTCTAAATTGCAATGAACATTTCTAGCACTACTGACACAGCCCCTACAGATGGGTTTTTCCTAGTAGGCACAGAGAGAGCCACCTGCAGTTTAACTTTATAGCAACAGTAAGTAAAATAAATCCTTTTGGTTTTGATTGTAATCTCTGGATTATGTTTCAATGACCCTGTAATTCCTGTGGGGTAGCTTGG
The DNA here is from genome assembly GCF_026979565.1 of Vidua chalybeata. Taxonomy (NCBI): domain Eukaryota; kingdom Metazoa; phylum Chordata; class Aves; order Passeriformes; family Viduidae; genus Vidua; species Vidua chalybeata. Next base: position 40,024,509 of record NC_071534.1, read on the forward strand.
TCTTACGTATGCGTACAACATTTTAGCATAAACCAATCAGATTTTCAACATGAAAAAAACCCTTAGCATTTACAGAATCTGCTTCTTCCATGTCTTAACAGAGGGAGCCATGTAAGTACCATGGGTCTGATCAATACAGCAGCAAATGTGACACCTCCCTTTCTCTCTCTCCACATTCAGCTGGCAGTGAGGCATCCAGCTTTTAATCAATGAATCAATCACATTAAACCCCCCAAATACTCCAGACCCTTTAGTAGAAGGGTTTTTGTTATCCACCACGTGTCCATCAGTGACTCTCATGAAGTTCAGTAAGAAAACTGAAAAATTTTCACCTATTCTCATATCTGGTGTAAACAATACTTTTTAACAGGAACAGTCCAGAGCACAAACACATGAATGTATGTGCAAAGAGAGAGTGAGTGCATTTAATGTAAAGTCTGTAACCTACGTTAGAAAAATGTGCTATTAGCACAGAAAGCCATATTCATGGAAAAAAATGGGTTAGAGCTTGCAGGTTGAGAATAAAAAATGAACAGTTTTTGTGTGCAATCCAGGCTTCTTAATCTTCAGCTTTGCAGCAGTATTTTTCTAGCTTACAAATATTTTTGTGCTAACAATTATTTCTTGGTAAACACAGATGTCCACTTCCTTTTGGCACTGAATTAATTAAAAAGGTGTGATGAGGCAACTAGAACTAAACTATTGGGTGATCTGGTGAACAAAAACCCATGCCTTGAGCAGTTAAATCTTTTAACAGAACTTTGTCCTGTTGACAGGTAGTCTCATCAGGGTTTGTCTTCCCTGGTGACAGTCACAACACAAGTAATACTACAAGAGGAATGTAAAATTGGTAATAACAACAGTGGTGGGGTATAGCCCATGATGATCAAGGCACAAATGATGCATCATCCGATGCCACAGTCCTGCTCCTCTGTATTCTGCTGATGTTTTAATCTTTCCTAGGCATGGCTTTGAAGTAACTGCTTTGATGGCTGCTGAAAAGCTGCACTTCTTCTCCATGTCCACTTGTGCCTTTGTCTCTCAGTTTGAAGACCAAATATATTGAACTGGTGTGTCATCTACACTTTAGTTGTGCTCTAAATGAGCAACAGGCAGACTTCCTCAGCTTCCAGTCTTGCTTATACATCCAATGGAAGAAGGAGTTCTTCTAAAGTATAGCTATACTGTCTTGGAAAAATAAGGTGCACCTATGAGTTTGTTCACACTGCTTAGAAGAGATGTGTTGTAGAAGGATTGTGGGTTTAGTTATACAGAGCTGGTCAAGAGGAACCTGTGCATAACCTGCCTTGTAGAGCTGTTGGTACTCCCTGCTGCACAGGCATGGCTATACACCCAGGCAGAAGATCAAGATTTGTCTCCTACTCTCAATTTTCCCCTCTTCTGTAATGTCTGCCCACCCAAATGTCCCTCCTCTCCAAACAGCTGCACTGACAGACTCTGCCTGCCCCTCCTCACCTTGGCAAAGGGGAAGAGACAGACAATCTGTCACTGACAGCCTGTGTACGTGACAAAGCAGACGGGTACAGCTAGAGTGGAACGATTGTTTACTTTGCTCTGTGTGCAATGGGACCAGTGTAGCCAGGTTTCCTATACATACACCTTCCGGTTTCCCTTCCCTACAGCAATTGTCCCAGCTCCTAAACAGTATCCCTTATGACATTATTTTAAAAAAACAAAAAATCCTTTTCTGCTGTAGCTCTTTTCCTCCCCTCTCCTCTGCTCTATCTTTTCCTCTTCCTTCCTCCACACATCCTCTGCAAGGGACAATGGGAAGCTTTTGCTTCTACTGCTGCTGAGTGCACGTGTGCTGGTTGCTCTGTCTGGGTTGCCTGCTGGCCAGACAGGCAGCGAGCTCTCAATTTTGAGAATTCTTTTCTATCTGTTAAATTTGCTTGAAACTCGGCAGAAGTTACTGTGAGGGACATCTGAAGGATGGTCAAACTGTCACAGCTGAATACACATTTATGACCTAGATATAAAGAATTAATATAAGAGAGTTGAGTCAATTTTTTCATGGATAACTCTCATACCCAGAAGTATATGTGACTGATATTTACAGAAAATTATTACTGTTCAGAAGTTTCACTGTGGGGGGTACACACATGTTTTTCAGTTGTTATAAATACTTTAGAGAGAGCAGCTTTTAAATTCATATAAAAATAGAGCTTCAATGGCAAATATCCTCTAGCTGCAATATTTAAGGGCACATTTTTGACAAGTTTTGTTTTTGTAGACAAAAGAGTCACTAAAAATGTAACATTATGTCAGAAAATAATATGTGCTGACTGAAATAGTTTCTCTCTTGCCCTTCCTGTGACTGGGCAAATCAGGAGAGAACAAGGAAACAGCTGGTCAAACACAGATGAATCAAGAGTGCAAAAGCACACAAACAGAGATTAAAGATTTGCTACAGAACACCAGGACTGAAATTTCCTTCTTTCAAATAAGACACAATTAGGAAAGGAAGGAGGTCTCCTGCCTGGAACACCTGTAGAACTTACCCCCATCAAAGGCACAGTAAAGTAACAGACTCACCGTCTTCACTGGTGTGGGGCTCTGTACTGGCATCCTGGTCCCCCTCCTCTAAGGTACCATGCTCACTGTATGGGCTGTCACTGGAGGCAAGCAGAGAGAAACCACATACATTAAAAATATGTCACCTCCATGAGATTATTTAGAATTATTCTTATAATCTTACAAAGTTATGTGCAACATAATTATCCATAGTGTGCTATGAATACATAATTAATAAAGAAGCCTATATGCGTTTCCTTGAAACAAAATTCCGACATTAAGAAGCCCTCAGAACATTTGATTCCTTTATAAATAAAAAGTGTGTGCATTTGCTGTCAAGGGAGTGTGCTGGTTTTAGCTGGGATAGAGTTAATTTTCTTCCACGTAGCTGGTACAGTGCTGTATTTTGTATTTAGGATGAGAATAATGTTGATAACACAGTGATTTAGTTGCTCCTGAGCAGTGTTTACACTGAACAACCCACCACACCTGCAAGTAGACTTGGGGACACAAGAAACTGCAAGGAGACACAGCCAGGACATCTGACCCCAAACAACCAAATGGATATTCCAGACCACATGGTGTCATGGTCAGTATATAAACTTGAGACAAAGCTGGTCAGGGGCTGCTGCTTGGGCACTGGCCGGGCATCCATCAGTGATGATGAGCAAAAGCATTGTGCATCACATGTTTTGCATATTCTAATTATTGTTATTTGCCCTTTCTTTTCTGTCCTATTAAACTGTTTTCATTTCAAGACATGAATGAATTTTACTTTTTTTTTCCCAGTTCTCTCCCCCATCTGACTGTGGGGAGAGTGAGTGATAACCTGTGTTGTATTTAGCTGCCTGCCCAGTTAAAGCACAACAAAGAAAAGGAGCAGGCATCATAAGCTGAAATTGTTTAAGGTGGTTCACAGCCAAAGAAACTATTTCCTACCTGCCTGTGTGCTCTGTACTCCCGGAATTCTATCTCTGGCTGAACACAAAGCAGCTTCCTCCACAAAATGTTGTAGGAAACATCATCATAATTGCCTTTGCTTCACTTTTTCATACTTAACACTTTACTGTGTGGACTGAAATGGTCTTCTCATTTATCTTCATACTTCTAACCAGCCTAATGATTTTGTTTAGGAGACAGAAGGATAATATTCTGACTTACCAATAGTCATCTCCAGCCATACATTTTTCATACACTGGTCCATCAAGTTCTTTCACATCTGGAAAAATAGCCTCGTGATGGATGATGATAGTTTTGATTATCTCATTCACATGTGCCTGACAAGACACCTGGTCTTGTATGTCTGGAACAGGCATCAGGGTTGGCCCAAAACAAATGGCCAAGTTGTACGGATCCATCATATTTTCATCACTGTACTGTGAAAGGCTGTTATAACAGAAAAATCAAGAAAAACTGACTTTTTCACAGTGACTAACCTTATTCTGAAAACTGCAGATCACAACTTAGAGATTTCCTGTTGTCATTGACAATCCCACATAAAGTAACGGAACAAAAACCCAAGATTTCTTCAATAGATTATATACACTATAAAGTGAGTTTAAACCACATATACATTTATGCATGTGAACATGTGTTCCCACGCTACCACGTTGAGTGTACACTGACTTAATGGGCTAACATCAACTGCTGCTGCTTCTGTCTCATCAATGCTCCAAGTGAACTGGATGCAAAGGGGGTATACATTTCTCATTGGACCTTGGTGTATCTCTTTCAACAGCTGGCTAAACAACTTAGGCACACAGAATTGTCTTCTGAAGGCAACCAAGTTCCTGGATCTTGCAAGGGCTCTTGTGACTTTTGATTGCTGTTTTTACCATGCAGACTAAAATTCCTAAGCACCTTGCCTTCTACCCACAAACTCCCACAACAGTTTCATTATGGAAGTGTCCAAACAATAGGCGATCATTGTTCTTATTAATCAACTTTTGCAAGTTCTCCTTTCTTCCAGAAAATGCAATGTTACTAGTTTTCAAATCTGAATGAGAAGTTGCTATCTATTCCCTTGTTTAAAAACATTGGCATTTTTACTGGAAAAGCTGGCTTTTGAATGGTTCTATCTGGGGCCAGTCAAGTAGAACCTGAAGCACTGGGATGCCCTATACTATGTTGTCCTGCACTCTGAAGCAGCATAGGAATTCTGATTTCTGGTTGTGTTCAAATACACCACCATGTTCCCTCTAGAAAGGGAATTTTAGAGAGTGTTTTTCATGTTTAATCAATACATATGCATGAGGCAAACCTTCTACATGACTACCCTCATAACTAGCTTTTAAATTTAATAATGTTCGCCCCTTTATTATGCCATGATTTACTGTCCTGTCCTGTGTGTTAATTGGAGACATCTTGTTTTTCTGATTTATCAGGTGGTTAAATTTTATACAAGCAAAACTGTAAAAAAAGATTGCAACAAGCAGCGTGAAATGTGAAGTTCTGCTGATGGTTGTTAATAAACAGTGCTCCTCAGGGCTCAATGGCAAGGCTGGTACTGTTTAGCATCTCCATGAACAACCCACACAAGGGGATGGAGTGCACACTCAGCCAACTTACAGGTGATGCCATACTGGGAAGGGAGCAGTATATGTGCCAAACGTCAGACACAGGGCTACCATTTAAAAGGACCTTGACAAGATGGAGGAATAGAGAAATGGGAATTCAATCAAGTTCAACAAGGATGAACGTAAAGTCCTGCCCATGGGGTGGAAGTCATTCCACAGCATTTGTGGCTATATTAGGAAGAGAAAAGCCAGCAGGTTAAATGAAGGAATTATTCCTTTTCCAACTGGTGCTTGTGAAGTTGCACATGAGGTTCTGTGGCTAGTTTTGAGAGACTGACAAACTGGTACAAGTCCAGAAGTCTACTACAGAGATGGCAGGGGAGCTGAAGCATATGAATTATAATCTAAAGAAGAGAAAACTGGGTTTGTTCAGCTTTTGGATAAGAAGGTTACTGGAGAATTTAGCTGCAATTTCCTACTATATATAAGATTATTAACAAAAGCAAGACAGACACAGGTGTGAAGAGATGAGAGGCAACAAACATAGCAAGGAAATGAAAGCAGGAAAAAATTTCTTTACTATAACAGTGACCTCGTACTGGTACTGGCTGCCTGGAGAGGCTGTGGAGTTGCTGCCATTTGAGGTTCTTGATTGGCCAAAGCCTTGAGCAACTTGATCTAACTTTGGGAGGCTACACCAGGTTAGGTCTGCCATGAGACCTGATGACTTCATGTGGCCAAGCAGGCATAACTGCATATGCAAAAAGCAGAATGGGATTTGCAGGAAGTCAAATAATGGGAATATTTTTCCTGTGGATGCACCAGGATCAATTTGGAGGCAGTAAGGTATTTAACCTGCTTTCCAAACTGCATTCCTGTGAAGAGCACAGATGTAGCTAACATGTTCATATAACAAATACAACCCTATACAGCTCTGGTCGATCTGTATGTCTCTGCAGAGGAGAAGATGTGATGTAAGCTTTTAAGACATTTACATGGTGTAATTTTGGGGGGATGGATTCAGTTTCAAATGAATGGTTATTTTCATAAAATTTTAGATCTCTACCCCTCTCTTACTTACTGCTTGAAAGTGGTTCAGAAATTGCTAGAAGAAAGGAAGAAGGAACAGCTATGACTACAGGCATGAACAAATAACCTGACTGCAAAAGACCCTGTTTCTATAGGAACAGACAGGCTGGATGAAATGGGGAAGGTCACAAAGACTGAATGAATCAGCAAAGGGCAAATATAGGAAAAAAGAGGAAAAAGGTGATATGAAAACAGATGAACAGGAAACAGACAAATTGACAGTAGAAAGAGAAAAGTTAGAATCAGGGCAAAGTGCACATAAGCAAAATTTTCTGTGAAACCATTGGGGTCAGCAAAACCAGAGAGGACCATGAAGGACTGGAGGAAGAAACACAGTTCAATTGCCTGCCCAACCTGTCTTTTATTTTCTCGTACAGAAAGAAGAAGTTTTTTTCTGGGATGATGAAGACATGAACACTACTTTCCCTCTCCTACTACCCTCCGTCCAGCTTGTGTTTTGCAATGTGAGAAACAAGCTACTCTACATCAAAACATACACAGGGGATGTGTATGCTTTGGGATACTAATGCCCCTGTTACCAGAAAACAGAAGCAGCAAGATGCAGTCTCACCCTGGCAGTGCCTAGCATCAAGCAGGTAGCTTGTAGAGCCTGTGTTGCTTGAATATATTGGGGTTTTTTTCCCATCGGGAGAAATCAGCTTGAGATAAGGAAAAGAAATACATTTTTAAATTGCATAAACTAGTTTTAATGTAGCTACAGTTAGTATTTGTTATTTTTCTTAATGGCTTATTTTGTTGCCAGCTTTAATGCTGTAGACTGCACTCCCCATTTCAGAAAACACTTTAATGTGTCTTGTTCAATTCTGGACAAATGGAATTTTAATTTGAATGGAATCCAGTATTTTCATTCTATTTCCACTGCCAATTAGAAGATCATCTTTTGTGTTAAATGGAGCTTAAATGTGAATTCTATATAGAGTATGAATAGACCCAAAGAACTTCAACAGCAGTAAAGGAAGGCAGATAAAGCTACAGTGCCTAGGGTAAGTACTTACTGATTGAGGAAGGCGAAGAGGTATCTCATCACTATAAGGACAGACCTGGGCAAAGTAAGGAGGAGTTTGCGGATGTGAAGAGCCCTCTCATAGAGATTGTCTATTCCTGCAAACAGAAGGAAGTATTTTATGTTCCCTTGTATATGATTGTCAAAAAGAGCATTCAGTCAATTTACTCAATTTACTTTGACTTTTTATCATCACATGCCTCTAATTCTGGCCTATTAGAAAAATGAGATCTAGAACTTCTCCCTCTCATTAAAACCACACAGCTTAAAAGTAACAGTTTTTAAAGAAGATTCAAATCTGTCTAAGTCAAACGCTGGACACTTGCTGAGCTTGACAGCTCACAAAACCACAAAATCAGTACATAAATAACCTGAAGGAACCAAGGAAAGATGCTGGCTGTTCCTTTCAAATACAGACGTATTCTCTTTATTTGAAATTTCCCATCAGATATATAATCCAATCACCAAGCTTCTCTAGCAGGTTTTCTTCATCAAATGTCCAGCTATAACTCTCTTAGCGGCAAAATAGGAGAAAGGCCTAATTTTTCTTTTGTATGGAGCCAAGAAACATAAAGATTGCGTTTTTCTCAAATGATTTTATAGCAGTACACACAAATTCTTCTTAAGTGGGAAAAATCATCTGATAAAAGCATCAGTTCCTAATGTCTTGGAACAAGGATGAACTATCTTCTGTGTTGGTCAGAAAGACTATGTGGCTGCAAGTCAGGTAATGATGGGATAAAAGCTTGAACTGTTTTTCAGAAAAAGCAGTATCTCAGTTTTTAACTCAGCATGTTTTGTGAGTCCACAGTAAATGACATTGTGGAAACAACCTCAAATTTCAGTAATGCTTTTTATGTGAGCCAAGAAAGTATGCTGCAATTAACAACATCTAGGGGAAATCTTAGCAGACTAAGATGAGAAATCCTGTCCAGTGGCACTAAAGTGGATATTCAGAAATTTGAAAATCAGAAACAGGAGCTGATTCCAATAGCTGAAAAGCAGATTGTACCACAAAATGTGGTATTTAGGAGTATATAATCATAATTAAAATAATTACTTACGTAAATAATGTGGTAAGCGTAAACAGAATTACTGGTGTGCATTACTTATGTGCTCTTTGGTATGGCTACTTCAGTATTTATTTGTAGATGCAAAATGTGTGTTAACTTACATTTCTTAGAAGAAAACTGGTATCTAATAATTGTTATTTTGGTATTAAAAACTAAGCATTAGAAGAGCATGTTGGCAGCAAGATTTTTTTTCCCACCTAGAACTGTTATAGGTCACTAGGAAATACCAGTGCAGCAAAAGGGTGTGAGATCTGCTCCCACCTCAGCATTCACAGGAGATTCCACTGGCTCAGCACCACTAGTGTGCTGGAACAAAAGATTCTGAGATGGGATCAAACTGGCCTCCAACAGAGTTTCTGTAGAAGCACAACAGCCTACCACTGCTTGCATGAAGGAAGTCTATTTGGATTCTGGTATCTATTGCAGAGGCACAATAGCAGAACTCTGGCAGGAAGTAAAGCTGGACAGTGTCCCTGGTGAGCTGCTGCAGAGCTGGTAGGAAAAAGGACTGCTGACAAGCTGTATAATTTATAACCTAATGAGTCACTCTGAACCCAAACATTAGCTGGAAATCAGTTCAAGCTGTCTCAAGTGGAACATGGGACCTGAATTTTATTTTTATGTTTCTTGTAAACATGGACTGCATGAGTCAAGAAGTATTCCTGATTATTGGTTAAGAACTGGCGTCCGCAGCAGGGACATGCCAAGTCTGGGAGCTGCTTGCATAGTGAAGATCCACAGAACAACTCAACTACAGTTCTCCTTTCCCATTCCAATGCATCTTTCAACACTCCTGCTTCAGCAGCACTGTGTGCTGCATGTGGGAAGCTAGAGGGGAGTTTTGATGCAACACCAGGACTTGCCTTCTGCATTACAGCCTTTCCTGGCTAATGCCTTATGCTACAGTCCTGCCTCCTCCAGACAATTCTGGAGACTGGCCCTGCTCCAGGTTCAGTCATTGCTGAATTCAAATCAGACCTGAGAAATGCATCGGGCTGGGACCCAAGGTGGGTTCAGCAGCTCCTTCCAGAAGTGTGTTGCCTGTATGACTGCAATAGCTCTGTCTAAAATAGTGAGCTAAATCAGGATGGGGAGGATGGGGCACACTGGCAGGCAATTACCACTCAGTAGTTATCACACTCTCCAGTGTGCTTGTGGTCCCTGCCGACTACAGTTCTTCCAAGCAATTCCTAGACAAGTTTGACAGATGCATGAGTCAGGAACCAGTCCCAGTAGGCAGCACAGAGATGTTGGAGTAGGTACTGAGATTCTGGCTGTGTAGTCATGTATTGAACTATCCCAGCTGTCCTACCAGGAGCATGATCACTACTAAGTACTAGATGTGACCTGAACTCCATACTGAAGCAGTTACAAGCCATACATGCTTGAATGAGATGTGTGTGATTCCAGTACTCTCCTGGTTACACTGGACTCAGTTTCCATGAAAGTCACTTTATTGAAAATCCATACTGTCAGGTGGTAAATTTATGTGCTTTCCACATTATTTCAAGAGGCTTTTATTTCCCAGCACTGATTTGGTTTAAAGGAGCTAGGTAATGATGTAATGTATTTGCATGCTGCTTTTAAATGTGGATCTGAATTTCCTCATTGCTTGAGTGTATGCAGCACATGAATGTTTGGGTACTTAGGAAAGATGGAATGAATACAGAGCAATCTTTTTACATACAGGCAGAAAGAATTTGCAGCTCTGCTGCTTCCCATGCAGAGGAAAGCTAAAATATTGCTTTGCCTCCAATGGCTTTGCTAAAGAGAGCCTCAGGGCAGAAGGGCCACCCAACTATAAGCTGGTGGCTGCAAGGAAGTACTGGCAAGCTCATTGCTGGAGAGAGCTGGACACACCTCCCCTCTCACAGTACTTCTGTTGGGGACACTCTTTTCATTACCCTGATTTTTTTTTTTTTACCTGAGTGCCTGACAAGGTATTACCCATTTCTCAGCTAAGAAAACAGAAGTGCCTGCTATTACATTATTTGTCCTAGTAAGGCAATTTAACTGCCGAGCTGAAATAGAAATCAGGGCATTTGAAAACTGGTTCATTACTCTAATGATATGATGAGACTTGTATTCCCAAAGACAAGCAAGAGGACAAGCCTCTGGCAAGGCCAAACACACTGAGAATTAATTTATTTTTTCTGACTGTGGAGAGAGACAGGGAAGAGAGATCTCTATGAAGGACACAGGAATATCATCTACAAATCAAGACTAATGTCAAGTAAATATCACACAATGAAATGGTTATTATTGTCTAGTTCCCGGTTCTCAGAGCAAAGCAAAACTTTTGGAGCTCTGGTCTGACACATCTGCCTTCCAGACCCACCTCTGCCATGGGGGTCAAACCCACAAGCAGGAGAATTTCTTGTCACCAAAATGAGAATCTGCTGTGGGAATACTGTGCTTCTGTCAAAGCAGAGCACAGGAGGTACTTGTAGGGTGAAACAAGAGGAGGGGAAGGAGCCAGCTTCTGGAGCTTCATGACTATAGCGCTTTGTAGGAGAGTCAGGCACCTGAGCCCAGAACTATTAATGTATTTTCATCAGGCAAGAGTGGAACAAAGTATCCTAATAATATAAGGAATTTGATTTTCTGTCTATCCATAACATTATCTAGGCATCTAAGTTTCTGAGGTGTTTTGGATCTAAGAAGCCTCCATAAGTTACTACAAAAAAATGAAAAACAGAGAGCTCGGAGGTCATTTAAGTCTACAGTCTTAGCCTCTGACTTAACTTTAATCCCCTCTGAGAGGTGTCTGTTCAACTTGTTCATAAAATCCTCCAAAAACACAGATCACAAGCTCCACAAGAAAATCTGTTGAGGTACAATCCTGCATTGCTCTTGGAAAATATTTTATTTACTGATCTCACGTGGACTTACTCTGCAAATGCTTCATGTCCTTGATCTGGATGAATGAATCCAGATGAGATTAATGTCATTGCATATATTTATCAGCTAGCTGCCTCTCTGTCAGCCACACACTAAGGACTGGTTCTCAATCATATGAGATAGACATAAATCCTATGCACTCAAGCCTTGAAAAGTGTGACCTTTAGTCTCCAGGAACACTGGAACCTCTTCTGGAGAGGCAGTGTCACCTTCACTGACCGTAGAGACAGACAAAACCAATGAATCTCTACTTTTCTCTTCCAGGAGAAATAAGAGTTTTAACCACCTCGTCACTCATGATGAGGTTTTTGCAAAGGTAACTCTAAAGTGAAACAGATCAGAAATGAACAATCTACCAGAGAAGAGTAAAGGAAACCTGAGAGGGGAGAAAACACAGTTACAAACATAAGCCCCCAAACACAAATAAACAAAAACGAAATTAGAAATAAAATAGGGGTATATTAATCCCAAATAACGTTAACAAAATGTAAATTAAAGTTTAATTAAACAACAACTCTGAAGTAGTGGAGCATGTAAAAGGCAATATACTCAAATATATTGGTGCAGTGATGCAGAATACAAGTCTTTTGCACGAGAGCAATTAGTGGTGGTTTCAAAGTATTTTGGGCCAACTGGACAGCTGCATACTACTCTGTTTTTTTAATTTAAAGAAGCAAAGGAAGCACTGTACTTGGTCATCATACACATGGCCTCTCCTGCACTGGAGATGACTCATGGTTATCCAACTGCAAAGGCTCAGCCTGGGAGCAGGCAGAGCTCAGAAACATCTGAAAACATCTGAAACATCAGTTCTGGACTGTGAATGTTCGACCAGCCTCTCTTAATAGCCAGCCTCCATGGGCCAATCTCAGTGTGAACAACAGGACTGCAAACATTTGCCAAAGGGAAGATCAAAACATATGGAAGGAGAAATCTGGTGTCATCAGCTAATGAATTGTGTTACAACTAACACCTAGGGCTGTGCAAGGTAAGCATATTTCATAAGCAACAGTAGCACAAAGGAGGAAGCAAACAATGGTAATGTAAGATGTCTCTCGACTTTAGGACCACGGCTTTGAAGGATAAAATCCAATGTAGTATCTCTTTGTGGGGGTTACTTGCTATTTCCACTTGGTGTGGTGCCTACTAGTAACAGAGTGAATGCCTAATGCATATTTTACACACCCTGTGAATGTCAAATGGGACTGAGTTACACATGCAGATGTAATTTTTATGGTCAATTTGCAGCTGACAAGTTATCTACATGGATATGTATTAGTGCTGAAGTTAACAATTTGTGCCTCTTTTCATTTTGGTCGATGAGTCCAATCCAGCTCAAAGATACGTATACTTTAACTCAGCAAAGCCACTTACAGCTCTTTCAGATCTATTTAAGAAGGCATTACAAGAGGACAAACCCAGCAGTCTCCACTGTCACTTAGGGAAGAAAATACTTTGAGTTTTGTTGAAACTTTTTCATGAAGAGTTGATGAGTAGTTTTTTACTCTTTAAGTAATGGGCAATAGCCTGGAAAAGAAGTAAAATTATTTTCTTTCATAACATTTATGTCTTCAGGTAAACAGGCACTGCTAGTGTGTCGTGGTTTGACATGGAAGTGAATTTTTTTTCAGGCTGGGCAGGGGAGAGTCTGCACTCTCTGAAGACCGGAACCAAAGAGACAGTTCCCCTGGGAGTTCTTGCTTTTAACTCCCTGTGTTCTCAGAGGTGTGCCCATAATCAGCTGGATTCTTTATGTTCTGTTCTACCTTTCATGCTTGCTCTGGCCCAGTGCATATTAACTTGGCCCAAATTTTATCTAAATTGGATCATAAGCCCAAACAGAATAACATTGTTCTCATGAGCGTAATTAATACAAATTGCCATAAAAAATCACGGTAATTTTACATTGTTTCCACTGTATTTACAAAATGGAAAGCATTAACTCACAATGCTCTATTTCACTTGGAAATATATGCATAAATGTAAAGGAATTTCTCAGTGGCTGTACTGAGGAAAGGTTCATTTTGCAGCTGTAGCCTCAATTATGCCTGACATCCATAACAAAGTACTTCAGTTTCAAGGGGTTTTTCACTGGCAACATTACATTTCCATATAAAATGTGTGGTATTTTGCCCTTTTATGGTTTTATGTGAACATTAACTTTACAAATTTCCTTTCTCCCTCTACCCTTCTGTAACAATTTCTGCCAACAATTAAAAAACACTGACATTTATCTTGAAATACTATTTGAAAAGAATGTTTATTGCTTTCCTCACTGTTTTTCAGATCATGAATGCAACACAAATTAAGAGTATTTAAAACCACATAATTCAACATGTGAAAGTTTTCTGGATTTTATGTATCAATTGTGATCTAAAGAAGTTACAGTAACCTAAGTTCTCACAGACAAAGGGAGTCTGGCCCTGCTCCCATTAGCAGGAAGACTGAGGTACATGATATGTGAGGCCACATAAGCACAGAAAAAAAACTAATACTATTATGACTGATTCAAAGGCTGAAATGAAAGAGAAATCTTGCCTAGACAATTTTCCTTTTTGCAAGATACCCAGTGTTAAGGTTAAAATATAGCAATGGAAATGGTGTTTTAGACATACAGTTTATGATAGTATGTACCATGTAGGTGCTACGTAGTGTATTTCGAAATGCTGGTTTTTCGGTTGTGTTGTTTTTTCTTTTTTTTCCCAACAAAGCATTCTGATTCCTTGAAGTGGTGCACCATTCAACAAAGCACATAGAATAGTACACAGCTGTAAAAATACTCCACCTCAGGCTTCTCAGATAACCAGAAGATACAGCCACACAGCCCCTTGTTCTCAGCATATGGTTCTGGGGCTGGCTCTGGGTGCAAGGCACAAGAGCTGTTCTTGTCCTCATACTTCATTCAAACTCCCCGCACTGCGACAACACAAAGCAAACTCACCCCACTGTGCTCAAAGAGAAAGCCCCCTTTGTCCCACCTTGGTCCACACTTAACTCTCCTCCCTGAGCTGAAGGTATTTAATATGCCATTTCAGTATGCCCCTAATGATAATGTCAAGAAAACCAAACCAAACAAGAAAATCATCCCCCCATGCTTCTCCCAAAACCTATAAGAAAACAGATCTCAGACTCTTACAATATATTATCAGACTAAAATCCTCTGCTTTCTTGTACAACAGCAATAGCAGAGGTCAAAGCTAGCAGAACTACACAGTCATTACACCTTGTTTTAACAAACTGTCAGAGATGACAATCCAGATTTATGACATCCTCAGAGAACACTCAGTCTAAACCAGGATCAGATGGCAACACCTCTTTCTCAATAAACATTTTAAAATGTTGTTGTGAAAAACAGTGACTTTGTTCCAGGCTATTGTTGTTACTGATTTCAGTTCTGCTGGATGGTACTAGTATATAAATAAAAGGTTGTAAACTCTTTTGCAAGAGGATAATTTATTGCCTACTAGGAACATGCAATAGTTGGACATTCTCTATGGAAAATAAGATCTAGCACTAGGAATCTAGTATTCATAGCCATTTTTCTTGAAGTTCTTAACAACAAAAGAAATACTTTTTTCAGGATAACTGAACTGGAACCCTCTCAGACAGTGATGCTCTGAAAGGCTGGTGAATCTCTCCTGCCTGTGCAGGTGCCACATACATCTATCTGCCCGGTCCATTGAACTTGCATCCCTCTTTCCAAATACCCCATTCCCTCTTCAACACCTTCAATGGTGAATGAGAACTCTGAAATCATCAAGGTTCCTCTTCTTGGAACACATTTATAAGGCTGTTCTGGGCAAGTATCTTTGCATCACCTGAGCATTCACTTGTATAATCTCTGTAAACTGAACACTCATTCAAGGTATTTTAAAATTTAGTTTACAATTGCATTTAAATATCTTCAGCACAGCAGACTGCTGTAACATCTTCACATGTAAGAACCACCATTTATATTTCTCTTAATGCTTAGTCAAAATAATGAAGACATAAAGACATCAAATAGGAAGAATCTGACAGCAGAAACTTTGAGAAAGAAATCTGGTACAAATGTTTAATGATGAAAGTGATTATTCATTTGAACAGCTTATCCAAGAATGTGGTAGATTTTCTATCAACCAAACCCGCTAAATCAACAATTTTTTCCATCAGATACTCTTTAATTCATCCAGAAGTTATGGAAACCAGTGCAGGATTATTAGGTAAAGTTCTATCATCCCTGTCATGCAGCAAATCACTCTGTCAAAATGATCCTTTTTTAGATTTCAATTTCTATGACTTGCAGAGATTTTCTGGGCTGTGGCACCACAGTCAGTTAAAGCTGAACTGAAGCAGAACCAGTATTATGTTTCCTAAAAAGACACTGTCCCCCTCAGCATCAGGGATCAGACTGCTAAACTGTAGTTTAGGTCTTTAGGACTCCTCAGTGACATGAAGTCTGTAAATAGCAACAGCTGCAGAAAACGCTGCAAAAAAAATTAAATACAAAACATCGCACATAGACGTGATCACAGTGATCCACGTATTTGTAACTTCCAGGAGGAATTACCACAATCCTCCCTATGTGGGAAGCAAACCACACACACTGTGTCCCCCAAGTAGGGAGCCAAAAACCACACCTGACGGCCAGCCTGGGACACTGTGTATCCATCAACTGGTGGCCCTGTCGGCTCGGCTGAGGTCTCTGCCAAAGTAACAGTTTGGACAGCCTGACCTAATTAATATCCCAAAGGACTGGCGCTCATGACCTGTGAAACTGCCTCTTTCTCCATTTTGTTGAAGGAGGCAAGTTATTAAGGAAGGGTAGAAAGGAAATTCTTCCTCAAAGCTAGCTCCTCTGACCACTGTGCCCACAGGGAACAGCAAGTCTACTGATGGCCGGCTTGGCCTCACCTCTCAACACCTGCAGGGGTCAGTGAACTGGAAGAGGTTTTGTGCATGTCAGAGCAATTCACTCATCCACTGACAACTTTCCAAATTACTACAACTTCTCCGTGTCTGGCTATGAGTACCAGCAGGGCACAGATCATGCGACTCTCCTCCAAGGCATCCCATTACAGCTCATGTGTAGGAAGGCAGACCAGGCTCCCTGCAGACAACACTCAGCTGTTCCCCTCCATCCCCGCACTCAAGGGTTTTCTGGGTTAGATCGGTGGTTTTCAGCAGAACACAATGAAGGTCCAGAATCACACAATGTTGAGCAGTTAGTTACTTATTCACCAGTGCTGACCCCAAACTGTGGGGCATGAAAACCCTGGAAAGTAACACAATCGGTTTGCATGTTCACGACTTCATTCGTTTTGATCTGCCTCAGTGCACAGAGGAAAATAATAATGTGTTTAAATTTAACTATCCCTTGTATACCAAAAGATATTCTTCCTGCCCTGTTAAACAAAGAATTGTACTGTACATTAATCCCAATGGAAAAAGGGAACAACCACAGCTGTGAGTATGACTAACAACTGAGCCAGACTGCTACACACAGCAAACCAATAATCTCAGGAAAATCTGTGAAGTTAGCTGCTGTTTCAGGCTACTACTGTGTATCTGAAAGTAAAATTCTATGGAGAAAAACCAGAAATTTATACTTACTGATACAAGAAATAAGATCATTAAATCTTTCCTTAGGAAAGACAGGATTTTCCAGCCCTCGGAAATAGAGCTTCAGTACTCCAGCAACTGAGTTAATGTCATGGTTACTTTGGTCATCTGCCAAAGGATTTTCACCTTAAAAAGTAAATAAAGTGAGTGAAACACACATGCAGGAGCGTTCTTGCATGGAACATTTTTAAAAGTGAGTGACATTTTGGGTGGTTTTTGTTTTTAGTATGTGGGAGGTGGCAATGCAAGCATTCAAGTAAGATAATAAACACTGATTTAGAAATCCCAGGCTATGATTAAACTAAAATAAGGCAGCCTAAATAAAGCTTCCTTAAAATTACATAACCTAGTGATCTCTTAGGTCCTGAACTTCCAGCTAGGTATTTATGGACATGTTGTAATTTACAGTTAGTAAAATAAAAAAGCCAAACACTCTCTACTGAATAGAGTTTTGCAGATTTTTCTTTGGAGCCCTACATAAAACAAATGGAGTTAGACCACTCACTGAATTGAATATGTGCCTCCATTCTAAAAAGTTAAAATACCAGAAATATGTGCAACCATTTTGTTGAAAACCTAACAAACCTCAGCCATGACTGCACGATTTAATTTATGTAATTTTAAAGGCTTAATCTTTATTTTGAAACACTTTAAAATGTATGGATCTTCAAGGATAACACTACCTAGGAGAAGGAGTTAAGAATAAGCAGATTTAAAAGCTGCAGAATGAAGGGATGTGGCTTCACTTAGCAAGTGAAAACAGCTGCTTTACGTATCTTGTCAAAGGAAAGATCAGGTTTAACAAGATATATATAACTAATACTGGAGAGCAAAATACTGTGCTTATTTTTTCATACTTTTAGTCACAAGACTTATTCCTCCAAGGGTTTTGTCATTAGCAGATGATCTGCAGAAATTTTAAATTTCCCTAGAAATTAAAACAACCCAGCTTTTAAGACTCAAGAAAAAAAGAATGTAAGATTTAAAAAGATTGTAACAAGTATTGCTTTAACACAGCTGGAGGATGGCTGGATCCTGGTTTCCCTAGCAGAGCAATCCAAGGCTGGTGTTGCAAGCTACCGATATTGAAAAAGCTGGTTTTACTTCCTGGCATTTTTCATGTAATTCCTCCTCTGGGGCTGAAGTTTCCTTTGGGAATGAAAAATGGTATGACCCTATTTTTTACTCCCTATTTTCCTGGATCATGTTGCAACTTTGGCAGAGGGGTTAGAAAGCTGAGCACTTGTATTCCAGAAGATCAAGCAACAGGATTTTCAAATTTCATTAAATAGTCTCTTGAATTACTTTTCTTTTCTGAGGATCTTATAATAAAATATACAAGACCTATTATCTGCAGTTTACCATTAACAAAAAACTAATGTAGACAGATGATTGAAGAATCATATGTCTTGTCTAAAGAAAATGAGAAAAACCCTCAAGCTCTTATGACATAATGGGGGGAAACATGCACATATCATCATTGTACTTCACGTTCATGTGATGGTGCAAAGTTTTAGGTGCAGTACACACAGTACAGAGAGTACAGACAATCTGTCTAAACAGCCAAGAAAAGAATTAGAATTTAAAAGATTTTTAAATGTCAGCTAATAAGGTGCTCAGATAAATGAAAATCCAATTACCTCTCTCAAATGAATTTTTAATATCATTGACTTCCACCTGGGAACCAGATACTCTAAAAATCCCCTGATGCTGAAGACCTGCAGAGAAGATGGGAGACAGTGGTGAAAAATTAATTTATTTTTTAAGATACTTTAAATCTGTATTTTTAAAACAAAGGTGTGCTGCTAAATGAGCAATGTAAAAGATACACAAAAAAGTCAGGACAACAATGAAACTACATAGTATTTTTCAGAGCTTACCATATAAATTTATAAATCTGATACAGCTTTCCACAATAAGAGGAATGACTTGCCCTGAATCCTGCAAAAACAAGAGCAGAATGAGTGAGCTGCAGATCAGAAAGTGGAAACCTCCCTACTATGGCCTCAACGTGAAAATGCACTTTCTTGGTCAATCTAGATGGACATACAGTGCTGGCAAAAAAACACCTAAGAAAAAATACCACTTCTAACAGAGCTCTCTTCCCATTTAGGGAGGGAGGAAAAGGAACAGGTAAAGAAAAAGATTATGGTTCTTAAAATAATTTCATCAGGAAATTCAGTTCTCTACCTCTGTCACTGTATCTGGCTAACACTGTATGTGACATCTAAGCTCATGCATGCATTTTAGATTTTTGAAGCAAAATGAGTTAAAGCAGTAAATTTGCCTTTTAAAAAGATTATTATTAAGAATATTAATTCATGATGAAGATGATTCCTCTGCATCCATTTAACTGACCTTTCTTTTCCTTTTTTTTTTTTTTTTTTTTTTTTTTTTTTTTTTTTTTTTTTTTTTGTAAGAAGAAGTTTATCACAAACAATTTACAAGGCTTTTCTGAATTTCCTGGACTACGAGAAACATTCTCGGAGCAGAGCCTCCAAGTGACATTGCATTGGGTACCATGATGTTTCCCTCCTGACTGAGAGCACTGCTATGGGCTCTGCTGGTTTGTGTGCCCTGCCATGGGGCAGATGATGGGCTGGCATGTTGTTTCTGGCTGCTCTAAATGGAAATCCCCGGGTGGTGAATTGCAGCTACTCTGAGCTGAGCATGTGGTTCAGCTGCTTCGTCTCTGTGCACAAGGTTACTGGGAAAGGGAGGTCACAGCCTGTATCTCCCCACCTGCAGAGCTCAGGAATCACAGCTCTCATCTCAGCAATCATACAGCAGTAGGTCTGTAGTTACATTTTCAGTTACACAAAAGTGTTTCAAAAAAGGATAAAAAGCATTTGTGATGGGAGGTGGAGAAGATGACTTACACTAATTATATTAGTGAGTTACTTGTCTTTTTCTTTTAAACTGCTTATTTTCCAAAAGAACCATTGGAAACCTTTTGTTTTGGCACTTTAAAAAATGGATATTTTAACCCAAGCACACTAGTGACCAGAAGTTATCAAATACAGATTAAAGACATAAAATGATATGATTAAATCTTACTTGGAAAAGTTGGTGCTTATGCTGCAGAAATTACTGTTTCATAAATAATCTTAAAATTTCTTGTCTTGGAAGCTGTAATTTTTCTTTCCTAATGAATTTCCAATATATAAGTGCTCAGGGAATTGACTAATTCATTTGGAAGTTTAGTATAAAATCAGCCTGAATTATAAAATCATTAATTCAAAAGCACCTTGTAACTCAGAATACACATTTCCTCTTACAAATTGGTACTTCATTTTCATGCTAAACTACACTAATGGCAAGTTTGTGAATTAATCTCAGGTAGAAAAACAACTAAATGTTTGAGAAAGAACACACAGTAAAGCAATTGCACTTCCTGAGGTAAACTAATCCCCTAATCTTACATGTACTCTGTGCTGTTTTAGTGGGCTTACAAAAGACTGTTATCACTAACTATGCTATTTAAATTGTGGCTTCTTTGTCTTTTAATTTAAAACCTAGCAAAGACTGGCTAGCCAAGAACCAGTAATGGCTGGATTAGCATTTCCTCTTTGACTTGTGTCATGATTCTGTAACAGCTGAATAAAAAAAACCCTGGACAAGGTCAGTTGTTAAACTCAGGAACACCGTCATCTTCACCAACACTGAGCAGCTTGGCTCTCCAGAAAAGCAGAGTATTAGAAGAAATGCACAACATGCACCCACATCTCGTTAGTAGTTCATGGTTCATGCAAAGAATGTAAAGCCTAGGAAAAGATAGTGTTTGCAGTAAGAAATTACAAAAAAACCCAAAACCCAAATCACTTTCATATCTGTTTTAGGAGAATCTGTTCAGAACAACACAAAACTTTGTACTTAAGTAATACCCTGAAATAATCTAAACTAACAGTTTTGCCTTTTGGATCTAATCATAGGAAAATAATTTGAAGTAACAATCT
Source organism: Vidua chalybeata (assembly GCF_026979565.1). Classification (NCBI taxonomy): domain Eukaryota; kingdom Metazoa; phylum Chordata; class Aves; order Passeriformes; family Viduidae; genus Vidua; species Vidua chalybeata. Next base: position 40,045,204 of record NC_071534.1, read on the forward strand.
GTATATTGGTGAGTGTCAAGAACAGTGACCCTACAGCGACTGTGAATTTAATCTGATGTGTATAGTCAGTGAATGGATGTTTGTGACTAGTTATCATTTCTTATGATGCAAAACTCAAACAAAAAGCAGTTTGGTGTGATACTGTATTTCATTAGCTGTGCCTGTCAAAATGACTCATCCCTACCAGGCATGGTTTTTGGCATGGTTTTTTGGAAGGGAATATGACATGGTTTTTGGGCAGAGATGCTGTCCTAAGGTAGTTCCCACATTGAAAAAAGTGTCATAAGGCTACCAGCTTTTTTGACCTTTCCTTTTGAAAGACTAATTATGTAGGACTCTCCACTCGCAAGTAAGCCCTGTCAGCCACGCTGCCATGTTCCCTTGTCTCTGCAAGGGAAAATGATGGGGTACCATTTCTCCTGATTTGCTTTCTCCTTCTCTAGTCTAGAGGCTTTCATGGTGAGAATTTCTGCTTCTTTGCTTACTTTCACCCTTAAGCAAGAAATTGTTCATGATACTCATCTACTTTGTCATGTGGTTATTTCTCAAAGTCTTTGCATTTCATGGCACCTCCGGTGTAACGATAACAATAAAAAAAATTTTCCCCTTTAGTTGTACTGAGGAAGACTGAAAGCTTGATTCAAAGACAGCTAAATCAGTACAGTGCCACTGAGCACAGAATTTGTTCTGCAAAATGTTTGCCACTAGCTATACTGAACAAGAAAAAAAAATCCCTGTAACATTCACGCCCAATTCACAGAGCTGGCAGTCAAGAATTTTATTAATTGCATTTATAAATGTATTTTTACAAATTTTTAAAGACTTCTTTCCTGTAGCTGTGTCAGCTAGTGTCCAGAGGCACAAATTGTGATGTGGGCGGGTCCTTGAAAATGAGTAAGAGAATATCCATCATTTAAGACTACAATCCCTCCAGAGTTCTGCTCTGGTTTAGTTTTGCCTGCTATATTTGTACACTCTTTTCTTAATGCAAACTTCTCCCTCTAGGTCTTTGAAAGAACTCATTTTGAGCCAGGCAGGAATGCAACCCGAGAGTGAGGCAGAGCTGGTTCTCTTGTCACCAGAACTATACCTGATGTCTCGTGTGAGAGTTCCTTCGGCCTCGGCTAGAAGCATTATTAGAAATAAAAGTATGAGAAAGAAGAAGATAGTAAATACAGCAAAGATACAAGATCCAGAATAGTAGTGATCATAATTTCACACAATATAATAAATTCCTAAAGTCATAGGAAATCAAAATCTGGATATCAAACCCAGGGAAATGCTGCTTCCCCACAGACTTTGAACACTGGATGTTATGAAAATAGAAAGCAGGAAATTGTGGTAACTTGTGGGATGCACCACTACATCCTATCTACTACATGAAGCAAAGCTTCCTATTAAAAGCAGACTGACAATACTATTCCTACTTGATTAACACAATTGTAGGGAGGCTAATGTGAGAATCAATCCCCCTCTTTCTCTTTGACTTCAGGAAGTATTATATTGATCAACTGGGAAAGAAGAGTCCCAGGACAGACTTAAACATAATGATCTGCCTCAGCTTTTGTGAGGTGGTGACCATTATAGTAAGAAGTGTCGATATCAGCCACTGGGGCGGCTGGTGCCAGTACCTTGATGAACGACTCCAAATCACCATTAAACAACTTAGCACTATACTGTGATCGGGGTCTGGGCTTCCTGTGTTTCTGGGGCTTAGGGGGAAGATTTGGAGGCCTAAGGGAAGGGAATATGATTACTGAGCAAAGTAGAATTAAGTCACGCAACAAAATGAAATGTCTGTAAGCTCATGGCAAAACAACAGAACATTGTAACGGGAGCAATAAACACAATACTTATAAAATAAAGACTTTGCATCAAATTTAAGTGTACCACACTAAATAGTGGAGAACTCCCCCATTAAAAATTACAAATTACTTTTGGATAAATAATACCATTCTTTATGAATCCCTGTTTTGCAGTTTTACCATATAAATTTATTCCAAACACTGCACAACTGGAATGGCCTTTTTTGTTGTGGTCATGCATAAAATGTGCAGCAACCACTGGAATTCATCCTGCCAGCAATGGCAGAACACAGACCACTCGAAGCACCTCTTATCAAGCAGAAAAGTTGCTTCATGCTGGAGAAAATTCAAATGCAAATTAAAGCTGCTCAGCACACTCCTAAGACGCTTCAAAACCAAACTGTCTGCATTTTCAACTAGAGCCAGGAAGGTTAAACAGCTTTAGCCTTGCACATCCAACCATCAACAACTTCACACATGAAAAGAAACACCTTGCTAATTGGCTAATGGAATTAAAAGTATATCAACTTGAACAAATAAATAAAACCAGCATAAAACATAAAGAAGGAAGGACACACAAAATTCTGGTCTGCAAAATTTTACCTAGTATGTTACACATGTGGTGACTATGACTGAAAGAGATTACAGGAAATAAATACTGTTCTCTAGGTCACAAACTACTTTGTGACTGTCATGCTAATAGCTCCATGCCAACAGCCTCCTTAGCTCCCATGCACCAGCAGCTTCTACAGGTTTTTTTTTGGACTTAGCAAAAAATTTGCTTTTGGGGGATCAGTGAGAAACAATAAGGCATAGAGCATTCAGCAGTGGGACTTTAGTTTATTTGAGTACTGTCTGCTATTTTAAACTTATCTTTAAAGATATCCTCTTCCCTTCTACAATTTGACTTTGACCTTAAAGAACATTTCTGCTTGCATGTCTCACAGTCCAGAAGCATAACTGAACCTTGGGGCAACAGGCAGGGCCCAGCCAAAGCCCAGGAGCTGGTGCTGAGGAACAGATGGGCAGGACCTACTCCTCAGAGTATCTTTCTCTAAGTGACCAGCTGTAACAAGATATGAGGTAAGATGGCTTCACTGCTCCCCACTTTGCTAAGGTAAAATCATTGCCTAAATCCACCATCTCCTTTCAGCTGTTTACACAGCAGGGAACTTAGGATGATGAGAGCCTGATGAGTTGCCTGCACTGGAGTCAAGAAAGGAGATTTTTCTCATTAGACATAAATTCGTTGATTTCCATGCATTCCCAGAATGGTAGCACCTGGAGGCAGAGTTAAAGGTACAGTTGTCAGAATTAATGTCAGCAATTGGGAAGAATGCTCTGATTTGTAACCACTTTTCAACTGAGGTCATGTAAGAAAAGTAGTTAAGTCCATCTTTGCAGAGCTAGTAAAGAACATGGAAAGGTGGAAGAAAATCCAGTGTAAAGTCTGTAGAGGTGTCCTGGAAACATTGGGACCAGGAAAGATGGTTCTTGAAGGCACTGGGCAAGGATGTATTGCATGGAGAGGGAAGGGAAGCCAAGCAAGCCGGGCTGGATGTTCCTGCTTTAGCAGGGCACACTGCCTGTAGCAGCGATACATACAAGTGGCAGCTGCAAATCCAAGCAGTTGCCATTGCCCCCTCCTAGTCTCTGGGGGCTTCAGAGCTTATCTGGGTTTATATCTGGAGGCAGCTTCAAAGGTGTGGCATTACACAACTGAAAAAGTACGTGCAGCACAAAGCTGGGAGATCTAACACTGAATCCCTTCTCTTCTGTGGATATATAGAGTCGTTTAAGTATGGAACACATGGATGCTGGGGGAGGCAGGTATTTGTGTTCAGAGGTACGTTATCAAAGACACAGCCCATTGCCCAGATTTATCTTCCTACCAGGTTCTTTTAAACTGTGTATCCTGACCGAGTGAATTACAAACTATGAGAGGCAAGGGATCTCTAACAACTGAAAAGTATTTCTTTTCGAGCATGTAAGTGCCCCCTGTGACTTCCAAATTTGATGTGTGATTCACAAATATTTTTGAGGATCTCCCAACTTGTCCCACCCTTGACACTGGCCAAAGCAGCTCACAAAAATGAGGAAGATGAATGGTCTGATCCTTTACTCATCAGTATGCTGAAACAGAAATGCTGAATGTTAAAACACACAGGTCTGTACATAATTTATGTAACAACAGAAACAAGCCTTACAGAGTTGTTCTAAAATTTGTAAATTCTAAGATTTTACCTATTTTTGAACTCTAAACCAAGTCAGATAAAAATATCTTACCTTGTTGTCATGTATTCAGCCCGGTGACCTAGAAAGTTCAATAAACAGGAAACAAAGATTTGTAGGCTTTAGGTTGAAATTTCTGTATCTAAATGATACTTAGCAAATTATTTTTAGCCCTAACTTTTAACTACCAGCAAATGATATACAACTATACAACAAGCAGGGCACTATAGTTACCTACTATCTCCACAGTTCCACTTAAAATACAAACACAACCCATGTTATGGAACAACTTTTAAGAAGCCTACCCAAAGATTAAGAGTCACTTGATACTGTAAATAATTTCAAGTAAAATTCCAAACAATGTCTATTGTTGGTGCTCATATGTTTCAGTGGCTAAATCAGTATGAAAATAGAGCTATGCCAAGATTAGATTACATCTCCCCCTGCGCCTTGTGCCTGAACCTGTTTAGTGCTGAAAATGCAGGGCTCTAGACACAAGTAGTTATTAGAAGACTGCCTACTCTCTTTTCTCTGTGTATTACAGGAAAAAAGTACAACACTATCACTGAGAAACACCACAGAGAACTGCAGGGGACTGTAAAGAAGCAAGTATCATATTCCAGAAAGGCTCCTTTGCAGATCAACAGACCAGTAAATCAGGCATGACTGACTCATCATAATGAAAAGCAAAATAATGAAACAGGACAAAGATCATGGTATGGTAAGTTCCAATGAGCCCAGCATTGCCAAAGGGAGATTGTGCCCTCTTAATTTATTAAAAATCCTTGAAAATGTCAGTAAAATACTGGATAATGAAGAATCAGTTCAATTAATTTACTTAAGCTTTCAAAGGTTACTGATAACTTTCTTCACAGGAGCTGACGAAAGAAACTAAACAGCCATGGATAGAGTGGCAATCAAAACTATCAACGATCAAAAACTAGCGAAGAAAAGGGAAACCCAGTGGACTTACAATGGTCTTTTTTCATCATGGCAAAAAACGTAACAGCCATTTACTCAAACCTTCCCATTAGGACCATTTATGCAATCCGGAAGGCATTTATTAATATCTTGAGACATCACAGCAGCTAAGGAGGCAGAGCACTGTGCAGATGACTCTAATACTTTTGTATCAAATCCTGACAAAACTATGAATCACTTTAAAAGGGTGAAGTGACACACAGTGCAAACAAAATTCACTATTAACAGGTTCAAGTAAGGTATTAGTGAAGAATTAAACACCTATGCCAGTGAACAGATCTATAGATATGATCTCTGAAAATCACTCTGAGCTTCACTTGGGCTAGGTCCAAGTACACATCCCAATTTGAAAGTGACACCAAACCTTTTCAGACTCCAGGAAGAATGAATAATAGTGATATGAAAAAACATACTATTATGTGCCAGTGTTCAGATGCATGCAAAGTACTGCACAGAACTGAAGACCCTAGTCTGAAAATACATTTTGCAATACTAGAAGAGTGTGGATCCCCTCAAAGCGGCACAAAGAAAAAGCTCTAGGAACAGTCTCTTGACAGTAAGACATACGAATCTCGTTGCCATCTATTTTAGACAGGTGAAAAAGAGAGATCAAAGAAGAGTATGAAAAATAACCTATGACAGAAAAAGAGTAAGCCAGGGACTTCTCCTTACTCAGGTTACTATGGGAAATTCACTGAAACTAAGAATCCCAATAATAAATGTTAGTAAAACAGAAGATGTTACAAATGCTGTGCCTGGGGGACTTTAAACACATCTTTGCTATTTAACAGTTTAGGGCAAAAGGTGTTTGGGCCTCAGGGGCAATTTCTTCTACAACTCCTTGTTTTCTTTCTTGAATTTCCCTTTGCTTTGTTGATTTCTTCTTTCAGTAGGTGAGCCTTTGAATCAGGACTAATATGAGCATCAGTGTGCTTCCTATGTTTAGTATCAATTTCATTTGAGAGCTTCTTATTTACTTTCCAAGTCTGTAGATGCAGATTCGGCACAGAGTACTTCATCTATCTTCCCTGTGCAGATCATGAATATTTATCTGCTGTGCTCATAAACAGCAAGACTGTAGTAGGCAGGTGATGAACCAGAATAGAAGCCAAATGCTGTTAACATTGTGGGCACCAGATGGGAACCTGGCTCTATTCAGCCTACATCCTTACACTGTATAGTTTTGAATGAAAGCAAGAAAGAGTGCCAAAGGGAAACTTGCACTTGAAACAATCCTCTCCTTCTCCCCGCTTTATTTAACACAGCACACTGTGTTACTTGTCTGCAATCTTGCTGATATAAAAGTTTCCAGAAAAGGCATTTTGAGGGGAGCAGGGCAGCAGATCACGTTTTACAAATTCATTTCTATATTAGCTACAGCAATAATATTCATAATACCACTGTAATTTGATCCTTTAAATCCTTCCCATTCAAGAAACTTTCAGAATCCAGGTCCTCCATCCAAGACATGGGTATTTTAATGCAGGACATGCCTCAGCTGAAGGGGGTACTACAACTTCTTAACCTATAAAAATGATGGCTTTCACTTCAAATATCAGCTTTGTATGTAAATGTGTATGTTTGAGGTACTATTTGTATGTGCCATGCTATGGTGTTGGGACAACAAATATGTGCAAAACCACTGTGGGCAAAACAGATTAACTATGTGGGGGTTACAGATGGTGTGAGAAGGGGACACTTCAAACAGAATAGTCCAAGCATGCCTCGGCATGGCAGAATGGCCCAGAGCCTAATGGCAATTTATCACTTAGGTCACCCTGCTGAGAAGTTTTTCTTTAGGTTTTCTTTCAAACAATTCTTTCCTTACTTTTTTCCAACATGGTTTATACAGCAGATTCTCTTGCCTTTTATCTCCTTCCCTTTCACTGTATTTTTCCAAAGACATTTTCAGTGAGCTTCCAGAAGAAAAATACCCTCTTTTTTTGACTAAAGTCAGCTGGACATTGTTCTGTTTGAATAAACTGTTCACCATGCACATTCAAAATAAAAATCTATTAAATGAAAACTTCTATGAGAAAGAAGATAACATAGGTAGCTGTCTAAAACCAGCTACCATCTTCTACAGTTCAGTTTTCAAAGAAAATGCTGCTTATATCCTACCCCCAGTCTCAGTCACTCCCTGGACAGGGGCTTTGTTTGGGTTATAGCCACTGAACTGCTAATAGCTGCTCAGGCACCTCCACACAGTTTGGGGATCTGGGCTTTTGTATTAAAAGCAGAAAGAGATGTGATTAACAACAGATACTCTGCAGTAAAAAGAAAGTAAGTTGACACATCTTTTAGAGTAATTCCTTTAGCAAACAGGTTTCCTTTCTTGAGTCTAAACTTTAAATCACAGTCTTTAGCCTCCAGGAGAAGATTTTTATTCTTTGTAGTGTAATCTCACTTCCTCTCAAGTCTTTTCTACTCTGTGTGTCTAGTCCTCAAGGTTTGTACTGTAATTCCCCTTTTCCCTTCAGTGCATGAGGAAGTGTCTGTTGGGAGGGCTGGTAAGAGGCTGGAGCTGTGAATAGTGTGTGATTCATTAAAAACCTCAAGCCAACAGAAATTGTTAGGGTGTAGAAATACTACATTTGTGACAGCTCTTAAATCAACCTGCACTGACTGTGTCACTCTCCTTTCAGACATGAGATTTTTCATTCAGTAGTTCTGTTGCCAAATAGAGTCATTTGTCTAAACATCTGTGCAGTGGAAATAAGTATGTGTTGAGGAAATAAAATCAATCTACTGTGTATACTCTTACCACTGCATCAAAACTGTGATTGGTAAAAATCAAATCTATGTTTAGTGGACAATTAAGTTTTGAGTTTTGTATTTTTTTCCTGTATATCTTTGGCATTTCAGTAGGTTCACTGTATAGTTTGGAAGCACTTTTCAGTTTATTGTGTGATATTTACCTTCTCCGAGTGTCCTCTGCAGCAAGTCATGTTTTGCTTGAAGTTTTGTGATGAGATTGCTACCTTCCAGATATTCTCTGAATTTCTGTAGAGATGCAGATGAATCTATTACTATGCATGACACATAAATCCCAGTAACTTCTGGATAATGTTTACTTCAGGTGTTTGGTCTGCATCACATGAATGAGGAAGCAACCAACATACCATGAAATAGAACTGCTCTGTTTCCTGCTGGTTAGCTCTTCTTTTTGCAATGCTAGGCTTACTCAGGTATGTCTCAGAGACTGTTGACTTCACAGACTCTGTTGAGCGACTGTGTTGGAAACACTCTGACACATCATAATCTTCAATGGTGACCATATCTTGTATTGTCTGCAGGGTAGCCTCTGTTGTTTTCTTAACCTGGTATTAAAAAGCAGAGTTTGCCAAATGCCAGATAAATATATACAGGAACAGCTTAGAAGGGAAGCTCAGAAGGGAAGCTCATTACTCACAGTAACTCTCTGGCACACTCCCTCAAACAAACTGGTGTGTAAATGTGAAAAATCGGGTGTGCTATAACAGATATCTATGTAACAGATATCCTGTCTAGTTCTCTGCTTTACCATGGTCTAACCCACAAACACAGATGTACCCTTGTGTTGGCTTTGTAGTGCACTAAAGCATTTGTTTGTACTTAGAATTGAAATGTGACATGATTTGATTCAGGTCCCTAATCTGGGAGGCAATAGAGATGATACAGTACCCTGGAGGGTCAGCTCTCCTAAATGTGGTCAATATGCTATATCAAATATGTACATCCAGGGATCTGGATCTGGCCAGAACAATGTGATCTTCCAAGGAAAAAATCTGTGACCCCGTACTGTGCAGTGCTGTAATGAGGGGCACAGTGATGCTCAGACTGCAGAAGTGGAATACATTGTTGACAGAGAGGGCTCAAGAAAGAACAATTTACACCAGACTCCCAGGCCTCCTATGACCTATGGAGCACCACTGCTCATAGTGGAAACCCAGGCATGGATGCTGTGGACAAGGGATGCAGTTTCAACAGTGCAATTAAGTAATTAGCAAGATTCACAAGGATGTGATGTACTTCCCAATTTTGCTTCAGATGGAGTCAACCAAATCATGGACACTTCTACACACAACTCCAGTGTAGTCAAATATCCCTTCCATGCCTGTCAAACATGAATTTTCCCACTATGCTCTTGCACTTCACTTCACTGAAAGAAATTATCTTTCTCCTTCCATCTTTGTTACCTTGAGAGACTTTATGAATGCAAGTGTTTTTTTATTTTTTTTTATGACTACTGTACATGTCTCATGGACATTAATACTTTGTTCAAGACATTCAACATACAAACTAGAATGAGAAAAACTGGCATCCTGAAAACTTATCAGTAAAGTACATGAAGAAACTAAATGATTTCTATGTTTTCTTTTAGGAAGAGATTCTCATGTAAACTGAAGGACTTTAACATTGCCTCAACTGTGATAAGAGTGCATTTTATTTCCACTGCCAGAGCAGAGGAAAGAAAACAGCATATTTTTTTCCATATTTTACAAAAAATTGCATTTTATTTTGCTAGGCGAGCTGTTCCCATCACAGGCATTCATTAGTCATGTTTATAAATAGCTGTAGCTGAGAGCATAAGAGATCTTGACTCAGCTACCAAAAAAGACAGTTCAAATTCCTTTGTACTAGAGAAGTAGCAAGCTGAGGACTGGACAGAGGGTGGTCACAGAAGACAATAACTGTTCTCAGTGGCTATCAGCCACAAGAATTTAAAAATATGTGCTCTAACAAGTTTACACTGAAGCATCTGCAAAACATGGAACTCACTAATGTGACTGTATGGACAGGTAAATGACAAAGTTTCCAAACCTCTGTAAAGCAGGTGAGGATCTAGCTTAGCATATGTGCCAGTATTTGATTATTAAAATTAAAACCACTTATACAGACTGGAACCACTTCAGGGTCATTTACATGCTTTTGGCAAGGTAGAAAACACTGCACCTTCCTGAAAATTATGTTCAATGCTTAGCCCTTGTAGACATAGGTCTTACCTCCTCATTTTCAATTTTGAGTGTAGCCAATCGTGACTGTAGTTGTTGATACCTAAGCATAAGCTCTGCTTGCACAGGTTGCTGGGCAGAGACCTGGCAAACCTAATAAAGAATCAAAAAGAGCTGTAAGATGCAAGTAATTAAAATAAAGCAGTCAATAGTCTTCTTGTTCTTCTTAAAACTTGGTGAATTCCTACCAAAGCTATTAAAACTTAATAAAGCAGACAATAAAATGTGCCCATCTAAATTTAAAATATTTATGTACTGTAAGGTGTGGAAGTATGTACTACAGCTTATGAATAAAGAGCACAGCATTTTTGTATGTGTGCTTTTTGTGGCTTTTGTATCACACAGAAATGCAAACCCTGGAGTTATCTGCAGAAAAAAAAGATGTGCATTGGTGATTTCGAATTCTGCTTTGCTACTGGCCTTTGGTGTAGCAGAACAGGGCATAGTATGCTTGAAATCTCCAGATGATAAAATGGGGGAAGAAGAAGGGGAAAAGGCTGCATTGCAGCATGAATAATCTGGAGTGGCTCTGTAGCTACTCTCAGCTAGCACCCACAAACTCTCTTATGAGCGATACAGGTAGTAAAGACAAAGTCACTGCTCACACTGGTGCTGGGCTGAGCACAGGTTGGCCAGCAAATTCATAGCAATATCATTATAAATCATAGAGAATATAATAACACTTAACAGCTTTTACATGAGAACTTTGAAGCAGCAGACACTGCTGCAACTTTTGCAACATGTTCTTGCTGATCCACTGACTTTTGGGTAGCATTACCAAACTCTTTGTAAAAGGGTTTGGTAAATGATAAATTCTCTATCCTGGTATACAGTCACAGAAACAGTCACTGTGGGGATTCTTGCCAGTGTACAGACCTCATCACCCATATGAGACTGGAACTCAAATTTCATTGGTGGACAAAAAGCAGTGGGGTACATTTCCATGAATCTCTGCTTGTCACTGCGTGGCTCCAAGCTGTCAACTGCATTTTCAATGATGTCTAAGCCCTCATGCCTGGAAGTTTCAAGATTATACTCTGCAGAAAGGTATGTTCTTAGGGCTCTGTTCAGACTAGCATGGTATCCAAGATCACAACACTAAAAAAACAACAAAGGGAAAAGAAAACAAATTTAAAAGGAGGAACGCCATTCCAATATCACAATCCTGAAACTGTCACTAAAATTTTCTGTCCTGAAATTTTTCTATCTTTGAAGTATTTAACAAAATATCTTCTAAATTAAAATACACAACTGGGGTCAAGAGAGTAAGTATTTAGAACCCTCAATCTGTTGCAAAGATTAATGGACAGTTTTAGAAAAGAGATCAAGTGTACATATGTGACAGTTCGCTTATTAGATACGGAAGTGCAGGCACTGTATATCAATAAAGTCTGGGACTCCACACACAAGTGGGCTTTTCAGCACCAATAGCATCATCTGTAAGTCCTGAATCACTTATTTAAACACATCCTAACATAACTACCATCTAAGTTAATGACAGCAGCAAAGTGAACTTGAAGCAATTCCTGCTTACCATGCTTGTGCCCAAACCAAAACCTCCACAAATACTTTGAGCACAAGCAATCCATCTAAAATGCTTTTTCATACAAGAGGAAGGGCTTAACATCTTTTTCCCTGATCATGAAAATGTATTTAATGTAAACACCTTATTTCCCATGCTCATATAGAGCCAGAAATGTACACCATGTTACTAAATGCAGAAAGTCATAATTTATGTGGGTTTTTTTCTATGAAATGGGATGTAATTGAAACCTAATTGGTAAAACATAAAGCTGTGTTTGTTCTTGAATTTTAAACATCCTCAATTTGCATTATTCATGTTTCATTAATATTTTAGAGAACAGCTAAATATATTTTAAAAATGCCACAGCAGTAGCATATCAACATTATAGCTTTACATCGCACAGTAAATACCCTCAGTTTTTGCTCAGTGAACCTCCAGGTAAGGAGAGATGTCACCTCAATAGTGGCACATCAGTTTGCTAACAGTTGCATACAAAGCAGTGCTCTTTATTTAAACAGGTGAGACATGCCCCAACCAGAGGCCAATGCCTGGCCAGAGCAGTCAGAGCACTCTGCTTTAGGGCACCGCTCAGTCCCCAGCCACTCCTCCTCGCTCCCACCCACAGCCTGAGGTCACCCATCCCTGTGGGACTGCAAGGTAACTATGGAGCTGGGTAAAGAAGCAATTTGAATTCAGTTCACTGTACCCTATGCAGTGCATATATGCACTGCATATAGGAGTACCTCCCTCACAGCTATTACAAACCCCACAGGACTCATGGGATCACATTTCCCTCCCTCTCCTCTTACTTATTTGAGAAAGGAGAGAAATAGACAGAGAGGGAGACAGATGGAAAGAGCTTTCAACCTATTTACCATACCAAAATCTGCGTATAGAAGGGAATGAAACACTTCACTGATGAATAGAAGGGAATGAAACACTCCACATCTTGGCTTAGGTAAGGTAATGACTAGTGTTGAAGCTGCTCTCTGAAATCTAACAGAGAGTTGTTTTATTCACAACAAAGCTCTTTATTCACAATAAAGCTTTTTATTCACAACAAAGCTTCCAGAAAGACTTAAGTTTTCACTCCTAGTAAGTACTCCAGGTAGTGACTGCAGATGGGACAGTGGCTCTCCAAAAAACCAGATGCTGAACCATTCAAACAAAATGAGAAAGATGTCATGTTCAATCACACACACATACGTTAACCTCTCTCTTTTGCATTTATAAAATGGACATTTTTGTCACACTTACTAAAACAGCCACTCAACTTTTATACTAAAGTGCATCCATATTTCAAAGAACACCAGCCTCAAAAATACTGTTTCTAAAAGGAAAAGTCTCTCGGTGTTTTTCTCTTGTTCTATGTCAAATTGGATCTCATATTTAATTCACCATCTTGGAAGAAAAAGATGGTGAAAGTGCTGAGAAGAAAGTGAATTGGGACAGCTGTTTTATTTCATGTGCATTAGTTTCAGAGAGACCTCATAGAAGATTAAACTGAAAAGGAATTAGAAATAGAGGGCAGTGCCAGGCTTAGCATTGCCAACTACCCATGTGTTATAAAACTACAGCCTGAATTTTGACTCTGCTGGATTAATCCGAGTATTACTAGAAAGCTTATTGATTTACAATTAGAGCTGTGTGGGTTTCTGATGCAGCTTTTTTTCAAGGTGGAATATAAGATTGCAACCTTTATGCTGTGACACAACTTCATTTTTTAACCCTTAATCTACTCAGTCACTATCACCATGATCATCTTTGGCAAGTGATGACAGCTGAACAAGGCAACAAATATTGCCTTTTGGACAAGAGGATTTTGCAAGTGAAGCAGAGTATCCTGCCAGGCTAAGGCATTTTCTTGCAATGCCAATGCCAGCAGAGAAAACAAAAATTAAATGCAGATCCTGAACTAATGCTTTATCACAAATGTCTCTTTGAATGGAATTGAAAACATCTGAATTTGAAATTTTGCTTCATTTACTTGTGTGAAAATAGAATTTGTATGAGGGAAGTTATTTTTTAAAAGCAAAATGAAACACTCAGACATCATAACTCTTATTTCTGCCAGACCATAGCCCACTGTCCCCAAAATCTGGAGACACAGATCAAAACTGGGAAACAGCTCTGTCATAGTATCTTGGCTACCCAGAAAGAAATGTTCTGTTTTAATCTGCTGGAAAGATGGTTTAGAAAAGAGAGTTATCTACACACACACACACACACACACACACGTATTTACACGATTTTCAGGACAAATCTGTAGATTTGTGGAAAGACTTTTACAGTTCAAGTGAGCAACCACACTGTTAGCCAAAATAAGGATGAGTGTTAGAGGTTCACTAGTCAGCACACCGAGGGTACAGCCAGGGTGCTTATCCACCTATGCATCTGCCACCTATCTATGGGCTAGAGAGGTGAGATGTCACTTGGTGCAGCAAGACATGAAGATGAAAAGTAACATAATGAAGTCAGAGACTATGAGTTTGTTTGCATTTCTGGATTCATAAAGACTTTTGGTTGGGCAAAATGAAGGAAGATAAGGCATGCATTTGGGATATGTGTGAAAAATTAATTTTGTAATTTGCATTTTATTCTTATTGAAATTAAATTTGAAGCAGTCTCAAGAGCATTTACTGCCTTTATTGTACCCCAGAGTATATTTAGGCTTGAACAAATCAAACTGAAGTGCTTAGCACAGAGCTTCAACCAAACCAAGCTGCTCTTATTTAATTTAGTTTTGTTTCAGGAACAGTAATAAAATTCTAATGTCAATGGAGAGAGGAATTAATAAAAAAAACCTAATCTCTGAATAAGTCACTTTCTAAGTATTTTGTTACACAGACATCCACATTCAAATCAAAGGGATCTAAGGGCACATACCATATTTATGAGGACTTATGTAATAAAGATTGTGGGCTGCACACACTTTACCCTAATTTTAAACTTGGTTTTATGAATGATTAATAAAGAACCTTTACAGAATAAATTAAGTTCACAATAGCTAAATGTTCCTTAACTTTGTAACGATCCAAAGCATGCATACTGCAATTAGAGATTCAGAAACTACATTTTAAGAAAGACCAACACATTAATATTTTATTTATTTCAGCAGCATAACTACAGTAAAGTTGTTTTGATCACTATTTCCTAATATTTGTCTCCAGATTATAAAACTGCATGGTAAGTCTGGAAAAGGGTCATTACCTTCCTCTTAGACAAATTTAATGAATGTAAATGAGTAAAAGCATGTGCTATATGGACAGATGCTGGCACTAACACCCAGATTAGTATCAGTGTATAGTTTGTTGCTCCTCTGAAACTCAGAATCTTAAAAAAAAAAATCTACATACTAGGTAAAGCTTATTTAATTCAGCTAATGTTTATTGTTTTTTACAGGTTCAAATAAAAAAAAAACCAAACTAATTCAGTCCTGCACTTGAACTAGATCCCACTCTAGTCAGTAGAGAAGAAATATATAACAAAAAATTCAGATTCCTCTAGAACAATATGCAGAGGACAGAAATACACTGTGAATATTAAATTCTATTTACCTCTCTGCTCCTTTCCAAATGTTGGTCTCATCCCTCAGCTCACTAACTGCATTAAATCATCCAGCTAAGACTCCAGCAATATTTTTATACTGCCTTTATCACAAGAGCTTAAAATGAACAACACATCATAATTTTAAGTCAGAAGCGCTGAGCTCTGTTAATGAAATGACAGAGTTGAACAGTTCAGACTGAGTTCAGATGGGAAACAGTAATTTAGGATTTTCCTTATAAGCCTCATATATGGAAAATGCAGTGGAATCCAAATGAAAAATAGGTTTTGTTTTTTTTTTTTTTTTGAGGTTTTTTGGTAAAAATGAGTAGTTACACTATCCTCTCCAACCTTGTTAGAAAAAAAAAATTATGGAGCAATTTATCACATTATTGCATGTATTTATCCCGTTTTCATTAGACATATTTTTCACTAGCATAGGAAGACATTTAATTTCATTTATGGGCAACACCAACAGCTTGGGGAGATCTAAATTCTTCCATGTTAACTGGACAGAGCAGAGGTAATCCCTTTCTATACAAGCAGTGAGAGAGAGCTCAGGGAAGCACAGGAAGTCAGGCTAGCAAAGCAGGACAAAACAGAGAGGGCAAAGAATGAAATTGCCACCACTGCTCTGAAAACTCCAAACTGCACCATGACATTAACAGATTTACAGAATGAGGTGGTCCGGACTGTCGCAACATATCGCCACTGGGAAGCATGTCTCACATTCCAGTGATATAACTGCAAAACCTTGCCAAGATTCTTGCATTTACAAAAAGAGTTTCCTTTGTCAAGTGGCAAACACTCTGTCTAAATACCAGTGCTTTCACAGGATATTCTAATTAAATGCAAATGTCTGAAAGACACTTCATTTAACCAAGCTAACAACTGGATTAAATTAGCTCTGAAGCAAATTCTGGTTGCACATGTTTACAGCCTACTCTTACAAACAGTGAGGCAGAGGGCAGCTAGACTTTCCATTTAAATTCCTTAGGGAAGAGTAACTTCTTCAAGCCATTTTGCCAAAAGAATGTTATTGTGTACATTGGTCCACGGCTTTCAAAAAGACAGGCAGAGTAGATACAATTTTTCTGTGCTACTAAATATTGTAGAATGTTTATTTTTATTAAAGACTAGCAGTTAGGAAGCTCTAATCTTCATGGTTGTGTAAATATCCTTACATACAGTAAGTGCCAGCTCTGTATGTGTATGGACAGAAAGCTTCACTTCTCCTCCCCTCACAATTCTTTATAAAGCTCCATGCTTGTGGTTCCTCCCCTCAGTTTTCACTGCTACAGAAACCTCTGTGGACATCACTGAAGTGGATAAGAATCAGATGCATCTTCCAACCTGATAAAATTTTGACCAAGTAGAAACACACACTGGAGACATTCTTTGAAAAATGTGAACTCTGAAACAGAAGGCAGCAGAGGTGACAAAATGAGCATCTATCCAGCTTCTGAAGGGGTGAGGGTGCTGAAAACAAAAAGAAAAGGACCTTTCCTTCCTCCCAAAATCCAAGAAGAATTTATGAAGTTCACATGTATGAGACATGCCCTAATTACTGACCAAAAATCTGTCATCCTTTAAGCAGTAGCAGGAAAACCATCCACTAGGTAGGCTCAACTTCTCACCGTGGGGGACCCCAGCAGGTACACAGCCTGTCCTCTGTTTTCTGCCCTAATCTTCCACCTATAGGTCCTGGTAAACACTTTCATTGCCTGGGCAACCTAGATGGGTGGATCAGGTTGTGCAAGCAGATGGATACAGATTAGACAAGGACAGGACACAGAATAAACCAGCAGAAACCAGGAGTAAACATGCAGCAGCAACTAAGAAAGGAATAAAAGAGATGTTGAAATCGATACAGAAAAAATACTGAAAACACAAAAAAAGATTAATTGCCATCTTTTACAGGAAAGCAACAAAGAAATGAAGCAAAACCATTTGAAAGGAGAAAGTTGTAACAAAATCAGGCAAGATTTTATAAATTATAGAAAAACAAGAAATGATAAAGAAAACTGACTATCAGTATTTAGATGACATATAATAAAACACACATATGCAGCTATTTTACTCCATTAATCTTAAGAAGGCATTTTTCCCTTTCTCTGTGAAGCTTTGCTTCTCCACTCAGTAGAAATGAGATACTTCTTGTCAAATTCTGTATTAATTTATTCTATATTAGAAACCAGAGCTGTGTATGAATGTTGTTTACTACTGAAAGTAACCTATGTTACTGCTGCAGCAGCAAGCATATTCAAATATCTAGAATTTCAAATGGACCACTTTTTCAGAGGCAGACCCACTAAGCTATTTAACCCTACAATGCTAGTGAGTGAATGCTCTGGAGCTTGTGTTTGCTGCCTCTGTATTTTCTCTATCACATATGAAGTCAGCTTACAAAGAGGGTGGGACGTGATAAGGGTGCAGGATGCTCCCTCTGCATCACGTAAAAATGTCAGTAATACAGGGGACTAAATGCTGGCACAAGTTAACATTAGTGTATAACCTCATTCTTCTAGGATGTTCTCATAAAAACAACTCACTGAAAATAAGTAACAGGTATGCTGACAGTGTAGAGTAGAGGACTGATTGTGTCTGTTCTTCAAACTGCATGAAGTAAGAGTAAGAAGCCACTGTATGTATGATTCAACAATTAAATGAATGAAACTAAAGAATTTTGAAAACATGGAAGAAATTGTTTCTTTTGAATCAAATATCATTAGATGACCACTTAAGAAGTTTATCTTGTAAAAAATATTTAGGTCCCAGAGATCATACATAATGGGAATGTCATATTTTCTAATGACACATGGGGTGCAAACACAAGGTTTGAACTTTAAAGGAATAGGTTCAGCATCTTACTGGCACTTTATTTTGTGGAAATAAGGGAAAAACTTCTGATTGTATCATACATTATAAATACCAAGTGTATTGTAAGCAATCCATATAACTAATATATTCCCTTTAAAACTGGAAAAAATATTATTCCTCAACAGAATAAACATAAATACAAACATGCCAATACTTACATCGATTAAATCCGAAAGGTCGTGAATATAATACTTGAAAACAGAAGCATTAGTTGCTTCAAGGGTGAGCAGGTATTCATTACGGGCCTTAATAGATTTCAGCTTGTTTTCAGAATATTTTGCTTGACGCTAGGAAAGACATTTCATATTAATGTATTTTAATTACTTCATTTTTGGTATGCAGCAGAAATTCAAGTACCCATTCCTAGTAACAAGAAAGAATCTTAATTTCCAGCCTGTTATACATACAACAAATATAATACAAAGTGAAAACTTAGTATTTTGTTTCAAATGTGACAAACTTCATAGCAAGAAATATATTGGCAATGAAGTATTCCCCTCTCTGAACTGAAATTATGTCAAGTTATCTATAACCCACTGCTAGTTTATTATGTGTACCTTGCTTAATTTTATTTCCCAACTGGATTTCTCTGTCTAATATCATGCCAAAGAATGTCAGAAATGCACTGAATTTATTTCAAATGAAACTAAATTAAAGGACTATTTACTTTTTCCTTCATTTTTTCAATCTTTTTCACAGAGCTCCGTCTCTGGTGCCTTTCTTCTAGTCGAATATGAAAAACAGGGTCTCCTGACCTCCCAATCTGTTTTTCTTCTTGCTTCTCTGCCTCCTTCAGTTTGCTTTCTGCACTGATGCTCTCTGCATGATACATGTGGTATGTTTTCATGACCTGCAAGAGGCAAGAGTCAAAGAAGAATTGGAGCAAATGAAAATATAAAAGTATCTACTGAAAAATCACAGGGTCTTTGAGCAAAATTTTGACTTATAAACATGGATCTTATGGAGATTGAGGACTTTCAGTTGCATTTTTCTTTTCTGATTTATTTAACGGTATTCCAAAGAGGGATTTTTTCTTTAATTTCTCTGATAGGAAAGAGCAAAAGCCATTCTCATTAAATTTCAGTATTCTTATATTCAATTGAAAATCTAAAAAAATGAACAGAACTAAATCTGTGTCAGTACCAAATTTATCGGATACATAACTATCTTCTGGGCTAAGCAACAGCTTGGCTGTGGACATTGAATGTTTGAAAGCAGAAGGATCCCTTCTACACTGAGAAAGGGGGAAGGAAGGAGAGGGAATAGGAAGCTTTGGCCTGGGAGCAAATACCCAGATAGGTGGATGGCTGTCCATGGCCTGGAAAGAAGTGTCTGCCCACTGCACAGCCAGCAGACTGGGCCCAATGTAAAACCAGATGAGAAGTGAAGAAGGAGCTGCCTCATATGTAAGTTGTGAAAATGTTTTCCCCATAGACACAAAGGCATCTTTCCTCTACACACCTGCTGGGCCTGCAGATGAGAGAGCTTGTGTTGCCAGTATGCAAATACATGCTTGCACAGGCCACAAAGAGGAAAAGGGACTAGGTTACCCCTGTCCTCCCTTTCTTCTTCAAGCAAGAAAAGCCTCAGCCTGAGTCCTGTGTAGTAGATACCAGTCAATCACAAACCCACCTCTGCTGGGTAGGGCTGTCTCTGCCCACTTCCACCAAAGAAAGTGTCTTTCTGCCTTCCCCAGACTTTTGTGTTGTTGTTTGTTTCTTTGTTGTCTTAAGTTTAGAGCACTGAACAAAGCAGGAAGGCATCCTCAGTCAGCCAGAGGTTTCCTCTCTTCTTCTAAAAGGTGCCAGAGCTCTCACCAGCAGATATTATCTTTGGGTGGAGGCCATACAAACCATTCACATATTGAAGGACACACAGGCAGGGAGGAATCAAACCAGCTGCTTGTGTGACCCATGGAGGAGACAGTTTTGGAAAGTTGCCTTGAAATATTCCCTTGGGAGAGTGTACTTTTTGTAACTGAGTATTTAGGCCAGCCTAAGGAGTATCCATAGAGCAGCAAAACAGGCAACAGTACAGCTAGATATTGCAATTCACTACAGCACATCTTAGCATGGATTGACACAAACCAACTGCATGCCATGCCAGTGGGTGACTGAACTGATGCTTATTTCAAGTCCTGTACAATGGAAAGACAGACACTTTCAGAGAAATTCAATTTTGCATGACAATACCATAACTGTGTATGCCACTACTTAAGACTGATGCCACCAATACTGAATATGAAAACAGGCAACTCTTCACCAGCTTCCTGTAGTAAGGTAAAACAGTTGGTGACAAGCACTAGAAAGTGGCCCTGTTTTTATTTTAAGAAACATATGCTTATAGCTCTGTGGTGAAAAAAACCAAACTGCGTGGAGCAGTACTCAAGTGTTATTGCTGCTGCTCCTCTAGAGCACACTGTGCTCCAGGGTCCAAGCAGAGTGCAGAGCTCCCTGCCCAAACACTGCCAACACCCGCTGGGAACAGCTGCTGCCCCACCAGCTCACATCTGCACGGATGAGGCAGAAAAAACTCCCAGAGACAGACAAAGCTAGGTTAGGAAGAGAAGGCAAGCCCACAGGGCTGAGGTCTGCAAGGTTCCCAGTTTAACCAAATAGCATGTTCAGTCTCCTGTTTCGTGCACTGCTCCAAAGACACTCCTAAAGTTGTTGATAATCAATACCCAGGGAGCTTAACTCATACAGCCACATGGAAACAAATGAATTACTGCAAAGAGAAGAAAAGGACTTTTAAAAGAAATGGTTTATATAATAAAACAGAGAAGCACAGAAGGTGATATGGCTCTTATTAAAAATGACAGGGAAAGGAAATGAAAAGCAAGGTTGTGCCCTTTTCTTTTGCCCTTTCCATTCAAATCTTTTAAGTGTTTCTTTATATAAGGCTAGAGGTGTTTGCTTTTATTTTTTATCTTCTGTTTTGTGTCATATCTAGAGACTTTTTAGATGGTGGGACAAGACTAACTTATGTGTCTTACCACCTAAAAAAAGTTATTTTCTTTTGAACTCTGCCTGCGGAGGGAACTATGGGCCCTGATGGAATTAACCCAAGAATTCTTCGAGAGCTGGCTGATGTCATCACAAAACCTCTCTCAGTTTTTGAGAAGTGTTGGGAATTAGTGACATCCAGGCTGACTGGAAGCTGGCAAATGTTGCCCCAGTTTCCAAGAAGGGCAAGAAGGGTCTCCCTGGAAACTGCAGGTTTATCAATCTCACTTCAGTGCCTGGTAAAACTATGAAGAAGATTATTCTGGGAGGTATTGAAGAACACCTGAAAGACAATGCAGTCAATGGTCACAGCCAGCACAGCTTCATGACAGGGAAGTCCTGTTGATGAAACTTGATTTCCTTTTATGGCAAGGTAATCCAATAGTTCCCACCAAGGGAAGCCAGTTGACGTAATCTTGGATTTCAGTAGATCTTTCAATACTGTCTCTCAGAGTATCCTTCTGGATAAACTGTGCAGCACACAGCTGGATAAACACATCATGTGACAGATGAGCAACTGGCCTATTCACTGGACATAGTTATAGTGAATGAGGCGACATCAGACTGGTGACCTGTCACTAGTGGGGTTCTGCAGGGCTATCTTAGGTGCTCTTCAACATCTTCATTAATGACTTGGATTCATGACTAGAATGGATACTAAGCAAGTTCACAGCTGATACAAAACTGGAAAGAGCTGCTGACTCCCTCCAAAACAGGGAGGCCCTGCAGAGAGACCTTGACAAATTAAGATAACTGGGCAATCACCAACCTCATGAAGTTCATCAAAGGAAAGGTGCTGGAACTCTGCACCTGGGATGGGGCATCCCTGGATGAATGGACCAACTGGGGAATGAGAGGCTGGAGGGCAGTGCCACAGAAAGAGACCATAGGGCCCTGATCAAGGGGAAGCTGGATATGAGTCCGCAGTGCCCTGGCAGTCAGGAGGGCCACCCATGTCCTGGGAGGCATCAGGAAGAGCATCGCCAGGCAAGC
The DNA here is from genome assembly GCF_026979565.1 of Vidua chalybeata. Lineage (NCBI taxonomy): Eukaryota > Metazoa > Chordata > Aves > Passeriformes > Viduidae > Vidua > Vidua chalybeata. The sequence continues at coordinate 40,067,165 of NC_071534.1, forward strand.
AAGGGAGGAGACGGCCTCATCTTAAGTACTGTGTGCAGTTTTGGGAGCCACAATAGAAGAGGGATATAAAGCTACTGGAGAGCGCCCAAAAGAGGGCAACAAAGATGGTGAAGGGCCTGGAGGAGCAGCTGTATGAGGAGCGGCTGAGGTCACTTGATCTGTTCAGCCCGGAGAAGAGGAGATTGAGGGGAGAGCTCATTGCCATCTGCACCTTCCTCATGAGGGGCAGACACTGATTTCTTCTCTGTGGTGACCAGCGACAGGTCCCAAGGGAATGGCCTTAAATTGTCATGAGAAGTTTAATTTGGATATTAGGAAAAGGTTCTTTACCTTGAGGGTGGCTGGGCATTGGAACAGACTCCCCAGGGAAATGGTCACAGCACCAAGCCCTGCCTGAGTTCAGGAAGTGTTTGGATAACACTCTTGGGCATATAACGTCACTCTTGGGGATGGTCTTATGCAGGGCCAGCAGCTGGATTCAATGATTCTTGAGGGTCCATTCCAACTTAGCATATTCTGTGATTCCGTATCAAATATATCTCAAAGTTTTCTAACTGCATCTCAAAGAATCTAAGTGGTGAAACAAGGATTTGTTCTTCTTGACAAAAGCAGTAAACATTGAAGTTCTTAAACTATCAGATTAGGCATAAATGTCCTTCTGCAGTGGCTGACACTTCAGCTTGCCTCCTAGTTGAAAGAAGCACTCCTTGAAGGAGTACAAGTGTATCACTGTTCTCACCAATGTCTCCACATTGACTCCACTAGTTTCACATCGCCTAGGAGTATTTCTTCCTCTCACTGCTTGCTTACAGCACGTGCTATCAAATCCAGAGTGTCTCACTCTACGCTGATTGATAGGCAAGTTTTGTGGGAGAACTATATGGAACTCGTAGCCTTCATGGGGAACTAAGACGTATACTTGAAATCCATGTTCTCACAACAAACTCTGCACAAGTTCTTGGTACAAATGGCTTCCTAAATAACTAAAATTGAAAAAGAAGTCCTTTCTCTGTATTCACAGGGCTGGATATCAGTCAGAGTCAGTCCTACCCAAGCCTCACTGACTTAGGAGTCAATATAGACTCTGTAAAGAGTAGTGATCAGCCTAGGCACATGACTCCTGTCCAGTTTGTTATATTGATAGCATGCTTATCTCATGCACTAGTGACATCATTATTTTGCAAGCCTTTGGGGAAAATGTCTTAATGATTTTTTAGCCTTTTTCATGATGTATCAATGCTCTTTTAAGAGCTGATATTGCAGCAGCTGAACTTAATTTGAGAAAGCATTAGAGAAACACATATGGAAAAACAAATGGGAACAAGCTAGGGAGTTGGCTTCCAAGTATTTCAGTGCATACTTCCTCAACAAAGTGGCTTAGAATTTGCTGGCTAAGTTGCATATATGATTCTTTCCCTTAACACTATGTAATCTTTTTGTCTTGGAGTTTTTAACACTGTTAGATGTTGTTAAACACAGTAACAGGCTTTTCTAAGTAGACTTATTGTATGAAAAATTCTGAGATTTGCAGGCCTCCGACCTGTGAAAATGCAACAGATTCACAGGTCTGTTATTCAAACTATGAAACAAGTAATAATGCTTCTGAAATGTCCACCAAACTGTTGAACCAACAGACCATCCTGTGAGGACATCCATCAGTGAACTGACTTTAGTTAGTCTCCAAGGTGCTTACTGATGAGGCATCAAGTATGCACTGAAAAAAGAGAGCAAGGTTGTAATTTTGCAGATGCTGAACTGTCATCATGATATTTGCTGCATTTCTCCACTGTAGTGAACCAGCATTGTTAAATGCATACTAGTACCTTTCTAAAATTAAATACTGAGTTTATCTCCTATTAATTTGGTAGGTTTATTCTGCTGATCCAGTGATGTAAAATATATATTTGTCAGATCACTGTGTCAGACTAAAAGCAGATGAAAAAGATTATGTTACTCTAACTACGTACTCTCACATTTGTAGGTGACAGACTGTTCTCTTGGTAGCATAAACATCTCCATTCATGCGCAAAAGTTTCAGCATCATTTGTAAGAGCTCAGCAAATAGGTTTAAGGCAGAAGATAGTATTTATCACAAGGAAGGGCATACTAGAGTACATCCTTAGATAGGTATTTTATTTTACCCTACAGTTGTTATCTAGCCAAATCCATCAACAAGATAGTAATTAGCGCTATACTTCTATGGGCCATAAGTGAAGAATGTTACCAATAGCAAGGGACTAGCTTTCCTTCTTCTCTACACGCATACTTCTTTTCTAGAAAACTCAAACCAAGGCAAAACTGAAAGCTACACAGTTAAAATATATTGAAATTACTGTGTTAACATGTACTTTATTTTTATAATAAAACTGCATAATTAAGAGCTCTTTCACAGTGTTTCTTGGGAAATAGTAATTTCCTAGCTCATCCCTGGTGTATTTATCATGTTTGAATTGTTTTAAAATTGTCTCTGCTAAGCTGTGAGTTCTTCTCAGAAGGCGGAGTCACAAGGATTTCATTAAATTGGTTTAGTTAGTGCTCTGCACAAGAAATAAGCAAAATCTTATGCCAATTTTACCACACCAGTGGCCTCTAGCAGTTAAGCAGGCTCAGTATGAGCTGTTGTCAGCATCCTGTTCACTGACTTCCAAGCCAAACTCTGCTGTGGTTTTAGGAATTGTCACTTATATATTACTATCAACACAGGATTACTGATTTCACCTTCTCAGATCTCTGATGTGCCACAGTAAATGGAACTTAACTTCTTGAAGAGGAATCAGATTCTGTATTATTTCAGCGAAGAAAAAAAGAAAATCTGGCAGCAACTACCTTGAAAAACTAAACAGCCAGGATTTTTCAAGAGTAAGATAAATCAATGGAAAATGCAAGTGGCACAGCATCCCTGTCTTTTTTTAACATCCAAGTTGCTTTGGACTGTCCCCACTTTTTCCTTTTTCTGAGCACTTTACATTTGCATTGCTTGTGAAATGTGTGATGCCAGTAGGATTAATTTGGAAGGCCAAGCGAGAGACATGAAGATACACTTTTATGATGTGCATCACTTTTCTACACCATTTGCCCTCAGCCTTATTACTGGAACAGCTTTGTATTTTTAGCAAACCTATGACCTTCCTGACATCTTTACAGGACATATATGAATATGTCCTGACCCCTAAGTAAGTCCAGTGAAGACCTCTCTCCAACACAAGAGAAGTGTCCTTCTGTTCCATGTCATTCTCCATCATTCAAATACTACTGCTATATAGCAGTACTTGATCTGACACAGCAAGGTATTTTAGCTTCCCAGAGAAAGAGAAGAAGAGTTTGACTGGGGAGTTTTCTCTGTTGCAGAGATGATTTATTACAAAGTCAATAATCTGTTGCCTCTTCAAGTCAACGTGTAAGAAGATTTCTAAATCAATCAGTTCACAAAAGAATAAACCAAACATCTTCCAGCTTTCAGTTTGACCAACTTTTCTTCTTGTAAATGCCAGGAAAAACTCCTATCTGTGACTCCACACAACTAACTGAGCTCCCCTTTCCCCATCCCCCATCACTCAAAAGGTGTACCTCATTGTAGTTTCTATAGCTTATATTCTTATCTGAAACATGGGACTGATTCCTGGCCTGCACTGGCTGAAAGTGGGGTAAGGAAAGGAGTAAGGGAGGAGTGCAGCTGCTGGGATGCTACAGACCTGAAAATACCGACTGTCTGGCCATGGAGAAACCAGGCATAGTTTTAAGTATTTGCCAGTCATAATTTACTGAACTTGGAAAGATACAAAATGAAGCTTAGCTATTAAATTGATTTTAGAATGATATTTTCAGTCCTAATTTTAAAATCCATGCATAAAATACTGAAAATTGAAAATACAGAGTTTTAAAATGCATTTTTATGAGTGGTAAAACATGTCCAAAACCTATGTAATGTAACATTTAAAAAAACCTTTACATAGAAGAGATGGAAAATTAGAAACAAAGGTTTCCCTTACAAAATTCTGATTATTCCAACCAAATAAGCCTGCTTTGTTCTGAGAACATGTGAAGTTGTGGTTCACCCACTTCTGTTCTTATTTTTTCAACAATCCTGTACATGATGTGTAGTTTTAATGAGGACAGCACAAGCTAAAAGCCATAATTTACAGAATTTTGCTGTAAGATAAAGCATGATGATAAGAAATAACCAGATTATTAAACCTTCTTCATACATACTAAAAGCTCCAATACTTACTCCTTATTCAAAGGCTTTAGAGATATTTAAATTCCAATACACATCACATTCTAAGTTACACTTCATGAAGGTACCTTTCCTTTCAAACAAACAGAACTAAGTAGCAGGGAGAGATGTCAGTATATTACTCACAGATTTCATAATAATTTGCTTTTTTTTTGACACAATGATTTATCTCACAAGAGACAGACTTTTTTTTTTAATCCCCCCCCCCCTTATAAATCATGGGGCAAACAAGTAGGTGACATTTCCTTTTTGTGACTGAGAAATGTCACTGCTGGAGATTAAAACTGTCAATACTTGTTCCGAAAGGCCACTATGATCTTATTCTGTACACAGTAAGTGTCATAAAGAATTAAAAACCTGTCAATGAGGTCCCCATCTGTCTAGATACTGTTCTATCTTTATGTACATGAACAGATATAATACACAGATATGATGATGACCATTCTAAACATTCAAGCAGTGAAACAGATGCTACTCCACACCATATTGTCACTTTATTATGTGTGGGCTTTATTTAGCTAAATGTGGACATGTACAGCTGACCAAGCCCTTTGCAATCAATGAAAAGCTGGACAATGAAGTTAACAGTACAGATCACTTAATCTGAAGCAGATTCTTGCATCTGATTAAAAGGGTCTCATCTGCCCATATTAGATTTCCAGGGACTTCAGCTGGACCACAGATAGCAGGCTAAGATCCTATGCTAAGACTGCAGATGTCTGAAAATCAGGTAAAGTAGATTCCATCCCAAGAAACCATTTTGCAACAGTATCCTGACTCAAACTGTGGACAAATTCAGAATTTTTATAACATAAAAAATATTCCCATTTAAAAAATAAATCTTAAATTCTGAGAAAGGAATTAGCATGCACTGAAAGCCATAATACGGAAGTTAATACCTGATACGGAAGTTAATACCTGATTAAATCTGATGGTTATCAGTGTGCAGACACAGCACTAGTGTGAAGAAAAAGAATGAAAATACCAAAGTCCAGTCCTGCAGATTTTCCGTGGTACTTCAGAAAAGTATTTCAGCAACATGCTTCACTGTTTCCCTACCCTGGGAGCACAGGCACTAATCCCAAGCCTCGCCAGACACTGGAGTTATGCAACTGTTTAATTGAAACAAGGCTGTATCTTCAGGGCTTATTCAGCACTGAAGTCCCACTTGTGCCATGGCTCCTGCAGCCGCTGATCCCCTGCAGCTGTGTGAATTGTCTGCAGCTATCGCAGAAGCTGATCCCAGAACATTTCACTGACTACAGGCCTCAACCAAGAAGGCTTTGCCGTATCGCACCCTACCAAAATTGTGGTGGTTTCAGATGAAAAAAACCCCAAAGGAAATCCCAAACAAAAAAACGGTGGTTTAGGAAGGCTTTGGGAATCTGTGTCCATAACAATTAAAAAGAACTCAGGACAGAAAGACAAGATAAATTTTTTTGGATCTCCTTTTTGCCATCTAAGTTGCTCTGGAGTTCAAATGTTCTTCAATCCACCCACTGATGGCTGCACAATTTTCCCTAGGTCAAAAGAAAAATCACCAAAATGCACAAAAGCAATGTTTGGGCTCTGCCTGTGGAGAAGTGATCATCGATAGCTTCCTAAACTTCCTAAACTTCACAAATGTTTCTTGATATTAATACTGTAGGTTTTCTTATGGTCCTCCAAATCTTGAGGATGGGGAACAGAGCTGTCTAGAGATTGTTATGCAGGGTACTGGAGCATTTATGTTTCAGTTCTTTCCAACAAAAAGAAAAAAATTTAAATGTACAACTTCCTGAATGAGCAGAAATAACAGGCTTTTATAAGAGATGCACATCACCAATTCATCTTAATTCTACAGCTGTGTTTCAAAAAAAGTGTAATTATTGCTTCTTCTTCACAACATACCTCCTCAGAAAATAGCTAGAGAAATAGTTAACAGGTAGATGAGACATTGTTTTGTAGTACCAAGTTATGTAAATGGGTTTCTAACAAGAAAATAGGTTCAGACCTAAGTTCTCTCAGATTTTTCTATGGATTAGCAGGAGCTTGCCAGAATGTTCACAGTGGTTTTTTTCTTGATCTCTCTAGATGGTATGGGAAGTCAACAAAACCCTCTGTTTTTCTTTTCATTATTTACGTATCCCAGTCAGGGATGGGGAAGGGCACATAAGTAACATTTAGATAGCACAGCACTGGATCTGCAAACACCTATGATTTTTACTGAGTGTAGTCCACAAGTCAAAATAAGCAGATGGCAGCATGGACAAAAAGAAAGCAGTTTGCTCTGGTAAGCCCCGAGTAGAAATGTCTCATTAATAAACAATAAAGCTTCTAATAAACTGGCTTACCAGAGTCTGGGGGAAAAAAAGGGTTGAAAGTAAAGAGTAATCCTGAAACCATTAGCATATGTATTTTAAATACATGAGTCGTCTTTTCAAAAATATAGTTTAGGCTTGTGTAAAAGATAAAAATAAGTAACTCCACTGGGGGTAACTTAGTCAATGAAAGTCCACTTAAAGCTTACAGAAAGTAGTCTGATATGGAATTTGTATAAGATAAGCTAAGTAAGTAACCGTACTTACTGTGTAAAGCTCGTTAAGTACTTTCATTAAGTCTTCATGAAGCTGAAATGAAATCTCTTTACTCTGTAATTAAAAAAAAAATCATTAGAAAACAGCATATAAACACTGCAGCATACATTTGTTTCTTGATATTTATACTCATTGCTCATCCTAGACAGTGAATGCAATATTGCTTACAAAAACCATTCTGAATTACAGTACACTAAAAAGAGTGATTCAGGGATGCAGAGGCAGACAGATAACATCTGGACATAAGACACCTAAAAAGAAACCCAGAAGTAATTTTAAGGTATTTTTCCCATAAAGCATCAGGAAATTAGGTGCCAACAGAAAGGGGGAAGTTCAAGATTAATGTTTTTAGTAGAACAAACTGTGTACTCTTTTATAATTGCTATTATACATACAAAACCTAAACCATGCAGAATGTGATATTCTAGAGGGACATCCTGCCCAAATTTACATCTAGGATAGTCTTTGTTTCTCAGCACATACAACTATCTAAATATTTACGCAAGAAATAATTGTGGCTCCTCTTTGAAACAGATACCCAACTGCATAATATTCCACAGAGTGGGCTGCTGAATCAGCTTTGTTTAGCTTTTCTGGACTGTGACTTTACTTTCATTCTGATCCAGAAAAAAAGAGAAATGCTTAGCAGCAGTTATTATCAAAGCAAATATGTCAAAACAAGAGTATTTAACTGGAGTCTCATTGAAATATATTCCTTTGTTAGTTTTCCACAGCAGTTCAATCTAATGAAAATGGTGGCAACTGTGCAAGAGTTGAAGGCATTTGTATCGCAGCCTTTGGAAAACAGTTACAGAATAGAGCTAAGGGACTTGGCAAACAGCCTGGCTACACTTCTTCTGTGATGCTCACTCAGCATTCCAACATCCATGCTGGAAACATGAGATTTTTTTTTTCCTGTGAATAAATTGATAATTAGTCTGGCTTCTAAAAACTTCAACAGCATGATAGATAATGGCCTTAGCTATGAGAAGTACTTTGTGTTTGTACAGAAGCCAGAGGAAAATCCTCAGGGACAACTCATCTCCAAAGCTGCTAACGTATACTTGGCCATCACTAAAACACCTGAAGGAATAATGGTTTCTGAATGAGAATGTGCAGCACAACGTCCACATATGAGGAGAAACCACATCACACATCCCACCCACTGTGTCTTCCAGGAGGATGAGATACATATGGTAGCTCAAACAGAAAAAAATTTTTGGTATTTTTTCCTCCTGCTCCTACTATCCTACTTCAACTCTGGGCAGTATTTTAAAGCATTTGTCATATCACTTATCAGTATACACTCCAATCCTTATATGCAAGATGGTTTTACACTGACAAGAAGCTAGGATAAAATTTTAAAAAACACTTCAGTGAAATTCCTGTATTCCCAAGGGCATTAGCTGTAGTAGCTAAGGCACAGTAAGACAGCTGCCCTGAAGTGGAGATACACAGAATTATTTGAAACTTTCCTTATGGTTTATACTTTTGAAAGACTGATATTTTCATGAGGTATGCGTTAGTTCTGAAGTACCTAGAACACAAGGCTTATTACTTCCATTTCTTTGCACGTATCAGATTATTTTCCTTTAATAAGAAGGACAAAATTTCCTATTTGTAACAGTAGAGTGCTTATGAAGAACTGGAAAAGTACTGCAGATTTGCAAGCTGCTGCAGGGAAATGCTGTAAAATCTTTAGCAAAAATTCTGAGTTGCTTTTCATTGCTTTACATTGGCACCCTGCCTTTAAAAGTCAGCAGCGCAGCTCTAACACAGCTTACACATCTCCTCAAAGCTCCAAGCAGAGGCCACCTGTTAATTCTTGGACAGCTGCTTCTATAGTGCTGAATATGAGTGGTTTTTTAAATTAGCAGAAAGAAGGGCAAAACATACAAATAAGATGTTTGACAGTAAGATGAGAGCATCCCCATGTGGGAGGAAACTCTAGATGAACTCCAGATTCAAGCAATATATCCCTTTCAACTGTTGCTCACAGCCATATTGAGGCTGATGAGAAGTCAAGCCCCAAATATACAACAGCAATTTGTCACCAAATGACACAAGCAAAAACGACGCACCACAGCCTTGGTCATGATGAAGAGACTAATTTATTTTTTCTGACTCTAATCTTTTATAGTTCTCAAAAGATGCTAGTGGATTGGAGGGTGAACGTGCTACCTCTCCAACGACACTAGACAAACTACCTGTACATCAAATTTCTCCACCTCTATGAAAGAATGCAAAACAATAAGTTATTTACAGAAAGTTATGTGAAAAAGTTCTCTACAAGAATGTAAACTCAGAAAGCTTTAGAAAACTCTTGATAACTAGAGCAACAGCAATTCTGAGGCAGGATGCCTTAACCTGGTAGTGCAAAAGTTTGTTTGAGAAGCTGAGACAGAAAACTCCGAACCAATTTTTTCTTTACCCCTTGAGATTTCACTGTAAGCAAAGCACATGCAGTTCACTGAAGGATGGACCCTTTTTTTCTCCTCTTAATGCAGTCCCCCCTTGATGCAAGCAGACACCAGATGAGCTGAGGATTTGGTGAATGATCACTATTTACTAGGACCCATTTTTTCCCTTTGCTCCTTTCAAGCTCTGTCCAGCACTGAAATACCAGCAGTCCAGCCCTCAGGATTTACTGGCTATCACGCATACATGATCTTTTCCAGGGCAACACAGTGATCAATGGTAAATTTGAAAGTGAATGGAAGAGATCACAACAAAGAAAGATGCTTTTATAGAAGGACAATAAGCTTTAAAATGGAAAGCAAAAAGAGAAGGAGGAAGGTGACCAGCAAAAAGAGTGAAAATTGGGAAGTGACAACCAAGCAATGCCACACAATCACAAAGGAGTCATCCCTTCACAACTTCATCTGTGGACTCCAACTAGCAGAGGATGGCTGCAGTGATGGATAACATTTCAATTGATTTCAATTCTGATGAAAGATTTTGTAGGAATTGTCCAAAAAATCAAGAAATTTGGTTAAACATAACAGTATAAAAGGGATTTATTTTTCAAGAACAAACGCATTTTTCTTTACCATTTAGGATCAAGAAACACTGACTTGAGTGGCAAGCAATATGGCTTTTAGTGTGTAATATATGGCATGTTAGAGCACCAGTTAAGTGAATTTATTTTCAGTGGTTAATTGCTTTCCTATTTCTTGTTTATGCCACCTATTCCCTGTAGTAGGGTTCAGCATGTGTGAATGGTGTGCTCCTCTAGGAGCCTGTCCCCAGGGTACCCAAACAACAGAAAGTAAGATGCAGCACACATTTTCCCAGAGCTGAGTTGATAGCTCTAATCAGGCTATTAAAATCTGACAAACAATCACTGAAGGTGCTTATTTATTCACTGCACCCCTGAGACACACACTAGTACCTATTAATCAAAGAAACAAAGAAGATAATACAAATATTAGAGCACATGCAAATTCCTGCTAAAAATATTATATATGTTACTCATCTGGTTCAAGACATTAAGAGACAGTAATGGTTTTTTTTCACCTGATATCAGCATAGATCATACATATGCAATGGACAAGCAAATGTACCTAAACCCTCCTTTCAGTATGCACTCAACTTTTAACACATCACTAGTCCTACTGGTGTTACCAAGATTTGTATTTCTAGATAAAAGTCTGAGAAACTTAAAATTTGATTCCACATTAATATATTTTCATTGAAGTCAGTTAAATTTTTTCCCATACATTTCAGTTAAAGCATAATTTGGCACTCCAGCTTTACTCTTGTTTATTTTAACTGAAATTTGAGGGCCAGTCCAGCTCTTCCTAGAACTCTTTAAGTGTCTGTTTTGAGCATACACAAGTTAACATCATTTAAAGAAAATATTCTGTGCCTATTGCTTTTAAATAAGTCTGCTGCTGGTCCCTGCGGGAAGTGAAGTGCAAACCCTTCTTTTATGGGGGTTTCATGAGCTGCGTGACACTAACATAGACAACTCAGTAGAATTCTGTCCCAGACTTGCCAGTCTATAGCAACAAACAGCTTTGCTATCCTTTTAAACATTTAAATGTTTAAGAAAATGATGCAAAAAAGTAATGTGCCACATAACACCAAACAGATTCAGTAGGTAGTCATATTCCTTGTTAATAGCCAGATTAAGGAACTAAAATATTTATTGTGCTTGGTTTCTCCAACATCTTCTACTGTAAACATCAGAAGATATGTTCATCTTGGCTTATGTAGATTTCTGTCCAAGGAAAATACATGTTTATAAATTATAAATATACAAATGTGCTTAAGGATTTTGTGAGTATGTGTTTATACAGTTGATTATTACTGCTGGGGTAACCAGATTCACTGCATGAAATATTCTGCATAATACTTTTCCCTTCTGCTTGACATTTCTCCTTATTACTTTATTCTTTAATTGTCCCCATGAGGCCAGATACCCCATCTGCCTGAAGAAACGTGCAAGCATGCAAGGTTTGAACTCTGCTACTTTATTTTTGTAATTTTATGTGCAGCATGAAAGCCAGGCATCAACAGCAATCTTACTGCTTTTACATGCCAGCAACTAAAGAAGAAGAAATTAGGTGCCTATCTGAAAGTATGAAGCCTGACATAATGTCTTCCAACAAATGCTACAAAATCTATGTGCTAGATCCTATCTTTGTCTTGCATTTAGTACATTTAAACAGATGCCAGTTCCTGACCCCTGGGAAAAAAGAATGACAAATAGCTCCTGGGCGAACAAAATTAATTAATATCAACATGTTAAGGAGGCCAGACTAGACAGCAAAGTCATATACAATCAGGTACTTGAATACAACACACCCAGTCCCATCAGACCATGTAAGGCAGAGCCAATAGGGATCATTTCCCCAAAACAATCCAAACATCCAGAGAGATGCATAAATGCATACAAAAGGAAAAACAGAATGATGAAAAACAGAGACTGAGACAAGGACAAAGTACAAAGGCTATAAGGAGCGAGGACACCCTCACCACTACTGATTTTATCAGATCATCATTGGCTATTGCACACACCTTTTACAGAACAAGTAGAAAAAAGAGCTGCTACAAACTTATGGCTTGTACTATGCAAAACGTAGGAGAGGTAACAAAACAATACGCAGTGGAAAGCATGGCTGGGAAAGGAGGAAATGATTGGATCTTTTCTTTACTACAATTCAAGCTGAAGTCAATCTTAAGATACAAATTCAAGCCACACTCCTCTAGAAAATGTTGGGCTCACTTCATAGAAAAGTTTCACTTCACACACCCACCAGCAAGATGGAAAAAGTCAGTAACGTCTACCATTGAGAAGCAGAATGGGAAGTCCCATCCTCTTGGAAGGAGAAAGGGGGAGAAAAAAAGAGGGAGTAGAAAGAGTCAAGAAGTTCAGAGTGATTATGACTTTGCTGTTGTCTCCCCTTATCTTGCCTGTGGGCAATGGGGCAATCTACCCTGAGACACTTTCCCTTTCTGCAGCAGGAAGACTGAGGCTTCAGAGCAGCACAATGAAGATCTGTTCTGATCATCTGCTTGGTGTATGTACTTACACTCCACACTTGGAAATGGAGTAAAGCACCTTGCTGCTACAAGACTCTTGGAGAACTAAAACAAGGTAAAAGTAGTGATGTGTAAACCATTAGATTAATAAGCTGTAAGATATATAAAGAAAGATCTAATCATTGAATACAGAGAAGCTTGACTAACTGGTATTTGTAAAATATAGAATCACAGAATTGTAAACATTACATGCTCTTGTGTGCAATGCTGTGAAAGCCAACAGAATACAGATATTTCCCATTCTTGATCGTGGACTGCAGTAAGACACTAAGGACGCACTTTTTAGTCTATTTTTAAAATCTTCATATTACTGCTTTTCTTGTTGTTCATATTTATTACTTAGAGAGACAGTACATATTTCACAGAACAGTATGATCAGATTCCAGAGTAGAAGTATCTGTAGGACATGGTTTGTCTCTACTTTAATCCAGAATCTGTGAACAGTGATCAAATTCCATATGCTTTCACAGGGATATGACACCTATTGAGACTGATTATACTTTTCTCTGACACTATTTTATTCTAAATACATTTTTTTGGAAAGTAATCTGCAGAATCACAGAAATTGACAGAAATTGCTTAAATATGCTATTTGATGTTAAAAAATCTCCAACAAAATCAATGCCATTTTCTTCAGGGAGAATACAATTTTGATGGATGACAGACACTGTTGGCTGTCACCTTTCTCACTCTAAGTGCAGCTTCTCTTTGCCCCTGTGACCTCTTTCCTGCAAAGAGAACTGTAGCAGAGTACATGTGCTTTGCATTTGATCATTATGTAGTTCTGTGAGTACCTTAAGTTAGACTGCTCATTCACATCTCACACAAATTATCACAGGAACATGGAAGGGTTTGGGCTGGAAGAGCTTCATCATCAGTTCTGCACCTGGGAACTAACAGCAAATAAATCACCAGTACTCTGCAGCAAGCACCATAGCAAGAACTGTGCACACTGGGGCTCAGTGGAAATACCAACCTTCTGCAACAAGTACTGAGCCTGACCAAATGTCTTAAAAATGTGTGCTCAGAACTGATACTGGTGAACAAGCACTGCTGCATTCAGTCCATGTGCCCACGAAGCTCACTTATATTATACCATACTGAGGTGCTACATGTCTTCCTGCCACCCTTCCCCTAATGTTATGGGACTGGCTCCGATCCCTGAACACAGCCTTTGCTTAGCTCACTCTGCCCACACTTCTCCTCAGCTGTCAGCTGTTTGACATGACACTCTCACGCTGAGTGTCAGCTTGCAAACCCAATGAAAGGTAGCAAAGGGCTGCTGAGGATCTGGGCTCTACTAGTGTGAGCTTCAGGTTATACACAGCAGGACTACCTCAATTTCCCTGCTCTTCTTTCCCCTTTAGAAAATACAAGTTAGGAATAAAAAAGCAAGAGCAGCTGCTTGCTCTTCTTCAAGAAGCTAGAAAGAGAAAATCTGAAATGTTGCACCTGCATGGGAACAACATAGAGGACAGAGACAAGTTTATCAGGGAGATGGGACAATATGCCTCCTGTTAACACACTAAAAATATCCACATATTTTCCTCCTTTTAACAGACAAGCTGCAGCAATCTCCATTAATAAATTATGAGTGAATATAAAAGGACACACGCTTCTCCACTAAAACCTTTAATAATATACCATTGTACAGTCCACCTGGACAGAAGGGAAGGAAAAGCAAAATTTCTAGCGCCAAAGAACTGAACTATGCTGAAAGCAAACAGGCTTGTCTAATAATGCACATCTATTGAAGAAGATATTTCTGAGACATAAGCAACTGGAAAACTATTTCAGATCCAATAAAAAAAAAAATTCTACTGGTTTGCAACTCTGAGATATCCGCACATAGACAGTACTGCAGCCCATTCAAATCACTTTTCTCATTACTGGATCAATTTCTATAACTATCTTCCATTTTATTAAATTGAGTGGTTAGTAAATTACAGTTTTAAATATCAGACATATTATATGAACAACTCATTACTGATTGAGAAACTATAAACTTCAACTCTGTCCATGTTACAGGTTTTAATGCATACCAGGAAGTTTTTAAGTTTTTAAGATTTAAGTTTTTACTTTTATTTCCTCCAAGTACAGTCTATATGCTCCCTAAACGATTCTTCTCCCCAGCCCAGTGCTATCTAGAATTATGGTCGGGTATATGTGAAACCAGCTCCCTGCTTTGAAAACATTAACTTGGGTACTGCCGCTATCATTTCATCACACAATTTACATCTTTCAGCCTTTACTCTTCTTGTATGCCCATTAGTCTTTTGTATGCCCATTGTCTACCAGCATCTCACTGTGACTAATATATATGCATTTATAATCTATTTTTCTTTTGGAACATTTTAACAACAATGACTGCAAACACATTATGTAGATCTTGAGCTAAGGTTGCCTAGAGTGCTTGCTTAGCCCATGAGGGATTTACACACCATGCATGCATTATGAAAATACATAACAGTCATGGACAAGGACAAACATGTGCAGAGACAACACTTAAAGGATCTAATAGAAATACTTACATTATCAAACGTGTATGTTCTTATTTAATATTAGGAAGAAAAGGAAACACTTTTAGGAGAACTGCAGCATATGCTACCAACTTTATGTCAAGGGACTAAAAAGCAAACTCTTGCTTTGTCTTCAATCCGTTTCATTCACAATGAAATTCTTTTTTACAAATAATTAATTAATACAGCGTTACTATTTTGGGAGTCATAAGTGAAAACTGTTTCCTTTCTGCATGGGCAGACAAGTGTGCTTTTTAGAGAAGGACAGGCTTTTTCCCCTGCTTTTTGGATATTTGTGATTCAGCTCTTAAGGTCACCAGCATGTACAGCAGGATTCCAGGCAATTCAGCACTAAGTATTTGCTTTAAGAGACCAGGCATGAAGAATTTATGTGTATGCTAAAACAGATTTTATGCTGTCTATGCTGAATCTTCTCCTCACATGCTATCTATCAGGACACTTTTGCCTCCCTCATGCATCTTATAAGCCCAGAGAGGGGGTTGCAGGAAAGGCATTACCTTCTTGAACATTCTGGTGGAGTCTTCACTTATCTGCATGAATCTCATGATCACATTGTTCAGGTAGATCTCACTCAGTGTTGCATGGTCTTTGCTTTCCCTTCTCACTTGGTTCAGGAGTAAGTACCAGCAATTCACTGGGGACAAGAGGTTCTGGTCTTTCCTGAGGAAGGAAATACACACATGTATAATGTATAGAAATGAAAAAGTTATGTTATTAACTGAAACATCTCACTGACATTTACAGTCGTAACTTGTTACATAAAAATAGCTACATCTGAACAGTCTATCCATTCTTGGGATAATTCAGGTTAGGCAAGCCTCAGATGACTTTTAAGACACATGAGGCAGTTCCATGAGGCATAGATACTCTGCAAACCACCTGAAAGTATAAAATATCTTGCCACAAAGCTTAGAGATGGAGTACATGTAAATGTTCAAAATCAATAAAGGTCACTCCTGGAAGAGTAACAGTAATTAATTTTTGACATTAGAAATAAACAAGCACTGGAAGCACAAACCAAATCCTTCATGAGCAAAATTGCAGGTTTAGCTGTTTCACTGCAGAAGAAAATATCTCAAGCATCCGTATTCTGTGAGAAATGCTCATAAATTCACAGCATTCATAAATACACTGCTACTGCTAGTCCTAGATGTGTCAATTACAAGACAAAGTGCAGGACTGGACTTTTTCCAGTGATCCAATTCTGAATTCCCATGACAGATTTTTTTGCAATGCAGGCCCACTCCCAGCTTTAATGTAGCAAGAAGTGAAATCAAAGCTGACTTCTCATTTATTTTACACAAGGCCAAATAAAAATACATGTAGTTCAGCAACTATTTCACAGACAAGAAAAACTTTATATAATTTGTTGTATGATTTTATTGACATTTTAGTATAAAGTTTGCTTTTCAACTAACTGCTCCAGGAACTTGCTGTTCTTTTTTTTTTTTCTCTTTTACAGGGATTCTCCTTTAGTTAAAAGGATCAAGCACATGATGATGAAACAGGCAGAAGTGGTGATGAATTGAGGGAGAAACTCCTGCAACTCTTGTCAGACTCTTCTAATAATTAGCTATTCTCATTGTTAGAAATATGGCCTTTAATTCTCATCTAATTGTCTAATTTTAGCTCTGACCATCAGAATCAAAGCAACAAGGAATGATTAACAGACAAACGTATTTTCTTAATCATCAGTGCTTTGCTATGTATCAGGAGTTAAGAAAACTTCCTCCATTTGTTTCAGATAGACATCTTAACAGTGTTACTTCACAGCAAGGGGTTTTATCAGCCAGGTCAGACAACATGAGCACTCCTGAAGGGCCATGCTGATACTACTTGGTCCTCGCTGCTTCTGCATGTCCCAAAGCCAATTCCACAGACTTTCCTGATTGTTCTGGGAGCAATGGTGGGAACAGCTCAGGCCACCAACAACTAAAGCCACTTTTGCTGTAATCTGTTCTCAAAGCAGTGAACTGCAAGAACAAAGCCAAAGGTAGAACTTAAGTCATAACTCCCATACACAGCTGCCAGTCTGGATTTAACATGTTTAAAAACAAGGAAAGATGTTTGTACACACAAGGAAAAAAGATTTTGCCACAAGCAGAATAAAAGCCAGGGCTCTCTCTGAAGTGGTGACACATGCACAAGTTGGTTAGTTCAGAGAATCATTGCGTCACTAACACGAATTTTAAGAATTTAATATTAATGCTCTTTGAACTGTTCAAGCTGTATTTGATTAACCTTTCCTTTGCCAGATATATTTGGAAAAGACTTTTGTCCTGAAACAACAGTTTTATCTGTGTATCTCTAGAACAGCACTGAGTGAACAGTGGGAAAATTATTTTTTGGTTTTACAAACACAAAATACTGTTCTAAATCCCTAAGCATAACAGGGCCAGGCACATGCATTCATTAATCAGCTCAAGTAAGGAAAATAACCACATGAGACTATGTCAGCAAGTGAAGCACATAAAGCATTTCAGAAAACATATTGTCCATGTTATGAAAAGGATATGTTAAATTGTAAACAACGCATAACATTCACATCATCTTTATTCCCAGGAATCAGAGAGGTGAAGATGCAGGAAAGTTCACATGCAACAACAAATCAAAATAGTTTTATTTCTTAATGTCATTCTTGGCCAAAATTGTCTATTCTGTTGTTGTTGTAATGTTGACTGACCTTCATGCAGATGCCTCAAAATCCTATCAACTCCACTAGAAATGAGCACACAGATTTTCAAGCTTTTGGAGCTCTGCATCTCTTCTAGATACTGGCTGTATTTTGGGTGGTTTAAAATCCATATGGTAGGTTAGGGATAATGTTTGTGCAACTTACATTTTAAGAAACTGAAACTACTTGCCAGAAGCTGACATGAGTAACTGCACAGAGCCACATCTAGTATTTAGGCACGCATCTACCTTCAACTGCAATGAGAACTGCTACGCTGCTAAGCAGGGGTGGAAATTTTAAATTTGAACCAGGCCTTTGAACCAGCAACAGGTACAACATGGGGGCCATGGGCAAGGAGGTTTCTCTTACTTGTACTGCTGATGATCTTTTGTACTCCTTGTTTTTGCCATGAACCTCTCTGCTAGTTTTTCCAGGTTTCGGGAATACTCCATCTCTATTTCTGACTTCTTGCGGAAGAAATCCTGCAGATCCTGAAGTAGCTGCACTCTCATTTCAGTCTGCTGCTCCAGGCATTTCTGTTGCTCAACGAGTTGAGCTCGGATCTCTAATGAGAGAAACAAATATCCACTCAGGTCAGTGAAAGCAAATTAATTGAGTGTTACCAACCAAAAATTACAAACACTCCAGTGTACTTCATCCTCACAGCTACACCAGCTGGAGCTGGATTTCAGGTCCTGTGGTGGGACACAGCAGTGGCAGCTCTCACTTCTGCCACCACATGCTTAATGCCCAGCATCCTCCCACCTGCTGTCAGTCTCACAAACCGCTGTGACAGGGGCTCAGGTGAGTCTCCACCTTCCTCTCCCATCCCTCTTCTGCCCTCTGGCACTAGCATAACATTCTGCTTGGAGTGATCTCCTTGCAGAAGGTGGTGCTGCCCTGAAGAATGGCTGGATAAACAAGCACCCTTTGGGCCAGGATCAGCCTGCTGACTGTCAGGTGTTCTATCATCATGTACACCATGGAAACAACCTTGTGATAAACCCCAGAGGCATTATCCATTGTAACTGTGCACAGGTGAGCTTCCATGTCTGCCCTGTCTCTGCCAGGGAGGGAACTGGTGTACTATACATGCATCCAACAATGTTTTACAGCAAATATAGAGGAAAACATGTACCTATATTTAGAGACAACTATTTGAAAATTTGCACAAGGTTCCAGAGACTATAGTATATTTTTTAGTATTAAAAAAATAATAATTTTAGAAGAATCTCAGTTTAGAAGAGTATATATGCTCACAGTTCTCTTCTAGAGAAATAAGGAAAAGCCTCCAGATATCCTACCACTTTTTGCCATATCTGAAATTACTATGTAATAGGGTTTTTATTTTAGAGATTTCTGGGGTTTTTTATTTTTTTTACATTTTGGTTGGTAATATTTTAGCACTTTTATTTCCTGAGTGCTAACCAGTTAAACACATTCTGAGAACATTTAGTCTAAAAAGATCCCTCTGGTTCTTTAGAGTTCATTACACTTTTGTCAGCTGCCCAGGCAGAGTGTACTCCAATACTGTGGAGTAAAATGAGGAGTAAACACTTTCTGACAATAATATATGTGTGTATTTTTTACACTGTTTAATGCTATAATAAGGATTTATCAATAGCAAAACACCCAGAAGTGATGTCCATGTAAATGCAAAATTGTTGTGAAATTTTACTTGATTCCTAGTGACGTAATCATGCTGTGGGCAAAAAGATCCTGGAAATCTTCAAAGCCCACAGCATAGTTTGAAATGGAAGAGCATTCTAAAAGTCATACTAACATCACATAGAACTGCAAACCAGTAATAACATCGAAAAAATTATCTGATGCAACTAGGATCTAATACATCCTTACTGATCTTCAAGCAGGTAAAAAGGCAGAGATTCACTCTGCTGGGATTCAATGTGAATACTGAAATAAGGTAGTATGAGCACAGAAAACTGTTAAACTAATATATTTGCTGAAGGAGGGAGACACTGCAGTATTTTCTTCCAGATCTCCTGTGAGCTACCAGCTGCTGTGTTAATCATTAATGAGACCATCCATTTTTATAGTCTGGGAGGTGAACCAAAAAATTCATGGTTTGGTTTTCACTTCATTTCAAATCAGTTTGTTGGAAAAGAAATCGTGCCTCCAGCAAGGATGAGCCACTGTAATACAACACTGTATCAATGACATTCATGTACACAGAGGAGAAAATCACATCGGAGCTGGAAGGTTAACAACAGAAACAGATGCTCAAGACCAGTTTTCTAGGTGTCTATCACTGTTAATATTGCAGTCATGGAAAATTCCTGTGTATGGGGAACCAGCTGTACAGATCCACTGGTCAGAAGCAGCAATTTTGTCCCTAAGCTGGAGTTTTCACTAAATCCAGATCCATGTACATGGTCACTATATACTTTGGCCATCTCCCTTTCCCACTCAAGATTTTCTAGCAGTTACTTTGAAAGCAGCGTTTTGTACAGAGCAACTATGTTCTGATTATTTTGTAGGTCAGTGTACCTTGCTGCTATAATTCTTTTTTAGGCAGGCTTTTACCATAGCAACAGGAATGAGAAAGATTTTAGAAACAGGAATATATGAATAGAAATACAAGAAACAATGAACAAGGGACAACAGATAAAATATGAGAAACTGCCTAAGCTTTTTGATGCTGTCTGGATTTCCAATGGACAATAGTGGCTTCCTTCAAACTTGTATTTTAGAAAACAAAACTGAAACATGATCTATAAAAGCTGATGAAGATGTACAAGCTCTGAGTAAGGCTGGTAAAATTAGGGGCTCAGGGGGCTGCAGCTTTATGAAGGAAGATTTCTAATTTCTGGTTATTTGAATCTCAGCAAAGAGAAAGAACACATTGATGCCAAAAGGCTAAGCCTGTGGCCTCCTGCTGGAGGAGAAAAAGCGGAGATGTACATCCCACTCATGATAGCTCACCAGTCAGTTCAGAAGTGACTTCAATAGCAGTTCTCCTTCCAGTCTTTAATGTAATTCTGTTCCTCCATTTTTACATTTTACTTTAATAATAATAACATGCATAATGCCATACTGGCAGGCTGAGGAGATGGCAATGAATAAGAAATTGGATCAGAAAATTTTGTGATTTCCATTTTCTGACAAGACCAGTGGATTTAAAAAAAAAAACAACCAACCAACCAACCAAACAACAATAAACCCCCAGAACAAGTACTGGCAAAACAAGCAGGCAGCCTGAGTGCTTGTGTGTGACAAAATCACAACTGTCCAGGTACTATTAACTCTAATAGACTACCCATTACCTACTGCTACAGAAAAATGCACCAAGGCAATGCTATTTTCTTTAACCAGTTTACATGGGTGATTTCCCTAGGGCTAGAAAGAGTGGCATGGAAAATTGCTGCACTGTATTCAAATAAATAAAATCAGTATAGTCCAAACTTGATAGACACAGAGACAGGTGCAGTAAGTAAGAGAAGTGTGCCTGTCTTTACTCTTATTTTGCTGGCACATTTAAATTCAAAGTTGAATTGGTACCAGTCGTAATGGGCAATGACATTGTCCTATTCTGCTCTGCTGAGTGGCTGATGTCAAATTGCCAGGCTATTTTGTGCCAGGAAAAGACCCGTTTAAACCCTGGATGAGTTAACACCTTCTCCTTCTTTCTCTTGGCAGCTTTGAGTCAATGCTCACAGGTTTTCTGGCCAGGGGCAGGCTCAAAAGGAATCCCATCCATTTATACTGCAGTTTTAACAGACTGATCACATCAACTGGAAAAAAAAATTAAATCCACCCTACATTTTGTCCAAGATTTGCACACACAAACAAAGTGAGGAAACAGTTAATGTGATGGCAATTAAATCAATAAACTGAATAAAGTTTTATTTCTAAAGATTTTTATGCTAAAATTTATTTTGGTTATGCCCTCACAGACACCCTCTGCTACAATTCCTGCATTAAATATAAAATTAGATTTTGTTTATGCCAGTTTTGAAAATATAACTCTAACCTTTCAACAAATCTTTATTTCCTTGACAAATGGTTAAATCTGTGCACCATGAAAAGTAAAAAGAGACAAGATTATAGTCACTTTGAAAGTTAAGTCAGACCAGATGAA
The DNA here is from genome assembly GCF_026979565.1 of Vidua chalybeata. NCBI lineage: Eukaryota > Metazoa > Chordata > Aves > Passeriformes > Viduidae > Vidua > Vidua chalybeata. The sequence goes on from NC_071534.1 coordinate 40,088,835, forward strand.
GCCAAACTACTGGTATCACCCAAATCATAATCAGAAATAACTCATCAAGGTTACCTCTTTGCACACAGTACAGTATTACAAATAGTGACTTACATAGCATTGCTGTAACACCCTGTACTACCCTGAAGAACAGGTATGTAACCAGTGACAGGCCAGTGCCCGCCCCCGCCCCGCCCCGAAGGAACCTGTGAAGATACATTACAATCATAATGCTGGCTACACACCGGCATGGAATGAAGTTCCACACACAAAAGCAGCAGGCTCCATCAAATCTCCCCAAAAGGTCAAAGGAAACCCCCTCCTGACCTCAGTAGCTCACAACTTGTAAACACATGGTATTAACCAAATTAACCCATGGACAGACCAACACTGCTCCCTGCTACAGAACTTCCCACTGCAATGCACTGCCTCATCCCTGCCCTGCAGCACTGCAGTGCTCCAGCAATGCTGCACTAGGCTATGCCTAGCCTTTCCGACCTTGGAGACCTTTCAGGCCATCACAAACTCTCTTACTAACTCTCGAGCAAAGCGACTGTAAAGAATGCTTCATGGTGCTACCAACACACCTGCCTCAAGATGCTTCCTGCCTGAGCCAGCCCAAGAGTTGTTGCAGCCTGCCACTCTTAGCTCCCATTTAACTTTTGTGCTTGCAGGGCAGCCCTGACATGGGCTTTGGTGTTTGCTGAAAGCTCTGGAAAATGCCACGGAGCAGGACATGTCTCCCCAGTCACCCCCACTGGCTGCACCACAAGCCTCCCACCCTGCCTGGCAAGGAGCTATATTTAAGTCATGATTACAATTCACAAACTATCCAGACATATTAATCCAGTGGTATTACTGGATAATCATACCAACAGCCTTGGGGCCTCACCCTTCAAAAGATCACAAAAACAAGTAACTCAACAGAACTCTGAGAGTACAGAGGCTCTCACAACACATAGTTATGTTTGCAGGTTTTATCTCTTGGGTAACCAGACAAAGCCGCATCACCTCCTATTTTTATCCAAATGTCTCCATCACAAAAAGAAAAAAAAATTAGATCACTTTTAAATGTCTCAAAAATGCCTCATCAAATGCACTAAAACCAATACATGGTATCTTAGACTTTGCATTTCTAAACCGTTACACTTCATAATTTTTTTACCCCAGTGAGCTATCAACACACATATCCTTCATTGTCATGCCAATGACATCCATATCATATTTCACAGGAAAAGATTCAGACCTTAAATTCAGCCTAGATATCATCTGGCGACCAACATGCATTTGTAATTAAGCAGCTATTGCAGCATTAATCATCTTGCAGTTCCTCCTTGAAGACACTTGAGTTTTATATGCCTCTCATTGTGCCCTAGTTATTCAGCATGAAGAATTGCTCATGTCTACCCCTGCTGCTAGAAGCTGGGGTGCTGCATGAGGGGACTGATCATTTCAGTTTCATTCGAGCCTCTGCCTTTGTAAGGACTTGGTTTTGGCTTCTTTGTCAAGGTGAGCAGAGCTTTGGTCCAGCTGCATGCAGCTGGCCAACATATGAAGTTTAGGTTTTGTTTGAGAAAAGTGCTTATCTCCAGCCCACTGAAGATGCTGCCAGCAGAGAAATCGCAGCAGGAATCACTGAGAGGGGCCTGGAGATGTCCCTGTGCACATCTAGCACTCCTTAATGCCATGTCCCATCAGTGCTCCCACACTTCCCAGGGACATCACTGTTCCTCTCAACAGACAAGATAAAGATGGTGAGAAGTATCACATCCATGGTGGGTGCTCAGACCCAGATGCCAATACTTGTCCCTGAGATACACAGCCTAAAGATGCTAGTGCTGTAAAGTTTTTATTTTCCAGAGACTTGTCTAGAAAGCTATTTGAGTATTTCTATGACAAATGGCAAGGGAAACTCTGTGGTCAGCAGGGAGTCTGGCTCACACTCTCTGCCAAGTCCTTGTTGCCATTTTCTTTGACCACAAGCAGGAAAATCCACTTCAAAAGCCAGGAAATTCCACCAAACTGACAGCTAATGAGAGATGCTGGAGTAAAGATCTCAGAAGCTGATGCAAAAATGCCTTTAAACAGATCATGAGCCTGTACCACAACATTAACCTTCTATGACAGACTAGGGGAGATCAGGAGATCACTTCCCTGTGTTCAGCATGTAAGAAGTGTGGCTGCACACAGTGATGCCCTTGAGCTTCCAAAGGCAGGGCTTCTGTGGACCTTGTTCTACCCTGACTCCCATCAATTTCACTTAGTACATTGAGAATACAGCTTTATATATGTTGCCACTTGAAGTGTGACCTCTGCCATGCACATCCCAGCATTAAACTCAGTGTTTAACTTTGTGCTATTTTCCAGAGAATTCATCTCAGATTATTGTTTGTTTGGGGATTTTGGGGCATGTGGTTGAGATTGCCTGTGACAGATTGCAGTCTTCAGGCTGTAGTGTAGAATTGGATGGGGAGAGAGAATCACTTCTGCTATCTGAAGGGCTGTACAAAGAGTCAGCAATCTGAAGCCCCTGTTGACACCTGTCATACCTCTTTAAAAACTGTAAACCACATTCATTCAAGCACTTTGGCATCCTTAAAGATAAAAAACAATCCTTGTGCAGCCATTAGGAGGAAAGCTGGTGTAGAAGCCATTTGCAGGATGCAGAAAAATTTTTACGGGTCACTTCACTCATCCTGCTCAAACAAAGGGAGCAGAGAAACAACGAATCCTCTCCTTGAAGCTGCAAATTTCATTTCTATACATTCAAGCAAACACATTTCTATCTACTGCAGTCACAGACTGGGCAACAATATATGCCTATGCAGAATCCTGTAACTGGGGGACCCCAGTGGACAGGATTCAGAAAGGGCAGCTGTATCAGGGCACATTCCAGATCCTTTTGAAATGAGAAGACATGTCTGGAAGAGCCAAGAAAATCTCTAGATGTAGAAGAAGAAGCTTTTCTTCTTGTTGTTCTTGGACTAACGCACTCCTGCTATTCACAGCCACAGCTGCTGGTCACTTGGCTGCCTACAGTCCGAGTCTAAATGGAGGGCAGTATGCCAGCTCATGACTTGGCAGGACACTTTTGCCACAATGCTGCTGCCAAGAGACCATGAATTTAAGCAGGCAGTCTGCCTGCGCCACATTTTGAGTGCCACTGCTTTTGTGGCACGCATAATTAAGTGCTGGCACTATGTCCTACCAAACCTTGAGCCTGGCATACTCTGTCCTTGTAGTCACAGGAGCTGGGACTGAGGACAAAAAATTCTGTTCCTCAGAGGAGAGGGAACTTTATTTTGTTCAACAGTAAAAGCTCAGCTCATCTCAAAACACTGCCAACCAGAAGAGTAGAGAGCAAAGGGCAAGATGCCTCCTCTGCATCAACAGTCTGATTCAAGGTCTTTCACCAGAGTGACCAACCCTTATCTCCTGCAGTGGGAGCAGATACTCTCCCAAAAATCCAACTGCCCCACCTCTAGATGAGCAAATCAGTTCCTCAAAGAAAGAGAGAGTGAGAGAGAGAGGAAAAAAGAGTCTGTGCAACTGTCTGCCAAGCAGACAGGTCATCATAAAATATGTGTCTAAAAACCCATTTAGAGCATCTAAACTGTCAAGATCTATGGAAAAACTTATTCTGAAGCTTCTTAAGGGCTTCGATCATCTTTTTTTTAATGCTTGTTAAAGATACCATGAGCCTTTCCTTGCAGTCTTAAATTTTGAGCACATGAGAAAATTAAAAAGATATCAGTATGCCCAAATCTTTCTTATCTTCTCATCAATGACGTATCTGCCAATAGAACAAAAAAATTACTCATGGGTCTCCTCGGAAACATTCTTTGCACAATGTCTGGGAGGCCTGATTAGCATTAGCACTCCATGAGACAAAAAATCCACACAAACCAGGGGGTCCAGTAGGAAAGAAAACCCAGTTTGTCATGATCCAAGCAGTAATGAAAACCTAATACTCTTCATTAGCTTCCTTACTTGTAAACTGGGTGAAATCAGGTTGAATTCCTTCTTCAGCTGCTGCAAGGCTGAGGATGGAGCTGCCTCTGAATAGTGCAGCAGTATCCACTCTGCAACAGACACTGCATCACTTGTCCAACAACACTACCCTGAAATGACTCCAGTCTTAGTATGGGCACATATCCTTTACCTCCAGAGAAACATAAACCTCTCAACCATACAGATATGAGTACAGATTGCATCCAGACCAGCACCATTTCATTTTGCTAAGCTCTACTTATTTGTCACAATAAAACCCTTCCTTCCTTCTTAGTATCTCGGATGGAGTGCTGGCAACTGAAAACATCTGAAGGCTTCTTCTAGAAATGAGATATTGAGAGATGTGCCTTTTCTTGACAAAAAAAAAAAAAAAAAAAAAAATTTCTGAACCTCTGGCAGGTGACATAGCTCTTAAGATGAGAGTTATGCTGGTAGAAGTGCAGGCCAGGAACTCCTGAGCAGCAGGATAAGCAAGAAAGCAAGAAATCTGCACATCAATCAGATGTGCCATCTTCTGTACACTGGTAACTATCACTGTGATAAGACTTAGAAATTAATAACTAGAGAAAATTCCCTCCCTACATCCAGTGAAAATGACTCTCCAAGCATGGCACATCTTTAGGAGGTCAATAAAACATTTTTAGGATGACACACACCCTGCTGCATGTCATAAATAAGAACATGCATTTGACCAAGACATGACTTTCAGTGACAGCTCTTTAAGTCCCAAGGTGAAGAAACAGTGCAGTTAAGCACAAAAAGGAAACAGTAATCTGTGCTGTGTGCCAGCATTTTATCCACATCACTTTTCAGTCCAACCTGTCTAACATGCAGTAAAACACTTTCACTATTACTCATTTAGCTTTGATACATTTAACTCCAACCCCCCAACTTAATACATTGAGCACCTTTGTGTTTTTCTTTTAAAATAAATATGTACTTTTTTTTCTGCAACAGATCCATGATGCTCCTCTTCTTCAGTGAGACAAACAGCTGTGCCACTGAGATGCCTCCAACACCAGTTTTAAAGCTTTATGTATATATCCCATGCTAATTACTCACCTGAGTACATCCCTGCAGTTACTTAAGGCCCTCTGTACCCCAGCCAACCAAGAGGGACAAAGAAATTGTCTTGGGCAACATGTCAGAGTCTGCTTTGGATGCTGGCACACCTCTGGGCAGAGCATTAGCCCCTGCCCACGAGCACCGTGCTCGCCAGCAGCACAGAGCAGGGACAGCCCTGCACCGGTGAGGCAGCAGTGGGGGATCAGAGCTCCTCACTCACCCACCCAGTGCTGAGTGAAGGATGGCACCTACTACCCAACCAATCTTTGCATGAAATTCTATCACCCTGCTTCATGCTTCTTGCACAGATTTAACTGTAAAAGTGCAAGTCTGACTCAGGAGTATGTCTGTCATACCAGATGGACCTTGATCTGCATAGTTTTTTAGTAGAGACTTGGCCTAAGTCTGCAAAACCAAAGCCCCAGTGAAGGATTACTGGTCTTCTGAGCATGTCTATGATATTATCCAAAAGTAAATTTCAGTGTCTTGTCTCATTTTCACATAGCAAATACTGAATATGACTCAGTAGAGGATTTAAGAAATAGGACATCATGTTTTGGAAAAAAAAAAAAAAAAAGTTCTGTATGACAAACTCTGAATAGACAATTTGTATTTTTACTAATTAAACAAAAGAATAACCCCAATCATGATGGAATTACTTATTCTGTCTGTGGGAGTACTAATAAATGTAAAATAGATAATCAGATAATCACCATGCTGGTTGATTGCAACTATTATATGAGTAATAATAACAGACAGGTGTTTTTATATGTCACCTAACAAGATTAGATAAATCCCGCCATGCTTCAAATACGTTTGTCTATGTACTGTTCTGATTTGGAAGAAGATGTAATGCCTAAGTGAGAACATAAAATGCCTATCTCAAAGGATGGTTTTGAACCCAATTACTCAGAGCCTCAAATTCCACTAACAGCAGCTGGGAAAAAAACAAATCCTTCAGTGTCACAGAGCAGATTCTTTCTGCTACAGGGAAGTATAAATTGGATTGTGGACCACATTTAATTAAATTTATCTTCAGTTGTCACAGTAGCAGGAGAAGAAAGCCACCACCCCCCCCTCCCCCGAGGTTCCTGCTAATGGGAATAGAAAAAGTATCATTCGAGACTGTAGGTAACTGTTGCTTATTCACTCAACAGTAAAATGAAGAATAGTATCTGCTAGTAAATGAACTCTGGGCTAAAATAATTTGCATGTTTCCAGATCTCCTGGAAACCGTCTTCAATCCATCAGAAGTTTAAAAAAAAAAAAAAAGAAAAAAAAAAGAAAAGAAAAGAAAGAAAAATATCACTCCCATTTTTTTGAGGAGAGGAAATATCAGAATGAGCAAAACTTAAAGCTGATGATTTGTAGAACCCGGTATCTGTATTAATTCACTGTTTTGTGTATTCTGCAAATGCTTCTCTCCAACAGATATATGGGTGATTAGGGTTTCTAGCAGGGCTTTGATGATTGCTGAATGGAAGCAAAGACACCACAAACAGCTGTAGGAAACAGATATGCCACTAAGGGCACCTTCACTGAATGGCCAAGGGATTAATGCTTCATGTGCTTAATTCGGAATTCCTTTATAAAAAAAGGCTATAAAACCCCTATTATTGCCTATGCTTTTAGCCTATCTCCATTTGGAAATATATAGCATTCTGGTAGCAAAAGTTGCATTGCAGTGAGTAACAGAGAAGAACTGCAATAGTCAGGGCAGTAGCTGTAGCTCCTAGGCCTTTTCCCTGGCTAAACTGAAATTGAAACTTGATGTTTTGTAAGCATAAAGTTCCAGCTCTGAGAAGCACATCAGCAGCCATAGCAGCTGGATGGCAAAGTGGCAATCTGTGAAAATAGTTATTCTTTATTACGGGGAAAAATATTGTTTGGCAATTCACAGAAGGCCATGTACAACTTAGTGAAGAAATGAAAGATGTGACATCTACAATGGAGAAATCTCCATCCTGTAAGAAGATCATCATCCAACCATAAGCAAAATACTAAGGGAACACTTTTGGAAATTATAAATGCAATAAACACAGATACCAACTGGGGGAAAAAGAAAGGGTAGTTGGAAGGACAAACCAGACATGCCAGCAAGCAATATGTGTCTCACAGGCTTCTGACAATTTGCCAAAGGAGGCTTTATCCTGGGTTAAGTTTCCCTATATCAGAAATATTCTGAATACTCCTGATACTGGTTTTACAACAGTGCTAAATTTACAAATGTTCACTTTAGGGCCATTCTTTTTTTTTTTTTTTTCTTTTTTTTTTTTGTAACCAAAGATGAGTTCAAGTCAGTCAGGAGCACTGGGAAAAGAGTTGAAACAGAAGGATAAACTAAAGACCAAAATGTCATAAAATGTGGCAGTACACACCTACTCAGGCCAGATGAACCCGGGCTTGCAATGGCCAAACTGCTGACAAGAATCTGTTCCCTTTGCCTGAAAATGGCTGCTGTGACCAAAGGGCTGGAGAGCATCTCCTGGAAAGGGCAGGGGGAGCAGGGAGCAGAGATGCCACTGTGTCCTAGGCAAGCAAATTCCTACTTCCACATAAGTTACTGAAGTTCTCATCATAAATATTTATAGAACAAAGACAGGTAGAAAGATAAGGAGAAACCAGGTCAGTTCCTGGAAAAGAAAACTACAGTGGCAAGACACTGGAGTTACTTAAGCTTATCAACAGATAGTAGATAACTTAAACGCAGCTGACCTTCAGTTTCAAGTTACCTGCAATCCTTCGCCTCAAGTTACCTGCAGTCCTTTGCCTCAAATTATTCTATTCCTGTTCCATTTAGAATCTATCAACAAACCTTAAAGAGCACAAAAATATAGATAAATCAGCTGAAAAGCATTTATTTTTTCCAGTTTCTGCAAAACATGCATTTTCACTGCAGTTTCCTTTCTGCACCTAATCTGTTGAAGTACAGCAACAGTGCTTACTGAAGCATCAGTCCTGTCCTCTCTGCCTAGATAGGCATTTTCATCTTAGTGCTAATCTACTGCTTTGTCACTTCAGTGATAATCTGTCACAACACTGACATGTAAAAATCACTAAGAAAAGACTTATCTTTGCATGAAATTCAAGTTGTCCCAGTTGACTCAGTCTAAAACTGTAGATTACTCATGTCCAAGCTGGATATTATCTAAAAGACCTCGTCTGCGGCTTCTCTATACAACAACGATCATTTCACAACTAGCAGCACCTTCCTCAGGACAGTCATACATAACACAGCTCCTGTGTCCAACCCCCACACACCTGCTCAGTGCTGAACACAGTGCCAAGCTCAGAGGAGACTGCAGGTGACACACATCAAACACTAATGGTGAAACCATGGCAGTCTGTGGGTGACTGCCCACTCTACAGCTGCCATGACCTGTTTGTGGGCATGTCCAGAAATACTGCTCAGAAAGGTACAAGACTATTTACTATAAATTTAATTCCACCTTCGCACAGGGCTGCAAACTGTATGATCCTGGTGCCCCACGCTGTATTTCTAAACACACCCTTACTACAAACAGCAAGGTCCAAATGACAGGAGTCCAAAGTTAAGCTACAAATTCTAAACAAGCATGTCGTCCAAACTTGGAGACTTGTTTACACAAACTTTCATGTTATGAAGAACAAGAATAAGATGGTCAACAAGAATAAGATAGCAGCTGTGAAAGGCATTTGAGCAACATTTACTTTTGTCTACTTTGAAGGAAAAAAAACAGAACTCTTTACCTAGAATGGAAAGGAAAGACAGCAAGCGCTCAGTATTTAAGCATTCTGCAAGTTAAGCCTTTCTGATGCACTGTTGCAGGTAATGGTTCTTCTCCTGTCTGCAAAACCCAGTTTCACTGCAAATTAGCATTGGCTTTAACCAACGAGGTCAAAATTTGAGAAAATAAAGAACTTCAGGCATGAAGAAAGGCTTGTCAGAAGACTCAATAGAACTGTAACACCCAGATGAATCTAGCTAGACTCAGCATGAAAGCCCTCTTCCAACTTCCAAACAAAATTAATTTGCTTGGAGAGCAAACAATCCTGCCTAAAACCGTGTCAGTCATGTGGAAATTGCTTGCAAATATATAAATCTACCAAGGAGCTACAACTAGACTTACTTTTCTCCCCTAGAGCTCTATTTACAAAATTGCTTTAGAGATAGGAATAGGCAAAAGCCTCCCTTGGTCTGGAAGACCACTGCACATGGTACCCAGTCAGGCTGCTGAGCTCAGCCTCCTTCTCCCAAGGAGCCAAGCAAGCTTTGCCTACTTTCCATAGAGAGAGTCCTTTAGCCACACAGGTATATGGCACTCTCTAAGGAAAGATTCAGATCAGAAAAGCCAATAGCCTGAATAGAAAAAGCCAGCTTCCTAGGAAAAAGTTTTCCAGCAGACCTACAAGCATTTCATAGTCAAGCCAAACAAGTTGCTTGAGCTTCTCAGAGTGGGCAGAAAAGCCACCCAGAGTTAGTGTAGTCTCTGACGGAAGCAACATGACTAGATGGTAACTGAAGACCTATCTCATGTCCTTTTAACATTTTAACTCCACTGAATAATTAGTTGTTTCTTGAATCATCACTAAGGTGAGACATAAGAATGGCATTTCGATAGAAATGCACCAGAGTTCCATTTCAGGGTAGGACACTTAGAACTTTCAAAAATGATCCTTCCTCTCAAAACACCTCCTCATTGCCATCCTGTATCAAGGGTGTCACTCAGCTTGACCTGCCTCCATCCCTCTGTCCGGTCCCATAGGTGTTCTGCTGAGAACACCAAGCTGGAGAGCCTGTCTCTCCTGAGCACTTTGTGCAGGAAGTACCATTGCCAGTGCTGCAGATCCACCCACATTATGCAGGAAAAGTAAAGATACTTTCAAAGCACATCTTTACCCACAAGGATTCAAGCACTGTGAAGGCAGAGGTGATTTAAAATAAAAAAATCAAAACGAATCAGGAAAGTCTTCAAGCACTCTGATTTAACAAAAGAGAACAAACATCTTCCAATTCTAAAACACCTAATGATTTTAATTAAAAACTTCCCTCCTCTGCAAAGTTTCAGTCTTTTAATTTATAAAAAGCTTGTAATTAAGATGTAAATGAAAGTTCCAAACCTTGCAACTTCCTGCACTAAGGAAATTCTGATTTTTTTTTTAATATTCCATTAAGTCAGTTTGATTTAGACAGATATTTTATCATTTAAATCTCCAAGTAAAAAGATCTAAACAACTGCTGCCAAAGGAAATTTAAAGCAAGAAATAAAAGCTTTCAGTGACGTAACAATAGTGGATCTGGGAGAATAAGCAGCCTTGCAGAGACTGCATCTGGAAGGGGAATACTCGACAAGACTCTCAATACTTGACAACATTCTCCTGAGTGCCAGACTTCTTCCAATTTGCACTTCAGACCTATGCATTTGTTCACTGAGATATAAGAAAAAGTGCTGTCCTTGTTCCTTGTGTTGCCATCAGCTCAGCACAGTGACAAGTCTCAAGACACTGGCTCTTATTAGAAACCTACACTCATTAGCTATGCAAGAGAACACACTGTCTGGCCAGTCACTGCTCCTGTAATGCCAAATACTGCCTCTGATAAATGCCAAATAATGCCTCTGATCTAGGTTGGATTCACCACCACCTACATCCTTCCTATGGATTCCTCTGTGCATGGGTGACTTCAGGATGGTGACCCCATGCAAATGAATCCAAAATTACCTCTGTAGCAGTCTCAGGTCTCCTTTTGAAAATGGGTTTTTGGATGCCTTCACTGTATTCCCACTGCCCTATATGGACATCCTGCTAAATGCTGCTGTAGCTCAGGAACTTCTGCTGATGTTCTCTGAATGCAGGGAGGGAGGGATAGCAAGAACCTTAATTGTTTGGGGGTAAAACAAAATACTTCCAGTATCTTTTTATACAGGCACTAGACAGCTATGTACAACACACTGGTTTGAGGATGCTCCTTTCTATTTACCAGGATGTTTTACTTTGCAGGCATATGCTCCCTCTGTATTCCCCATATTTTTTGGGGTTTTTTAAAAAAATTTGGAGGAGCAGAATTGTTTGCTCCATTGCAGGCATCTTACTTACATGGCAAACATTTGGATGAGCATCAGAGGACAGAAGAATCTGCTTTGATGAATAAATGAGATTTTGAACTGAAAAAATGAAAAACTCTTTTGTACAAACACAGAACAAGATTTTGTGACATTAATGACATTCCTTATTAAAGACTGTAGACAAACATCATAATACATGTGCGCTACTTCAGAAGAAATACAGCAAAGGCCAGGTCAGCTAAGAAAATTGTACCTTTTCTGCATAAAAATACAGAATATTGCACTGTCTTCAATATGAGACATCCATTTTTAAGGTCTGGTCTAGAAAGCCATTTACAGCTCCTAACAGCAGAAGTATTGATCAAATGAATGGATGCGCAGTCATGCTCATTCTTGTGCAGCACAGAATGGTGACCTTTCTATCAAACATGTCCATCCAAATCTCAAACCTCCGTTTGACAAATGCTGCAAACAGAGGAACAATGTGGGTTTTGTGTGGTATTAAGTGTCCCATGCCATAACTAATGCAGGAAAGACAGGAGCTACCTGGGTGAGGATGAAGACAGTACAAATGTAACACCTGGGAAATAAGAGATTTTATCCTCAGTTTTTGCTAGATTCTCGTGTGATTTGAGATGATGTTTTACCTTGTTCTGTGACGGAGTGCAATAAGGCCCCGTACCTTATTCATTCAAAATGTTTTTGTACCATAATTGTTTTAAACTTCCTTAGAAGAGAAAAAGAGCAAAGAATTGGGTTGCTTGGTGTTCTTTAGTAAGTGACATTCCAGTAAGAAGTTTGATTGTTACAGAGGACTTAAAGTACTTTTTTAAGAAAGCACTTTTAAATGAAAGAGTGTTATCTCAATATGAAGCTGTTTAAGAGTGGTTGCTGTGAATAAAAGCAGAACCTTCCAGTTTGACAGGACTGTATTTGGCCATGGTTTCTCTATCATGGGCCACTTCTCACTGCCTAAAATCCAGGTGACCTCAGACTGGGAGGCAAACCCAAGCTCTGACATTCAGATAAAGCAATGAAGTGGGAGGATGAGTGCACCTTTGTGTTCTGGAAGCAAGACCTATGTGGTTCTTTGAGGAAAAAGGAAATCCAACAGAACAAAAACCCAACAGACATCCTATTTACTCCAGCCACTATCAAAATTAGAATTGTTATTCATATTATAGCAAATTTGGTGTTATGAGAGAGCAGAAACCTTACTGCCTATCTCTGCACTTGCTGTTAAACAGTCTCCATCTGACTGCCCTTTGCACACAGCAGAGGTGCAACTTAAGCTGACCTAAGCTGGATCGAGAGGAGTGCATCTGTGCTAACATGTGCTATGCATGCTTAGGGTGTTGATCTCACTAAAAATTAACACGGTAAAAAAGATTATCCCTCCTATCAGCTCTCACTGCAACTATATCGCTGCCACTCAGAGTAGGAAAGCAACGTATGATGGAGGCTAAGAAGGCTACTAGCAAACCAGAATAGTCATGGGACCTGAAGTGCAGAAGGACCGAAGCTTTGGCTGATCTCTCTTAGCTGATTAACTATGGGCTGTTAAGGAAATAGATGGGCCCACCTTCCCTCCTCTCCCTGGTTGCTCATCCCCTCCTCAGATAAGATACATGAGGCTGCATGCTGCATGATCTGTCAGACCAACACCTGAATCCAACCAGGAAAAAAAATCAGGTGAGGGAATTGCGGGTAAGGATTGTTTTTCATCCACGCAGGTTCCCTTGTAATAGGGTTACATTATCACTCTGGCCTAGGAGACTTCATCTTCTGCCCTGCTTCTCTTTCAGCCACTGATTCAGAGCAGCAGCCAAGTGCCTTGCACTCTGGTCTGCTCCTTGGGAGAGCTGCTACTCTCTCCATTGCTGAAAGAGGGAAACCAGAGAAACCACCCTGTTGCCAAAAGGGCGTGATGACTCCAAACCATTCGTTTCCATATAATCTATTTTCACACTGGAACACAGCTCTCTAGCACCTCACACAGGAACCAGCAGTCCCCCATATCAGGAGTCAGGGAGAGGCAGAAAGAACAACTGCACTCAGGCACAGTGGTGTATGACTGAAAATTCACCTAAGGTAGTCAGATATGTGGTCACACATGAAAGGAAAAATAGAGTAAGAAAAGTCCTATTTTCCCTACATGATACACTGTCATCTGATTATGTGCTGAGCCATTTCTCACAGTGCCAGGCACAGGCACTGTCTTATCTGTCAGCTGTGCATTAGACACCCTTGCTGAAATACTTGCAAGGATACATTTCCCAAGAAGTGACACTCTGATGCCTTGGCAAGAGTAATGGCACTAATGCCAAGGGTTCTCTTTCAGTCCAAATCCTACAGCACAAGGGCAATTTCTACTACTGTCAGCCATAAAATACAGTGGATATTGTCAAGCACTTGAGCAAAAATGCATGTGTAAAGCATTAACAAGAAGGATGATACAGCTTCCTGCTTGATAAATGACTCTCTTGCCTAAAGCCTGCAGTAGGAACAACCACACATTTCACTGTATTTCCTGTGGAAGAATTTCTTTTTGGTTTTGCAGATCACACCATCATTTAACACACCCACCTCACTATTGGATTTGCAGTGGTATATAGCAGCAATCCACAGGATTCTATGCCTCTGGAAGGCAAGCACCCATGTTAAGTAACTAAGATACAGGAGTATCTAGTACAGGAACCCAATATTCCTCATGCAGCCAGCCATGAAATAAATCCTCCTGCAGGGAATTCAGAACAGCTACAATTCCCAGAGTGAATACCTCGTCCACCATCTTTGGGCAGGTTGCCAGTCCTGAGGGTCCTGGGACACCTGTGATAAGGGACATATCAGCTAGTGCTGAGAGGACATGGGAATGTGAAGCAATTGAATAATGGAGAAAGCTGGGGAGGAAACTGTCATACAACTGATTCTTCGTGTGTGCATTAAGCCTGAGGCATGGAGGTGTTAGGATGTTATTCAGTGTGAGGAAAAGGAAATACCTTTTCCTCTAGGTCTGGTTATTTTTATTGGAGAGGGAGAAAAGACTCCCATGACATGAGCTGGCTCTCTGAAACAGCTAGTCCCAGGGAGGTAGGACATCGATCCATGGCCTTGCTCGGGGCTTCTGCCTCTAGTGAAAGGTTGGATACAACATTAGCTCGTGCATCAATGTGTGAAATGGATGGATTTCTCAAGCAGGAGCTTGGCCAGATCACCAACTGGTTACTACAGATATGCTAGACAGAGACACATACTGCTGGTTTCTGAAGAAGTAGAAACATGGCTCCTTGTTGTGCACCAAATCAGACTGACTTGAGACAACCTCTCCTGTACCAGTGGGATACCTTTTTTGACTACAGCAACACTTCCCTTATTGCTACTGGTCTTTCCAACTTGTTTTTTATTCTGTTAGGGATAGAATGCAATATATTTGAAGTTCTAAGGCAACTGCTTAAGAGCTCCACAGCACTTACTATGGATCAGAGGCACTTAGCTGATGTTGGAATGCCAAGTGCAGATGTTGGAATGCTAACACAAAAGAACTTATGAATGCCTACAAACACACTAGTCGGGAAAGAGTGTAATTATGGCAATTAAATAAGGAATAAAACTAAATATTCCCTTTGTTCAAAGGGTCTTAAAATTATAAAACAGATATATCAGAAAGGAAATGCTGTGGCAAAGAAAGCATTCATAAGAACAAAACAAGGAGTTGTCTCAGGAGAAAGGAATTATAATTATTATGTCACATCAAATGCAACAGATAACTTACTTCCACAAACAAATGCATTTGAAGGGATTCTACAAGGAACTAAATCCTGTGTTAATGCTTTCCAGGTGTAAGATGATAGCTAGAAAACCACAGTAATGACAAGCCCATAAGTATGGCAGAATGAGAAGCTCTAATGGGGTGATAATCTTCCCAGAATTGCCTCTCCACAGAGCTCAGTTGGCCTGGCTTGATTTCCCCTATCATTTTCAATCTTAAAGAAACACCACCAACTTCGACTCTCCAATTCAATCTCCAAGCCATCAGAGGGAGTCATCCTGTGATATGAACTTTATGGGTTTTTGAGGGCTTTATTGATATGTTAAAAACATACTCTCCAAAATAAAGATGAAAAACTCCAGGGGAATCAATGCTGTAAATGAAAAGAGAAAACTAACTAGGAGTGAAATGCGCAAGGATCAAAAGCCAAGAAACTGAAGAGCATTTCACCCTCTAATCTTTTGAGCTAAGTGTATTCCTCAAAGATTCACCGCTGTTGTTTCCAGGTGACTGTCATGACCTCACACTGGCTGCTGGTCATCAAAGCGGAGCATGTGATGGACCCCCAGCTCAGATCTACCATATTCCCAACAGCTAAGTGCCAGGTGCCTATCCTAGCTCAGTGCTATTCTTCCTATCCCTCATGTCCTCTCCTTTTTGTGCTACAAAGACATGGTTGTCTATCTTGGAAGCTCACTTTTCAGTCCCTTACCCTCCCTCTCATTTTTTCCTCCTTGGCTTTCCTCAGGCTACTGGACATGGTGAGAGCTGGGGAGAAGGGTTATACATCACATCTCATCTCATCTCATCTCTTCCTGCCTGTCTACTGTGACTCACAGAGGCCACTCTTCTTAAAACACATACAGTTAATACCACAGTGAAATTCTACACTGTATGAAGTGAGGCAGCTACTGGTATGCTGGTGCAGTGCCTGGGGGACTAAGACAGGCATGGGGAGGAGGGCTTGTCTGAGGTCCCACCAGAGGAATCAAGGGCACAGCACTTAAGAAACTGACTGAGTAGCAGCATAAGGAGCCGTCAGAGTGGTTCTGACACCCAAACTAGCTCCTCCTGCAAGCTACAGGCTTGACCCCATAGCATACTGACAGACACAATGCCTGGGTTTGATGGCAAAAGAATCCAGCAGGAGTGAACAATTTGATTACTGAGAAAACAGGAGACACGTTTACCTGCACACTAGTGGTCCTTTTTGAAGCATCTCATTTTAAAAGTTCTGTTGTGAGTCTGCATACTAATAATTTCCTCCTGCTCCTTAAGGAAAACGTTTAGTTCTGGGTGTCAAGAAACCCATTTCTACAATTCAAATACGCAGATATCTGTGGGATGAAGAGGGGAAATTATGTGCAATGCTGCCTTCAGTGTGCAAACCAAACATCTGCGTTAGTCACTAGCAGTTTATTGCCAGTGTTCAACTTTTCAACTTGTCTGAAGAAACTCAACAAGGTGACTGCATTTTTCAGAGTGGAAAAAGTATTGTGGAAAATCCCTAAGCTGAAGTTCAAATCCTAAGAGTAACAGAAATAAGGCCATCTGTGACTCTCAATAAAAAGTGCCTCTAAAATGTAGGGTGCTATACTCATTGCCTCCCATAGAGGAAAAACATATTGCCTTCAAAAGTAAAAGGCCATTTTTGTACTTACAAGCCTGTCTGGTGACTTGCACTGTAGCAGTCAGCAGAGCTGCTGGGTTAGCTTGTAAGTCATTGTGCCATTGTACAAATAAGCCTTCTGTTCACTTACTTCCAAGTCCATTGCATCTTTATATCCTAAAACTTGTATGCATTTTTTACAACAACCAGTGTATTTAATATGCAATATTACTATTAAAAACACAATTCCATCTCAGAAACTCTTATCTACATCAAGATATCCAGAACTAAGGCTCAGCAGGAGCATCAGAGCAAAAGCAAAGGTGGTTGAAAAGACACTGAAATAAATTTTCTCTTGGAAAATCTTGATCTCACTAAATATAACATAGGGGAAGACCGATTCAGTCAGAGCTTTTTGAAAGACATTATCAAGATATTCTATTCTGATTTTAGATTTTTCAAATGTTATGCTGAATTTTGACTGTACATGGATTTTTTTCAATACACCAAAAGGCAGAACTGCCTGATCTTCCTGTGGCATGGATATTCATTTCTACAGATGCTGATATGATGAACAAGAAAGCAAAATCATTCAAGATCCCAGATTCCAGATTTGTAATAAAACTCTGAAAACATCCAGACTTGTAGGAAAACTAGGATCTCAATTTTTAGAGGCATCACATTAAATAAATTCAACATCTCTTAACACTTACATTATCTACAGCTGGACATGAAATCCGAATCTATTAGTCTTGCACATCATTATGGACACAAAGGCTTTAACATTAACCTAGACAGAGAAAGGCAGCACTGCTCTAAATCTTGATAGTTTCAAATAAAGAAGAGTCATGCTCACTCCAACTCCTCATAAAGGAATTTGACCTGAATTTTCAGAAAGAGAATCAATCAGACAAATACCTTTCACCATATGGCCTCGATACAAGGCCATGAAGATTTACCTATAAATTTCCCATTCTGAAACTAATAATGTTATTCATCATTTGACTTAGGCATTTCTTACCCTTTACTCTTCTTCCTCCACAGAAGAGGTAAAAGCTTTTCTGTAATTTTTTGCATACGCATGTTGTGAAGCATTAGTGAATTCTCCATAGTGAAAGCTATTGTATTGTGCTCAGACACATATCTTCAGAAACGGCAAGCCAGAAAGCATTATCAACGTTTGACATGGAATCATATGAGTTTTATGGATTTACAGTGTAAAGAACTAGATTATTTATTATCTTTAGCCAACATATGTTCATATACCTACTACATAGAGTGCTGAAAGTGAAAGAGGTAAAAGTAAGACTGTTAACACAGAGTAAGGATTCTGATTTAGCTCATTATCATCACACAGCACTTCCTAGGAGGCCAGCTAGGAGAAATCTGGATGGAAACATATCTAATTACGAGCCTGAAGAAAACTTAAATAAGTATCAGTCATCTGGGAAGAAGTAAATGGCTACTGCTTTCAGAAAAGAGGTGCTAATGGATGGCCCAAGTGCTTTCCAGATAGGCTTGAGAGAAGTAGTCTGGTGCTTAAATTTCCGTCACCTTCCCAAAGTACAGTAGGTCTGGCTGGAAACCCTGAGGTGCAAAATAAGGTAATTTTTTTCTATGAATTCTGCTTCTTTAGTTTTGAAATACTTGAATCACACAGATGAAGCTTCAGAAGGTGTTCACTTCTGTAATGCAAACTGGAACCATCTAAACTTAAAATATCACCTCCAGATTTCTTTTTAACTGTAATAGAAATTTTGGGAGCAGCAAGGCCACCCAGTACTGACTTCTACATCTGGGCCAAGTGTCCTCGGAGCCTAGTCACCCATGGGCACTTTTAGAGTTTCAGTGAAGCGCTGTGGGCTAGGCTGTAGTGTGACAAGCCAGTTTTAGGTATTTTTTTCAGGAAGTAGCTGCTATGGAAGACATCTGACAACACTCAGAAGCAGAGCCAGGATTTAAATTAAAAACCTTTGGGCCTTTCACCCCAGGAGAGTCCAAACTCTGCATTATCAGCATTTTACTAACAGCATTTCCACTGGAGGATGAACAAATCCTGTTGGTGGAACAATGCAATCAACCTGAAGGTAAAAACATATCATCTACTCTTCAGAACAAGAAAAGCAGGAATTGGTAAATGCTAACTTGATGAAAGCCACCCATCTGGCATGGAATATTTGCTGGTGTGTAACTTACGTTTTACAATAATACTCTTTCAAAAGCTGAGATCTATTTTTATGCTGCTACTCTTGCAACAAGACTGTAGCAACTACATCAGAAACATGGTTTAGCACAGAAGAGGACTAAGCTACCACATTTCCTAGAAACCATTAAATATTAATATGCATGTTAATATATTGCACCTGGAAGTAACAATCTCAGCCCCAACCTAGAATAAAACTCCATTTTTCCCAGTCAAGTGAAAATAATGTACAGTCACTGCTGCAGTAACAGGTCTAATCATTTCCTTAGGCTGTCTCCATTCTCCGTATGTTGGCTGTGCATAATTCATAGGATTTGCCATATGTTGTCTGAAGCAAGTGTCCCTGTAAGTGTTTGTGGTTCTACTTGAAGGCATGTCTTCATAAATTACATTGTGATATATTTGACATTAAAAAAAACCCAAACAGGGAAAACAATTCAGTGAAACATAATCTGCTTAAAGTTTACCACTTAGCCATGTGTTGAACATTCAAGCGATTAGCTCCCCAAAGTACAACTTTTTTCTCAGTGTGTGCAGTCTGCTTCTGCTGGCAGCAGTTTCAAAGGGAAGAAACAATTTATCTTTCTCTCCACATAAGGACTTGGTCCAGCAATCTTTACAAACACAGATAGCTTCTGCTGGTTTCTGAGAGCCTGAGCATATGAGCCTACAAATTAGGATTAGTTACTTCAGTAAAGGATGGCAGGATTAGACTTTCCAGTGGTTGCAGCCTTGCAGCAGAGAACCCCCACAGTACAACCTGAGTTTCCTGTTTCCTGACAGACCTCACATCTTCAGTGACTTCTCTGACTCCCAGCTGGTTTCCCTGCAGCATCTTCAATAATTTTTAGGCAAGCAAAGGTCAAAAGATAAGCAGCTGTGGAGCAAAGACAGAGTATTGGTCAAAATAACAGGATGACAAAAAACAGGATCTCCCAAGAGAGTGGCATTGTTCAGAGAGGGGAAACAAATGGCAAAAAGTATAGGCAAGGGCAGAGGAAAGGGAAAAATAAAAGCAGAAGTGATGTAACCTGTTTGCTTTTGTCTCCTGATAGCTAATGAAAGATGAGCTAATTAGTTCACCCCTCAGCTGAAACAGGAATAAACTCTCCTTTCTACAGACAGCTATGCACATGGCAAAGGCTCTCAGGGGCATCCTGTCTCGCAGACTTGCTGACCCCCTGACCTGTGTGGCTGAGATCTGCCCTCCAGCTGAAAAGGCGCTCAAGAGAGGAGGGCAGGCAGTTGAACAGACGGACACAGCAAGATATTATGGTACATCTTTACTTGGGAAAACATGATAAAAATCTGAAGCATTAAAGAATACAAACATGGAAGTTCCTTTTATGCTAAGAAAAAACAAATCATCATCTGAAGCTTTTGGGAGGAAAATGGGAAGTGGGTTGAAGAAAGGCAAACTGGAATGCTAATGGGTAACTTTGCATATTTAAGAACTTCAAATTTTAAGATAGCTTTTTACTATCCCAGCATAATTGTGTTTGTAGAATTCCACTATATTCAGGAAGTCAGAAAAGCAAGCAAGAACTTCAATGTGAAAGTGATGCCCACTTTCTAAACCATAATTTATTTTAGATGCTTATAGCAGTGGTGTTACCAAATTCCACTGACAATTACCCCAACAAAAACTTTCACACACAATATAAAAATTTCTTATGCAGCCACAACCCCATGAAGAGACATATATTTCCAACATGAATAACAGAGTTATGGTAGCAACAGTGGAGCTACATGCACTTCCAGTGAAACATGCGCTCACTCTTCAGTTGGTCAGTAACTCAGGAAAACCTGACCCCCACAAAAAGGAGAAGGCCATGCTCCTTAAATCCAGCTCAAGAAGAGGGGGCTCCAGACTGCAAACAGAAATATTTGCGTTTTAACAGAGCTATGTGTCAGTGTGATGCAATGTGTGCAAAGAGCCAGACTTCCAAGTGTCCCAGGCAGCACTATGTTGACATTCTTATATTAAAAAAAATAGACTACATAAACCCAGAGTAATTAAAATGGTAATGGTTTCTTTTGTTAAAAGTTAACCTTTAGGAAGGGGAATTTTTTTCATGTGTTGGGATTTAGTTAATCTCACAAGAGATCACCTAAGCATCTCAGTTTTCATGTAAGCAGAAAGACATTTAAGATCCAAGACAAGCAATTCAGAGACACAACAGGTCTTGCAAAAGGCACTGCTGACAGTCCAACACAAATCCAGTGCATGATTCTTTCAACATTTCAAAGATGGTTACAGCTCTCATTATGTTTTGGTGTTTGGGTTTTTAAACAACTCTATGAATTATTATTTAAAAAATTAAGTTCAGAAAATAAGGAAAACTAAAGCCAAGACAAACATGTAAAAATGAAGAGACTACTATTCACTTAAGATCCAATTTTGCATCAATGAAACCAAAGCAAGTTCTACTACCTAAAACCAAAGCAAGTTCTACACATTTGCTGAAAGAGGTAAGTCCTCACTTGTGGTTCTTCACACCTGGTAGAGAATCATGTTCAGCTTCATAAGGTCTAGTAATACCCAGAACTAGGTCTTGCCTCTGGCAATCAACACTACAATTGTCATTACCTTTCTTTTTCCTGGACAAAAAGTGACAAGAAAGGAGACTGAGAATCATAGATGAACACATCAGTTACTATCAACCAACAGTATGCTCTTCAGAACTTGCTAAAGACAGAATACATTTAACACGTGAACATTAACTGTCAACAAATCCAAGTTATTACCTCACATATGAGGAAGCAGCACAGCTACAGGCACCTCAGGGACAACTGCTGAATACAATCAGACATTAAAAGTGGAAGAAGAAAGAGACTCAAATAGCTTCTACATCTCTCAATGATTTTTACCAGCTAGGAGATTATTTTCTACAGGAAACACCCTATTTCAAAGGGCTCAGCTATAACTGGAGAATCATGAAGCCCATCACAGAAGCTCCAAGTATTGCATTAAGTAACAGCACAGTAGTTCCCAATTCTAATGCTGTGGTAGGCCACACAGCCTTTAATAGAGGGAAAGGGTGGAACTGGTGGTCTCTACATACAGGAAACTTGGGTTTCATGTGTCTGCAGAACATGCACTCTTTATGGTCATTCCCTGTGAGCACTGGAGTTAAAGGGCAAATATGACTCTGAGCACAAGTACATGCTTCTGCCATTAAATCCTAACTCCTTCCTGTTCAAGGCTGGAGAGCTCCAGGAGGGAGTTTGGGCACAAACAGCCTGTTGCCAAGAGAGTAATTTGTGTAGCTGCCTCCCAGTGACTATTTTTCCTGAGTGTCCTGCAGTTATGAGCAGTTTTCAATGAAATGTGTTCCTCTTCACCTTCTTTCCTGAGGCGTGGTTCCTTTCCCTTCTGTACCATCAGGACATTAGAAGATGTTCAGGTTGGGTATTAGGAACAAGTTCTGCACTCAGAGGGTGGTCAAGCACTATCAAAAACTCTCCAAGGAAATGATCATGGCCCCAAGTCTGTCAGGGTCAAGAAGCATTTGGACAACGCATATTATCACAACGCACTTGTGATAATATATTGTTTAACTTTTAGGTTGCCCTGTGTGGAATCTTGGGTCCCTTCCAATTCAGGATATTCTGTGATTCTATAAATGGCAATTATGCACGAGTACTGTCTTTATTTCTGTAGCATGATGGAGACAAGCTGATTGCTTCCATCAGAGCAGCTAATCCAACTACACTATGCTCCTAGTATGACTCTGGAAAAGTAGGTAGAAGAGAATATACCACAGTGATCTCATAAAGCAGATACATGACTTCCGCTGTATTTTACGACACACCAGCTTGATACCCTGTAATTATAGAGAGGAAAAACTGGGGTTTCTTGGTGCAAATTAGCAAGAGGCTTTCTTTAGAGAATGCTGATACTTACAAGAGAAGCTTGATTTCACTCAAATCCCCTGGAAGATTTCTACTACACTCTGTAATTAGAAGGTTTTGCCTAGTTTTGTCAATTGGAAAAAAACTGCAGCTCACCTAATTAGACAGTCCCCCTTGCAAAGAACATTTTTGATGTGAATACTATGGGGGTGCACTGATACTGACAGTATCTTGATTTTATTTTTTCAATGAGATTCATTAATATAATTTAATAGCCTAACTCTTTCCACATTAGAGGACTAAAAACCCTTTCTCTTTCTAAGCAGGTTTTGAGTGTAAAAGATTTGGTGGGATGTTTCCATTCAAGGCTAACGTTCTTCAGTACCAAGTGTATATCTAAATACAAAAGCTAAGTGTATTATTTCCATGGCACAAGAAAACTTAGCTGTCGTCTTCATTTTTTTGAAGATGTGCATGGTTTAGTAATTGAAGTAGATAAAAATATTTTATTCCTTAAGCATAAAAGCTCCCAGAAACCCCAGCTGAGAAGAAACCCACTGTGCTAAATGATGTGCAAATACAGAGTAACACACAAGATTCTCATGAAGTTTATCATCAGCAGAATCACAAAGAAAGTACCATCCCTTCTTTACATTGTTCAAACCGTGCAGCTGAGCTGAGAAAGAAATCCAGATCTGCAGAGACCTGATACAACAGATTTAATTACAACCACCAGCCACAGCAGGATGAAACTGAGGCCTTACCTCAGTGAGTGCTCTACTAACTCTTGCAAGGTATGATCTCCTCAGCCTCTTTTCCCCTTGTGTAGTCAACTTGCCAACCCACTTTCCTTCTCCACCTTCACCTTTTAATTTTTTTTTTAAATTGTAGCTCACTAATGAGTCATTTGTTATTTTGGAGTCATCAACAGTTTAACCTGAAGTGGTCAAGTGCCTCATTAAATTCTTCCCTACTTAACATTAGCATATCCTAAATTTCACTGTGATTTTGTCACGTTCTGTTCTAGCTGCAAGTGTTTAAGCTTTTGTTATGAGTGGTTCCTTTCAATGGTTATTAATGCCCATTTTATTGCAGATGATGGGAGCAGTTTATCAGTACACACAGGTCTCAAAAAAATCCAGTAGATGCAAAGATCACTCTTTGTTTCTATAAAGACAGAAGTATCACAAATTTTGCAAAGTAGTATAAAGAAAAACATGTTGTGTTGTTTGAGTCCAGCACAGATAATAGAAATGCCATAATAGAATCGCATTCTGCCCCTGGAGTAACAAACATTAATATATCAGTCCTAATTCAAAAGATGGATAATTAAAGCTGTGAAACAGAAATGATACACAATAAAGCTATGAATAATAAGAAGGCTGCTATGCAAAAAAATAGGTAAGGCACTGCACCTAAGCCAGCTGTTGAGACTCCCTAACTCTGCATCATCTAATAGAGCGGCTATTGTACGCCTTAAAGCTGAAATTCAGTGGGGCTGTGGGAAGAGCAAACATGGAAATACAATGGGCCACGCTGTTAGTCTTAAGGAATTAATTTTCTCTATGTCCAATCAGGTGCAATGTTGCCTTACACAAGCTGGCACAAGCAGACCAAAGGCTTACCTGACAGGACAAGCAGGGCATTGCTACAAAGAGTGGAGGAGCTGCCAGAGGTTCCCAAGTGTCAGCACTCCAAGAAATGCAGCAAAGAGGGAAGCTCCAAAGAGGGATCTTAGATCATGCAGTGCTGGCTAAACCTTTAGTAAACATGCACTGCATTTAAACCATTTTACTATTTTCAAAGCCAAAGCTTACATAGTACAGGTTTTGTTCTAAATCCAGGGTGTTTTTGCTCCAAAAAGACCAAAATTACACTGTCTAGGGAATAAATTAGGCTTGGTGAGGAAACCACAACCTATCATTGGAGGACTGAAACTTGGGGTCCCGCCTAAGAGCGGGAGAGTTTCAAGCTTCCTTCCGGAGATGGAGAGGATTCAAGATCTCCTGCTTAGACAGAGCATAACCGCAGATGCCAGGAAGGCACAGGCAGGCTGCTGCCCACCCAGCAATCAAGATTTTTCAGGATGTGCATTTTGTGGCAGTCATTGAACCATAAAAGCACCATTTGAAGCCAGAAAAATGAGCATACAACCAGAATGAATCTGCTATAAATAAGTGTGGAAGTGAACTAACTAGCAAGACTTCACTGTAAATCAATGTGAAGAAGATGCTTGAGCTACAGCTTG
Organism: Vidua chalybeata; assembly: GCF_026979565.1. NCBI lineage: Eukaryota > Metazoa > Chordata > Aves > Passeriformes > Viduidae > Vidua > Vidua chalybeata. The sequence goes on from NC_071534.1 coordinate 40,113,618, forward strand.
TAAATCCAAACAAAAGCAATCTTCCAAAGTCAAAACTATCCCTGTTGCCATCAGAACTGGAACACATAAATAATCTATGCAATTAATTCAGTAAAGTAATTTGTAATGTTTATAAATTAATCAGTAAGATGACACTGACAGCCCAGTACTTTTTAATTGCAGAATTACCATGTTCTCCCCATTAAGAAAGAAGGCAGAAAATAATCCAATACTTAAAAGGAAGAGTTAACCATCCAACCCAGTTCTTTTCATCTTGAGATTCCCTGAATCTTATAACCCTGCTAAGTAAATTGATGTCCTATGAGCAAGTTACTGAAATGAAAGATTTATTTTCCTCTGTTGGATGAAAAGACTGTCATCTCACAGAACATACTTCCACCATCACTACTGCTAAAATAAAATATGTCTATTAAGTCACAAGCATTTCCTCCCATTATTGAGAGCAAACAACATATTCTTACGCAACTCTGCATTCTTTTCATGAGCATTTTGTTACAAAGCTAAAATATTAAATGGTACAAGATGTATTTCTCAGCAAATGTCATTCTATTTATTTGCTCAGACTGGGCAGGGGTATCATTATAAAAGGCATATTAGAGACATTTACAGAAGTCTCACAAAAAGCCATTTCCTACTCCTGTGTTTTGCAGTTCTACTATGAATGCCCAGGGCAAACCAAACAATCTATTCCTATCAGACAAACCCCAATGTTCTGCAAATGACATAGAAGGTATGTAAAATTCTGACTTTTTTTTTCAGTTTTACATAAATTAAAAATTAGGTCAAATATTTTTTTTCTTTCACATACCATGGAAGATCAGCATATTAAAAACACCTAGATTTCTGGAACAAAATCAATTCTTTCCTTGAAAATTTTCCAATCATTTATTAGGGTTGAATTAAGGGGGTGTAGATTTAAGAGCATAGTTAACTTCAGTGAGAAGTTTCAGCCTTGTTCTAAGCTGAAACCAAGATCAACACAAAGGCAGCTAAGGATATCATACAACATAGTTATGATGGTGCCAGCAGCATTTGAAAGGCACCTAATTGTGCATTTTAAGGCAAAATTTAAAATATTAGGGACAGTTTGCTAGTTTAAAATAAAGACATCCCTTGTAGACATTAATGGCTCTGAACTACACTGATTTTTTTTTTGGTATACTGAAATTGCATAATTTAGATAAATAAGTATCTATAGTGATAAGAAATCTAGTGGAAAACAAAATAAATTCTTTGGTATTAACCCTGCAACCATGGGCATAAATGTGTCTCTAGCATTACACCTCATTTTGACACAGGAGAAGTGATACAAGACTCAGACATTTGATCTGGTCCGTACTGTAAGAAGGCATTCTGCTTTCCTATTATGTTTTCTTTTTACAACCACCATCCCAAAGAAAGCAGATGTATCCCAGCCCTCTAGGAACAAAATACTAGTTGTCACCTGTTCATATACAGACCTTCATTCCCTCTGCCATCCTCTTGCCAACTTCAGGGCTGCTCCTGCCTTGGGCTGGCCTCACCTGGACAGATGATCCCTGTACAAAGCACCATGTCCCCACTGGAACCTCATGTTCAGTCTCTGCCACGGTTCAGTAGGCCTGCAGCCAGCAGAGCCACTTGGTAACTGCTGCCCAGAAACTGCAAAGTCCTGCCAACTTGTTGGGGCATTTATGGGGGCATCAGGAAGGCTGCAGCAGCAGAAGTGCATCATCATTAAGCATTCAAACAGCATGATCTGCAACCTCTTGTCAGCACTGGCATAACCAATCTTGAAGATTCTCTTAAAAGAAACTTAAATACATCAGTCACTAGAGTGAGATCTGATTTCTTCCTGAATGTAAAGGATACCCGCACCACAGAACAAGTCCCAGTGGCTTTTCTACCCATTTGTTTTACACAGAGCTCATCAGGCCACAGACAAGGGAAGCCAGTGACAGCACTAACAGCTGCCACGTCTTTCCACTACTGCTAAGTTTCATCAATACACGCTAGACTGACTGATCCAGGCTGCAGCCCAAAGAGACTCATTTGGCAAGGTTACGTAAGAAATGAGCTGCTGGACCGGCTGCTTCATTTTTGTTTATCCACACAAATTAAAAAGTGTGGTCATGCGTAAGTTAATCGATAGCAGAAAACAGTTATCCCCACTTTTTATGCCAGCTGGCCTATTTAATACTCTCAGTTTAAAAAGCAGCAATAAAAAGGCCACAAAACAGAAGATGTGTCAGATAAGTGGAGCACGGTGACTGGCTGGAGAGTGAGCCAGGGTGTCACATCCATCGTTACGCATTTCCCAGAACCCAAGTAAAAAACTGGCAGAAGTTACAGATAAACCTCAAGCCAGAAATATACATTAAGACTTATTGCAATGAAATAGAATGAAACCCTGCACAAAGCAATATAAACTTGAAAAAAATAAGGCAACTAAGAGATATGAATAAGTAGATGCAAAGGCACTCTTTCTCAAGAAAGCACCAAAAGAAAATAAAACCAAATGTAAAATACCCAACTACCACTGAGAATGCCATAGCCACTATTCAAGTGCTAATAAACCAAAAAGGCATTTGGATCCAGCATGGATCTTGGAAAAATTGTCCCAACATTAACCAATTACACATTTTGAATTTCTAATATATTTTTTTACTTAATATTCATGCAAGTATTGTGAAATACCTCCTCCCAATTTGTAAGCTAAGAATAAAACAAACACAAACATCACATTCTTTGGCAAATCTCCAGGCTTTGCTTTTAACAACTCATGGTACCCAAAGCAGAAATTTGCTAGTGTTACCTTAAATTTTCCATTAACTTTAAAAAAAAAAAAAAAAAAAAAAAAAAGGACAGTGCCTCTAGGAGGTGGCCATTATACATTACAGAAGTAAGGAAGCTGCAAGCTGTTAGACTGTGGATTCATGCCTAATATGCATTAAGTATGTCCATTACAGCTAAGTTTTACAGCCATTTGGTATCCTGACAGCTTACTCTGAGGTTTGCCATCATTATAATGCCAGCCCCATGCTTGCCTTATGTAATACTGTCTGTATCCATGCAAGGTTTTTCAGCAATGAAGAACTACTAAGGCACAGTGTTCTTCAACTATTTAAAAAAAAAACCACTGAAATGGGGGGAAAGGGATTGTTTGGTTCAAAGCCCAGTTAATCAAAATGGAATGTCTCCTGGTGCTCACATCTGACCCCAGGGCTTTTCAGGATTTCACTGGTCTCCCTGGTGATAGTTGCTATGAGCACTTTCAGTATGTGTCATGAGAAATACTTGAAAATAAATTTCCATTGCTTTTACACAGTCCTTCTAACCTTAGCTGTATTAACTTTTATCAATGTTGTTGCCCATAAAAAAATAAGTTGAAAATTCCTGTAATTTTTCTTTTCATTCCTTGAGGGGAATCCAAGCACTGGACAGGGTTTGCCTACTCCTGCCATAATGAGCCACTCTGAAGCCTTTCAAGATGAAAAGATTTTTTCAAAACTTGCCCTCCAGGGAATGAGCTTGAGAAAATGAAGGTGTCTTGTCCTTTTAAAAGGTTCAAACCAGGTAAAACACATCTAGGTATGATGCAAAGTTAAATTATAGCCATGGAGTCATGTTCATCAGCCTCAAACACTGGGCCCTAAGAATCTCATTTTATTTCATGAATATGAACAAGTTGAGTTTCACTGTTTGAGAGGCTACAATAAACTGTATTTCTTTTTCCTTCTTCCTCAGTTGAAAATACTTTCAATACTCAGTTGAAAGTACTTTCAATTCTGTATGTTTTAAATCTCATAATCCTGCAACCAACAAACAAAATGCTTCTTTATAAACCTTAGAAGATAAAACCATCTTGTTTAATGTTTGCTCTGTAATACTAAGGCAGTACGGTCCTGTTGTCAAAAGTGCTGCAGCATGTGTACTTAGACATGGTAAGTTTTGAGCAGATAAACCGGTTTGAATTGATTTGACAGAACCAAACACTGCAGTTAAAAAAAAAACAATTTCTGCTGCCTTTTTGTTTCGCTTTATCTTCTGGATATTCCAAAGAAAGTTCAAGTTTAATACTTGAAAAGCACAGGAAAAGTACACTCATGTATACTTTCTGATGTAGTAGTAAAGAAAAATTAGCTGGTTATTAAAAAGGGTCAACAACTGAAATCAAATCAAAATTAGTTGGAACATCAAAAACTGACACAACTTAGAATACACAAATGAACTTTTAGAAGACTTGGGAAACCATGATTAAGGCAGTCATTTCCAAAAAACACTAAGGTACCATTCCTTTGGCAGCAGCAGAAACACATTCAGCTATATTAAGATGCATTAAACATCTGCTTAAAAGCTTTCTGGAAAACTTAAGTAAAAACCAAATTTTGTATTGAATGGCAAAGCTCAAGTTTTTCCTATAAGAGGCTGCTTTAGACACATGAGATTCTGACTTGTTGATGGAAGAGAGCCTGAGAAATATCTTCACACTTTGAGCTGAAAATATCTGGATTCAAAATGGAACTGTAATTCTCAGAGAGTTGTAATTCAAGTGCTTTATACTTTCCACTACTGTCTAATTGACTTCATCTGGTCTATGCTTACTTAAAAAAGGGAGGAAAAACTTTGTATAATTAGAATATTCAGCTGACAGAGGACTTTTGAGGCAAAAGACTTTCACGTTACAATTCCCACAGGAAAACAAAATGGCAACTTCAATGTTTTTTCACTTTTAACTGTGGACTGAAACACATGGGAAGACGCTAGTGCTGTCCTCAGCAGCCTAATGGGAAAGCATATATACGGAAGGCAGACCATTGTATTCCCAGAGGTGCAGAGTGAGAGCAGAAGAACCAGTAGACACAAGCTGCATGACAGAAAATTCTGATTAGCTGCAAGGAAAAGACCTTTTCTGTGATAGCAGTCAAACAAGGGAACAGGTTGCCTAGAGAGAGTTAGTGAGATCTCCATTCTTGGATGTATGCAAAGCTCAAGTGCAAACAGCCTTGAGCAACCTCATCTAAGGGGCTGCTTGGAACAGGCTGGACTAGACTGCCTCCCAACCTAAATTACACCATGATTGTATACAGAGACTGAAAAGATAAACTGCACATTCATGAGCAAAGCGAATATACAACTTCTTCACATAGACCTACTTCTCAATAAATAACTTTACTTCACAATTATAGCTAAAAAAACTCAGATGAACTCTTCCCTGGACTGTAGACAGTCTCCTAAACAAAGAATTTTGTTCAACTGAATAATATACTAAACTCATTTGGAAATAAGAGAAATAATTCTCCAAATAAAAATACTGAGTGCTGTTGTGCACACAAGTTGCCTGTTTCAGGAAGACATATAGATGTCCCTGAGAGAATACGAAGAGTTCTTTAAAGGCAGTGATAGTTAACTATGCTTATTTGATTTGCACTGGGGCAGATTAAAAGCTCTTTCGAACACTTTTAATATGACAAGGTTGACAGTCACAGACTCATGCTCCATGTGCATTACCTTTGAGAAGTGTCATCCAAAAACATATGCATGATCAGACCAGCCTAACAACACTCAGGGCAAAAATCTTTACCTCTGTTCCTGAAAAAGATCTGTGCAGAAATGTAAGACAATTTCAGACTTTAGGAAGAAAATTCTTCAGGAATAAAAATATGAATGTATTCCTTTTTATAAGTAATAAGTGTTCTAGATTTTACTATTCCAATATGTAATCAATATACTGCAAATAGCAGCAAAATTACTGAATGGAGGCCAGTTTAAGGAAAAAAAAATGTTAAAAGGAAAGCCCAAGCTGTTTCCTGAAGATCTCTCCTAAACAAGACCAGAAGCAGCTCCTTTCCATCTCTACTATAAAGCAGGCACTTTGGTGAAATACTAACAACTACCAAGAAAAGTCAATTTAAGAAACATGTCCAGCAAGTGACCTTACCGATGCACAGAAAGACTGAGAAATAAAAAAAGAAAAAAGCTTTTTTTTTTTCTTTCAAAAAAAAAAGAAAGCTTTTGAATAGGTGACATTTTTCACAGTATAAGGCTTTCCAGCCTTAAATACTTGTTTTCATCCTTGAATTGAATATTGTCTTCTTTTTAAGGAATCAAACACAGCAAGTCAGAATTATAACATATTCACTGGGCACACACATTTTTTTCAACTGGGGGCTGAAAATCTTGCAGGTTGGCAGATGCTTTCCAGGTCAAAGATCACCGCCTCTCACACTGGACACTTCTAACAAAGACTAGTAACTGTGTAATTCCCTCCCAGTCCTATCCATGCTCCAGGAAGAATGTGCTCCAGAATGCTGCCACTTCTGTCATTCCTAGTCATCTTTTCCAGGATCTTAATTATTTTTTTGACTTCAGCAACACATAATCTCCCACCTCCCTCCCTAGCCATTTGTTCCCAGGTCATCTGGAATCCCCTTTGCACCCAAGTGGTTCCATGCATCCTGTACATTTTTAAGTATGCCACCTTTGTTATAAGATAGACTATAATTATATGCAGTGTTTGAAAAATTCTGCACCATGGTTTAACATAGCAAACTCTTTCTGATAAGCAGCATACTATTAACCTAGTACAGTTACAAAGAACACATTAAACTGGAGCCATAGTTTAATAGCTTAATCCATGGTTTAATCCAAAGTCTATTACATATTTTACCCTTTATGCTGCTCCTTTTAATATGCCTTGGATTGTTTCCTCATTTTTATCTACTTCCTTTCTGAAATATTATAATGGGAAGTGAGGGGGTTTTGGGAGGCCTTCTCATTTAATGAGAAAACAGAATTAAAATACATAATCTATTACAAATCCTCAACATATAAATTGTGAACGAAGACCCAGTACAAAATCAGCATTTTTTTTTTGTGGGTGCTTCAACAAACTCATTTGTACTTGACCATTATTTCCACATCATACCTTCTGTGACTTCTCCCTTGCATATGGAGAAGTAACTAAATTTTTTTGATATTATTGTTTTCTGACATCACAGCAATTCTCATCTTCCTCCATATTCTACATCATTATCACCATTCTGTGTTATAACTGCTGGTATATTTCCAGGATAATGGCTATATATTCACTCATTTTCTATCCACATGGACTGAGGCACCTGTTGATACATTTGACTTATTAATGCTATCCAGTTTCATTATCCTTAAAGCACAAAGCCATTATTCCAAAGGTGCAACCTGCTGCTATTCTGACATATAAACCAATATTCAACTCTGGAATACTCCCTGTTAAGGTATTCTAACTAAAAATCAGACACTCTAATCCATTTGTATTAGCTTTTAAGGGTTTGATATTTTTATAGAAGCACTTGCAGACTGAGTTGGTTTGATTATCTGTTTTTACGTGCTCTGTTTAAATAAGACTGGCAGCTTGTTTCTTGATAAAACCTGATAATACTTCTGTTCTATCCAGACAATTTTTGACATTTTCTACCATGGAAGAGGCAACATCCAATAGTACACATTTGTTCGCATTCATTTAGTTTTCCAAGTCCTTAGGTTAAGAGAAGACTGGGTAGTGAAGCAAGAGTTACTTGTTCCAACACAGTATCATGCAAATGCATATATGGTGCTTCCAGACTCCTCAATGAAGATTTTTGCCTTCCACTGCAGTAGGATGGCAGCCCACCAAGATACTTGTCTGGCTGTATCTGAGGTTTCAAAACAGCTCCCTACATTGAGATACACATGGCAGTTGTTCACTTTGAGAGAGGATTCAAACTTTTAACTCCTCCTTGACAGAGGCAGACAAAACAAGATGGTATTCAAAAGCCTGTTGAGAAGTCTATTCACCAAGTATGACATAGCCTAAGTTGAAATTCTTCCATTTGAAAGAACTGAGTCAGTCTGTTCCAAAACCTATACTGAGAAGCCTCACTTCACACTACCTGAGTTCAGAGATTCATTGTCTCAAGAGATCAGGAGAAAAAGCCCCCCTGTGATCACAGTCTGATGGTCACACCTAGTCTTCGGCAAAAAAAAAGCATGGGTAGGGTCACTCTTTATCACTTAGGGGCTTGTAAAAAAATTCCCACTGAATAGTGATAGTTTCCATCACTAAAAAGAAGTTGCTCTTCCTTTAGTGCAGACTCTCTAACAATTATGAGGAATCCATTGAAAACTAAATGCTGCCAGAAGGAAGGCAAAGAGGAGGTTCTCACCCCAACAGGCTTTTGTCTGATGATGAGGACATTCTTATCAGGTAAAGTTATATGAGACTGTGTCTCTTCAGCTGGAGGCAACAATAACCTTGCCCAAATCTCCTACATTCATAATTAAACACTTATTACCCTTGTGAACTAAAAAAAAAAAAAAAAAAAAAAAAAAAAAAAAAAAAAAAAAAAAAAACAAACCATAATGCTTGCATAATGCTTGGAGAACTTTCATGAACTCTTGTAATACATAGAATTAATAAAATAATATTCCAAAGAGCAGTTCCTTCTCAAGTGCAAAGAACATGGATTTATGTCCCATGATGTGATTCACAAAGCAAACCCAGATATTTTGAAGAATGTCATTATGGTTTTAGTCCTCATAAAAAAATAGAACATTCTTCACATCCTATCCTTAACAAGTTAAATACAATAGTATGCAATGGTATTTTCCTATCACGAGTTTAGGTAAAATTCAAAGTTCAGTAGGTCCTCTTCACCTTTTTGATCTGTTGAAGTACCTACCACTATCTTGTATGGGGTTCCTCCCCGCTTCTTAATCCTGATTCTGTTTCTTCCAGGTATTGTAATTGGTACCTTAATGATTTTAAAGATGAGAAACTAGACAAGAGTCTAAAGGACAGATAAAAAGAATTCAAGGCTAAAAGACATTAAAAGCCTGCTATAGGTCAATATATGACTTATACATATAAATTAATATATACATATATGAAATTTCAAAGTGACATTGAAGTAGCTTTTGTGATTTCTGTTCTTCAAAGTTCCTTAAAAATTGATGTAGCTCAAAATAATGTATAATGAAAGAAAATGAACAGTTGAGTAACAACAATTTTTTTTTCATAGCCTTATTAAGGTTGGAAAAGACCTCAAGATCATCATGTCCAACCATTAATACAGCATTGCCATTTTCACCACTAAACCATGTCCTCAAGTGCCACATCTACACATTTTCTATTTGAACACTTCCAAGGATGGAAATTTCACCACTTCCCTGAGAAGCCTGCCCCAATGCTTGAAAATCCCTTTTGGTGGAGAAATGTGGAGATTTTTTTTCTGATAATCAATCTAAACCTGCCCTGGTGCAACTTGAAGCAGTTTCCTCTTGTCGTATTGCTTGTAACTTGAGAGAAGAGACTGACTCTGACTTTGCTACATCCTCCTTGTAGGGAGTTGTAGAGAGCAGTATCCCTGAATGTCCTTTTCTGCAGGCTAAACAACCCCAGCTCCCTCAGCTGCTCTTCACAAGACTTGTGCTCCAGACCCTTCACCACCTCCATCCCCTTTTTTGGACTTGCTCCAACACCAAAATGTCCTTCTTGTAGCAAAGAGCCCAGAACTAAACACAGGATTCAAGGTGCAGTATCACCAGAGCCAAGTCGAGAGGGACAATCACTGCCCTAGCCCTGCTGGCCATGCTATTTCTGACATGTTTCCAGGATACCTCCAACTTTTTGCCTACAGTAGTGGTGCTCTAGATACTCTACCAGTAGAGAAAACATTCTGGAGAAGCAAGTGTTAAGTTCCATAGCTTGTAGGCATTCCTGTACCCAGACACGCAGCAGCCATGGCAGGAGGCGCAGCTGGGCGCACAACTGGAAATTGTTTGTGATTACCATCTGCCAATACAGGTGTCTCACACATGTATCTGCCTGTGTGATGAGACGTGTTCAGCATATGATGGGAGAGCCTCAGCATTCTGGTGGCAGCCAAGGGGAAGCAAGTCCCCTGGGACAAAAGGAACCACAGTGTAATCGGTAATGACTCATTGTGGTCTGCATCCTACCCTCCTGCGTGGTCCAAAAGAGAAGGTGAATGGCACAAGCTGTGGACTCTGAAAATTGCTTTGGGAAAACAATTACTCCTAAACTAGAGCATTTCTAGAAAGAAGTTTTATATCTCTTTAAAATAAATAATCTACCAGAAGATGCTCTCCTCCCTGAATGCAATTAAAATTTTCTCTTGTCCAGTGAGTCCACCTGTACTTCGTGACTCCAGCTTGCCAATAAGGTTTTGGCAGCTCACAGGCACCAGCTCCCTGAAGATGTACAGGGAACACTTCATTTCATGTCATGGCTTCAACATAACATCATCAATCTGACCAGACAGCCAAATCTGGTAACATCTGTGACCAGCTGCACCTGCCATTTGTTATTTATCAAAGTGTGTTTGCATGTGTGTGTGTGTGTGTGTGTAGGACTTTGCAGAATTCATCCAGTGGTGAAAATGGAAACGGATATAAGATGGTGATCCTGATCTACTTTTACAAATCAAAATTATTGACTCTCCTAGACAGATTAGCAATTGTTTTCATTGACAGTAGCAATAATAACTCAGTAAAAATACAAAGAAAATACAATACAAAGTATTAGCCCAAAGAAGTAATTAAATCCTTATCACATGCTCCTACGTCAAAGATTCCCTGTTCAGTAATACCACTTTTCCTATTCTGCATGGGCAGAACGCATACATCACAGCACATATACAAAGCAATTCCTCTTTCCTCATTTCATCTATTATTCAAAAGAATATTCTCCAGTTTTAATTTTGGCAATATATCCTTACTAATCCCTATATGCTATTGTCTTCCATCAATAATCTGTAAGTAGCGGCACAGATGCAGTTGCTAGTAGACTGACATGTTTATTGTTGTATCTTTCTGTTTACAAGCAACATGAAACAACCATTGCTACAACAAGTAAAAGCAATGATTTTATATTTTCAAACTGAAAAGGCTTTAAATTAAATTTAAAATATTTACTGTCTTTTTTCCACTGTGTCTATTCCATAGCACTGGTAAGTGTTTCTTTCCTGTGCAGATAACTGTGCTAGTGTACCTTTCCCAGATGGGCAACAGTGATAAACTATTTAACAAGCAAGAAGATGAGCAACTATCAGATTTGTGTTTTGGGCTTCAACCAAATTTTCTTTTGTCCTCAAACAAGTGGAGAAAAACACAAAGAAGGGTGAGCTGGAATAATATTCAGTTCAGACCTGCCCTTCAGTTTCTTCAAAGCAAGCATTAAACATATTCACTCAGTAACAGTCTGTCTGATACCAAGAAAGGTCAGCACATGTCCCACCTTCCCCTTCACAGCCTTCAGGCACACAGTCCTCAGCAGGCACACACAAATAATGTCAAGAAAATGCTGACACTGCAGGCTTGCTATATGAATCCCAAGTACACGAGATTATTTTTTCAACTGGTTTTCTGGGTTACCACAAACACAGTAAAAGATGACCACATGTTTAAAATGCCACTCATACTATATATCTCATCTATCTATCTATCTATCTATCTATCTATTTGATCCCACACACAAAGGAATGCATGTGTTTAAATTAAGTATCAAAGGGAATTGTGGATAGTGTCTCTGAGCAACCAAATGCCACACAGGAAGGCCACCATAGTAATATGCAATTCAATGTTTCATTCACAACCTGCAGATGCAAAGATACTCTTCACAACTCATTCATTCATTCATTCATTCATTCATTCATTCATTCACTGAAAGGAAGGCCAGTGACCAGAGTAATAAGGACTGATATTCTGCATAAATTTAGTGCATGTGGTAAGCAATATACAGCAAAATTTCCCTCTAAGCCAGTACAACACACACTGGTTTACACATACTGTGTAATTTCAGATATCTCCCTTTAGGTTTTATCAACTCTGGGACATCATCTCATTGTTGCTAATAGCAAATTATAATTTCAAAACTACTTTTACTCCCTTAAAGGCAGATACAGAGGATAATTATCACACTATCTTAGCACAGAGTCACAAAACTTTACACTAAGGCCAAATTGTAATTCAGATACAAGTATGCCAAGTTCTACCTGGTATTGCTTGCAGAATTTCCAAACAGAAGCCAAGAAGCCATGAATTGAAACATGGGATACTAATGTCTTCTTAGCACAGCTAAGTTTTAGTAAAACAGAAAGGTTCAGAAAATACAGCATAAATGCACCAGGTGCTATCCTACAGCCCAGGTAAAACCTATTACTGAGTCACCCACACTCCATGGTGACAGCAGACCACTATTTGGACTAAAGGAAGAATAAAAATATCTGAACAACCTAAAAGCACTGAACCCAAGACAAGAAGAACCAGGAAAGCTCTGGGTTCACCATTAATACAGCACAGTCAGGAGGCTGCTTGGTCAGCTTGGCTCTGGAGCAAAGTGAGCTTGCATACCATGACACAGTGTGAGCACATCTGGATGACTTGCCATTATGCACAAGCTTGTTAGCTCATTCTCTGAAGATCTGCAAACAGAGTGATTATATTTTAAATAGGATTAAAAATATATGCACTCTATCCTATCAAAACCCATTGCATAACTCCAGCCTTCCCTGTGGTTGTAGCAGGAAGCTCTGATTTTACCATTCAAACCCAATGAGACCCTCCTAGAAAGATAATGTTGCAAATGAGCAACAGACAGGAAAAACACTGAGAACTTTATTTAACTAAGGTAGTATAGAATGAAGTTTAATTTAAGGAAAAAGAAATATTTTCTGTGTTTTCAGAGGCAAAATCCAACTGTTGTTCTGTGTCTTTCCCAATTCATCACTTACTTAATTAATTCTGAATAGAATAAAAAGTCTACTACCAAAAGACACTGAAGTCTAAGGCAATACACACATTATTTTTTTCACCTTCACTGAGATGGAATTTTTAAATGTTCAACTCTTCTTTTATAAGAGTTTAAAAGTGCAATCAGGATCTGTACAGGCCTTATTATGACAAAGGGGGAAAAAATTGCCTTGCAGTCCTCTTGGCATCACAATATATCCATTAGCAATTGCTGATTTTAGCTTTTAACAGTGACTATAGCCATATCAATTCATGACGCTGACCTCTGTTTTTCTGAATGAATTAAGAGGAAGAGAAAAATGTGGCTTCCACTAAGCTTCCATTCCAGCACAGGAAATCCTGTGTGGTTAGATACAGTATGTGTCGCGCTCAGAGATTGCATTCTACTCCCCTTTAAAAAGCCAACATGAGCAGCATGTCACAGGAAATTCTTCCTTATTTTCAGTAGTTCTCAGGACAAGGCTTCTTTGGAAACAAGGTCAGCATGAATAGAGCATTGCTTCCTTATCGCTGCTAAGCAGCTGCGTTGAGGATGCGAGACACAACGCTGCACCCTGTCCCTGAATACCTCTTTTCATAAACTTTAAGCATATGCAGCTCAAGCAGTTAAAAGTTCCCTTGTGCTTTTTTATTTTGAGGTTTTTATATCACACAGTTTCAAAAAATATTTTTTTAAAATGTACTGAGCAACTGTAAGGTTAAACTCCACCTTAAAAAAAAAAAAAATCAAACTTCAACTACTTTTAAACAGACAGCACCACACAGCAAGGCTGACAAAATTAAAGCGGTTTTGGCTGACTCTTCAGGAAGCGTGGGGCCCAATTACAGCTCCCTCTGCAATGTACCACTTTCAATGTACCACTTTCAAGGTGCAGTGTACTGCTCTCAAGGTATTATTTTAAGTCTATTTACTCTCTGCAACGCCTCAGTTTTATACAAAGCTCCAGCTGTAATTAGTAATTGAACTTATTAAGCAATTTATGTAGGAATTATATGCTTAAAGAGTCAAAGCAAATTCCAGTTTTTCCTGATATAAACCACTTACAAAACATACAGTTTCCCCCTCCCCATAACCCTGTGTCAGTGAGACTACTGTTAAGTACACTAATGAATAAGGTGTTGCTAATTTTCCTTAAGATAATGTCTTGAAAGGTTTGCATTGGTAACCACAGCAGTACACAAAATATTTGCATTAATTTTTCTGCATATTTTGGAAAGGAAGTTAAGGGATGGGGGAAAGGAGCTTTGAAAGTGGCAGCAGTTTGTCGAACTGGCGGTAACACCAGTTACCCCAAATAGCAGACACCCCAAAACCATAGGAAGGCATTTAAAACTAAGACACTTAACCCCTCTGTTGCCAGAGAGACACATAGTGGGCAAGGTCCATCCACCACAGAAAGACAAACGTATCAATTCAGTGCTCTTGGCAGAGGAGGTGCAGAGGCAGTAGAGTTGTTCTCACGCTGCAGACTCTGATTAAGAATTTAGGTGGAAGAGCTCAGAGGTGAGACTGCCAGCATTCCTCAGGCAAAAGGGTAGCAACAGCCACCTTTGAGACACAGAATGCAAGAGGAGAGAACATAAAAGAAGGGAAGCATTACAGACCAGTGAAAAACAGTCCTAGCAGTTAAAATAAATTGTAGGCTGAGGCTTACAGTGATATGCAGTACCCTGGCTGCACTGTGTTTCAAACCCATTTGAGCTGAGCAACTCTCGCAAGTATTTTCCAGAAGAGACACCTAAACAACAAATATAAACCTGTTATCTACAGGTTTGTCTTCCCAGTTTTCTGGCTGCATAGTGGTTCCCAAGTGTCCTCACACAGAAAGCTCTCATGTAGCTACAGCCCCAAGCTGATGAAGTCTAGGATCTTGTATGCTCCTGGCTAGGCTGGAATGCTAAAACATCCCTCAGGCTTGTAGTCAGTATGAATATGGTCTGGGTGATTACAACTTCCTGGGGTAGAATCTCTCTTCGGAAGAAAATCCATAATGCAGGATAGGTTATTGGAAATTGGTGTCTTGAAGGAAATGGCAATTGTAATAACCAGCAAATAGAACACTTGCTAGATGTTTTAATTCTGTCATAAAACTTGATACCACTCTAAAGGTCATGCAAGTGCTTTCAGCCATATCATCAGGTAAGGTAAAAAAATCCTATGCTGTTCTGAGGTTCATGAACATCTGGAAGCAATTTTACAATCTACAAAATAGTTACAGTAGAGTCTGCTATGTGTGGAATTGCTTACTTGATTTTACAAGCATCTTCTAAAAGAAATAGCATCAGATAAGAAAGTAACATTTTAAACCACTAGTAAGGAAGTACAAACTGAGTGGTTTCAAGCACTTAAGTAGATAATAGGTGTAATATTTCTATGACACTGGGACAATGCAAATGTGTTTAATTTTGCAGTGTACACATTGGCTTTTCCCTGAAGTGCAGAGTAGTAATTCCAAGGAGGAAGAGTTTTCTTCAGGCATCCAAACCTTAATCCTCTCCTTTTTCTTCAGGATATTGCTGTTCTCTTAAACCTCAATATAACTTATACAGCCAGTGCAATTTATTTAATACCTTAACACCCGTGGGATAACTAACAGGATAGATTTTCCTTTAATTGCAATATAAGGCTAAAAAGAAAACACCATCCCCCCAAACAATACCTGACTCCTTAGATATTTTAACAGTTTATAGGGATTTGCTGCTCCATCTAACTTACAGCTGCACTGGAAATAAGACTAAGAAGGTACAACTGGTCCAGATGTACCAGGAACTACTCCCTCAGCTGAGCACAATGCACTTCAATTTTTTTCTCTCTGTCTTTATTCTTAGAAATCTGACTCTGTGTGCAAAGCCAGAAAACAACATCGTGAAATGAAGCATGGCAAGGACTTGTGTTGGCACAACTCATGGACCTGTCTTTAAGATCCTCTGTTTGACTCCAGTGCATTTGACAGAGCAAGATCTTAATTTCTTTCTGGATGTGATGTTAAACTGAAGCTGAAAAGGGAGGATGAAGTGGTATTTCTGTTCTGACAGTGATTATGGAAAATCCAAACCAGTTCTTTTTCAGTATTACTCAAACTAGTAATTAATTAAACCTGACCAGCTCACTGACAGGTTGTTTGTCCATAGTTGGTAGGGTCCCAGAACTAACCACAGTCAGAAGAGCCCCTGAAGCAGCTATGGCTGGTTCCACCTTGCATTGGAGAGGCCATTGCATTACATAATCCCATCTCACCCCTACCACTCCCTGCTCCATTCCTCAGAACTCCACAGTCCATGAGTTGGAGAGGCCAACTGTTTTTGCACAAGGCTTTCAATTTGTGAAACCTGTACTGCTTGGCTCAAGCACATTTATTGCTTATTCTACCAAGCACCTGATGCACCAGAAAGAACAGGGAAAAGCTTCTGCCTGGAAAATACACAGCGTAAATTACACTGACATCATAATAAACATGGACTGATTATGAGAAAGGAAACCACAAGCCTAGAAACCACCCCCCAAACAGCACACAGCTTCCGGGAAATCACTGTTGAGAAATTCTAATAATTTACATCATGTTTGTTTAAGAACTTATTTTCATGTAGTATACTGTACGGCAGAAATGGGAAAATAATACAGGATCTGAGACTAAGCCAGGCAGCAGAAAGCATGATCACAGAAGCAAGGACACATTAATTGAAGTCATCAAGAAGCACTAGTTACACAAGTGACTCAGCTTAGGTTAGTGTCAGATTCATTTCAGTTCTTGCAAAATCTGAAATTCATCAATATTCATCACTTTGCTGGCAGAAAATCTCATTCTTTAGATTCCCTTGTTAACAGAATTACCAAGCCAGAAGGAAGTTGGAAGTTTCCTTCTGTGACAGTCAAATCCATCCCTCTGCAAGTGATTTTCATTTTATGGGAAAAATATTCCTTTTTTTCAGTTCCATCTTTGACACAGAGGTATTTAATTCTCATGACTGCAAATTTAAGTACATTACCAGCTTCCCTATCTTTCACATGTAGAAAAGTACCCTTCTGTAACTTATACCTGTCTAAGACCTTTCATGTAGCTACAGACTGACAGGCCAGATGAAGAAACAAAACAAACAAACATTCATGTACTCAGAGAGCTATGAAATTCCAAGGGCAAAAGGCAACTCAGAAATTACTCAGGGCCTTAGTGGCTATAAAACTCCACTGTAGCACAGGAGGCTAACCAATGGACAGCTTCAGTGAAATAAACCACCCCAAAATCCCCATACTATAATAATTAAATTATGATTTCTAAACTGTACTTTGTTATTACTTTGTACTTTGTTATGGGGTGAATAATTCAACTGGTCTTCACAGAAGCTTGATATTTCCCCTCCAGGAAGCATCCATTTCACCGCTGTGGTCACTTGAATTTTTAAGGTTTCTTTGCCACTGGTAAAAGGATCTATCAGAAGCCACAAAGGATCCCTTACAATAGGAATCAGCTTTATTGGTTTTTATTGTTCTTTCAGGCAAGAACTGTTTTAATCTCACAAAAACTTTCTTCAGTCTGTTAAAAAACAGGCAGGTCATTTGTACAGAGGCTTTCACCCCCCCCCCCCCCGAAAGGAAGAAAAGTTACTTGGAAAATGATAGTAGGAAAATGGGAAAAGCAGTTTTGTTTAAAGACAAACAAAACAAAAAGCACATTCACACTGCCAGTAAGAAAGACTTGGAAGATTTATTTACCAACTCCAAAACCATCAATTTTGATAGCGTGAAAAGCAAGATATCTGGTACTTGGTTAACTAAGTTACCTAACTCAAAGAGACAACTGTCCAAGCTCCTTCAATGTATGTAAGGACACAAACATTTGAGGATTAAACACAGAAATGCAGCAGTTAAGGCCTCCGATGTTTTTAAAAGTGTACAGTCAAAGAGATTTTCTTCTAAAGGAGTTACGAAATAGAAACATGCCTATTTTAGGAAGCCCACATTTACTGCTGTCAGTATTAGACTTCCCAGTACAACCATCATCCAAATAATCAATGAAAATTGTTTGCAAAATGCCACTCTGCTATTAGCAGTTACTCAACCAAGGAAAGATCTCTAAGTTTAGGAATAAGAGTAGCATTTTTCAGCATGGAAATTGGTTTGTCAACATTCTTCTGCACAAAACCTCCGACAATGCCAGCTCACAGCAACACTAGCTTCATTTATTGGCGGGAAAAAAGGCGTCCCTTTGTACCATCAGTTTTGTGCCCTTTCAATAGCAGCTCTGGCGGTAGATTGGTGTGGACAATCGCAGTGACCATCTGTGACTATGAGACAGTTTGATAGCTGCAAGACTAACATAGGTTCAGCATCACCACATCTTGCCCTGCTGAGTCTTTCATACAGCTTTGAAAAACTCAATGAAAATGGATACATTCAAAGCTGAATAAAAAGAGGTCTCAACAGGCTTGACCCTAAACCTAAACAATGAAACTGTAATGCCGGCACCATTGTATCAACACGACAGATGTAGGTCGTGCTAGCTTTCATCTATAGCTGTGACTGATAGCTTGCAATTTGCTGACAAGACATCTAGTTTCAATTTTCATTTGGTTTGTAGGCACAAATTTCAAGGGTTCAGTTAAGATGGAAGATGCACCTTTTTTTTTTTTTTTTTTTTTTTGGTTGTTCACAGAAAAAATTCTTGCAAATACTATAGCCAGCATGAGTCACTAACCTAGGATTTTCTTGTACTAAATCCACCCTACAGAATTTATTCTAAAATTACTCAGTGCAAGATTGGTTTAAAAAGTATATAAAGGGATATTACTGCTTAACCAAATAGTTAATTCACAAAGACCCATAGTATTAGTGCAGCAGATAGCTTTGATAGCTATATACTCATATTTTCCTGGTTGATTTAATTATGTATTCTAAGTTGTATGAAATTCTGTTAATAAGCTCCAAAAATCCATCCATCATAAGTACACATTCTCTGCTGGTACAACCTCATCATGTGATCTGTCCCATTTGGATCAAGGTGAGAAACTGATTTATAATGGAGCTAGGAAAAAACAACCAAATAAACAAAAGCTCCTAAGCTGCATATGTTACTTGAAGAGCAGTCACAGGAAGTTTTATAAACAGCACTCTTGCTGGAAGGGCAAGCACAAGCAATCCAGGAGGTCTCTGGAGCACCCTGATACTAGCCTCCTGATACAGGTGATTAAGGAGACAATACGGGAGGATGCTCTGTTCGATCTCACACTTACAAATCAGAAGAAATGGCCAGGAATGTGAAGGCTGGAGCAGTCCTGGCTGCAATGACCATGAGATGATGGAATTCAGGATGGTATGAGGAAGGAACAAAACAAATAGCAGGATAACAACCCTGGACCTCAGGAGCGCAGACTCTGGTCTGTTCAGACATTTGCTATCAGCAGAACAATTGGTTGGTTTACAAGGATCACCTCCTCCAAGTTCAAGAATGGACTGCCCTGGTGAGCAGAACATCAAGCAAGAGTGGCAGGAAGGCTAAATAGATGAACAAGGAGCTCTTGACAAAAACCAAACATAAGGAGGAGGCATATGAGAGGAAACGCCAGGGATAGGCAGCCCAGGCAGAATACAAAGACACTATCCAAATGCAAGGAGAAAATTAGGAAAGCCAAAACCTGTCTGATATTGCACTTGGCTAGGGGCATGAAGGACAACAAGAAGGGCTTCTGCAAGCATATCAACAACAAAAGGAAGATGAGGGAAAAACACGGGACCACTGCTGAATGGAGCAGAGAACATGGTGACTAAGGACAGAGAAAATGCGGAGACGTTCAATGGCACCTTTGCTGTGGACTTGAGTGGCAAAGATTTGGCTTTGGCATTTTCAGGTTCCTGAAACCTATGGGAAAGTCAGAAGTAAGCATGACTTAACTTTGGTACAAGTGAATTACTCTAGCAAACACACTAATTGGACATACTTAAGTCCACTAGACCTGATGGAACACATCCATGAATGCTGAGAGCTGTTTAATGCCATTACAAGGCAATTCTGGAATATCTTCACAAGGTCATAACTACTGGGAAAGGCTCCTCCGGACAAGAGAAAAGCAAAGGCAACTCTTATACTCAAGAGAGAAAAGAAAAAAGATCCAGGAACTAAAGTTCAGCCAATTTTACCAGGACCCCCGGGAAGGTGAAAGAGAAAATAATTCTGGAAACACTTTCCAAACATGCTAAGGACAAGAAGGTGATTTCAAATAGTCAGTATGCAATTATGAAAGAAAATCAGGATTGACTAATCTGATAACCTTCTACAATTAGATGATTCCCCTGGCAGAGGAGAGAACACAGAATATTGTCTATCTTGGTTTTAGTAAGGCTTTCAGGACTGTTCCCCTACAATATCCTCATGGAAAAACTGATCCAAGTATGAGCTAGAGAAACAAACACTGGGGTGGACTGAAAGCTGACTGAACTCTAAATCTCAAAGATTTACAATCAGCAGCATGAAGTCCAGCTGGCAGCCAGTCATTAGTGGCATACCCCAGGGGCTGATACTGGGGCCACTACTCTTTTAACATCTTATTAATGACATAGATGATTGGTCAGAGGACATCTTCAGCAAGCCTACAAATAATACAAAACTGAGAAGAGCAAGTTCATACAGCATATGGTTGAATCAACTTCCGTTCAAAAGGACCTCAATAGGCTGGAGAAATGGACAGATATGAACCTTGTAACACTTACCAAAGGGAAGTTCAAAGTTCTGCACCTGCAGGCACCAGTACACAGTACAGGCTGGAAACAGCTTGACAAAAACATCTTAATGAACAACAAGTTAAACACGAGCCCACAGTGTGTCCTTGTGGCAAAGAAAACCAGCAGCCTCCCAGCTTGCACTAGAAAGGCATTGCCAGCAGGTAGAGGAAGATTTTTTTTGTCTCTACTCAACACTGGTAAGATCTCATCTGCACTGCTGTGTCCAGTTCTGGGCTCTCCAGTCCAATGGGAGTACTAGAGTGAGTTCATCAAAGGACCACAAAAATGATTAAAGCATTAGAGTAATTTTCGTCCTGAAGAAGAAAAGATTCAAGGTGGATCTTAACAATAAGTAAAAATATTTAATGGGGAACTGGCGGAAGGAAGAGAGAAGATGGAGCCAGACTCTTCTCAGCAATGTCCATTAAAAGAACAAGAGGTAACAGGCACTATTTGATATTCAGGGGGAAAAAAAGACCTTTTTGAATTTCCACTCTCAAGTTACTAATACCTCCCTTACATAAAATTACTGTACTGATCCTTGTGACAAACAAGAACCAGTCATGATCTAGTCAGGCAACAGGAAGAGCCATTTAGTAGCACATTCTATAAATGCAACACAATGTCCCTGTTTCTTCTTCCTGGTAAAGAATCCCAAACGCCAGTTGAGGTTGTTCAAAGGGGAAGGAGTACAAAAGTTTTATCTGGCAAATAAATTACTCATATGGGATGAACTAAAGGGGACACAAGATGAGGGTAAGGGCAGGAGATTTCTGTAAGTTTCAAGTATACTGCTACTATGAAGTATTCTTTGCACCTTAACAACTGAGATTCTGTTCTGCACTTAAGGTGGAGTTCCAGTAAAACTAGAACATTTTTCTGGAACATTCCACAAAATAAAATTTTGAGCAAAGAAGATCACATCAGTTATTTAGCATAAAGGGCTCTGCCCTTTCTTTCCTGAAGTCCAATGAAGTCAAAAGCTGCTTTCTTCAGAATTTAGCAAATTGGTTAAGTCCTTTAAAGGGACATGGATTTTGCTCTGAAAAGTGTTCTCCTGATAGGACTAAGCAGAAGGCTGTAAAATACCCAAAGAAACAGGTAATTAGGGAAATGGACTACCTTGAGCCATGTCTGAGAGCTCTTCTACCCAAACAATGAGTAGAATCAATTGTTTCCCAGACAACGGCAGTCTTTTGTCATTGTTGGATTTGGCATTTAAACTGCAGAGGACAGGCATAAGACAGATGACCAAATTCACCACCACCATCTTTTAGAGCTTTTCCTTTAAAAAACTCATTTAAGACAGATTATTCCATTGCCTCATCACACATTATAAGCCAGTAAACATTAAATAAACCAGTGCAAAGGAAAGCCAGCTTAAACCTGCTAGGCTTCCTCTTACCAGTGTCTGATGGAAAGAGGAGACTAGTTTTTTTTTTTTGGTTTTTTTTTGGTTTTTTTTGGGTTTTTTTTGCCACAGGGAATTTCAGAAACAAATTAAGAAACCCTTGAAGCTATTAGGTATTATTCCTTAAAATTGCTAGTTTTATAATTTATTGCACGCTGGCAACTTGCTGAGGCTGTAGAGAAGGTTACTGACTTCAAGACCTCAACAACACAAAGCAATGAACACCCCAGAACCTACCAGAAAGGATTCATTATCATTATTTATGCTTAAAGGAAATACTGCCTTGTATTTAGGTCACACAAAGTAAATACAAAGTTGAGTAAGGGAAGAATGCAATTACAATGCATGTACCAACCTAACCCAACATATTAGAACCATGTAAACATTGCTATTAAATTTACATTGCAATAAAGATATCTCTTGGATGAAAAATCAAAGACAACAAGAAATCCCCAAACCACTGACTAAGCTGAAAAACATCTCCTCAAAATATCTTGACTCAGATGCTCACAGATTGGGAGAAGGCAAATAATATTTTAAGAGTTTCCTAAATAAAAACTACTGGCTTATTGTAAACTTGGCACTTAACTTTGTAAATAGATGTGCTTCTTTCAAACTTCCTTCACCCCTCCATTGTTTTATTTATCTGATTTAATGCAAGCTTTTCTTACACAAAGCTAAAAAGAATGCAATTGAAACTCCTGTCCTAATAAAAGGTTTCCTTGTTCTATTATGAACCTTGACTGCTCAATACTGTTGCCCAGTAGAACAATACATATTTAAATCTCTAATCCCCACAAGGGAAGAGAGTCCATTTGGAGTTCTGCAGTAACTATAACAACGGTGCTTGGGGATAAAATACTGTTAAAAAATACATGTTAATCTAAACTTATTTCCTGACTCTAACACTCCATACCCTGTAACCACTGATCTTTACATTTTTAAGAATTTGTACACTTAACAGTCATGTGCAGCTGCCTCCTGTACCAGTTCATGAGGTTTGACTATGGAGAGGGTGTAAGTACAGACCATTACCAGTCAGAGATACTCGGAGTTAGATACAGTGTCACAACAAACCATAGGATTTGAACTACACCCTTGAGATCTTTAGAAACAAAAGGGACCTACCTCCACAACACTAGCATCTCTCCAACTCTAGCCCTGGAAATCAATATGAAGACATTTAGGACAGCAGCTTTCAGACAGGCTATAGATTTTGTACTTAAAGATAGAAGTAACCAAGAACTTCATTTCATTCAGATGCAAAATTTTGTTTTCCACTTTGGATGATTGTAGACAATCTGCAAATATGAGCCTGCAGCTAACTGAGCTACTTAGCCTGCAGGATGGTAAAGAATCACAATACCAATGTCATTTGTAAACTCCATCAGTGAGAGCCACTTGCTGAACACACCACCTTGTTAGAAATTTGCAGATGACTATTGAAATGGTGATGTTCAGTTCTGCTTGGGGACATAATATAACCCAAGAGGCTCCCGAGGGAAATGATTTACAGCTCCTCATTCATCTTCTGACCAAACATATTACCATCCTACATGTAACTTCAAGTACAATCACGATACAGGCAAGTGTGCATTCAGTAGTGGGACAGTCTCTGCAACCAGTCCCCAGTTATGTAATGTGGTACACACATACCCTAATTATGCGATATGCATTTCAGGTCAGAAGACAACAGTATAACTAGTCACAACAGAGGGAGGGCATGTATGTTTGTGAGGAAGTGCAGCAGAAAGCAAAATTTTGGCTATAAAAAAATCCCAACCAACCAACAAAAATAACCCTACCCACACAAAACCCTTGTAGTGATAATTAGGCCCACAGCTTGCCCCAGGATCTCACCTGGAGCAGCTTCTCTGACGGAAGTGATTCTGATAGCCTGGATCTGGTCTAGGTTGGTCATTTTTGTTCAAGGCTATAGAGTATCATCACAATGGATTCAAGGACTTGCATTACAGGTAACAAAAGTCATCACTTTCTGGTTAGTGCTCTGTATTTCATATACACACAGAGGCATCACGTTCAGCAATGCAATTCTGTCATCGAGATACTTTTCTTATGACAATGTTCAGAGAAATACATAATTTAGGGAATAAATAATATATACCTGTAAAGCAATTCAGTAAACTTACTTGAAATAGGAACTCTAGGCTTTTTAATATTAACACAACTTTTGTTCATGACGCAAAAAATAAAATCATTCTTGTTCAATATTCTATGGAACCTTCATTCCTTCAATATTGCAATTTCAAGGCTAAACATATTAATAGAGTCATAAGTATTCAGATTATGTAATAAAGACAGTGAAAGCAGATGATAAAATGCTGTTAACATTCATTTACAGCAGCTGGGAAGGCCCTGCCAAATGTTGCTTTACATAACAGGTCATGACGCTCTGACTGCATTAAGCTTTCTGATCACTCTTCCTTTATCTGCTGTGATTTTGAACACAATACAAGGCAGCACAGACTAACCAATGGATTTAGAAGCCCTTTCAAGCACACCACCATTTCAAAGGTTTAAACGATTAAAACATCAAAAAGAGCCTTGTGGTTACTATGTTTGTGCTTTTGCATTTTATAGTGCAGACATGAAAGTGACATTCACATCATTCTCCATTACCTCCACAATTCAGTGCCTCCAATAAATTTTAGAAGTGACTTTATTTTACTGTGCCATGCTTTAGTTTAGCCATTTGCAAAAAAGGAAGTAGCAGTCAGTAACTTGAAAACATCACTGCTTCCATTTTCACAAGGCATCTTGAGTAGTACTGAAACATTCTGTAATGTATGTATAATTCTGTCTACAACCTACGTTAATTTTATTTTATGAATTGCATCTGATTCAAGTGACAGTTATTGCTTTGCTTCAGTTCTGCATTACGTTTCCTTTGTTTCAGAACAATCTCTTCTACACTTAAGAAGTCAGGATTCCAAAAGCATGGATCAGATCCTACAAGTTCTCAGGCAAGTATCAGCCAGACATGTTGACTGTGGGACTAGGTCTGAATGTCCTACTACAAAAATGATGACTCATAGCTGGATTAGTTTGGCACATTTCCATGCCAAAATTAAGCCAAATTCTTCAGACATTATGGAGATTAGTAGCCCTAGGAAGGTTAAGCACTCTAGTGAGGTCAAAAACTTGATATGTGTGAAGTAAGCAAGGCTGTCCCAAGAGGACACATAGCAACTATTCTGCTTGTAAAAGCAGTACCTTCATTCATCCCTCCAACCCTGTGTTAGTTAGCAACTATTCAGTGCACCGAAAGCATTCAAAGCCTATTCCATTAACTGACTGAAATTTTACTGCAGTGGGTCTCAAGCTTTTCCTGTAGACAAGCCACATTGTCTTTACACAACTGAGAAGTTCCCTCAGCACCTACCAGTGCCAGCCCCACACCATCCACATGCAGCACTGCTTCAGCAAAGCCCACCTCATTGCTTAGGAAACCAGATAAATACCAGACCTGGGCAAAAATATTATTCATTATAGGAAAAATAAGTTCCCGAAGAGAAACACCAATTTCATCAATACTCATTTAATGTTGTGAACAAGGAACTTGATACTTCATTTTTTATTCAAGTATAGCTACCTTCACTACACTTGAGGAGAGGTTGGCTTCTTGAAGTAGGTTGGCTTCTTGAAGGACTGTCTGCTGCCTTACAAAGCAAAGGAGATAACCTGATCAGCTGTCGTGACTGATAAAGAGTTCTTCATTTTTCTCCTTACAGCTACACTAATGCATAGTAATCATTCACCTCTAGTCACTAAACCCCGAAACATTCACTGTTATTTGACTAAAAACTGCAGGTTTGCCTTAGTAATATTTGCAGACCAACTGCCCTTCTTTCCTCCTTAAACATCAGTTGAAGTAATTTTTCTGCCCTCAAAAATAAAAAAAAAAACAAAAAAACCCAAACCAAAACAAACAAACAAACAAAAAAACACAAACCCAAAAAAACCCAAAACAAACAGAACAAAACAAAAAAAAAACCCAAAACCAAAACCCCACAGAAAACAAAAACCCCAAAACCTACTCTTCACAGATATGAAATAAATCAGGAATATTTGCTGAGTAAGTTTCTGGTGGCTGCGAAAAAAAAAGCTCTTTGTGAATCTGCAATTCAGGCACCTGGAGACCAGAACTGCTATGGGACAGAGGAGTGACTATGTTGTATGGAGGGAGTGCTGCAGGAAGCAAAGGTTCAAGCAAACAGACATTCATCTGTGAACCTTTAAAATAACTCAGAGCAAACAGTTCTTTCACAGATTATCTGCAATACTAGAGACAAGCTACCAAAAATTGGTGCAAATACTGGAAGGGCTTTAAGATTAAAAATCATTACAAAGGAAAGAGCTGTGTTTTTTCTGTATACTGTGATAAATAAATAAGGTAGCCTCTGATCACTCCCCCTTCCAGATTAATAAAGTAAGCATTCTTAATTTAGAATGGTCACATAATTATCTCAATCCTACAGTCCTCCTCCTTCTCCATTTCTTTAAAAAAGCAGAGCAGGAACACACTCTTGCTGGAATTCATAGAGAACCCTATCTCTCTGGTGCCTGCTCTAACTACCAGGCAATGGATTCATAATCACCCTGTAAATAATTAAATATTTATTAAGTCTGGGAAAGAGTTTGAGAGCTTCAACAAACAAGAAACCAGGGAGACTTGTCCAAGAATACTCAGTTCCTTAGTTCTGTGAGCAATCATTTGTAAGGTGGGAGATCTGTACTCAAGACTCAATTTTGAGTAAGATAAAGGTAGCAAAATATGGAACTCAACTCCTCATGCAAATGCTCTGATCCCTAGGAAGGATGCACTGATCAGATTCCTGATGCTGCAATTTCATACATATTCTCACATGGCTCAGCAGAAAAAGCAACATTTTTAGGTCTACTCTGGTGGCAATTCAGATGACATCAGCCTGGATGAGGCTGGCACTTTGTCTCTGCCAGCTGCAGGCAAGGCAGTTTCTGGTCTATAAATATTAGAGATGCTGCATTTCAAACTATACTACAGAATAAACATGTAGGCCAGTATGTGCAGCCACACAAACACACCAACACCTCAGAAGTGAGGCAGCAACCAAAGCTGAACTAAATGATTAAATGTGGCATCTGAAAGGCAAACACAAGCTAGAGCTCTTTTATGAATTTCATATCATGGGATGTAGTGCACCCCTCCCCCCTCCCCGCCCAAAACAGAGGCCATCCTGGAACCACCAGGGAACAACACAGAGCTACACTGAACTGCCAAGCAGGCCACTATCAAAGCATGTGCTTGCAATCTCATTGAACAATTCCTCTGAACACCCATACCCTCTCACCAGCAACCACTTGTTGTCTTGCCAGGGAATATATATTGGAGGAATTACACTTTGGCTCTTATTTCCATTGATTTTTCCCCTTTTGATATGTAAAAGAGGGTTTTTCTTGCTCAACATTATGGTTGTCCAGAAAAGTTTCCCAGAGATGTGAGTCTTTCCTCAGTGCTTAGCCAGATCATGCAGTAGATCTCCTTTAAGTTATGCTAAGGCAGGTGGAAAATACTGTGACTGGTGAACATGACTTTATAAGGGCAAACTGTGCCTGAGGAACTTGGTGGTCTTCTGTAATGCAGGTTACAGCACTAGAGGATAAGGGAAGAGCAATATGTCATGTAAATTGGCTTGTGTAAAGCACTTGATGCTATCCCACATGACATTCTTGTCTCTAACCTGGAGCCACATGGATTTGACAGATGGACCACTTGGTCAGTAAGGAATTGGCAGGATACTATTACTCAAAGGGTTGTGGTCAACAGCTTGACATCCAAATGGAAACCAGTGGTGTTGAGTGGTGCTCCTCAGGGGCTTGTATTGGGACCAGGGCTTTTTGACATCTTTACTGGTGACATGGAAAATGGGATTGAATGCACTCTCAGCAAGTTTGCGAATGACACCAAGCTGTGTGGTGTGTTGATGTGCTGGAAGGAAGTGACTGCATCTAGAGGCACCTAGATTGGCCTGAAAGGTGGGCTCCTGCAAATCTCATGAAGTTCAGCAAGGCCAAGTGTAAGGTCCTGCATGTAGGTCAGGATAATCCCAAGGACAAATACAGGTTGAGCAGAAAATGGACTGAGAGCAACCCTGAGAAGGACTTGGACACATTGGTTAACAAGAAGCTCAACATGATCTGGCAATGTATGTTTTCAGCCCAGAACACCAAACACATCCTGGGCTGCTTCAAAAGGAACATGGCCAGTGGGCCAAGGGAAGTGATTCTTCCCCTCTACTCTGCTCCAGTGAGACCTCACCTGGAGGGCTGCATTCCGCACTGGGGCCACCAACATAAGAAGGATGGGGACCTGCTGGAGCAAGTCCAGAGTGGGGCTATGAATATGATCAGGGATCTGGAGCACCTCTCCTATGAGGACAAGCTGAGAGAGTTGGTGCTGTTCAGCCTGAAGAAGAGAAGGCTCAGGGGAGACCTCAGAGCAGCCTTCCAGTACCTAAAGGGAACAAGAGAGCTGGATAGAGAATTTTTACAAAGGCATGTAGTCAGAGAAGAATGGGTAATGGCTTTGAACGGAAAGCAAGTAGCTTTAGATTAGATATAAGGAAGAAAATCTTTACTGTAAGAGTGGTAAGGCTTTTTTTCCTCATTAAGGCCACACGATCAATTTCACAAGGCATAGTCTATTGCATCATCCCACAGGTAAAGTGGGAATACTGCTTACAAAGCACAGAATTTGACCCACAATTACATCACATGGCATCAGAAGTGGCTGGCAATTAAAGGATTACAATACAGTCCACAATAATCCGATGAGCTCGGCTGCAGATGCACATAGACTGCTCATCAGAAGCTGCCGGGGAAGAAGTGATGCTGGCAGTGAGCATGACAGCGCTCGCTGCCACCAGGCTCCTCCTCACCATGGGAGGAGAGGAGCACCTAGCAGGTGGGGACTTGCTACCTGCACTGGGCTCCCTCATCTCTTTTGCACAGGGGACCTTCTCCCACTCTGCACATGGCTGTGATTTTAATGCTGAAGTATCTGAGCAGATTAACACCTGGAATCTATTTTCTGTCATTATATTAAGAATCTCACTAATTTTTTTTTTATTGTATTTATTTTATTTTTACTTGGAAATTAGGAAGGCACAACTGAACTAATTTTATTTTTTTATTGTATTTATTTTATTTTTACTTGGAAATTAGGAAGGCACAACTGAACTAATTTTATTTTTTTATTGTATTTATTTTATTTTTACTTGGAAATTAGGAAGGCACAACTGAAGACAGCCCCCAAAAGTGGTACATAATACAAAGAACCCTATTACATTGATCTTAACCTCGAGTAGTCTGCTATGCAGCAAGCACAGCATAGTTGTCAAATTCTTAAACATACCAGTTATCCATATGCACAACACACACAAAAGCGAGCTTTCTCCTACACAGCTGGCTCCTCAAGGAACTAGTATTATTTAAGACAAGCATGCAGACACCAATTTGCAAAATACACGAGGCACCTATGGACAAGAGCTTATACACTTTCATTTCTACTCATCGGCAAACCAGTGATTTTCAAGAGGTAGAGCTTGCTGTGCTGTCTAACCACTTATAACAACCTTGATGTAGTAAGAATCCTATGATAAAGGTTAAGAACTTTTTCTTTTTAGCATGCCTTTGAATGCCTGCAGAAATACTCTCGAAGAAATAAAGTAACTTTATGCCAAGCAACTTAGTCACAGCAACTAGTCACAGAGACCAGTATTGAAGCATATGATAAAAGCCACCACCCCTTTTTTGGGATGGTTTTTCTTGGTTTTAGTAGCACAAGTGGAATAACAGATCATCCTGATCTATATTTTAAAAATTCAATTAAGTAACTTGCAATCATTTCAATTTCTCCATTATTGTGTAAAACAGTAACTTAGTTGTGGAGTTAGAAAGTTTCAGTTGAGATGCCTGCTCATCTTGGTACTGAATGAACACTTATTTTATCTTGCCTCTGACCTGATGCTTTAGATTGTTTATCCTCTCTCTGCTTAAAAAAGAATCAGAGGGGAAAAGCAGAGAACAGCAAGGTTTGAAAAAAGACATGTCGAAAGAACAGAGTCATACAAGAGCTATCACTGAATCTTATTAGACTTCTGGTGTACTCTGTACATTGTAAACATGAACAGATTCCTCTGATTTTCAGGAAGCAGATACTCTGGACTGGCTAAAACAGAAGACACTGCTTTCTTTTCCCATATGAAAGAATGTACATTGCAAAGTGAAAGGGGATCAGCCTGTCTCCTTATTTAGTTTTACACACTGAGCAAATCCAAAAGTGTGCACCACTCCATTTGTGACACCCTGGAAGAAACATGCAGCATCTCAAAGACTCCCCAAAAAAGACAGCACCAACAAATTGCTAGAAGATTTTACATGCAGAGTAATTTGGATGAGTAAGCACTGAGTCAGTTACGGAGTCTGGATAGTTTACATGAATCTCTAGTCAGTTTTGTTTCCCACAACAGCTAATTATGTAAAGGGTTACAATCATTACTTCCTGGAAGTCATCATCCGGTAAGCCAGCTGCAATTGCTTTTTATTCCCAATATAGCTAACAAGAAATACTGCACCATAAGTGTTCTAATTATACTTTTTGTAACTTCTATTTTACAATAAAAAATCCCACTTAGGTCTAGTATATTTCAAGAATGTTTTGGTTAATATGCTAATACAACTCCGTTGCTTGCTTGTCAGCACTTCTGCATCTATAAAGGAAAGTCTCAGGAGGTTGCAACTGAAACTAAAGCGTGTTTTATTGGTCAATAATAGATAACATAACAAAGTTAACAGGAATACTCTAACTGGTGAATGCATGATCACACTTCTAAGCAAGTTCTACTGAATCTTTTTTGAGAAAAACAAAGTATTTTTTCCTTCTCACCACCTTAATTAAAAGCAACCCCCCCCCCCCAGATGCTATGATCAAAGAAAACACAGATAAAGAACCCATGTACCTTAGGAAAGACTTCATTAAAGACAGATCAACAGCACTGTCCTGCACTGGATAGAGTTTGGAGTAAATAACAAGGACGATCTTTACTTTATTTCACAGATATCATTATTAAAGAGTCAAATCATAAAGCATACATTTTCTCCACAACATTTTCTTAGAGCATTTAGTGGGTTTTCCCTTCCTACGTGCAACATCTACCTCACTAACATGCATCTAAAGCTGGGATTATTTTATTGTGCCAACTATGAACTAAACCAAGCATTTACACCTTCCAGAGAAGACAGGAGAATAACATGAAGTTATGGCCGTGCCCACATACAAGCCAGTTCTTGGAAACAGGACATCAGATTTGCTTGGGGTTATTTCCAGAATGCTCTTCATTTTTCATAATGACATTACATCTCAATCTCAGGACTTATCAGTCACCTCCACGTAAAATTCAGGTTTCCAGCAGGTTGTATGATGCAAGACTGAATACTGCATCTTGAAATTCATGCAGGTATATGCCTGAGAAATAGTGACAGAAGAGAAAAAATGAGAGGGAAGGAGTTCTTAAAGAGATCTTCCTTGATCAGTTACAAAACTGAAATTAACTGAAAATGTCTTGAGAATATGAGTGCTTTGCCTGCACAAGATGGATTAGTGGGCAGAGCGTAGGTAAAACACCTTTAGCCTACCAGGTGGTTGTAACTCACTTGTGACACACTTCAATGTCAACGAGAAGATGACTTCCACAAGCTGCACAAAACAGTAGATTCCAGAGGAAGTAGTGCCTCAGGATTATGGCTCCTTTACAACAGATCAAAGTGAATTGTTTGTCTTAGAGCACTCCCACAGGACCAAGCCACCACACAAACTGCCAGAACAGCCTGCAGTTGTTTAAGTCTTGGAAACAAAGGAAAAAGCAGTGATAACCAACTTGTTTCATTTTGGTGCCAGATATAGCCTTCACAATGTAAAAGATACACAGCAAGCAGTCTTCCTGTGCAGACAGCTCTGTCTCTTACCCAAGACATGGACCCATGCTCTCAGCAACGGCCTTCTGTGCTTCATCCCAAGTATCTGCTACTGCACAGCCCAACCAGCCTCATCCTTGTACCTGGTACACAAGCAGCGATGCAGTCATTGCACCTTCAACCACTGCCTCCAATTTTCAGCTATTGCTCTTCTTCCACATCCATCTGTATGTACCTACACACATACTTCCACAATTTCTTGAACCTCAGGGTGTGTGGCACAGTGCCCAAGAGACAAAAAGTGGGGAAAGAAAAGATGAAATAACTTCAGGAACAAGAGGCCATTCATGACTTGCAGCTCCCAGACTGACCAGCACAGCACAAGGTCAGCCAGCCTTGCTTCAGAGATGGCCAGCACTCGATCACATCAGCCCAGACAGCTCACAGCAGAGTATGGGACAGATCCCTGGAAGGGTCAGGTCCATACATGGCAAGCTGGGAGAAGCACTCACAGAGGAAATGCTGCCTAAGTCTAAACCCTGCAGGAAGCAGAGGCAGCAGCATCCTGAGCACAGGCAGCCCGGCTACACATTTAGCCTAATCGCTCACACACAAACAAACCCCCACACTCCAAAGCCTGCTTTGCCCTGTGAAAGCCGAGCAGTAAGAGTAGATTAGACTCTAATAGGGATTAATACAAGTTAAGGTAGCACCAATTTCCACTAGGGAGACCAGAAAGGTTAGACGTGGGATAGCATGACAGGTAGATGTAGGAAGGGTCAAGGAAAAAAAAGGTAAAGGGAAGAACAAGTAACACAGGAGCTTGCATTGACACCTGCCTGGCTCCATTTCTGCTCTCCCCCATGTCCATCCCTGCCCAAAGCAGAGATCAGACATGCTGCACTGTCAAGTCATGGTCAGTGATTTCTAACAGGCTGTGTAATGGTTAGGAGGGGATTTCTGATTCAATCTCAACAGCACTGACCCACTTTCTTCCAGCACTACCATCCATCACCTCTGACTGACAAGCAGTCCAGTTTTAACAAGAGGCAAAACTTAACAGAAGTTAAGTCTGAACCAGAAAATGGAAAGAAATTCGGATCCCATTCTGTCTTACTGCAGTCACTTCAAAGCTATGTTTAATTTTATTAGCAACTAGAACTCCAGTTCATAAAAAAAGTGACCAATAAAAGATAATGGCAGGAAATTAAGTGACCTTAGTATGATTTAGAGCATTGCTCGGCAACAGGAAAAATGCACAGAAAGTATGCTTGGAAAAGAAAAAAAAAAGCCCCAAAGAAGTAATCATAAAAAGTTTCCAAATTGCTTCAGAGTCAGAGGCAAGTTAAAACTTCTAGAGGCTAACAAAAATGTGTATCTACAAAACATATGCATTAAAGATGCATTATGATTGCCATACTGCCAGAAAGAAACACTGTTCAGACAATCCATTCACTACATACCTTTTCATGTGTGCTACAGAAATCAAGACTTTATTCATCTTTAAATTCAAGTAAAATAATAAATGTAGTTTCACTGTGGCGCAGGAACACAGCAGCTACAGTGTGTGGTCAAACCAGGAAAAAAAAAGGGTACTTTCCTGACTCTTGGTCATATTTTCAAAAAGACATGAAAAGGTGGGTTTTTTCCTTTAATTCTATAGAAAGACTAAGAAGCCAAAACCTCTGAAGTTCCTCAGCCATGACCTTTGGGAAGCAGGCATTTTGTGGGGCTCCCCCATACCCTGAATACTTTGGTACACAGCATAGTGATAAACCAAGTTCCTTAGTTTTCATTCCAAGAAAGCTGTGGAAGAGTAAGAGTACTAATATGTTGGTTAACAAAAAAAAAAAAAAAAAAAAAAAAAAAAAAAAAAAAAAAAAAAAAAAGCCACAAACCCAGAACAAGACAAAACCCAAAATACCAACCAAACCCAAAACCAACCAAAAAACTGTTTAGTTTATGACTGAACTGTCTTAATTTGCAGATACCCCTTTCAGCTGTTCAGTTAACTACAAACTTATTAACATCTACCTGGACAAACTCATTAACATTTACCTGGACAGCTGGAGTTTGTACTCTGAAAGGAAGGATCAGAGAGCTGGGAGAAAATAGTGGGGGAAAAGATAAGGAACTCCATTAGACAACATAACTCCAGCTGGAAAATAGCATGGAGAACAATATCCTTTCTGTATCAGATAAAGTCCTGCATGTGGTCAAGTTCTTTGACCAGAAAAATTTCTGCTAAACCACACTTGATAAACTTGAACTTTGAAAACTGGCATCTATTCATCGTATTTTTGAAAAATAAACCTCAAGAATTCTGGCATCATCCAGGGTACCAAATGTTTCATTACAAAGACTTTATTCAAAATAGCTATCAGTTTACTGAAACAACAGCCCAGTTGGTACTTCAGAACTCTGCCTTTTCTCAGAGGTTTCCGTTGTTTTAACGTGAAATTGAAATTCACAATTCAGAATTTTCATTTTCCATAAAAATTAGTCAGGCAATGTAATACAGACTGCTACCAAGTTCTTTCTGATGAAAAATAGGAATATTTTGTTCTGAGGAAGGCCATACAAATATTGATCTTGGGGAAGCATCTTCCTTTGCAAACTGCTTTTGGGCTTGCATTTCTACTAGGTCACTTCCAACTGAAAAATTAAGGTGTAAAAAAGGAGGGATCTAAGCAGCTCTTCCCTCAGCCCATTTCAGTTGGAGATGCAGTTGCGTAAAAAGGCTGAGACTTAAACTCCAATGATTCTCAACAGTTCACACCATATGGAGGATCTCTCTGAAGAGACAGGCCTGATAATTAGTCAATACAATCCTTACCTAGTCAAAGCACATTTCTCCTGTCCATAGAAGGCCAGATACAAGTCCTAAGAAGGCAAACATGCCAGTTTAACATGAATGATGGAAAAACTTTGGAGCAGTATATCCCTAATCCTCTTGCTACTACGAGACACTTATTTTTCAGAAGGATAAATTTCTGAAGGGAGACAGATATTCAAGATCTCACCAGCTCACCCTTTACCATACTCAAGACATCATACTCAAAGACATCAGAGGATGCCCTAGTATTTCTTCACTAGTGTGAATTGCTCAGCAATTTTATCAATAGATAGTACTTGACATTATCAGCAGTACCAAGTAGCACTGGTCCTCAGAATACAGAAAGTAAGATAGGCTACTATAATCAACTGAGCCTTGAATTAAGACATGCTGTCTATAAATCTAATAGGGTCATATAGCAGAAAGTTAATACTTGGCTCATAACAATACCAACAGTCTGTTGCTCATCTAAAAAGTATTCCTTCCACTTTCTAGCTCTAGTTGTATCCCTCACCCCAGCTGCAAGGCTGGTAAAACTACCTCTAATGACTTCAGAGTGCAAATAAAATTACCACATTCTTCAGAAAAACACAAATACAACTTATTCTGTGGATGACCAGGAATATTTTATTAGTTATGTTACTTTCCAGGTGCCTTTATGTCTACAAAGTAAGGTACCCATGCCATCATAATATTCTTACATCCCCCAAAACAACATGTATAGGTATCCAGCTAGACAGATCTAACTTCAGTATTAAAACATCCTTAAGAAATATTCTTCTGCTTTCTATACAATGTTCAGGGAAGTAAACACTTACCTTATTGATTCAATTGGAACAGTTCTTGACAGAAGGTAGACTGAAGAACAAGGATGTTGCAAAAAAAGGTGCAATAAACTGCTCTACCCAGCAAGTCAGAAGTACCTTGTTTACTTCAGCTTGACAAATAGGTAACATTTACAGACTTTCTGCTGTTCCTGTATGACCTCTACTAAAGCAATACCCAATCTAGTGATGCTGCTAAAAATCTACAGAGAAGATGTCAGTTTACACCACTCAGGAACCAGGCACGACAATTAACATCTGTTACTGCTTCCTATTTGAGGAGTTAAGAGCAGAAAAGCTATGTGAAGAATGGCACTACCAAATCCTCATTTCCAAATATGGCACCATATACATACCCTACAGGGCATGTACATTGCAGGCCCCTCTTCCTTCAGTATTAATATTCAGACATCTTAGGGCAGGATTTCCAAATGCACACATCAGTGGCGTGGTTTCTGAAGCACTAATGCTGATGCTCAGCAAGCTGGGCTCAATGCAGTCTCACAACAAGGTACAGGAGATACGTGCTGCTGCACTCCTGCACACACGCCTGTCCAGAGGACCTCAAATGGCCAGTCTGCTGCCCAGCTGTCCACATCCTTCAGCAACTAAACACATCAGCAGTGAGGAATCAGCTAGCCATTGCAAACACCAGAAATCACAGGCAGCAAAAGCAATTTGGCCACACCCTTTCTCCTAACCTAATATAAGAAATTCCAAGCAGTATATAGGGATCTGACTTTCCTGAATTTACATTCCCTTAAAACTAACTTGCTGGCTAATTAGGGCTGATTTCTTAGGCCTTGAACCCTCAATATAAAAAAAAATTTCAAGGTATCACACAGTGGTATACTGTGTTTTTTCATACTATCACAGCTGGTGTCAAGCAGAATTCTATCTTAGCACAGACAGTTCTTGCCATCTGAAATACAATTGCAGTGATGCTGGTTAAAGAAAAAGCATCTAGCCCAGCGTACCTTTTCAAACAGCCGCTGATCAACAATTCCAGCAAGACAGTTGGGTGGGACCAGACTGCACACACCCCAGACCACCACAAAGAAGCAAACCAAGTTGAAATTCCTATTAAGCTATATTTACAAATGCCACCTCCCTCTGCAATTATGATGGAGTACCATGACACCGAAGGAGAGCCAGGTTATCAACAGAACTTCATGCCTTCATCTTTAGTGTCTTTTGAAACGATACAATAGATGTAGCTGAAGGGCATGGCATTTTTTCCTCATTATTCAAAAGAAAAGACTGGCATATATAGCAACTGGCTGCAGATAATAAAGGCTGAGCCTTTAACAATCAAGTTAGTAGGAGGCAAAGAACAGTCTGCACACTGTGCAATGAGCTTAAGATCTCAAACATTTTTTATGCTCAGTGACCAAGACAAATTTGCACCATGTCCACAAAGAGCAAAAAGCACCAACCCTTCAAGGGCTCAGTAGCAGTGAATACACCAGCTATGTGAGAACTGTCTTGGCCCTGCCCATGTCAGACAGACACTTGAAGCATGGCCCACCTGCCAGCTCAGACTCCTCACTGCCCACCTATCAGGCAGATCTCTTATTTTAAGCATAGATCTTTTCCTGGACACAAAAAGACTTTCAATATAGTGACAGGTATTTTTCAAAAAAGTTAAGCTTAGGAAGAAAAAAACTCAAAAACTACCTCTTTACTTTTAAGAGAAAAAAACCCAACAAAACTACAAGCATTGCCTTGAAAAATTGATGTCACAGGATCCAGTGAGAGGAAAATATATTGTGCAAGTACACAAAGTCAATAAATCTTTCAAGCTGAGGAGTGGTCCCTCCCACCCTGTTCCAGATGCCTCATATAGAAGGTTTCCAGCCCATGCCTGCGTGGAGCAGGAAGGCTGTTCCTGAAGCCCACGGACCTGTATGAGGACATGCTCCATCTCTGCACATCGCAGACTGTGGGCAGCATCAAGAAGGAAACACCCTCCCTATGTGAAGAGCACACCAGCATCATTTTAAAAAGCAGAGTCCAGATGTTGCATAGCTTTTTAAATGCCGAGTTTCACGTTCGCATCCATCCCTGGATTTATTGCAATTTATATATTATGCAATATTTTCCCCGACAGCACCCAGAGACCCACACCCCACTGCCATGTTGCTACTTTCCCAATCTCTGTTCCACCCAAGACACTGCCAGAAGGAGAACGCTAGGCGAGGAAACTCGAGGGTCTGGAAGCGCCGGTGGCTCAAGCCAGGATCTGCCGGCGCTGTCCTTGGCACAATACTTGGATGCGATACAGCCGGGCGATGCGAGGCTGAAATACTTCCTGGGATGGCTGAATGGGCTCATTCAGTAGTCAAGGGCAATTCTTTATTAGCCATCTTCTACAGCCCAGCACAGAAACTATAGCCCTGAGGGGAGGGTGGGAGACACCAGCCATGTGCTTCAAGAAAGGGGTATGGCTTAGCATTGTCTCTAGCCCCAGTAATTGACAAGCTTTTTTTTTGTCCTCCCTTTCCCTTTCCCTCCCCCCGCCGGGCGTTACCGAAGCCGGTGGAGGAAGGGAAGGTGCCCGGCGGGGGCCGGCCTGTGGAAGAGCCGCTGCAGCTGCCGTCCGGCCCGGCCCCTCGGACCCACCGGCGCCGCTCGGAGCGCTGCGGGAGGGAATGCCTCCGCCGCCCTCTCGCCGCTCCCTCCCGCCCCGAAGTTCGGGCAACTGGGACCGGCTGCCCCGCCGGCGGTGGCGGCTCGGCCGGGAGCCGGGGGAAGGGGCCGGCAGGACGCCCGGCCCCCGCGGCGGTTTTCCCGCTGCCTCCCCGCACTTACCTTTCACTTGACTTTCATACTCCGCTATAATCTCTTTGTCCTTTTTGAATCTGCTCGGGGTTGACATTATCCACTCGCTTCTTCTGCTTCTCCGCCTTGTTCTAAATTATTATCACTAATTATTCTTGTTTATCTGGAGGAGCTCCCAAGTTGTGTCAGGCGGCCGCAAGCCCGAGCGAGCCGGGGAGGCGGCGGGCGCTGGCCCCGCGGGAGCGCCACCGGCACCGGAGGCGGGGAGCGGCGATCAGACTAACCCCGGCGCAGGCACCATCGCCTCCCGGCACCGTCGCCGGCAGCAACGCGGTCCGCGGCCCGGGGCCGCCGCAGGGCGGGGCGGCGGAGCAGCGGCCGCGGGGCACTCGCTTCCACTAGGCGAGGGCGGGGGCCTGGCGGCTGCTCCCCACCATTGTTATCTGTCCGCACGCACCCGGGAGAGAGGAAGGGAAGAAGGGAGAGAGCGGTGGGCGGGAGGCAGGCGGCCGCGCTCGGTCCGTACGCCAGAGACACTAGTTACTGCTGCCGCCGTGCTCGCCTGGCTCAGAACTCGGGGCCGGCGCCCCGCCGTGACTAACCCCAGGCGGCAGCGCCGCGGCGCATGTCCCAACCTCACGGGGCGAGCAGTCGCCGGCTCGGGGCGGCTCCCCCGCCGCGCCCTGGAGAGGTGTCTCCGGGAATAAACTTCTCCCCGCCCTCCCGCCGCTGTCTCCTCCCTTCCTGCCTGCCCGCCCGCCTCCGGTCCTCGCTCGCCTTGTCCGCCGCCCCGTCGCTAGCCGCTCACCGCCCGGGGCCGAGCTCCTGCGTGTAGCGCCCGCTTATCCCGACCGGCCCGCAGCCGGAGGCCCAGCAGGCCTGGGGTGTTCGGGCTCGGGCTCGGGTGGGAGGAGGGAGACCCCCGCCCCGCCACCCCCATCGAGCACATGATGGCCGGATGATCTCGGGGGACAGGGGTATGAGGCCGCGGTACGGTTCCAGAAGGCCTTTGATCGGCGGGGAAAGTTAAAGCCCCGTGCTGCCGTCAGCGCCAGGCCGCCTGGGGAGGGGGAATCCGGAGGGGACAAGTGGCCTTTGGGGACACCATGTGCCTTCCCACTATCTCCGAAGACAGGGCAGGGCTGCACCGGTGTGCGTTGGCGCCCGGACCCAGGGGGCCAGAGCTTGGCAGCACCCAAGGGAAGAGCTGTATCCTCAGCACATCAGGTCATGCTTCCACCGTCCTTGTCCGCCCGCTGCTCCCCTGCGGATGCAGCTTGTTCTCGAGGGCAGGAGCGCCTGTGTGGGGCATTCCCTCCATCTGCGGGAAACAAGCAAAGCTGGGCAGGAGGCCACTCAAAATGCTGCTCCTTTGAGCTGCTGTGCATGGCACGCATTGGGGCTGGCCCTGATGTCTGACAGTCACGTTCAATGCCAGCTTTAGAAGGATGGATTCCAGCCCAGCAAGCAGTGGTGCACAGCCCTCCCTGCAAAGCTGGGGCTGGGAAAATGGGAATATCATCCAGAAGGGCAGGAATAGCTGAAATTTGGAACATGGGGCAAGTTGTTGGAAGGATGTAAGTGACCCTGACGTACCCTTGGTCTGCGGTGCCCCCATCTGAGTTGGGGATAGCCTACTCTGCCTGAAGAGCTGGAACTTGATTCAGCCCTTGGAGACTGTGGAGGATGAGAGCTGGCCACTAGCTCTGCAGGTGCACTGAGACCATGCCTGCCAGGAGTCAAGCACAGAGGTTCACAGAGCTGGTAGCCACGCTTCTCCAAGGTCCCTGGCTGCAAGGTTGGGGATGCAGAAGGACTCAGATGTGGCTCAGGTTATACAACCCATTTTTCTTTTTCCCCCAGGTGCTCTGAAACTTTTCTTTTGCCAGAGAAGAGTTTTCTGAAAAGAAAAACGTTGAAAAAGTAGAATGATGGATACTGCTGCCTTGTGATGGACAAAGAATGTGGCTGTCATTCATGGGTCAAAGGCAAAAGTCAAACCAAGGCAGAGCTTCACACTTTGAGCTGCAGGGAGGTCAGCTCTGAGGAGGTTAAAAACAGGCAGGGGACATTCTGGAGACAGAGGGCTCTATTGATGTCAGGCATGTCCAGGAGTAATTAAGCAAAGATGCACACTATTTACAATGAATTTCCAAAGATAGTGGCTATATGATTTGTGTGGTGGGAGTTCCCAGAGATCCTGTCCTGGACAGCTAGCTCTGATGCTGCCAGGACCTGACTCTTTGGGACAAACAAGTGAATTGTGGGACCATCTGCAACTGGGAAGGTTCAAGGTTCAGCTACCCAGTAATTTGGCTGGATTTGAGCTTGAGTGCTATGGGGACCTGGTGCTCAGAGAGCAGTGCCACAGTTAACTGTACTCATGCAGACATTCTTGCTTGTGTTTATATTTAATTCTTATAAGCACATTGCCTTGGTGTTACAGTTGCTCACTTCCACACCTCTGCATTTCAGCAGTAAGTGTACATCTGTCCTTTGCAGTTCATTTTTCATTAGGTACCATGTTCTTCCTGCTAGGGGATCAGGGTAACAGGATTCCTATTCCCTTTTCTGTCTTCATGTTTTGTTCTCTGTAATTTTATTACGTTTCTTCGTCTTGCCCTCCCAGAGTAATCTCTTTCCACTCTGAGCCCAATCCAGATCACCTAACACTGTCTTAGTACAGGAGGTTATTGTCTAAAACCAATTAAAAAATTTAGGTTGGATAGTCAAATTACATCCCTTGAATAAGAAGCCCAGCTTCAAAAGAGCAGTCATCTCTGTAATCCCAACCACTTTGATTTTCATCTCAACCTTTGATGCCAGCATCTTGCTTCCTGGCTGTTTGAGTCCATCTGTTTGGCTGGGGACTGGCTGATTTACAAGACAGTGGGCCATGTTCCCTGGGAACATGAGGCAGTAGCTGGAGATTAGCTGCAAGTCTTGTCTGGTCTTTCAGAGCACTTTCAGAGCAAACAGGACAGGGAATAGTGTTCAAGTCCCCTTGTGCCCTGTGTGAGGTTATGCAGGCTGGCATCTCCAGCCAGGCCAGTCCCTTTCTCCCTTACCTAGTACTTGAGCATACAAACCATGTCCAAATGTGGTTGAAGGTGAAGAAATGTTATGTGCATCCTCTCCTGAGTCCTGAAGGATGCAGCTCTCTCTTACACTAAGCCTGTGCTGGAAAGACTGTGAAGAGAAGGGTGCAGAGGTAGGCTGAATGCCCATGCCTATACCATCCATTTCCTCTGCACTAGATTCTGCATCCAGAGGATCAGCCTGGCTCCACAGAGCCAAAACAGAAGGTGCAGACAGATTATGTTACTGCTTGAGAAGATGAAGAAACCACCTCTGGGCTCTGGAGACTGACCTCCCTGTATTCAGCCACTCAGCTCTGTGTGTCCATAGCAAGACCACTGAGGAAGGGTGGGCCAGGGACTCAGCAGGCTTGAGTGTGCCGGGCTTAGAGCTGCACAGATTCTGGATCCCTGAGTTAGGGTTGGACAACCAGGACTGAGCTGGCTGAGAAATCTGATTCTGGCCCTCTGTCCCTGTTCTCCCCCTGCTTACTGAGCCCCCCTCCCCCCCCTCCCCGCCCCACTCTTCTTTAGGGATTGGCAAAGGATTGTGTGTTATTACATGGGTGTAATCTTTTAAGATGTTCATGGCAGCTCAAGTCTCCAGACTCAATTCCGCACTGATTTACACAGCCTGCAATCCCATTCTGAGGGTGATGATTGCACAGGAACAGACCCTGCCTGGGCTCTGCTATGCCACGTTTGAGGTGACTTACAGGACACAGAAGATTATTACAGAAATGCCTGTCATTTGAGACCTGTTCCCAAAGATCCCCACAGAGTTCCCATGAATTTTGAGAGCAGCAAGTGCTAGAGCTGTGGAACAGTCTTGTTATATAAATCCCTGTGCACTCGTGAATGATGCTCAAGAAATCATGTTTATCCAGTGTTCTGTGAACTCTAACTTACTGCTTCTAGAGCATATCCAGGTCTTTGCAGGAAGGATGCTATAGACATTTAAAAAGTATTAGGGTAAAGCTGATGGAGAGCATGTATGTTGTTGCAAGAGACAGAGTTATATCAATAATGCATTGTAGTACAGTACTGTTGGGTACAGTTCTGCTGCAGGGTTTGTGGACTGTACCTCAGTGTATGGAGTTAGATAATCTACTGCACCTGGGAATTGGAAAACCTGAATTATGTATGATAGAACAGAGACGTGTTTATACAGAGAGCAGTTCCTGCAATACTTCATACACTTAGTGCAAAAAGAGAATAACACAGGCATGCTTGATTCTGCTTGCTTGAGAACTTCATTATTGCATTTCATTTGCACAGCCTGATGAGCTGTGCAGTATTTGGTTTCTTCTGCTGCTAATAAAAACAGTCCATATAACTGGTTGCTGGAGTATCATTGAGCTATTCTCTGTGAGTACATAATGAAAACACATTGACCTCCTTAAACAATAAAACCCTACACTAATTTTCTCTAGTCTGAAAAGAAGACAAATAATTCATCTTGCTTTATAATTGCAGTCAATCAGTCATTTTACAATTGGACAGTAAGTCTCTAAGTGAAAGACCAAGCTTTAATTGAAACAATGAAACATTTGATTGTTACTGAAAAATCAGTAAGAGACAAAGAGCTTGTTCAAATGTTTGTCACTGATAAGATGCACATTTCTAAAGAATCAAATCTATTTGCTTTGGAATGAGATTATTTTAGTAAATACAGTTGGTTATCTAAGATGTAGAACCAGTGAGGCTTTTTTTTTCTCCCCTGCCCCCAACCACTGCAGCACTTAATGCTGCTCCGTGCTTATAAATTCCTGAAACATGGAGATGAAATCTGGGCTTATGGGGTTTGTCATAGGCTGCAGAAGAGCCAGGACTTCACCCTGGCTGACCTGAAAGCAGCTCCAAAGCATTCAGCTGCACTTTCACAACAATGAAATTAAGACTGTGAGCTGCCCAAACTTTAGTAGATCAGGAGAGATATTTCCCTTACCTGAGTTTCTCTGTGAGCCTAAGCTGTCACTGAGCTTTCATTGCCAGGAATAGTACTCTGACCATTGGCATGGATATATTGATTGTAAGGACAAGCATACACAATTTCTTCCAGATTCAGGAAGAAAGAGCATTCTTGTTCCACAGTAAGAGTGCCTACAGGTGGAGTGTGTAGAATTGGTAATGCTGTAAGTTCATGCTATATGAGGGTCCTTGACCATTTTCAAGCCCTAGGCATTACTATGTACCGCCTCAAGTAACCTTTTTTGGTCCATTATCCTGAGTTTCTTTAGAATACAATTATCAGAATGTCCATTTTGTAAGCTTCACACACCCTAATTTAGGTAACTGAAGTAATATGCCCAATTCAAATGAGGGCTCCTCAGTATAAAAGAGACATAGAGCTCCGGGAAGTGCAGTGGAGAATTACAAAGATGATTAAGGCATCTCTCTTACAAGAACAGGCTGATAGGGTTGGGTATGTTGAGCATCAAGAAGAGATGACTGAGGGGCAATGTCATCAGTGTCTGTAAATATCTGATTGGAAGGTATCAAGAGGGTGGAGCTGGGCTCTTCTTAGTGGTGCTGAGCAATAGGACAAGAGACAACAGACAAAAACTGACGCTTAAGAAGTTCCACCTGAACATGAGGAAGAACTTCTTCTACTGTGAGAGTGACTGTGTCCTGGAACAGATTGTCCAGAGAGGTTCTGGAGTCTCCTTCTCTGGAGATATTCAAAAGCTGTCTGGACACAATCCTCAATAACATGTTCTAGGGATCCTGTCTGAATAGGGAAGTGGGACTAGATGCTCTCCAGTGGTCTCTTCCAACTGTACCCATTCTGTGATTCTGTAATTTAACCATCATTTAACCTCCTTCAAAAGTCAATCAAGAGAGGTGGGCATCTGAAATTCACTTATTTTAGACACTTAATTTAGTATAGATTTTGTTCCCATTTTCCTTAGTGTCATAACCAGAGGTCATATAAGACAGTGATATCCTCTTCATAAAACCTGAAAGTGATATGCTGAATCTTAACAACAATTAGGAATATTTGTAGTCCTTTGCTGCTGAGTAAAATGCACAGCTAAGGGTATGCAGACAGCATTTGCTCATTTACTAATTGCAGTCATGTTGGAAAGTAATCCTGTTGGCTGGTCATCTGAAGGAGGATTCAGGAAAACAGCCACTAGGTAACTTTTTCTATATATGTGTGTGTGTGCATGTGTGTATACAGCCAATTTGCCATGCTCAAATGCGTGCAATAGCTCTCTCAGCATGAAATACATCTGAATCCAGTGGAGAATTGTTCACATTGCAGAAAAAAAAAAATCTTCCAAGTGAAATCACTGACTTGAAATGTTAAGAGATGCTTCTGGTTCAATAAGGTAAGATTTCAGTCCTAGAGGACTGAAAGAGTCTGGGACCTGAACAAGCCTTGTGTTTCTTCTAAATCAAAGAGAAATGCACCAAACCCAAACCTCCCCACATTAGTTTCATTGCTATTTTGTTTGAAGAAATTAATGAGCCTTAAAGAAGTGATTGATACGTTAATATTTAGTTCTTTGGTTTCACAATTCTGAAGTGTATCTTAATGTTTCCTTGTTAACTTGTTAATTTTGAGCAGTGCTAATAGGACTAATGACATAACTAACATATAGA
Organism: Vidua chalybeata; assembly: GCF_026979565.1. NCBI lineage: Eukaryota > Metazoa > Chordata > Aves > Passeriformes > Viduidae > Vidua > Vidua chalybeata. The sequence continues at coordinate 40,158,613 of NC_071534.1, forward strand.
AAGTGATGAGGCTACTTTATGCCTTCTGCTGTTGTTAAGAATATCATCCTTTTTTATATGGTATTGCTATTCACTTCCCAATTAGTAATTAAAAGGAGGAATAAATTCCAAGTAATAACCTTCTCACTTAATGAGAAGAGATTGAGGCAGTCTTGCCTTTTGGAAGGAGAAGAAATATAGAAGTAATTGCATCCTCACTGCAGGGTTTGTGTTCTCTGTGGGGCTACTTTTGTTTTGTTGGTAGCCTTTGAGATTCTAATATTCCACTTCTGAACATAATGAGCTGAATGCCTAACTTGTAAGCTTTACACACCTTATACCTGCCAGCTTACATACACTTGCATTATTCTGTATCTTTATCTTACTTCTTAAATTTAAGAGTATATTGTCCAGAGAAGCAGGAAGGTTGTTTTTGGTTTGGCTTTTCTTTCCAAGGCTGGTAAGGCTGGTAAGGGAACACCAGGGTATTTTGAAAGAACTCTTCCAAGTGAGCATAAGGGGCTTTGTTAGTGGTATTTAAAGTCTTTGATGAGCAGATAATTGCAACTCTGATTAACAGCTTTTGGATTTAAAATTTCCACTTGCATTTTTTGTGTTTGTTCTATCCATTATCATCTAAAAATGAAATGCTTTGCTACTTTATTACTCCTGACCTTCTCATACTAATGGTTTTGAGTGGAGAACATTAGAAGCTGGGTTGCATTTAAAAGGAGAAGGAACTGCTTGAAGCAGCATCAGATAATTAAGAACATCACATTTTAAAAAATCAGTCCTATGTACTTCATCATGCTGCTGTTATCTGACTTTAACTGGAATGCTTCTATGAATAAGGCTGCTGGATTGTGCCCTCAGGACTTACATAGGGGAACACAACTGCCAGTCTTGCTATCCTTATATGGCCTTCATGGGCCATCCAGGAATCTCAGCTTTCTGGGCTGCTTCTGTCTGTGCCAGTAGTTTAAAAGCTGCGAATCGCCTTCATTTATCTCCAAAGGGCATTAATTTTGAAGCCCAGCAATGATACTTCAAATGTCAGTCTTGTTCATTTTCTCAGAAGCATCCAGCTAGTCTGCTTATTCATTAATGTGGCTGGCTGGGTGGGAACAGCTGCAGTCTATTTGCCTGAAAAAGTGCCTGGCTATTAATGGTCTATGCAATGTGCTGTCATTTCTCTGATTAAGCCCCTTGGTCTACCCTCTGGCTGAGCCCTTGCCTGAGAAAAAGGCATATGCAGAGAGAGGCAAAAGTGGTAAAGGAAGGCTACGTCTGTAGCATCTTCTCTTTTGTTATTGATAGAATGATGTTGCTTTCCTGAGTAAAAAAAACCCTTAGCTACTTTTGCCTTCACAGTTGGAAGAAGACAAACCAGACTTATGCAGGAGGGATGATGATACCTGGGACTCGATGATCCTTATGGGGCCCTTCCAACTCAAAATATTCTGTGATCCTATATGGAAATGCTAATGCCAACATAACTGAATCATAGACTGTGAAATAGAGGTAGGAAGGGATGCAGCTCCAAGCTGGGTCTGAGGAGACACACAGTCTTTACATTTTGCTTAATACCACTTTGACTTCACTCAAAATCCCAGCTGCTAGCATGGCCTGAGAGCACTCCAGGATAAGCTGGGTGGTCAGTTGGAATGGTTTCAGGCTGCAGAAGGAATTGAATCCAGACCTGCTTCTAGGGCTGCTGCCCCCTGTATTAAAAGACATCAGGATGTCCTTCTTCTGCCACTGGATTTTAAAAGACAAGGATTAACCTGAAAATTGTTCTTTTACATATTTGATACTAGTGTGACTTTGTACAGGGAAGGTGCTCCTTGCTGCAGTCTCCATCTCTGGATGAATTTTGAGGTGCCAATGATTCCCCAGGCAATGCCCCAGTCCCTGCTGCAGAGGTGTGGAATCACTGGGTGCTTGAAGGTACCAATGTCCTTTGTTATACCTGGCTTTCTGTCATATCCTCAGGTTGACCCTCTCTGCACACTTGGGCTGCTGGCTCTCATCAACAGGAGACACACAGTAGCTCAAAGGTAAAATATAATGATCTTATCCTCACAACTGTGGCTTCAAGGTAAAGCTTTTAAGCTTTTATGCCAGCGTCCAAGAAGATGCGTCCCACATGGAAGAAAATCAGTAAGGAGTTCCAAAGCAATGTTTTCCTTTCATTTTTGGCATGACTAAGAACATTTCATAGTCATAGTTCCCTTTTGTTATTTCTGTTCAGCCACCCAATGTCACAATAATTGGCTGTGCAAATATTGCAAACTGCACACAGGTACTTGTTTCCAAATGAAGTTATTTTTATAGAGTCTGTATCTCAGACACATAAAACCAAAAGCTTTCTGTTAACATCCACTGCTTCAAAAATCCATTTTAACCAAAGATAATATCTGTTTAAGTTGATTCATATTTTTCAGAAGTGCATAAAACTAAAGATGTGTAGAAAATTCTTCCTGGGGCCCTCCAGGGCAGTTTCCAGCCGAGGCTGTTGATGTATTTGAGATGTCACAGCTCCCTCCAGCGGGCTACTTCCAGGAGGAGGATTGTGCAGGCACCAACCCACAGCTTCCAAACCTCAAACAGAAAATATTCAAACCATTTTTTTAAAACATTTTTCCCCCTGACTGTAGTAGCTGATTCTCCCTTCTCACAATATAATAATATTTGAAGCAAAGACTTGTATGAAATCTGAGAAAATTAACGTACTTGGACCAGATTTTCTATAGACTCAAACCAATTATGTCCTGTTCACTGCCATGTAAATACAGTTTTTCATTTGAAGTAGAGTGGCATGGCCTATGAAACCGCAACATGTGAGATGTAGTAGGATAAGGAAGGTTTCCTATGTTTACATTCTCCAAGTAATCATTCTCCAACATCAAACTAGTGCAACAAGTCCAACACAAATTGCCAACACAAACATGCCATTCATCTGAACATATGTGACTCCATGTAGGTTTGTTTTCATAACACAGATTACTGGTACTTATGAACCTTCACAGGAGCTGATGCCTTCTTTTATGAGTTTTCAAGTGTGGCAGTGGATGAAGCCATGTCCATGGGAATGACAAAGTCTAGTCCAAGTTAAGGAACAGATCCAGAATGGAAATATGTTCTTTCTTTCCAAGAACCTGAAAACATAGAACAGTTATTTTGGGAGATTTCCAGTAATTCTAATTCTTAGTGTCATTTTTCTTGGGAGATGATGTCTTGTGACAAAAGAATTTTATAAATACTTTCATTTTCACAAATACAGTAAACTGCAACATCTATATAAATAACTTTAGCTTGAATGATTTAATATTATTAGATTGATTATTTGATATTAAAAGAAAAGTAATGAAAGGAGTTTAATGCAGTTCATTACTACTCCTTTCCAATCAACTTCTGTTCACATTACTGACTCCTCAGTAGTGATTCAAGCTGTAGGTTTAAAAATGGGCTTGCAGCTGATGGATAGTGCTGGCAAACCAAGGAATGGATTCAGCGTGATGGTTATAGAGAGGTGGTGGCTGAGCCTATAAGAATCTGCATTAGATACAATGGTTATCAGCATCTGGAGACACAACAACAGCACTACATAAATCATGCACAGTGTTATATGTTCTCAAGTATATAATATGTTGCCTGGCAACTGCATGTCTCTCAGCTTGGAAAAGTAACTGGTTTTAATTATGTCCCTGTGATACTGTATGACCACAGAATTAAGAACACTGAATCTGCCTGATTGCTTTAAAAATGACATTTATTTAAAAATTATGCTCCTTTTTTGAATCATCAATATGCCTTACCTCAATCAAGTATTCTGTGCTTCTGGTGTTTTTCCTACGCATACTCTACAATATTGCACTCCAAGGATAATTATGCAGAATGTGTTTTCTTTTCCCTGAATACTTCAGGATTTATAGAATTTATAAAGTGTCCTTCATGTAGTCAGGGCCTACTGCTGCTTCTGTTTTTTTCTCTGTAAGAATGTGCTTACATCTCTCAGCTCACAGAGACAAGAAATTTGGGCTATTTGGCTCTCCTGTGGCTTGGACTTTATCTTGTGTAAGGAAAGGCACTAATATGCAGACCAACTTGGTACATATCAGTAGTTTACAATATCCTTCAGCTAGATTTAGGTAGGCTAAGTACACCTGAAAAGCTAGATCCCATATATATACTATATTCCCAGGTTTCTGTAAACTGTAATTCCTGCACTATTAAGAGTGAACCACATTAGTAAAACACTTTGCAAAGTCATGGAGCTGATGCACAACCTTCAGTGTACTGTCCTCTGCGAAGAACATACCTAGAGAGGAAATTGTAAATATCACCCATCTTTGCAGGTCCAGCCTCAGTAGAAAAGGAGTAAATAATCCCCTGAAGTACGCTGCCTGGGACACCCTGCAACATGAGAGTCACCTCTCTATTCAAACTCCCTTTGATGGAGTGGATTAGGAATAGCTCTTCTATTATAGGGGTGAATACTCCAGCCAGAAATTGGATTATAGAAAAGGTGTCACAATTTCACAACTCTGTGAGGCTTTAAATAAACTCTGAGACAGTTGCTTGGACTGGACCTCTTAAGAGTCTTAAAGAGATGCTTAGTTGCTCGTAGGCAATAAATCCCAGATGCATGGGGAAATTGAGCTATACCAAACAAATATTTTCAAGTGGCATGGACAAATTTCTAGTGAGTCAGGATGCCTCCAGCATTACTAGCCACCTGCTGCAGAGTTCTTTGAATTGAATTCTTGTGCATAGGTATTCAATTCTACATTATTTGTATATTTTATCAAACCAAATTTTATTTTATTGATTTTTTAATATGATCCCAAGTCCCTATTGAGACTGTGCTCTTTTCATGTTTTAACACCTAATTGTCCATTAAGAAATCTTCAAGAAATAACTGAGATGACTTCTAAAAAAATAGCCCTAGCAGGTCATCTAAGAGAGGATGGCATTAAGAATAGTCCCTCAAATCATTCTCAGTTCTGTACAGGTTTTTCACTGTATGGTTACATAGGAACAAAGATTTCCTCAGGTACTATTGCTTCAGACTCAGAATATTGGACATTAATTCTATATTACACTTTCTGGCTTTTTTATCTTCTGTGTATGGAGTCCTTACCTAATTTTATAAAATATAAGGAATGCACTTAATATGAATATGAACATATACTTTATTAAACATATGAATATATACTTCATTAAACTCAGCACTGGCACAATTTGCTTAGGGAGGTTGTGGAGTCTCCATCCTTAGGGATAGTAAGATATTTGAACATGGTCCCAAGCAACCAGCTACAGGTGGCCCTGCCTGAGCAGGGGGGTTGGACCAGATGACTTCCAGAGGTCCCTTACAACCTCAGCCATTCTATGATTCTGTGAAGCATACAGTAAAGGGAGTCTGATCAGAAGACCCAATTATTATTTATCTCTTCCTTTCCCTTCCCCTAGACCTTCTCAGCTAACTTGAAAGTACCTACAGAGATAGAAAATCAGTCTCAAAATCCAAATCCATGTCAATAGGATACAATTCAGAAGCCGGCAAGTTCCGCCTGTGGAGCAGAATGAAAAAGCTCATCATTAAATCCGGAACCTGATGGGCAGTTTCCAAGCAGTCACACTGAGCTGGGGGACCAGCAGCTGATGCATCCCACCTGGGCAGTCAGCCCAGATCAAGATAGAACCATCTAGCAAAAGATTTTTTTTTTTGAGAGAGAGTTTATTGTGTTGGTTTGAAATTGTATTAGACTGGGAGGACTTTATATTTCTTGTTGTGAAGGGAACTGTGAAGAATAGATAGAAGATTATCAGTGCACTTCAGAGGCTGTCTTTTGTATTTGTCAAATTGGTGCAATGTCAGATTTTAGTCCCTACAACTCAAGCACTGCAGTGCCTAATGCCAAATGCAGTCCTAGCTGTCCATTTGCCTTTCATAGTGCCTGGGGAGAAGTGACTACCCAGGAAATCCAGTGTGCTGTGTGCAGCTGCCTTGTGTGGGCCAGAAGACACAGCCATGGGAATGAGCCTGGGATCCCTCCCCAGCTCTCCAATGTGTGAGTGGGTGTCTTGGAGAAAGCACACCTGCCATAGCCTGGGCAATTCACAGCCACATCTCTTAGTGCCCAAGAATGTAACTAGAAACACCAGACCCTATGCAACAGCCAGCCAGGAAAGTAAATTTGCCCCAGTCATTAAATTTGTGTGGCTGCTCAGACAGGATAATAAGATTCACTGAAGAACAAACAGGCAGGATCACAAGAGAGAAAATGAAAGCAAGTCTTCCTCTGCATCGAGACTAGTGAGGAATGAGCTGGGAGAGTCATATCTGCTTTATAGATACAGTGTAGAGATGAAGTAGAGAAGTGATTCTCTGATTAAAAATGTCTTCAGTGCTGAGGACTTGGAGGACTTTCAAGGTTTAACCTTGAAAATAAGTGTCCTGTTTCATACCTCTAACTTTTTTGCAACAGCAGCAGCTAAAGGGAAACTTGAAGTTACAGATGAGCTTTATGTTATTTTGTAGAAGTAAAACCACAGGCTCTTATCATCCAGGCTTGACTGAACTGCTCAGTTCCTGAAAATAGGTCACAGAGAGAATCTGCACTAATTAGGAAAAGTTGGCGAAAACAATCATTGCAAGTTAAAAATGTGTGTCAGATCCATTTTACTTGCATAGTTGATCTGGAGGTGATGTAATGAACAGGTTTTGTACCAAAGCAGAACGTACTGAAGAGGATGACTCAGTTCTGGTAGCCACAGGGAACAAGTTAAATCAGGTTCACTTTGCAGAGCAGCAGCTTTTGATGACTCCTCAAGAATGTCAAGCAACTGCAGCTGCACCTTCCCCAAAGGCCCCACAGCATATTGACATCTATTCATGAAGTTAAAATTTTCCTTTTCTTCTTAGGCCCTATTTTCTGTTTGATTGATTTAAACTGCTACTTCCATTGGCAGAATTCAAGAGAGGACTTGAGTGCTGCTGAGTCAGATCATGTACTGGCCTTGAAGTATTTGGGATGCAAAACAAGTCCCAAGGCTTGTGACAAGCATCTTCCAAGTTTTTACAAACTCAGGTAAGAGACTGTGGAGAATGAATTATATCAGGATGAAGAGCTATAAAACTGATGTGTGAGCAGGCCAACATTGATACATGACCTGCTCTGGGCATTCAATATGAAGCTGTAGGAGGCTCCTGCACTCTCTTTCGGGGCCCAGACATCCAACATTAATCCTTGCAGTGCATAAGTTCCAGCTCATTGTGTAAATTTTAGACATTAAACCCTCTGTTTCCTCTTTTTTCTTTCTCAGAGTATGCAGCTTCTGTTTTCTGGACATCTTTAATTACAGGCCCAAACCACCCATGTACAAAAGCAGGAATGGAGAGGACCATCAAGCAGACAAATGTGTATGCAGCAAGCTAGCCAATGGTTTAGTCCTCTTCTAGGGAAGGCCTATGTCCAGATTGGTATTTAGAGTTAGACATTGTCTTTTCCTGCATTTTAATTACTTTGCTAATGAAACAAAGGAATGATTAATCTATCTTTACTGTTAAACAAGTATTTTACTTACCTTCTGCTAGAACAATGCCCTGGGTAAGTAATCATGCAAAGCAAGTACCAACATGGAAGGAGAATTTGAATTGGTCTTTATGTGTGTGTTCAAAACTGCTGAACTCATTTGATATAAAATTACTGACTTCAGGAGTCTGTAAGATTCTGTATCTTGGAGAGCATCTGAATTACAGGAGAAGCTGTGTTTCTTTTATTGAGTTCCAGGATTATTTCACTATGTGAATCATATCAGTATGCAAAGCTGTCATGAAAATTTGCAAGTCTAGGCTCACAGTCCTACTCACTCTATGTTTACTATGATGAAAAAAAAATCATACCTTACTCACACATCAAAGAACTGATTACCTCAGGCAAACAGAATCTCAACCAGCTTGTTTTCCTTTAGCTCTTTCAAAAAAAAACAGACATAGTGAAAAAATCCTCTGTCACTTTTCTTTTTAGGGGTTTCTATGTTAACTTATCTTGAGTCAACCCAGGAACTCACTGAATGTGTGGCTACAACTTATCTTGAACTGGGAAGAAAGGGTTTGATGTTCCTATTTATAAAGGAATACAATAAGTTTATATCTAATGTTTAGAAAGCATTTTATGTAGATGTTTCTCTCACTGCCAGAAATCTTATTAACCTTTTTTTAACATGAAAATGAACATTTCAGGATATATTCAGAATATTTTCAGAATATATTCAGAATATATCCAAAATATAAATCAACATATATTGCACAACTCAAACTGGGGATGTTTGTTGTGGTTGATTTTGCCAAGGCAGTATGAAGCTAATGCCTTTTACAGAAAGCTGGCTCTCAAAGGAGAGAAAATTAAGCTCTGGTGAGAGCACTGCTCTACTTGTCAGTATTCTGTATTCTTTTTGCTGAGAAAAGCATATATCCTCTCTTTAGCTATGGCGTCAGTAGCTCATTCACTAAGATATTAAACCAGACAATAACTGGTATCACAACATCTGAGCCAAAGCTTATTTTCAGAACAGATCACAAGAAGCTGCTGTGCCTGTGTGAAGTGTCTTTGCTGGATCAGGGCCCTTAACTTCAGCTCGGTTACCTGAGACCTCGCCTCATTCTCAATCACTGTGTCCTGCCACAATACTAAAATGTTCATATTGCTCTTCATAAGTGTTCAAATACTTCCAAAGTCTTACTCTTATATACAAGCCAGAAAAGATCTTTCCTTTCATCTTAAATCAGACTAAGCAGTAAGCCTTTTTAATTCTTGTTTTTCAAGATGTATTCCTGGTGAGTGAAAAAAAAATAAGAAGAGGGACAAAGGTTCAGTTCTTCCCAGCACCACACTGCCTCACTGAAGGTAAAACTGTGTAGCTCCTGGGGTGGCCAGGAAGAGAAGGCAGGAGGTAGGTCTTGTAACTCTGATCCAGCTCCCTTCCTTCCCCCTCACACCATCCTGTTGAGGAGCAGAGCCCAGGAGTGGTATTTCTGCCACTCTTGGCTGTAGCATTCTGGCCCACCGAGAGGGAGTGTTCCACGCCCACTTTACTGCACCTCTGCAAATGTCACGCTACCCTTAAACCTTCCTGTTACACTGTGCCCCAACAAATTACCCCAGCACCAAGCCATCTGGATGGCAATCTTGGATTTCTGCCTGTAGCTTGGACCTGTCACACTGACACAAGATATCCACACACCTCTCTTCCCTCAATTCAGCCAGGAACAGGAGTCTTGCCTGTTTGGGCAGGAAAATTGAAAATTGGAAGTTCTTGATTACTGAAAGCAATAAAAAAGTAAAAAATACCAGAATCTGTAATTTTGTTCCTTTTTTTTTAGTCCTCAAAAAGAAGAAACTAGGGTTGAATTTGAGAAGAAAGCAAAGAATTAAAGTTGTACTGCTCAGACACTTGGACTGAACCCAGCCAGGCAGGTGAGGCATTAAATGAGAAGTCATGTTTTAAAAAATCTATTCTGCATAATATATGACAAAAAAAAAAAAAGAAATGTGATTCAGCATGGTTACTAACTTTAAAGAAGAAGACAACACATATGCTCTAAAGAAGGAAATTATCAAGGTATAAAAAATAATTGAAGAGAGGCAATTCCACCCATAGTCCTATGGCAAAGCTTTTAAGGTTTATTGCATGTTATATTCAGTCCACTGTACCCTGTACTGTTCTCAAGATGAGAGTTGTCTGATGATAAAAACATGAAGGAGATGAGGAATAAGGTCTTGCAGTTCAATTTATAGAAAGAGAGAGCCATGACTGTTTTTGAGTTCTTGATATTCTTTGCTTTTTGTACAGGCACACAGTGTGCTTTTGCATAAGCCTGCTGAAAGTCTTCATGCACAAGTATTAACTGAACTTTTGCAAATGAATATTCATTATGTTTCTTGCTTGTCCATGATCCTTGGGGAGCTTGTAATGAAGGAGCATGTAGGAGAGAAAGGTAACTTTATTCTCTCTTTCTGCAAGACCCTCATAAATGGCTTCAAAGCTAGATGAAAATGCTTTGTGCTCAGTCACCGATAAGTTTAGCGCCACTGTGTTCAAAAGGATCCTTCTGAAAGTTAAGCTTCAGCTCACAAAAAGTCTCATTCTATGTGGGTGTCATTAATTATGGCAAACACACACAATAATCTCCTTTTTTGTTGATGACTCATACTTCAAGGATAAATAAGATAATTTTCCTCACAGTACTAGGTAAGAAGAAGAGACTGCAGTGCCTTAGCTAGAAGTTCATTAGGATATTGGTGTAGATTTTTAAAACTGAGCATACAGTGATATATATGCTTTATTCCAGCATCTTTTCATGTTTTAATAACTTCCTTCTGTAGTGTGAAGAATTAAAGAGAAAAACCCTTTGAAGAGAGACTGCAGCATTAAAGTAATACAAGTTCCCCTTCACTTTTCTCCTGTGCTCCTCTTCCCTCTGTGTATTTTCCCTTTTGCAGGGTATTTGTGCCTCCACAGGCACTTTCCTTCCATTTGACCTCCCCAGGTATGTGATAAGCCCAAGCCACCACGTCTGTAAAGTCAGTTCAATCCCTCTTTGGACTCTTGCTGGCCCATATCTGTCCCACCACACACCTACCCTGTCCTCTTCATTCACTGCATGTTACAAAGGACCATCCTCCCCTAGGAGGAAAGGAAGTGTGCTCCACTTTCTAAGGGTAAATGAGATTTCCTGCTAATTGCACTGAGTTGAATCAGCAACAGCTGCCATTCCTGCCTCAACAGTGCAGGAGCCATGAGTAGGGCATCATGTCTGTGCTGCTTTGCTGGCCTGGCTAGTCTGGTGCGCAGAGGCTCAGATAGCTGTGCCAGGTACAAATCTGCAGAACCAGAGCATCCACCAACCCATGGGTGTTGAATACACCTGCGGGCCAGTGTCACTCTCTGCTGGGCTACCTTAGTTGCAGGGAGGGTCACAGCAGTCACCTTTCTCTGGTCTGTGGCACAGACTGAGGCAAAGCATGATAGGGAGCAGGGAGTTTTTGCTAGCTGCAGGCTGACGCTCTGAGTTAAGGTGACAATGCAGATGTACCCAAAGTGTCCTCCAACTGTCTGGGATAGGAATTACAAGCATTGAGACAGAGTGGCACAAGCTTTGTTTATCAGAGGACAGGGAAGGGGGCACATGGCCTTCTGTCTTTACTGAGAAGTGATGGCACTAACCAGTTGATTAATGCAAACTCCACATTTTAGAAACAGTTCAGAGGAAGCAACAAACCTTTGAACATAAGGAGCAATGGAGATACTTTGTGTCTGTGATATTTACAAGGCCTTTACCAAAGCACCTCCTGAGCTTCTAAGTGGTGGTCCTTGCTGAGTCCTGGGGACAAGAGACAAATTCTTCAATGCTCCATTTAGCATTTCAGAGGCACAGAAGTCCTGTCTTCAGTTAGTTAGTGCTTTGGCTTCAGGAAGACACCAAGCTGTCACTTGTGTGCTTTCTGCCTGGACCAGGACCTATCAGCCTGGCTGTATCATGTTTGCTCTTCTGAAATCCAAACATGGGTCAAATGATTTACTGGCCTGCACTGTACATGGCACAGCTGGGGCTGGCTGCATGAGGATACTCCGGTCCCATGCTGGTGTTTTGTGTTTCCTTCCTGACAAGCTCGGAGAGAGGCTGTACCAGAGTCACGTTGCCTGCTCGCATATGAATAATACCTTTGTTTACACACATGCAGTCTAATCTAATCTGCACTTCAGTTTCAAAATATATCAGAACATATGTCTACATGTAGCCACTTCTAGCTTGCTTTGTGGACCTTGAGCTCCTGGAAAGAAAATTAAGCTATTGTTTATGATGAGGAACCTGCACTGGGCTGTACAGGAGTGGTGCTAAGAAGAAGCATCACCAGCCATGCAGTGGTCATCTGAAAGTCAGAGTTGGAAACCAGGATTTGGTAAGCAAAATGTTACACCAGTTCTACTTTCCCAGCTTCTAAATGATGCAGACCTTGTTTCCAGTGGCTTTCCAGAGCTCTGCTGATTTAGTCAGCATCTATTGCCACCTATTATCTTCTGGTTCCTGTCATCCAAGAGGGATCATGAACTTGGAAAGGTTATCCTCTTTCAAAATCTCCTTCCTGTGGAAGGACTTGTAAGTTCTCTGATGATACACAGCAGCTCAGCATTAATTTTCATGATACAAGAATGAAAATTCATTGGGGAAGAAAAGGAAGAACAGGGAGGCTTCCTTGCCCATTGAGTCACCCAGAGCAGCTTGCTCTCCAGTGGTCTCACCTTGTCCACAATCTTGAGGAAGGCAATATAATCATAAACTAGCAGATGTAAGAGGAACAAAAAGGAAGGATACATTTTATATCACCTTCAGAACTAATTGTCTGAAATAGTTAGGAAAGCTGTCCCAGTGTTCATGCTGTGAATTGTTTTTTCCTTTCATCTTGGCAGGGCTTGTTTTGATCACCTATCCTGAGCAAAGAACTGCATACATTAATTAGGAACAAAATGTCATCTCAGTAGAAAACCACCTGCCATGTGGAAAGTTGTGCTGTGGAACAACATCTATAACATAAATGCAGATTTAGCTGTCTTGATGACAGAAGCTGAGAGAGAGCCTGCACAATTGAACAGCTACAACAGGCCAGCCCAGGCTTGCATTAGAAGTACAGCTGTACTTGGTATGTGTAAATTATGGAGATCCTTTGGCAGAACCCCAGAATGTTGCCAAATGTGAGTCTCTCTCTGTTATCCCAGTCCTCCTCACAAACAAGAAGACTCTCCCCTGTGCTTAATTTGACCTTGTTTGTGAAACAAAATGTCTCTGTTGCCAAAAGGCTTAAGTTTTTGCAAATAGTAATTAAAGCTGGAGCTTTGCCTTCCATTTCAGTGGGGCAGGTTTGGGCTTTCTAGCAGTGAGCCATGAGGGAGTGAACAGAATTATCTAAGAGAAACATGCTTGATCTTTGATATGGCCAAGGCTGGAGGCCAAAGACTTTTAAGCATTGAAGCGTGACACTGGTAGATTACACATATCCTGCCATAACTTACAGCAGGTTTAGAGCATTAATCTCTAAAGAATACACAGCATGAGGAATATTTGTAAAATGAGGAAATCTATTGAATTTCTCTGTTTATATCATATAAATAAAACATTTTTTTTAATCATCCCACAGCTGAAAAATAGTAATGATAAACTGACTTCTCAGCCAGCTTTTCCTCTATAGAGATATAACAGCAAGGTACTGTGGTGGTTCCTTAGTGGCTGAGAGTAACATGCTGTGAGCACCACGGCTGGGCCGGAGATGCTAAGGCAAGCACCCTTTTCCTCCAGCTGCCTATGCACAGTCTGATCTCATCCATTAAGCCCAGTCAGTAAACCAGCAGAAAACAAGATGAAAAAATAAAAATAAATTTTAAAAATCAGTGCACTGTTAAATATACTGTTGCTAAGATACAAGAAATGCTTCTGAAAAGTTTCTCCCAGAAAGGACATCATACTTTTTCTTCCATTTCAGGGTAACTTGACTTTTCCACCCATGAATGTCATTTAAGAGACCCTGCTGAGCAAGAATTGAATCTGAATACAAAAGCTTAAAGCTCACTTTCTTTATACGATTATCAGTATGGTCCTGCTTCTTTCAAACAGCTCAAACTGAGTGTTTCATAGAAAATTTTATTTTAATTTTTTTCCTGTTTTAAGATAAAAATGCCTCAGGAAATAGAATTGATGAGAAATATACGTGGTGTTTGTACAAGGGTCAAGGCAGTATTTCTGATTGCACTGAGTAGCACAATAGTATCTTCTAAAACAATGGTTCAAAAGTTACAGACAAATAAAAAAGCATTCGGAATTCTGACTACCTGTCCTGGTTGACTGATAGATACAGGAACCTGTTTTGCCAGCAGAACAAAACCACCAACTCTAATAACATTTCAAGCTCCTTTTGGTATTCATCTGTAGCAGTAAAGATCACATGTTGTTGATTTAATGATATTCTATAAAATCTAGACATCTCAGTGCCCAACCAGGATGATCACTAGTTCATCCTCACAATGCTGAACCTACAGTATCAGACTAAAGTTGTTTATTTCTCTTAACAGAGCACATAGTTCCTAAATGTTTCCTTAAATCTCTGGGGGCCTGACTAGGAATAAAACAAATTAAAGCTGTCAAAAGAAGACAATGAAAAGCAAGAAACAGATGAGTATAGGTTCTAGAGCGGCTTGACACTGTGCCAGCTTCTCCTTTATTTTTGTAAATATGATGGTTCATGGTCCCTGGGATTACTTGTCAATAGAGTATTGACTCCCTGCATAATTCCTTTCATTAGTCATACTTATATGAAAACAATTCTCTTTTTTTTTTTGCCATGATATGTCACATCATATGGGTGTTAGGAAAGATTGCTCTTCTCGAAGTAAAATGGAGCATATACAGCAAAATGTAAACTGAGCACCTTCTACTAGAGGCAAACGTACATAAAGAATTTCAAGCATTACAATTAAACTGCATTTCTGAAGTTTAGCTTGTAGTGTTTCCACTGAGAATATTAAGTGCTTGGCCATATTGGCATCACCATTAAATTATGACACTCGCCTACATTAATTGTCATAGTTATTAAGTCTGAGTTACTAAGAAGTCACTCTGGATCTCCTAGGATGATTTGCTGCATTATACACAGCAGAGATTTCAGGAATGGCTGCTTCAGGTCTCATAGTTCAAAATGAAACAGAATGTGTTTTTCAGAAAAAGGTCCAATCTTGATTTAAATACTTGCAGTGCTAGACCCCGCCCCAAACCCAGACAGTTTTTTTCTGGGGACAGTCACCAAGGACTGCAGGGCTGGCTGAGATGCTGCTACACAGCAAACAGGCTGTTTATGGCCAAAACAGTCAGTGTAACCTAAACAACTATTGCTTTTTTATTGCACAGACTTTTCTCCTCTCCTTTGCAAGATGAAGTCTTGACAAGATTACAATACTGGATGAAGTATTTTGCTAGTTAGCAAATCATCATTTACAATGCTGAAGAATTTCAAGGATATTTCATTCTGGCTTTATGAGTCTTTTGTTTAAGTTACTGGCATTGAAATCCCTAACAGTGATCCTGATTTTTCTCCCTGGGTGTTATCAACAGCTGTTTATGTACTGGTGGTCATGTTTACAAAAGTGATATACTGGTCTGTGGCAAATGTCAACATGCAAGGCTCTTTCTGCCTTCACAGAGCAGATGTAACCATGGATATCTATTTTCAAGCTGTTAGTGACTTGGAGAGAAATGGTCACATGCTCTCATGCACAGGGTGTGACTCTTGGGGATGTTCTGTACTGGGTTGAGAGTTGGACTTGATGACTTGCGGGTCACTTCCAACCCAGCATATCCTGTGGTTCTGTGATTTGATGTTTGACACAAAGACCTACATAATTTTCCTTTTTGCCTGCTCTGTATTTCTTCAGCAGGCTGTGGGACACTGTTAGTCTTATCATCTAAATCATCCTACAGGTCTGAAAAGCACCAAGGAGCTAGATTTTATGTTTTTAAAGCTTCAATTCCTCTTGCAAATTATTTCTTTGTTTTCTTCATATTCCTTGGCGTCTGGGTCAGTTCTTATTCTTGATATCCTGAGTTCAGGTGAAATTTGTGCTAATTTTTACCTTTTTGCCAGGATGCAGTGGAAACTGGGACAGGGGAATAAAGAGTCAGGAGTGTCCCCAGCACTGGCTGTGCTGCACCAACAATTTACATCCCACGGGGACTGACTGTGAATGGGCTTAATCTTTCTCTGATTACAGAGACACAGAGGAAGCTTCAAAGTGGTCTCAATATTCTCCTGCTTCCCACAGTCCTCTGAGGGCACAGGCTGTGCAGGAGGGCCATGGCACACAGCCATCAGCACAGCTTCTCTTTCTCAGCTCAAAATACATTCAGCCCTGCCTCCGCCAGCCCTGGGAGCCCCTGAGCACCCTCCTGCTATCTGCTCACCTCATATGGGATGATTTACATTGCTCTTTCTAGCACATCACATATCCCAGGAGAGTTCTCCTGCATGACTGGCAGCAGTGTCCTCAGTCAAGCCCCACACACAGTGTCCAGCTCCACTGTCTGTGCTGGGCACCCTGTGTGCATCTGGCAAAGCAGATGCTCTGCTCTCCTCTCCCCATGGCTGATCGTGTCCCATATCATGAGCACACCTGGTCAGCAGTACAGCCACTGCTCAGCCCTACTGCTGTTCAGTTTAATTTAACTGCTTAGTTTTCAAACATGAAGGTTAATCTCAGACCTTATTGAGCAGACCCATCAAGTCTTCTACATTTTATCTGGTCAAGTTTTTTTATTCCACTGTATGGATGAGTCGATATCTGCAAAAGCCTTCTGAAATAAAAGGCTTGAATTTATTATGTAAATATATATTAGACAAACAAGCTTTACACCAAAATATGCCCAGAGAGAGGCTTTCCAGAAAAAGACACATAAAAAAATTTCCTTTGAAAAGCACCTTATCATAAAGTGCTATTTCCCTCTGGTGAAGAGGTGCCATATGAAAACTGGCCTGGCTACACATCTTTTTTTCTAAATATTCATCATGAAAATGCTCTATTTGAAAATCTAAAAAGAAACCCAGATCAGTGTCAATATTACTAGTGGATACCCTTTTGTAACCACTGAAAATATGTCTTTCCTACTCATCCCACACAGGAAAACCTGTTGTCCAATAACCTAGCAATTATGTGAATTCCCGAAAGGACAAGATTAGTACAAAAAAAACTCTCCTGATGTGTATTTTCAAATTTTTACATCATATTCATAAAATAGTTCTAAAGATACTCTTCATGATCTAGGGTGGTTCTAGCAACAAGCCTCTCCTTATCCTATCTGACCCAGCTGGCAGGGTTGGCACATGTTTGTGTTTGTTAAAAGCATGAAGGCAGAGAACATAGCTTCCAGTGTTTGGCAGAGTGCTCTTGATACCATGGGCATGTGTCTTATCAGCTTCCCAGGAGCTAAACATTGGCAAATGTGATCACCAGAGGAAAATTAGAAACCTGACTAAATGGTTCCAGCCACCTGCTGCTTTGAGGAAGTCACTGTGCTTATCAAAAAGAGACAAATTCAAATCTCTTTTAGGACAAAACAGCATTTAAGGACACAAGGTATTGCTTCAGTTGTTACCTGTCCGTGCAATGATCTTCACTGAGCATAATACTGCTCTGACTTGTCACAGCTGCTCAGGACATCACAGGGGAACACCCCTGGACAAAGCAGGACATGAGTGCTTTTCTACAAGTCCCTTCCCATTTCCATTATCATGGCAAGTTGCTGTTGAGGAAAGATCATGGACCTGAGAGAGAAGATAGAGAATATGTTACCAGTGTGGAGACAGAGGACACCTTGCTGTGTAGAAGCAACTCATGCATGTATGGCCTAGGGGATAAGGAGCTGAAGAGAGCTGAGCAAAGGAGGGGTTGAGAGATAGTCATGTAACTACACAGAATAGTAGTCCAGAATTGCCAAGTGCCATTTGCAATATTGCTCTACAATTGTGCTGCAATTCATTATCTGGCATGGCTAACTGTTGTAGGTTGGGTTGCTTTAGTCAGGGATTTTATTAATGTTAGTTAGGTTGGTTCCTTGTACCCCTATTTTCCCTCACAATAGTTTGCTCCAAGTTGTTTACCACTGGAGGTCTTGTCACTCAGACATGTCAATCTTCTCACCTCTCTCAGTTTTCTCCTTACATGGTTCTGTCAGTCAGGGGTGCTCACTCCTTGTTGGGGTGTCAGTCTTGTAGCCACTCCCTGATTCTTCATGACAGTTCTGCATCAATCACCCCACTTTTGCAATGCTATTTGTCCCAGAACACTGTACCCACCTCTGTTATGTTCCCATAGGTTGTTATAATCCATGCCACTCCCCTGTTGTCTGTCCCTATTGGACGAGGGGGGTTTCCACCCCTGTCCGCCCGCCCCCTACTTAATCTGTTACAAGCTCTTTGTTCGGTCGACATTTTGCACTGCACGCAGTCCTGAGAGCATCCCTCTGGCCACACATGGGGGAATAAAAATTCTTTGGATCAGCAAGCAAAGTGTCCTTCTCTCATCCCTTCGCTTCCTCTCAGCGTGAAGTTACCAAAGCTGCGTTACCCATGCCGCAGCGCTCAGCACTATCAGGGAAGCAAACACCATAACCCTAGAGCACCTGTTCATGTGGCAGCTATGGTCTCACAAAGGCAGCGCTAGTTGGGGCTTTTAGACTGCTTGAGGTCGTAGCAAGTAACTGCCGCAGCTAACTTACTGCGATGGGGTGATGGAGGAGAATAGATGCTACCAAGCAGTGATGCTAGCTCCACGTCTTCTGAGAGTACTCCTGTGTAAAAATTCCCACATGCATTTACTCAGGGGCACAAAGAGGGGACTGGGAAGCCAACTCTAACTGCACTTCCTAAAATGGAGAGCTCTGCTGTTTTCAGGAGATAATAGTAGTTCTGTGAGATAAACAAGATATATTTCCCTGATTGTTCCTGTCTTGACAAATGTAGCTCTTCATGAAATAAAAAGGGTTCTACCAGATCATTAAACCACATAGTTGTCTCAACTTGCTTTAATTAAGGATTGGAGTATTGCTTTTTTTGTTGCTTAAATAAAAAATAGTTCCAGCTCTGCTCTGTGCAGTTTGCTTTTATTTTATTTCTCCACTAAAGCAGTTCTTTGAAAACTCAGTAGGGGAGGGTAAGAAAGGAGCCATTCATCTACTTTCAATGAAAGAAATTAAATGTGATGTTAAACAAGAAACCTCTAAGAACTTTTTTCCTAATTTCTGATTCTGCTTTTGTCAGGAGAAAAACAGACCAGAATTACCAGCCGTAAATACAACAGGAACAAGAAGCTTGGATGATGAACAGGGAATGGATGTAGGAGCACTGCTGGCATCTTCTCTGAGGTCACACTGCTTCCTCAGAGACTTGCTGTGAAGGACATACAAGCCTGTGGTATCTACAGAGCTGCCCATGTGACAAACTGTCCATCTGTTCAATGTAGCTATGGATAATCTGGACTGATTAATCTAGACCACAAAGATCTTATGTTGTGAAATGTCTAACTTTTTCTTTATTGTTCCAAGTGTAGTTTGACCTTCTTGTGCCTACCAGGGATGTTTAAATTGTAACAGACTTTCGACTTGATTGAGTCGAAATCTCTTGCACATAGGGTGTTATGATAAGTTAGGTAATGCCCATTCTGGATCACTGGCTTTCTCTAAATGCCTTTGTGTTTACTGCAGCCTCAGTGATTCAGCTTTCACTGAACAGCAAGGGATGACTGGTAAGACTAGTCTTTTGCTACTTTGATGAAGAGAAACAGTTTTGGAATGAATCCAGTATGGCTTTTCCCCAGAATCTCTTGGAAATCACATCTGGCAGGTGGAATTCACATAATAACTGCATTGAAACAAAAGCTCTTCAACTTTCTCTACCTGAAATTACATGAATAGCAGTCAGCCATGAAAACAACCACTGACCATTAGAGGAAAGGAGGATGCCTGAGGAAGGTGGACAGCACAAGATGTATTGGCTGTGGTTGGGATAGAGTAAATGTTCAACATAGCAGCCCCTGTGATGCGGTTTGGGTTTATGACTAAAACAGTTGACACCACCAATATTATGTCCATTAATGAGCAGTGCTTGCAGTGTTGTTTCTGTCTCTCTTTCCCACACTGCCCCCTTCCCCCAGTGAGTAGGATGGGGGTGGGTAGAAAATTTGACCCTGTGCCCGACCCAAACTGGCCATAAGAGTATTTCCTATGAGATGATGCCATGTTCAGCACTAAAATCTGGGGGGGAGGGGAGGGGGGGATTTCTTCCAAATCAGTTGTTGCTCTGATGCTACCATGGCATTGCTGTCTTGTAGGAGGTGGTGAATGACTGCTGCCGTGTTACTTGTTTTTTCCTCCTTCACTTATTAAACTGTTCTCATCTCAACCTATGAGTGTTCTTGCTTTCACTCCTGTTCTCTCTCTTGTCCTGATGAGAGGATGTGTGGGTGCTTAGCTGCAGGCCATGGTCAACACACAACGGTAACTGTCCATGTCTATAGTTCTTTTTTGTGCAGATGTATCAAGGTGTGATAATGAGTGCTTACCTGAGACATGCTTTGGTCTTTAGATGTTTGCAGAGCTCCCTTCAGAGCCTACATATCCAGCTTTCAGCCAGCACAACACAGGAGGTCAAGCATGTCTGGGACAAACCCAGGTAAAATCTACTCAAACCATGGCAGTCTTTTGTCTCTAGCAAGAGTGCATCTACACCACATTACTGAGTCACTTTACAGGTGACTGTTGAAACAGGGCTCTCCAGGAAATACACTTAACGGGGGTATTACAAGTATCACACTGCTGAATTTCTTACAGCAGGGAGTGAAGCTACTGCCTTGGGCAGTGTTTGAAGATGTTTGAAGCAGAGATTGCTACTGCTGTCCCCAGACCGCATTTCTCCCATGCTGTTGCAGCCTCAGATCTCTGTCCTTTCGCTCCTTCAGTCTTGTCCCCTTGACCCATTCATGTGAAATGCAAGTTACAAAACACTAAAATGGGTCACCAAAACTCAAACTGCTATTTGATTGCAGATGATTTAAAAACTTGATATTTAACTTGGCGCAGTAATATTTATTTCTTAGCAACTTATATGTTTCTCTGTCAAGTGTAGTTGCAAGTTCATATAATATTCAGTGAGTGCTTTTCTGCCTCCTGAACTGTTTTAAGTCAGCCATTTAGCACACTCTTCACATGAATGTCATGTTACTCTTGCTACATTAAACAGCTGACAAAGTGTTACAAAGTTTTTGAAAGATTTATACTTCTCGTATTGAGACTAGGTATATTACACTGATGTGTGGTCATTCCAAGATGTCAGATTTTAACAAATCATCTCTCTCTTCAGGATCATCTGTAACCCCTATTTGTAGCAGAAGGATAGCCGTGATGATGACTGGTCTTGCAGTCTGAGGAACCAAAGTTAGTCAAAACCCTGAAGGAGAAGAGCCACCTCAAACAAAATATCAGAGCAATCAAGATGCTAGAGGGAGGTGGTGTTACTGGTAGTTGTGAATTCAACAAAGAGAAGCTATGCTCCTTTGATAAAACAATTTAATGTTCAAAGGTTCAGTTAATAATTGAAATATTCCCATTAAAGTCAACAGGAAAATAGGGGGAGGTTGGTAGTTGCTATACACAGTAGAAATGTTTTGTTGATTTTATACCCAGAAGCAGGTTAAGTGCTTGATTTACATACTAAACAGAAAAGTATTATATCCAGTTGTCAGCTGTTTAAGAAAAATTATTTTAAAGCCTTTTAAAAACAATATATAAAATTACAATAAGAAAATACTAACCAAGTGTAGAAATG
The DNA here is from genome assembly GCF_026979565.1 of Vidua chalybeata. Lineage (NCBI taxonomy): Eukaryota > Metazoa > Chordata > Aves > Passeriformes > Viduidae > Vidua > Vidua chalybeata. The sequence continues at coordinate 40,180,017 of NC_071534.1, forward strand.
GCTGGGATAGTGGAGCAAAGCACACTCAAACTCCCCAGGTTTCAAAATGTAAAGATGTCCAACACAAGGAATGGGGAACTTCTTGTTTACCTGTATGTGAGGAATGTGAATTTGTAATTGAGAAACAAAAAAGCAACAGTTTTAAGTATTACTTTGTGGTGTTGCACAGCTCACCAGCAGGCCAAGCACCACAGGCTGTCTAGACACAGTAGTTGAAAGCGCTAGTCCTTTGGATGGTCAATCTAAGCAGAGCTGCCCTGCCCTAGACTTTACCCTGGATAAGAATATCCTCTGGTGGATTTGGCCCTTGGTAATTTATGTTATGGGGAACTGAACTCAGATTCCAGAAGTCATGAGCCAGTGTCTGAGACTTTAGTGTCAAACATCATAAGCTGTGTTCAAGTATCTATAGTTGCATATGAAGTTTCTTTAAGGGAATGAGAAGCATTCCTTGCTGTAAGATGGAAAACAAAGAGATGTTTGAACTTAGCCCTCTTTTTTCTCCTACAAACATAATCCTTTTTACTGAACTCTTAATGCAATCAAAAATTTTAAACAACATACTAAGTGTTTAAGAAACAAGCACTCAGAAGACATAATATCCTATGGAGAGATATTTTGGCAGCATGCTGTGAAATAGCATGAGTTTTGCTACAGTAGGAATTCAGCAAAAGCCTAATTACATCTACTCTAAGACTGGGTACCCAGTGAAATTCTCCATGGGTACAAGGAAATTATATCCCTACCAGACAGAAAGCAATTTTCTCTAATCTGAAAATAACAATGTGAAAAGAGGGTCAGCAAAGAAAAGAGGGTCAGCAAACAAAAGAGACACAGAAGAAGAAACAGTCAGGGCCTGATTAGAGAGGGGAAGAAAGCAAAATTGGAAAAACATGGCATAAGGTACAGATCTCTGCTTGTGTACTCATGAGATGGAATATTGTCTTCAATTTTAGCATTAGGAAGACAATTTAGTTTTCACTGTAAAACAATCATGATACTCCACAATCACAAGCAAAGAGACAGAGATTGATAGAACACTATGAAATTATTAAATTGAACCCTCCAGCAAAAAGGGATATGCAATTAAAGACTGCATATCACAAAACACACATCACTAGCCGTCTTAAATCTATGCTGCCATTTGAAGGAAGTGTGAAGCACCATTTAAATTCCTACAGCAATTAATCAGTGCACTCCATTTCCCCTCAGGGGAAACAGAGCTGCCCTTAATCCTCCATTTCCATATTCGGGGAGAATGAGCGTAAATACCCCAGGAGCCTATTACCATCCCATCCCACCCTTGCCCAGCCCCCTGCCAAAAGTAGGAGCAATGAGATTCAACAGAGAAGTTCCCTGTGGTTGTGTTTCTGAAATGGCAGCTGGGCAGTGGCAGTGTCCAGGCTGGATGGAAGGCCTGAACCAAGGTTATTTCACATCCCAGAGAAATTCCTGCAATAAGACAGCACTGTGGTAGCCCCATTGCTGACAAGGGTTGTCACAAATACCATCATGTATTAAATAAGCAGCCACAGAGGAAGCTGTTTCAGCATCTGCTATGCAAATATTACTTAAAGTGGATCTTCACTCATGACCACAGACTACCTTTATTCTTCAGAAAAGAATTCCATTGCAGAGGCAAAAAATAATGAAAATAATGAAAAGTGAAAATAATCACTTATGTAGAAACCTTACATTTTGAGCCTTGAACAAAACCCCTTTGATATAGCAAACTCAAAATATAACATTTAACAGTTTGGTTCTGTTTGAATAACCTAATCTGAAAGAATCAGGCTAATTTCAGTCATTCAGAGATTTATTTTTCTTCATTTGTGGACACCTGCACAACTTGCTGTCTTTCAATGGGTTGTGTCTTCATCTGGATCTTAGTGAATGACTCATTTCTGTTTGATGCATTCACTTTGCATCTCATATCTTCTGAAAGCACACATTTAATGAAACTGTGTGTAATACTTCAGTTCTGTTTGTTTTAAAATGCAGCCCAAGCTACAAATTATATATTCTTGAAGATGAAAAAAATTAAGACTATAGGAGTGATGAATGCTGTCATGTGAAATCCAGAAATTTTGCACTGTCAAATGGACTGCTGAATACAGGAAGCAATTTGAGGATTCTTACCTCAGGCAATCCTTGTGTGATTAAGCTGCTGTAAGACTGGCTAAGAGAACGAGTCATGTTATTTCATGGCATGCTTGACAAAACACATCTGTGTTGTGCGACTGTGGATCAGAAATATCTTGCATTCTACTACAGCAGCATTCATGGAGTTTCACTCAGGATCCAAGAGTGATCAGGGAAGAAAATGTGAATTCCAGAAAGGAAAAAAACCCAACCAACATGGAGTCCTGGGATACAATGCAAACTGCAAATCATCCTTTCAGACACATTTTATCAGGTCACCTCTTCTTTTCATCTTACTCATCAACCATTTGTGTAGCATTCACAGCACTATATAAACATTAAAGCCCTTTTTAGCTATTGGGAAATGGCAGTCTCAATATGCCTTATGCTAGCAGTTTTCTTGGAAGCAACAGTTTCTTACAGCACAGTTGGAACTGCATTTGAAATGCTTTTGCCTCTCCCAATGTCAATCTTTATGAACAGGCCAAAATAAGCATAATCTTGTTCAATCATCCTTCATTTTTCTGATCACAGCAGGAAGAATTCTTGGAACTATTTTAGGACTCAGTAGCATGGAAGCTGCTCCTGAGTTTGCCCAGTTCTTAGTGGCTATTGCTAACATGCAGCTTTTGCCAAGAAGCAACAGGATTTATTTCTGTGGTTTTGCAAGTGTTTTGGTGAGGGCAGTAAGCCAAGACAGAAACTGGTGCTCCAACACACAGTGATCCTAATTCAAACTGCTGTGAGACAGGCTTCTAGAAAACTCTCCATTGTATCACTCCATGTGTAAGTTTCAGCCATGGAAAGATGGTAAACCTAACAACTGAAATACACTATCACAACTTAAATATCCAAGAATAGTAATCAAATGGCAGATGGGTCCTTTGTAAGCCACGTCCTTATCTACAGGATTACAAACAGTTATGAAGACTGGTTATGTTTCTTTAGAATCATATTGCTCTCTAGAAGCTGATTTTTTAAAACCATTTATGCCATATGTTCACAGCCACTCAATAGGCTCAGAATAATGTAGGAGAGAGAGTTACACTAAGGTTGGGAGAGGCTGAATCTGTTTCTTCTTATAACAAGGCAATTCAGCTTAATTTGTAAAGTCTTCATCAGCAGGAAATGCTTCTGATAATGAAACTGGTAGAGTTATATACTCCACACACCAATCTAAGCATGATGCAAAACACCACATAATTAGCAATCTGTCTAACATTTGGAGCTACAGTTGGCATTCCAACTCCAGACAGGCTCAGTTCTGTGCATGTCTCCAAGAAACACCAGGCACAGTTACAAGAGGCATTGTTTTGTGCCTGGAAAGTGATGTTTCATGATCCCAGTCTCTAACCTGAGGGCTAAGCACAAAACCAGAGCGTGCATTCACCTTTCAGCCTTAAACAACTGAATTGATTCATCATCATCTCACTGACAGTAGATACTATCTACTCCTACATGGATGTGGCATACCATCTTCTTTGCCAGTGACTTAATCACTTCCCTTGTTTTAACCAGTTTCCTCTACCACTGTAAGACATCCTCTCTAATTTCTTGCAATCCTCACTGTCTTTCGTCCATCAGTCTCATCCTTTCTTTACCAAGGTCCTTTTTGTGGTCTTGCTCAGCTCTGGATCTAAATACAGCTGAGTTGACAATTTCTTCCACATGTTGGACAGTGGAATGAGAGAACAATTAAAATGCTAGCAACCTGCCTAATGTGTTAGGAATCCCTCCCTTGACTTCAAGATGTTTTTCTCCATTAGCACTAGAAACAGAACACAAGAAAAACTTATTGGTGCCAATTCCTGCTGGACTGAAAAAGGTGAATTTGAAGTGTCAAGAATTGGTTCAGTAGATAAAATAATTCCCTTTGAACTCCCAAAGCAGGCAAGCAGCTGCAAAGTGAAATTCTACTAAAGTTTTGGTATATGTCTCAGCCTCCCTTAACGTACAATTGCTGTGAGTTTGGAACAACTCAGGCATTTACTTAGAAATGAGCACATCAGTAGCAGCATCTTTTGCTGATGAGCCAAGTTACACACTCAACTGTTTTTCAGACTTCAACCTGCACACCACTACAGTTTTTTTAGGAGCTGCAGCCTCTTTTGTAAGAACCTCAGCTGACTGGTAAAGACTTCTCAGAGTTGTTTTCTGCAGTTTCTCGAAATCCTGCAGGAGTGCCATGGGATCTCCTGCTGACAAGTTGAGAAGCTGCTCTAAATGACTGTTCTGCAGTTTTGTAGCTTGTTTAGAAATAAAGATTCTACTAGAGAAAAAATACAGTAGTGAGATTATATTATTACAATGGTGAGGCATGGGTTGTCCAGAAAAGATATAGATGCCTCATCCCTGGAACTATTCCAATGCCAGGCTAGATGGGGCTCTGAGCAACCTGGGATAGTGGGAGGTGTCCTTGCCCATGGCAGGGGGGGGTTCATGATTTTTAAGGTCCCTTCCAACCTAAAGCATTCCATGTTTCTATGATTACTGCAGATACTCAAGCTTCCTCTAACCCTCGAGAGCTGTGTACTGCTGATGGGCTTCAGATCCTAAGTGTAGATAATTGTGAATTTGGTCTAACAATGTCCACCTGTAAACAGCGCTCATCAACTCACTGCTGCCCTTCCAGTCTCAGCTGAATGGAGTATGTTTGCATTGTACTGCAACTGCAGGACACTTCAGATGAAAGTTCTGTGACTTATCACTGGGTGGATGATAAGTCACAGAAGTTCATGTTAGACAGACAATTCACATTACCCACGGAAGTGCTCTTATGTGACATATGCTCCAGAACTAGACAGTATCAGTACACAAACGAGTACTACTTAGCTGTACGGCCTTTGAATTCCAGTATGAGAATAACTCCACATGTCATGCTGTGGTCAGACAGAAGTGGCTACCACACCCCTTTATGTGTGCAGCCCTACTGCTCAGCAGAACATACTGGAGGGAACTGCACACACACAAGAACAGGAATGGATCCCTTTGGCTACATTTAACAAAATAGCTTTGAAATTGTTTATGGTACACAAAGTACCATAAACATGCAGTATTACACTTCTGCCATCTTTTGGCATTGACGAGTTTCAGCAGATTTTGAGGAATCAGATAAGCTACAAGCAGGTTCCTTTCTAAGGCCCGGTGTTCTGAACGTGCAGCTGAAACTACAGGTAATGAAAGATCAGAAACACAGAAAGGTATGGCCCAAGACTAAAAACAAATGAAAGAAAGTAATTTTGATATCTGAAGTTAAAGATGAAATATATTGCTATCAAATATTTTCAAGAAAGAGTTCTCTGTTTTTACCTTGAAATACAGTTTTATTCCATGGTCTTTAGCTTTATGGTCACTTTGTTGGAAATGAAATGTCAACCAATTAAACAGTTCACATTTTCAAAACAAGCACTTACCAGAATACACTAAACCTGGCAATTTTGTCATAATACTTTTCTTTTTTTAGTTTCCCTAATAAATTACCTGTACCATACAGCCTCCATTCTCTTTTCTTCAAACACAACTGATTTTCTTATGTTGGATTTTACCAAATTCATATGCTCAAAGATATTATCCTTAAATTTTTTACTAGGTCACACAGCAACATAAAAATTGTGAAAATTGTAACAAAATTGTTGTCATCTTTGTACCATCCTATTACGTCAACAACCTGTCTGAAAATCATTAAAAATGAAGGGTCAAATGTAGTTCTTGGCCAAGCTTAGAGCAATTCCACTGACTTTAAAAGGAATGCATCTGTCCTGTGAGGTTACTTTTAAGTAAAAGCTGCCTCAGGTTAATGGAAATTAAGCTATCATCTATTCTAGATTTTGAAATGGGACAATTTATCCTTTATCACTGGGCAAAAATGAATTTTCCAAAGTATTAATGAATTTTTGTCTCATCCATGCTTTGAAGTTTTGATACCATTCTAAAAGTTTTTTTCTCCTTTGAATTTTTTCATGTAAGCTCATTTTTTTTTCTTTCTCTAGAATAGCAGGAAGCTCTTTCCAGTTTTTAATAAAGATAAATGGAGCCCCCATGGTTTTTAATAACTGCAATGGAGCACTGTGGTAGACTGATGAATTTCCGCAGTCACCCGGTGTCATTACATCTTCTATAATGGGCAGAGATCCATACGAACAAGCTTCATAAATTCTGTAACATTCTGTATTTATTCCCACTGGGCACAATGTCAAATCACTCTGCAGCAAGGCATCTTGATAGTTCTTGAAACTTTCATTTGTTTCTTGAGGCTGCCACCTAGGAAAGTAAAAAGTGAAAAAATAGAGATACACTTTAATTTATATTATTTATAAAACTGAAAATGCTATCAGTGTAAAAATTTTATATTGCACACACAGTCAATTGACTTTTAGTCTTACTGCTCTTAAAAGTCTAAAAAATTATTGAAAATGTCACCATTAAAAATAGATTGTAATATGTGGCCCTTTTTGGAAATTATTAATACTTAAAAGTGCAAGAAACAAATAGAAATGCCACTCCAAATCTTCTGCATGACTTGGATGATGCATATGTCAATTTACTTCACAGCAGAGTTTAGAAACAGACAAAAAGGGAGACACTCAACGGACTTTTTAATTTTTTTTTTGGCCTCAAAAGAGGCTTGCTCTTCAAAAGCTAGGACGCAGAGCAATTGGTTTAACCTGAATTCATCTACTTGAAGTGCCTCAAGACATCTGGGAGATAAGAGTTTATGTCACAGATACAATCCATCTCCTGAAACTCTTCATCTGGGCAGCTAAGGTCTACCTAAGCACCACTGTGCCTGCTATCCAACATTCTATAGGTGTTGCTTTTCGAAGTTAAGAAATACAAATCAGAACCCTACTCTTGTTAGTCAAAAAACAACTTTTTACTCTGTGCTGTACAGATTAAATCCACTCCCATGGAACACAACAAAATATGGCTGTCTTCTTTCTTCTGCTAAAGACATTGAACTCCACAAAATACAAGACAAGTGTTTCTTCTCATAATCAAATACTTGTAAGAAAAAAACAGATGGTCTTTGATGGTTATATGTAGAGGAGACTTTTCTAGACTAGATTTAAAAATACACCTTATGTAAAATATAACAGAAATGCTGTTATGTTATGATGACCTAAACAAAGAGTCTCTGCACTATTCCCTGACTTAATGATCAATTACCTTTATTTGTATTATTTTTTAATATTCAAGAAAAGATTGGTAATAATGAACCAGGCAAAAAACTCTGAATTTTTTCATGACGTTAAATTAAAGTCTTACTGTTCTCTGGCTGCAATCCAGCAAAGTTTGTCAAGCCCATCCTGTTTCAGAATTTCGATTAGGGTTTCTCTAGAAGAATTCTTATAAACTGTTCCTAAGAAATTACATAGATATGATCTTGGATCATGTAGCATTGACCAGCTGGGTTCCACAACTGGAAAATTTCTGTAGCTGTAAAAACAACGTGTAAATTAGACAACCATATCAAAGGAAAGCATTTTGCGGCATTTAATTTTCAGTGCATCGTATTTTAAGACTAAACCCACCTACTTGTTGCCGATCTGCATCTATACAGACAGACCCACAATTAAATCAATTCACATCCTATCCTAAAAGTATGTCTTTATTCCCTCTGATCCCATCAGTCCATTCACAGTGTTTCCAGAATACTTACATCTTCTTTCGACATGAGAAATATTAAATGTGCATATTACAGAATGTCCTTGACTAACATGCTTTTCCAAAGAAGCTGTTCTTGATGCAACCACAAGTTTTGACTGAAATGGCCAGTTTAACAGTAGCTATGGCACATGAGTCTCACCTACCTTAATCTCTGGATATGCTCCTCTACTGAAAATACCACTGGTAACCTCTCAAAGCAAAATCTCACTTTGATCTGAGTGAACTCAATAATTTAATCTTTTGGCCACTGAATAGCTTGTTGTACATTATTTGATGGAGCAGTTCTTTCCTTACTCTTCTCCTGCATGATGAATGTTAATTCACTTAGTTTCTAATAAGTTTTTGTCCCTTCATGACAAATATTTTTCCATCATTCCACATCTTCATTTTCCCTCTTTACTTGGAAAATCCAGCAAATTTTCATGCCTTTAACCTGTTTGTACAGCTGTTGTATGCAAGGGCTGGAAACCCCATTTTGATACCAAATGTATCTTCCTCCACCCAGCTTTGCATCCTAGTTTATTGTTCTAAGTGTTGTTGCTTTCTCTTAACTGTCACCTTAATCTCTGCATTTCTACTTAGGAACTTCCAATACCATCAATTCTTTCATACCATCAATCCAAATCTTCATACAATAATCCAAATTTAGCATATGTCAGAGACACTGTGAACAAGTTCAAGCTGTATATAAAAAGCTCTATACAGTTTTCCAGCTTGTTGAGCAAACTGGATGAATACAGGATATTGAATTCAAATTCAACACAAGGTATGAAAATAATCCTGTATTCCTTTCAGCTTCTACTACCCTGGTAAGTAGCTAAACTACTATCAACTCTGTCAATAAGAAGTAAAAATTCATCTAGCTGAACCAAACCTTTATTTACTCCACATAAATAGTTAGAGCACTTAAGTATAACAAAAATATTTTTTTTAAACAAGCAGTTAAGCCATTTACACTACTGTGATATTGAAGTATAAAAACTCCAAATGGGAAGCCTTTTGAGCCATAATGGAGGTTTAAAAAAGTACTCTTTCCTTTTCTGAACAAATAGTACCTGCAACTTTATTACATAAGTATCTTTTGAATCTCCATATCACTGTTATGTATTACATCAGCAGTTATGATAAATCTCAAGAGCAAATCTACTGCAGAAAGAATAAACAGAGAACCTGAAGAGACACAGGTTCATTTTCCTAAAGTTTCCTAAACATTAGTACTCTTTTCCTGTTATCATTTTGATTGCTAAATGCAACTTTCAAAGACTCCAATGCCTGATTTAGAATGAACATGATTTAGAATGAATGATAGGATCATGTTCTGCAATTTACTTATTAAAATTTTTTGGGCATAAGCAGGAACACTCAGTCATATTTTCCATACCTCATGGACAACAGTTAATTAATCAATTACAACTTCTGTCTATAGCACTTACGTAGCTACTCCTAAAGGCCACTGGAAAATATCTTCTTCATTTACGAATGCATAGTCATATGTAACAAAGAGCAGATTTACAAATCCCCCGTTTCGTTTCAGGTATGGCTGAATCCACGCGTTGTTGCACTGCTCGTTCCCGAGCAGCACCACTGCCACGTGCTGGATTTTGCGGGTCTCCATCAGTGTCTGTGCGTAGTGCAGCCACTGTGTGGCATAGGCGATCTTCGACGGCTCCCTCCCGTTCAGCACCAGCACCACATGCTCCGCTTCCACCGAGAAGTAGCCGGGAACTACAGATGGGCCAGTGAGGAAGCTGAGAAAACCAAAACACAACACCAAACAAAGTAAGATTTGGTAAGACAAAGACCTCAATCCTCTAGCTAGTCTTACTACACAGTATGCACTCCAGAGATGATTTTTTCTTCAATAAAGTAAATGCAATATACTGCAAAATTACCTGTACAACTACAACCACTTCTGTCATTAATATCTACTGCTTTGCACAGGAGTAAAGCTGCTTTCATTTCTATTCAGGAAAAAGGTGATTGACTTAAATAAGGTATTTTGTCAATAAATTAGAACTAGTACCATACTCAAACCTCAAAATGTGTGTCAATCAACCCCCTTTCAAAAAAGGGTACACCTTGATGTTCACTAAAGGTTAAACATTTTAATTGCAGTAATAACCAATGAATGCTGTATTAGAACAAGATAGAAAACCTGAAGACTATACAAAATCCGGTATAATTAAGAGTGACAATTAGCTAGTCTTGCATACTACTTTTCTCAGTATTTTGCTTAAACTTCTTCTGAGTAGAATTGATAAAACAAAAAACATCTATCTAAATGTAAACTTAGGTTGCCTGTATGACCCAGGTCAAACTTGAGGCTCTGGTACAAGGTAGTAAGCACAAACATTTTAGTTACAAAATGGCATTTCTAGATCTTGCACAATGTATTTAACAGAAGAATTTCAGCCATTTAGCAAAACCATTAAATCTTTAATCATTTGCAAGTATGTGACAAAAGCCATTTATGAACTGCAATGATACAAACCAGTATTTGCCGGCTCCTGCTCTTCAGTTACCTGGTGTGCTAACAGATTATTGACAGAATGCAAAGAAGTAGCAGTTACACAGCCTGGGAAAAAGAGGAGGGGGGAAAACAGTATTTTTTTTTTTTCTAGGAGTCTGTTAAGTGTTTTTTTTTCTAGGTCTGCTACATTACTGGTTTTTCAGCTACCAGCAAAAAGTAATTTAGAGTGAGCATGAGTTTTAACTCATGAAGTGCTGAGACTGACAGCTAGTTTCAGTTCAAATATACTTACTGAGGAAAAAAGCTTTCACAACAAAAACTGTAAAAACTACTCCAGTGATGTTTTCTGACACAGACTGACCTTAGACAAGTGTATTTGAAACCTGAGTTAAGCTGACATGCTGCTGGATTGGTGGAAGTGATGTATTTCCGAGCCAAGATGCATAAGACTCATGACTTGGAATCAAGACTTCTAATACATTAAATGTTAAGTCTGATCAAGACTTAAATCCAAAGTTTAACAGACAATGAGAACAGAATCCCTGGGATTCCTAAGAGAGAATACCTTGAGCTTTGGAATGCCTCAAATAGAGACTAAATATATTCATGGTCCAGTGATCACTTTGCAAAGAGACTTGGAGAAAAAGGGTTTTTCCTGTGACACAGCACTTCAAGGGTAACAGCTTTACAGCAATAGCAAGATGTAAAGGTTAGGAAGCAATGACCTGTGTGTAGGAATATATGTAGTTGAACAGCATAAAATTACAGTGGGGGAAAAAAGTGCAAGTCTCATAAATCCCATACTTCAATAATTAAAACACTGTGCTAGGGTTGTGCTATTAACTCCCAATCAGAACACAACTGGGATTAGGAAACAGTAGAGACACTACAGAAGCTGCTAAATTAAGGGAGTAGTCCTAACAGTACTAACTACTCACATGAAGGCTAGATTAAAGATAATATGGGAAGATTACATCTTTTGGACTAAATATGTGCTCTCTTGCTTTTTGTATGAATGTGCCAAGATGGTACTAAAATCCACAGCTATGAAGTTCCTTCTCCACTCCAATTTTTAAATAAACACCACTACATTTTATGGAAAAGCTGATATTTCATGTATTTTTTAGACAACTTCCTTGATGAAAACATGTACCCATGAAAATCTATATTGTGTAGAGAGATGTGTATTCTCCATCATAAATACACAGAATGGGCTAATTCATGCAACTGTGTTCAAGTGGTATTTTGGCATTTTTGTGTCTTTAGATTTGGTATTCTTTACAAACATTCACCAGACATCTATTTTTTTAACAATCAGACTTACCAAAGAAAACTGCAGCAGCAGCACATATTCTCCAAATATGTCACCTCAGCTAGTTCCCTCTAGCCTCATCTAGTAATCAAAAGATAATTTACCTCAGCCAGGCAGTAAACAATTCTAGAAAATCTTATAACCAGTGAGAAGCCAAAATCACATATTTCTTCTCTACAACATAAATTAGTATTTCCAAATAGAGTAAAAAGTAGCTGTTTCAGAAGCCTAGTTGTTAAAATAACAGTTATATTGCATATTTTCTATACTTTCCACAACAAGTTTCTACTAGCCTGTCAAAAGTTAGTTAGTATCTTTGTTGTGTTGGTACTATACTTAAGCTTTGTATTTTGAGAGGATCTAGCATCCAAGTTGAAATTAAAATAGGGACTCGATTATCCCTGGTTCATCTAGACATAACAAGAAGATACTTAAATGCAAGTATAGGAGTCTTCTTTTGAGAGATGCATACCCTAAGGAAACATGTGAGGTTATTAATCATCTGAAACAGGCACACTAGAAAGAAAATAACCATAATCAGTCAAGTGACAGACTCATTAACTACAGCAAATTATTTTCATGTTATAAATGTGGAAAGCAAGAGCTTGAAGAAATTTTCATGTCAATACCAGGAAGATAACCCATCAAGCCACAGTATCCTGGATTTCTATATTTTAACTCTGGAAACAACAAAGTCTTTTGCCATTAAAACTACACTGTAGGCACTGGACCAATAGCCAAAGAAAGGACTGTATCCTGTCTCTATATTTGTGAGTTGAAAGCTCTATTGCTCTGTTAAGGAGACTACCAAGATGCAGTAGCATCATTCACAGTTGATTCTCTAAACTTGTCAGATCATCGTTTATTGGCAGACAAGGAATACAGTTTTTTCTGTTAAAGAGTATATGAATTAATTTATTCCTTCTGAAAAGACTCTGTGGCCTGTACCATGTTTACTGTTAGATACTTTGATAAACAATTCAAAATTATTTTTAAAAGTTTTGTGATCACTTAAAACCTCCTTTCAATTCACAATCGCATGTGTATTTCAAACACTACCTTCAAATATTTCAGCTAGAACCACATCTTGTGCAAGGAAAAAACAGCCTTCTGAAGCAACACATGTTTCAGAAGTTAAACTCACTTAACTGTGTAATTTATGTATTAAAAGAAAACTTTTTTAACAGGCGGGTCCTGGTGCAAGTGACTAAATGTTGCAGGAGCCCTACTTCTGCAGACTGGCTAATTGGCCAAATAGACAAAAAATCATTCAGCTTTCACTGTATCTTCACAGAAAGCATTAACATGGTATTAAATAGGGACTCAGAGAAAAGCTCTGTATCATTCACTGAATAATATAAAATATTTGACAACAGTCTTAAAACTTATGTGATCACAGATCAAACACCACTGTTAAAGCAAACAGTGCTTTAAGCGTAATCTTCCTTTCCATACAAAATTTTGGTTTGCAAATCAAGTAGCTAACCAGAAGCTAGGTCTCACAGACAGCCTTTGTTATAAATAAATTATGGTTTTGACACATTCCTATTTATGAACGAATGAGCCAAGTCCCTTTCCCTGAATACAGCAGAAACCAAACAGCAGGAAACATCTTCCTGCCTCACATATGCATGCTTGACTTCATCAACTATGACCCCCAAGCCCCAGCTCTTCACACTGTTCTTGGAGTTGTATCCTGACCCTGCCACTGAGGTCTCTTGGCTGCTCTTTCTCTCAGCATTGGTAAGGTTTTCGATATTTTTTAAAAATTACACAAACCATCATAAACCAGATTAAATTGCTCCCTAGTTTTCTATTTTTTAACAGTGACATGTTTGATCTAGAATTGGTTAGATTTATCAAGTATGTGTTTTCCATGTATAAATGATAATTCTGAATGAGAAGCTGTGTGCATATTCCATAGTTATCAAAACATTACAAAATTAAAGTACTTGCAACTGTATTAAAAAAACCACAACTTTGAGATAGGCAAAATAATGTTTACCTTTCCAGAAAGTTTACCTTTCCAATGCACTATTTGTTAAAGTTTACACTTTGAACTCAACAAAAAAATTGAAAAAATTGTAGAATTGAAATCAACATCATGAACAATACCTGAAGTATGTTTTTCCTGCATTTTGGCTTCCTTCTCTCCACTGTGCAATCATATCAGCTGGCTCAAGGTGCCCTCCAAAAATATGTTGCCAAAGGTAAAGACCTACACAAATGAAGACATGATGGAGAATTTGAATGAACAGATCTTGCCTACTCTATGCTCCTAAAAAAATTATTTCTGGAAAATGAAAAAGTATTACAACATAATAAGTTGGGAAAGGAATGTCAGAGCTTCTTGCATAATATGACTTAGAATTAGTTAAGATGAATTTTTCCCACATTGGCATTTAAAAAGATTCTTTGGCTGACAAAATATCAGCAGATGAAGATATAACTGCTTCTGTTGGCAACTCTTTCCAGCACACATACCACTAAAAAATGAGCAAATATTAATTGGCATTTTAAGGACAAGCATAATTCCCTTAAGCTTTTGTGAAAGGCACCAATTGTTATGATGGTAATATACCAGGCAATATACCTATGTGCTCTACAATGCTACACGAAAGTTTGACTATAAGCCTGGCATTTACAAAAAAGCTAAACTAAGAACAGTGATGTGTCTTCAGCAGTAGTTAAAGAGGTTGAGAAGACCTTGGCTCGCAGTTTGTGTAGAGAGAAAACTCAGTATCTTCCACAAAAGAATTTCCAAGTTCATCAGTACAGTACACTACAATACAGAAAATGCTTTATTTCTCACTGTGTGATGCTTTATTTCACAAAGTGTAAATGTGACAAAAATAATCTGCTTAGCAAGTAAGAGGCCTCTCCTTGTGTCATACTGTAATCTAGACCAGATTAAAAAAGTAACTGTGTTTCTTTGTCATTTGAGACATTTTCCTTGACAGATGCAAAAAAACAGCCTTGAAAGGAATTGATACAAAGGGAGTTCAACTACTCTTATATTGCTATGAATTTGAATAACAGCTAGCATTTCCCTAATACTCCTCATGTTCAGTTAGATGTACTATTGAATCATATACATAAATTTTAGTCATCAGGAAACACAGAAAAGTGCTGTACCAGAAAGGTTAAATAACCAATAGACATTGACTACACCTGCTTACTGTTATGAACAGTTTCCACGTGTTCCCCAGAGACGCGGGCAGGGCCTTCCTAGTTCCCATGGCAACACTAAAAAAACTACTAACTCTAGCTAAGTACCGATATTGAAGTGCTAATTAGCTAATTGCTCTGTTTGTTTTCTCTAAACTACCTGGAGATAACTGGCCTCCCACCCCTCCACGCTGCCATTCTGGGACTAACATGCAAATAAAAACCCCTTAGGATAATGGGAGTATTTTTAGGAGATAAAGAGGAATATAAATCAAAAACTGAACACAGTAGAGGAGTCTAGACAAATGCGCTAGCTGAGGAAGAGGGAAACACATCCCCTGACTGGCTTTTAACCGTCGCCATCACCTCAGAAAGAACAGACTATATTAGGCTCTGAGAAGCAGGGAGGTAGGGACAGAGAGCCCTGGTGCTGCCACCACGGAAGGAGCGGGGACAGCTGTTGTTCTGGACTTCAGCAACAGACCCTGCACGCCACGCCTCCACATCCTGGGGTCACCGGTGTGCCACAAGGAAAGGAGAAAGGACAGCTGCTGCTCGGGACTCCAGTGACAGACTCTGCACGCCTCCTTCCTTTTGGCTGCTTGGGAAAGCTACGACCGCGGGGGCGAGCTCTGCGTCGAGCCCCCTGCCCAGCTGATCTTTTTAATAAAGAGCTGAACATTAATAAAGGCATTAGCCCTGTTCGTTTCACTTACCAATTGCTGCTTTGCCCCAAATCTGTACTCTAAGACTGGTCTGTTCTAGGTGAGACCTTGCATATTTTATCATTTTGAGATTAGCTTCATATCTCTGCTGAGAAGCAGCCAGCTCGTTTTTCTCATCCGCATCCCACGGATTCCACTCTTCATTTCCCAAGGCAACATGATCTGTGAAACCTAAAAGCGTGATTTACATTAAAAAAAAAAAAAAGAAGATCAAATTCACAACTTTAGGAAGAATTATTAATTTTCTCAAATTAGTAATTTCACGCAGCACCTGACACCTGTCCGTGGGCCGGACACACCATCGCCGCCGCCACCACAACCACCGCCGCCACCACAACCACCGCCGCCTCCGCCTCCTCCTCTCCCGCGCCGGGCCGCGCGGCGCCTCCCAAGGCCCCGCGGAACCGGCCGCAGCCAGCGCAGGCCCAGCGGTGAGGCACCGGCCCCGCTCCCCGCAGAGGCGCCACCAGGCCGCGCCCGCCGGGCCGGCCCCGCACCAAACCCGCCGCCGCTGCGCCGCCGGCCGCGCACAGGCCGGGCAGGGCGGCTCGGAGCGGCCCCGCCGCGCTCACCTCGCGGGCCGCGGCGGTCCCGGTGCGAGCGAGGGGCGGCCGGGCGGCGCGGGCGCAGGAACACGGTGTAGGCCGCGTAGAGCGAGAAGAGGCCGTACGCGATGATCAGGGCGGAGCAGAGCCGCCTGCGAGCGCCCCGCATCCCGCCCGGCGCGGGCGGAAGGCCCAGCGGGGGGCGCCGGGAGGCGGCGGCGGGAGCGGACTCCGCCCGCCGGCCTGGGCTGGGTCCTGGGCCGCCGAGGAGGCTCGGGGCCGCCGGTGCCATGACCTGCCCCTGGCCGCAGCCACCCTGGCGCTGCCGGCACAGCTGTGCGATGACAGGTTGTAAACGGATAGATGAACAGCACAGTCAGGTTTTGGAAATTTTATTATGATGGGGAAAGCTTGGATAGACCAGACGTTCCATAGAGAGATAGGAAGGCCATCCACGAGTCCTTCTTAAGGCTAGGTGCTACAGCTTTTGTAAAGGCTCTAGCAGCCTCTGGACAAACACCATGCCCCTAATTGTGGCAAAAAGCATAGTGCCCTTCACCTACCAAAAGAAGAGAGTCTAGAATAGTATAAATGTAACACACTGCGCAACCCTACAGCCTCTTCTGAGTGGATTTTTTCTTGATCAATTTTTTATCCTTATGAACATTAAGCCTTGCTCTGACCCTGACCTAAAATTAATTCAAATAACCACTGCACCACTGCTTGTTTCCAACTGAAATGTAACTACTTGTCTTAGAAGGCCTTCTGAAATAGGCTTACAGTTAGCCGACTGCCAAATCCTTGCTCTAATTTGATTGTTTATACACTTGCTGAACTGTGAATCTAGCCTGGTGATGCACAGTGGTAGCAATCACTGGGTGGGATTGTTTATGAATGGTTGGGGTGGGAAGGGACCTTCAAGATCATTGAGTTCCAACCCCCACTCCCGCAGGCAACAATACTGATACTTCCCACCAGACCAGGTTGCTTAAAGCCCTGGGTCACTTCCAAGAATGGGACATTCACGACTTCTCTGTCTTGCCACACTCATAATGAACACTGCCCTGTGTCATGTCACTACTAGCCCTGGTAAAAAGTTTTTTTCTCTCTTTCTTTTAAGCTGCTTTTATTTATTGAAACTACACATGAAAACCCTACATATAATGCAAATAACAGTTGCCAATATTATTGGTAATCTGTTGCAAAATTGCAGGTCAATAGACTTATTCCTGTTAGGCTTCATGGCCACTTTGCTTTGCCTATAGTGATTTATAATTTTAGGAAAGAAGTGCCCCTCATAAATGCTTTCAAAATTAAGACTGAGCTTCGCTTGCCTTTCTAGCTTAGTGCATCTGTGTGAATGCACAATGAAGTGGTGCAGTCACAAACTTTGTGAAGACCAGCAACACGATATCCGTAGTCAATATTAAACTATTATCAGTTTTAACTGCAGTATGTTTTCTAGACTATATCAGTATCTGTGTGCTAAGTTGCTAAAATTTAAGGAAAATCTTTGTACAAATACTTTAATTTAAAACAGAATAAGATAATGAAAGTATGATAAACATAGAACCAAAGGGAAATAAGACAGTAGTAGAAATTAATTACAAAGGGCAAAGAAGAATGAAAAATGTTAATCATTTGGAAACATAGGCTGCCTATTGCACAACTTCACTGCTTTGGATGATGGTTAGAAAGGTCTCCTTCCCACACAGAAGCAGTTTTATTTCTTATAAGAATGACAGAAAAGACTTGAAAAGAAAAGGTCAAGAAGGATTAATCTGAGAAGAGTTTGAATTATAGGCCATCTCAAAAATAGCGTCTTAAAAGTCTGCATTTCATTGTGTGCATTTCAATAAGAAATGAAAAAGTGAATGGAATAGTGATTATTGCTGAGCAGGCCTTTCACAATACTGATAATAATGTAGTCTTATTTATAGCAGAGAAGAAAGGTATACTAATGAAAGTGAGGAAAACAGGCAATATCAATCAAAATCTTAGAACAATTGTAGTAGATGGCAATACCTGATCATTTGGAAAGAAATCCAAATCCATAATTGAAAATGTGTGAGAATGAAGAGCATATACTTTCGAGCATAGCATCTTTATCTTATGTTTCCTTACTAACTCACTGTACATTTTGCAAGCTGCATTGGCTCATTTCATGGGCAAAACATGATTTAAAAAGCTCTACATAATGTAAAAAAAGATACTAATTTTATAAAGTTTTATATTTTCCAGCCAGTTCAGGACAGACTCAAATAAATCGATTTCCTATAATGCAAACTCAAATCACATAGAAGCAAGTGGGAATTAAGAATATAATGTTAGGAATATCCTAAGGGGGAGTGTGTGTATGTGTGAGGAGCTGGACTTAACAAAATGCATACATGAATTAAGATCTTGGAGCTTTGTCTAAGGATTATGGGAGTAAAACTTAAAGAAACATTAAATTGGAAGAGCACCTTAACCATGGTATTCCCTGAAATCATGGAAAAATGTGCAGCAGATACCTAATTTAGGAAATGCCTGAATTTCATGTACAATGCCTGTAGGGGCCTGCAAAGCTCAGCAAGTACTCCTTCCTAGCGGTCTATAATAAATCTGATTTGTTGTAGAAGACCAAAAGCCAAGAGTTATGTCACAAGAAGGGAGGAGAGATCAAAAGGATCAGTGATGTCTTGGACCTCTGTCAAACACAAGATCATTATATGTCTAGATGGCATTAAGAAGCAGACATGCCCTACAGTGTAGGAGAGGGTGAAAAGTCCAACAGCCATGGCTAATGAGACTTGGAAAAATCTTAAACCCAGATCTGATAAATCAGGAGACTTAGATTCTTTCTTAGCTCTGACAGCTTGCTGTAGGATCTTCTGGCAGATTATCTTGTCTCCAACTGACCCCTTGTAAAATGTACAAAATTGAGCTTCTTGGACTGTTAGGAATCCTAGCTGATATAAAATAGTTGAAGTTTTCTTTGAATTAAAGTTACTCAATAAATTAAGTTTTACAAGTTCAATATAAGGCATCATAAATTAGGAGACAGTTTAAAAAAATGTATCATCAGGTTAAATAACAGTTTAGGGACAGGAAAAAATAAACAAAACCAGAAGTGTCAAGTACCTTCAACAAGTGTCTATTCTGTTCAATAATTCTTTACAACAAATGAAAATTAACCTGGAGTTTCAAAATTAAGACTGCGTGCTGCTGAAAGCCTAAATCAAAATACATTCTGCTGTACATCAGGTAGTTTGAGTAAGCAACTGAGAAAGTAAGGTTTTTTTCTTTTGAAAAGTATTCTTTTTCTGTATATATTATGATAAAAGCAGAATTTCCTTGTTTTTACTACTCATGACTGCCTACAATATATTACTCTTCAGGCTCTGTTTTTCCCAACAAAATTCTTGTCTTATCTTGGTCTCTGTTCGTTGACTATTGGGTTATAATTGCAGATGTCACTAGGAAGTTTTAAAAAGCTATATTGATCAACATGTGACCATGGGCAGATCTGAGCAAGGTGTTAAAGCAGAGTTAGGAACGAAAGAAGGCACTAGTTAGACATCTAACTAGAACATGGAATGAAGACAGTTATTGCCAGAATCCCTGCAGAAAGGTATTGAACTTCAATATTCAACTCCTTTATTGGTTCTGTCCTCATTAATTAAGAAGGTTGCAGGGTTTTCTTCTGCCACCTGCACAGTGTTGTAGGCAGCCACTGTTACAATTTGTCTACAAAACCCTGAATCTCCTCTTAAGGCTGCACTGTACAAGGCTGAATGAAAATGAGAAATTTGCAGTGGACAGTTAAAGCTGAGAAGCTGGTGAGGCTGCAGATCACAGTGCCCATTCCTAGCCTTTGGCAGAGGTGCTCTGGATAAGTCTCTTATGATGAGAGGTAACAGTCTTTGGGGCTTGTTACTGCTTGATTAATAGAAGTGCTCTTTTCTACTGACTGGTTTGTAGGAGTGCACCCTGGCATCATCCTTCAGGCAGAACAAGGCTCAGGTTGATTTCATTTTTACCTGAAACTAATTATAGTGGCTGAACTGTTACTTCAACTGGATTTTGCTTGAGGCAGCAAGGTAAAGAACTTCTGATGGTGGTAAAAAATTAAAGGCAGTAAGCTCCAGATGGATCAATAAGACAGTGTCCACCTGTGGCCTTCTAAATTCATAGTTTGGGTGAGGACAGTCTTCCTGAGAAGGTAATACACTGCAGGAGCATCAGAATAAAGTAATTTTTCAGCCTAATGAAGTGACAAAACCAACTGCCATTCTTAGTTATGTATCATTATCACATTCAAGACATGTCTATCTGAAGACATTTTTAGATAACAAAGGGTAATCCTCCCATGTGTTACATTTAGAGTGTCTTCAGGCTGAAGTCTTTACTGATAGAGTAATGGAATATATAATGGAATAGAATAGTACTATTCCATTATATTCTATTCTGTCAAAGCATAAGGCCTCTCAGAAAACTGTGTCTTTTCCTGACACACAGAAAGGACGGACTCCTAGGTGCTCTTTCCTAGACTTTTTCATCTCTTACACATTTTATCTGTGTCAGAACTGGGTTAGACCTTTCCAACAACTGAAATAAGTTTGACGTAAGCCATGCCTAACAAGCCATACCAAACTATTCTTTACCATGCTCCCTCTTGTTCCCTGAACTGTCACATGTCACATCTCCAGTATTTTTCTAAGTTGGTATATAGTAAAAGAAGGCAGTAAAGTCAGTTCGCTGCTCCTTTAGTGTTTGGATGTTCCCACCCAGATAAAAACTTTATTGCTTATTTCCTATTTCAGTAGGCTAAATAGACCCTTTTAAAATACATTGTTTTCACAATCTTTTACAATCTCATGTACAAGTCTAAGACAGATAAATGTGTTAAACATTTATAAACCCATTTATTGGCCTTTTGCATAGATCTTCAATGTTGTGGGTAGATGGGATTATAGTATCTCCTCACCCCATTCTTACTGTGTAACATAAAGACATATTTTTAGGTCACTGTCATCTAGCAGATTCAAAGGGAAAGAATTTATTCTTACAGGAAGAACTGCAGTATTATACAGTACTATACTATGTAGTATTATAAACTGCAGGTTTTATACTAGGAGGAATTTTGGCTATATTTTAAAATAAAACTATATTAGCATTTCACACTCTGGTGTGACTCATCTAAGTTTCTGTGTCATGGGGAAGAAAGGATCATTTAAAATCAGCAGTGCTAATTGAGGTGTTTACAGTGCCATTTAATAATCACTTGACACTGAAATGATTTAAAGAATAATTTCTGGAAGGCAAGCAACATAATCTGTCATGGAGAAATTCTAGTGCTGTAGTTTCTGGTTCCCTCTGGTGCAGGAACAGCTCTACTTCTGCACTTGATAAGATGATTTTCTGTGATATTTGAGTACAGGCTTCATTTAAATGGCAGTTACATGGTTGATAAGGCAGGCACTTGGCAAATGCAGCAGTGAGTGACCTGTCTGAACAGTTCATGTGAGCTGCAGTTCATTGACTGCCTCTGTCTGGGGATTTATCAGTGGACAGAGCAGGTATGTGTGAAAGTTGTTCAGGCTCAAAGGTTTATAGGCTGGGTATCATGGGGTGGTTTTTTTTTTTGTTTGTTTGTTTTTTTTGGTGGTTTTTTTTTTTTTTTTTTGATCTGAGTGATAAAACAGAAGGAAATGCTCTGAGACAAACCAAAAGAATCTTCTATTCTTCCTTAAGCATGGTATCTTCACTCCACCATGCTCTGTTTGGGTTTCATGTTAGTTGTCAGCCTGAAGGCACTTCAAGAGATTCCAGGTTACTTCCAACTGTCTAAGTCTTAAGAAGACACACAAAATCAGTTACTTAAAGCTTCTTAGCTGAGAAGAAGCTAATTTCAGCAGAGGAAAGATAATTTTTTGAAACACTAATACATCTTTTTTTTTGTGATTGTGAGCATTTATACTCAGCTATTTATACCAGAATTACCTAAGGAAAGGCAGCTGTGCCCTTCTTGTGTATGCAGTCTCAATCAAATCCTTTGTGTCTATTTTATCTTCCTAATTTTTGTATTTATTTTTCCTACTAGACATGGAAATAATGGAAGCCCCAGACTTTCTGAATATATCCCAGTAGGAAATGAGTTGAGAGAACTGAAAAAAGAAGCTAACAATTAAAGCTGTAGCAAGTAGTATGATTTTATATTTAGAAGCCACCTTTTTATTTTTGAGCACATGATTTTTTTGTTTAGCTCTTTCATCCTACTGAAAGGTTTTATTTATATGGCAAACTCTTTTAGAGTCTTTGGATTGACAGTGGAAGACTACTAAAAATGCTTTTTAGCTTCAGAACTTCTGCTATTCTGAAATTAATTTAGTCTTACTTTCAGAGATTCATGTGATTCTCTCATTATTGGCCATTTATGGCCTGCCATCTACTGTTGCTTCTAAAGTGGCTTATTTGGTCTTCAAGGTATCTGGCTGTGTGCTGAACTGAGAAATTGTGTAAATTGTACTTTGCAAGCCTGCTTGCAGCAGGGTAATTTATTGCTTATTAGGATGGAATTTCAAGATATGTTATCTTTGCTTATCATCCTTTCAGATCTACTCTGCCACAAGGGAACAAATAAAGTGACTCCACCATTTATATTCCAAAGAGCATCTATTTATTCAATCTCACAGTTCCCTAATGATTAAGTGAAGCTATTTAAATCAGAACAGAATGTTTCTCTTTTAATATGGGAGCTCTGCCTGTCTATCAGGTGGACATGCGCTAACAGAAGAACAAATTTATTCTCCCGTTGAAGCTCTTTAGATGTCCTGGCATAATGAAGGTAGTAATTTTTTAACACTTCGTCTTTTGTACTAGCCAGAGGTACCAGGATCTCTTTCCTCAAGTGTCTCATGGGTGCTGTCTTTATTATGTCTTGGTATTATTCTAAGCAGATTGCAAAAGTAATTATAATGTAGTGAATTGGATTTAAAACTCAGTTTTCCAGCATCTCCTTTATATCACATGTCTCACCCTTACGCTGACGGCATCATATGACCTCTACTTCCAAATTCAGTTCATAGATACACAATTTTGGGAAAGCCTCTCTTACAGTAGAAGTCAATATATTCAAAGGCAAGACTGCCTATGTATGGATCAGATGAAAGATTTACCTTGTTAAGTGTCTTGCCAGTGATAAAGGTCACCCACTGAGACAATGTAAGACCCCACAGTAGATAAGACCCTATCAAGTTGTCTGCAGCCCTCGACCACCCTGAAATGAGCTGTATACAGATTTACTGCTTTCTGAGCACAGAATCAGACAGGTTCTTCCCAAATTCAGCCTCAGCCCAGACTGCCTGCAAATTATAACCCTTTCAGCAGGAATGGTCAGGGACTTTCATGGAAGAACCCTGTGTCACTGGACTATCTGATCTTATGACCTCCAGGACAGGTATCCACTGCACAAAGCATCAGACACGTATATGGCACTATTAAGGATACCCTAGAGCATATTCTCAAGTCCCCTCTTTGTTGACACACATCATGAAATACACTGTGACAGAAAATAGAAGCAGTTAATTTGGCTGTGAAGTCATCTGTGGGGGTGGCTGTTCTTCACAGCAGAATGTCCATGGCCTCATGATCAAAGGTGACAAAATTCATGAACCTTTAAGCATAAAATGGCCATGTGTCACTTTCTTTGTTGCTGTATGTGAGGCAGGTGACTTCAGCAGCTGTGGTGTCTGCACCTGCCAGCACATCCTGCAAGGAGGCAGGCAGGTATGCACCCAATGTGTGAGAAATACAAGTCAGTGGAGTTTATCTGTGTCTAACTCAGCAATTCAGAGTTTACAGTTTGTCCTGTACATCAGGCATGTGATCCTATCTCCTTTGGGTACCACCAACCTTTGAGAGTTCTGGCCTGGTTCAAGTGTGAAACCCACCACCTTTCATTATATTCAGAATACAAGCGGGAGCTGACTCATGGCACAGAGGCCAAACATTTGCCATGGAAAGCATCTTTAATATATGACAAGTCACACAAATTCTTTGCTGATGAAAGCTATGTGCAAATTTCAAATAGTTATGCAGGTTATAAGGAGACACTCTGTGGAGATATTCCAGCAACAAGAAACTGAGAGGTTCTAAATGGCTTCTTTTTTTTTGCTCATGTTCTTAATAAACTGTAGAAGCACTACCTTAGGCTACGGGGTGGAAACAAGGCAACATTAGTATTTTAAAATAGATTTGCACAATTGGATACTTTAAGGCATAATTATGGAGAGCTTGTTTTGTTTATAGGTATCAGCATCTGTTATCCTATCTAACCTGTCAGCCACGGTATGTACTGTTGGTTTCTCCAAATAGATATTAAATATAAACAGAATACAAGCAGGATCCTCTGTAATACAATTTTGACCTTTCTGCAAATAAAATGAAGAAACATTATCTCTTTGAGAGTCTCTATGTAGAGAATAAAAAGCTTTTGATAATGACTGATGTTCACAATGTCATTAAGTGAAATACAAGTTTCTAGAAATACTGAACATGTAATGACCCAAATGGCATATTCATTAGATGGGAAATGTCATGGGAACATTTCTGGGGAGAAGCATCTGCCCTCCTGACACAGATTGCCCTCCATTGCAAACAACCAATTCCTCCCATGCTCCAGTCAATACTGTCCACTTGAAGAGTCTTGGAAATCACCAAGCATGTGAGGTGATGATGAAGGACAAAGCAATTGTAGCAATTCCAGCCCCACAGTCTGTGAAGCCAGGTGTTACATACAGTGAGTGGCACCACAGTGTACACAAGGAAGGAACAGTGTACACCCTTAAGAAGGAAAGGGTATCTCAGATGGATAAAACAGGCAATAAATAGCTAGAACCAAGACAGTTTGGAAATTAGTTTATAATTAAATTTTACACATTTTGTTGGATTTTATACTGTTACAAAGGCACTGTCTAGTTCATAACTGGCAGTTTATGTAGGCTTTGGCTCACCTTTATATATTTGTTGATCAACAATCAGTTATTTCTGTAATGTGTTGTCTGTAACCCATTAATTATGAAGAAATGAATTACTACATCCTACCAAAAATTTCATTGCCTTATCAGAAAACACAGAATCATTCATCAAACTATTATATGGGTCCCCATGAGTCAAAACTCACAGAGATTTGTAATTGAATGGATAGAAAACACAGATAAAGCCTTTTGTCAATAAGTACCCATAAATTAGTCAGGCATAATATACTCCCTGCATATTAGAGAAAGTCACTTTCTCCCAGGCACCTCTATGCTATTAAAAGAATTATGTACCCTGTAAAGTAGTCAAGTTAGGAATGAGTATCTGGAGAGTGAAGCCAGCATGCTGGGGCGCTCTGGTGTTCCCAGCCTTGTTGCAGTGCTGCCCTTGCACACCAGTACAGCTGGTGCCCCAGCTTGTTTAGGGAAGCATTCGCTGCTCAGCTCCTGCACAGAGCCTGGCTTACAGCAGCCTCAAAGGGGTAGCTGCCACCCGGTGGCCTCTGCCACCTCTGCCTTGCCTTCAGCCTGCTCCATGCACCCACTGCATCCCAATGTGCTTAACAGCCAAAGGAATTATTTTTTTGATACATAGCTCTGGTGGCTGGTCTCTGATTCAGATCCTAGGTCTGCCTTTGTAGCAGATACGGTGTCCAGAGAAGCTGTTTCTCCAGATTTCTTTTTCTGTTTTCTTTGGACTTCCCCTTTTTGTCCTACCTTTCTTGCATGCTGACACATACCAAGAAGATCCTCCCCCTTCTTTCTGCACCTGCAAGAGTTCACTATTATATCCCTACCTCCGTGCACATGCAGGGACGGATAGGAAGTCATGAGTGAAACTAGGGAAGGTCTGGGCAAGTGACAAGTTGTGAGGGATGAACATGCTACAGTTCATGAGGGAGTGATCCATGGTAGCAGAGCACTCTGCTTAGGAAGTTGTGTAGGAAATGCAGTGAGAAAGTGTGTGGGGAGAGAGAAGGATGTCAGCTGCCCAGTGTGAGCTCATTCCTGCTCTAGCCTGTATGGCACAATTCTGCTGGGTCTGCTGGGTCTGAGAAATCTTTACTCTATTGAGGAACCAGCTGATAAAATGGCAGTGATACCTTATCTGCTTAAAAGATAATAGAAGAACCTAGGGAACCAATGTTTTTAAAACTGAGCTATTACAAATAGGAAAAAGCCACCAAGATTGCTAATTCAAACTCTTGATAACTAAGAAATACCAGAATTGCAGGAAAAGTTTCTACAGCATCATGGATATATATTCATTGTACTGTACCTTCACTATCTCTTTATACATCATTTTCTCATAGGATCTTTATGAGACTGACTGTGGGGACAGGGTATATTCCAAGGATTAACTAGGACTGTGTAGTGAAGGGGACTGCTATTTATTATCCCTGTCTTCTACACCACAGGAACAAAATGGTCTGTACAGATCATAGAAAGGGATTTCAGAATAAGAAAGACTGATCTCGAAATTAAATCTTTGAATGTTGCCTCAAACTGGGTTTGGATACAGAGTTCCTGCAGTTTTTTATTACAGGAATAATTTGAAGTAAGTTTTCATACACAAGCAGTCACTGACTATGTCGTGTTCATTTCTGAGTTTCCATGTGAATTGCTAGGGTTTGGTTTGTGGTAGTATTGACATTTCAGAGCCATGACTGATGCTGGTAGGAGCTGTGCTTTAAATATGTGAAGTGCTAAAAAGTGCAAGATATTTTCAAAGATCAATTACAAACCTTTCAAATTGTGCATCCAAATTAACAGGTACTTTCAAATTTAGTCTCATGCTCTTTCTCCAAAATACCCACAATTCCATTTCTCCATCTTCAACTGGCCTGCTGTACAGATTAATGCTGGTGCCACACGCTAACAATATAGGAAAAGAAATTCCACGAAAAAAGAACATTTTGTAACCATAAGAGGTTTTGGATAATGTACTGCAAATAAGACACAGAGGCCTCATTCGGCAATTAAATGAAGAATGGTGTTCTAGATCCTAAATTCGGAGATGGTAGTTTAGTCTGACCTCCAGTGTAGCACAGGTCAGTTCTTCCCAGAATTAAATTTAGTTTAACAACAGAATCTCTTTTAAAAAGTTAGAAAATCTCAATTTAAATATTTCTAGTATGAACAAGCTATCATTATTTTGTTAAATTATTGGAGTGATTAATTTTCATAGTACTAATACATGCAATTTCTGTTTTGGAATGTCTCTGCTTTCAACTTCCAGGCACTTCATCTTATTGTGTTTGTGTTTTTGAGACAGAAGAGCCTCAGTTATTGAATTTCTATTCCTCCTAGAGATAATTAGAAGCTGTGATCAAGGAACCCTTTAGCCTTTTTGTTAAGATAAACAGATTGAACTTAAGTTTTCCACCATGGTAGTTTCCCCAATCCTTTGATCTTTTCTCCTGGTTCACCTCTGAACCAGAGAGACCCTATTTATTCCTTTTTCAGCTGTTGGTGCTGGGACTCTGACCAGCATCTCAGAAGGAGGCTTGTTAGTCCCACGTTGCATAACCTTTTGGTATTGTTCTGCTAATTCATGAGATGATTGGCATTTTATTTTGCTGTTATATCCTTTGCATACTGCACTAGGAGCTAATCTCCATTTGACTGACATGATGCCCCAATCATTTCAGTACTGTTCCCAACAGTGTCTCATTATGTCTGTAATTCCTGAATATTGTTGAATTACAATTATGTGTATTGATGAACATGTCATTTTCTTGTAGCAGCTTATCAGCTCATTTGTTTCAGTGTACCCTCTTCATGAGTCACATGCACACTTTGATCAGTAAGGATTCTCTTATCTCTTCCAGAGCATTAATAAAAATGCAAAGACCAAAAACTGACCCTAGCATGGCCTTAAGAACACATGCCCTTAATGAGACCTCTCTGTTTACAAATGTGTTTTGCAACCTGTCAACAGCTTTTAAAAATTAATTCCCTGTGTACCACATTGCTTTTGTTTTAATTATCAAAATGTTGTATAATGCCAAGGATTCTGACTTTTCCACATAGCCTCTATTCCCTTTCTCAGTCACTTAATGCAAGGTCATTAATCCTGCGTGGAGTGGAGGCATCTGATGGGGGAAAAGGATGTGATCTTTCAATTAGGAGTGTATCAAAATGCATTGAAGACAGGTGAATTAAAGATACTCAAGGCATCATAAACCCCCCAGATCTAAACTTATGCTGGATTTTAGGTCTTAGTTTTTCTAATATGAATGGCTTCTGTGTCTCTGTGAGAGACAGTTTTGGTGTAGTTTTAAATATTTACTGCTTAGGATATCACTCGCTCACTCAAATATAAGTGTAAATGTATAAAATAAATCGCAATGAACTGTTTTCCCTGACTGCATGTTTCTTGCTGCTCACTAGAGAGAGAGACACTGCATAACCAGCTCAGATGTAAATGCTGACATGAGCTGGCCAAGGTTAGATGAGATGAATCCCAAACAAAGCCCATAGAATTCCATAATGATTCTTGCTTTTCTGTTCTGATAATGAAGTCCATAAACAAATTCAATTTTGTGGAAAATAAGAAAGAATTCTGAATGTTTTGCTTTACTAAACAATGTTTTATTTGTTAATCCGGCAGCTGTTTAACAACTGGATCATAATTAATGAATGGTAAAAATTAATGGTAATTAATTGTAACTACACATTAACTGATAACCTCGCTTGCACATTGTATAACCCCATGGCCCACAGCAAACAGAGGTGTGCCTGGAGAATCAAGCTCCCTTTGATCTGGGAACTTGGGCCAAAGAAAAAAATGAACAGGTTAAAAAAAATGTTTAGGGAAAAAGTCTGAAGGCCACCGAATATGGGCTTTTCTAATTTTCCTAAAATAACTTAAAAGAATTCTTGAGGGAGAGATTAAAAAAAAAAGTGATCAAAAATATGTCTCTTTGTCTCATCTGTGGGGATAATTTCCTTTCTCTAGCAGTGTTTCTGTTTTCAGTAGCTTGATTGAGGGACAATATCTAATGATTAAATGATCTGGGCACATTTGCATATGAATGCTAGATGACATGGCATAGAAACTGATTAGGCCTCATCTATATCACATGCTTGGGAATTAATGCTAATAACACTTAATATATTAAGATTTGGATTAAACTTGACAAGAGAAAATGAAGTGTAAAAAAACTTTGCTAAACATTTTGGAACTTCACAGATTTTTTTCTCCCCTTTTAATCTGGGCATGAAAGTTTTTTTCATCTCAGCTACTGCTAACTTACATGTTCTTAGAAATAATAGTCTTCTAATCACATACACAATCTAGAAATTATATGAGGAAGATAACTGTTTGTGATGGAAAACTCTGTGAGTATGTGTCTGACTTTACCATTCTTGTGCTTAGATAAAGCAGGCACTAGGAGTGAGAGTATAGACTTTCAACAACTTTTCTTCTTCAGAAACACAAGGGAAAGTTTTCAAGCCTCAGCAAGAAATGCTGAGGAGTTACATTAAATCCTTGATAGTGTGATCATTTGTGTCTGATTTAAACTTTTACTATTTTGCTTATACTAGAAGGGTCCTAGCAGCTGATCCTAAGATGCTATCAGAGGTCTGTACCATATGCCTTCAAGATGCCTTGGGAATTTGACATTTGAAAATTCACTAGGCGGGCTTCAGAAGTAAGTGCTCAAATCATTAATAAGATAAAATAGAAACATATTTAGGTTGAAATTAATAAAATAAATTAAATTTCACATGACTCACACCAGTGACAAAACTTTACCTCTGCAGCCTGGCTTATGGTAAGGACATCCTGTCTTCATTGAAGTGAGTAGGACCTCTGTTACCTCTGGGGCTCACCTTCTAAAGTCCAATCTTGTGTAAAAGACTTGGCAGCCATTGACAGGTTGAACAGGGCTTGAGGTCAAAATATTGTATCTCATACAGCAGCTGAGGCACATGTCTGGCATTCATCCCTCTTTCTGAATGAGCTGAAATCCCATGCAAACATTTGCACATGAAAAGTTCAAATACAGACAAAACTCAGCTGCTCATTAATTCTGAGGTTTCCTCATTTTCTAGTAGAACAATTTTTGCAGCTCAGCATACAAATACCATATGTAACATTCCAGCACTGTTTTGCATTGGGAGGAAGAAGAACAGAAGTTGATCCAGATTGTGGGGAAGATTATGTAAGTTTTGACTAATGCATGCCTAGCCACTGATGATACAGTGAAGAAGAAAATGCCTTAAGTATCTTTAAGTAAAGCCTTAATATCTTTAAATTAGTGCCTTCTTTGTTAAACAGAAGGTACTAACAATATTTTTGTAGCAGCATTTGAGCTATTTTGAGCATAAAAATGTATGTTATTTCCTTTATTCAGCTTCTGCAAGTTATGTCAGCTGTAAGTATTTTAAATTTTACTTAGTTTTGCAGATTCTGCCCCCCTCCTCCCTTTTTTATCAGATCTCGATCATCTTTTAAGAAAAATGCAGTATTTGATGTTAATGTAACAGGAATTAATATGGTATCCACCATCATGTAATAGATAACCCATTTTAAGACCCTAACAGGTAACAAATATAGAAGTTATTATATTTTATAGATATTATTTTAATTTTAAAGTATTACCAAGCCAAGGCTTCTCATAACATAAATGAGGTTTTCATCCTGTAATGTCAGCAACTGCCAAAAAGTATAAAATTCTTGCTACACTTATAGTGTTATAGAAAGACTGTTCCCTCAAACATTCATCTCTTCTTTTGAAACTCATCTGGTCTACTTTGGCCATGAAGTAATTTAAAAATACTTCACTGGAGCAGGGAAAAATGTTTTAAAAACACTGTTCCTCCTCAGTAGCCTTTCTTTGGGTTACTCACTGAAAGCCTATGGGCTGCCCAGATGAGTAAAGCAAAGCCCCATTGTACTGACTGCTGGTGCTTTGTGCCAGGAGGTCATGCTCTCCCTTGAACCACCACTGTGTTGGAGCTCTGCAGATTACACAAGCAAAGGGTAATCTGAGCAAGCAAAATCTGCTCTGAGCAGAGTTCCCCTTGCTTGCTCCCTCTTGTTAACAGGATTGTGGGGGAACAGAAATAGCTGGTACTAAGTTTGTGACTGGGGTTTTGGACATGCAGCAACATGCTACCTGCCATGTGACAGAACACACTCTATAGCTGTATTTTTCTGTTCTTGTCTTAGTTCTGACAATACCATTTCCCTTGGGTATACAACAATATATTTTTTATTCTAATTTTTAATTTCATTTTGGTGCTTAATTATTATTTGCAGTAATATAGGCTCTCTCCTTAAATACATCCAGATTGATGGCTTTGCTCATCAGCATTAAATAGTTATTCATGGTGCTAAAGATATTGCTGGGAAACACATGTGGGAACTGTGAGCCTGTGCTGCCTCTCCCCCTGATGCTGCCTTCCAGGAGTGCTGCAAATAGAGAATGGTGTGGAGCTTGCTACTGGCCCCGGTGTACAGCCATGACCAGATCTAGATTCTGCTGAACACAAAGCCATCCAGGGATTCAGTAGGAATTCACCTAGGGATTCAAATGCAAATAAGAACAAGTTCTGCCCTGTGAAATGACTTAACACAAATCAGGCTTGGAAAATGACAGCAACCCCTGTGAGAGCTGTTCTCTGTGACAAGGTTTGTTTTCTGCACATTGGCTCCTCATTTTCTACTGCTGCACACCAAAATCCCATCTGAGAAGCTGAATTCATTCAGTAGTTGGGAGAGAGCTGTAGCCAGGTGGGATCTGGTATTGTTCTGCCTGGCCAGTTGTTCATTTCCACTGGCAAAGAGGCCCTCACTCTCAGAGTGGAAATTGTGGAATTAGCTGCTTGTAGGCAATAATGCCATTCCTTTAGCAAGTTCCAAATACTAATAAGATGTAATTTTCACAACGTATTCCCATAATAATTCAGCTCTTAGGAAGGGAAAACAAAAATAAAGAGCTTGATCCATACCTTTATATTTAAAAGTGCCACAGTTGACACGCTGGGGAATATGCTTGGAAAAAACCAGGCTGGTGTGTGCCTTGAAATCATCAGAGACCCACTCAAAGGTTTCAGCTACTGTGTGCTGCTATCTGCGCTGGGGACTGGCACACATCCTTATCAGCCCTGCCCTTTGCTTGAGAAACACTGTTTTAGGTAATGCAGGCATGAATGATACACCACCTCTTTCAATTTGAGGATTAAAAAGTTCATTCCCGCCTTCAGGAAACAAATACTGATCCTTATGGTACACCTGAGACAACAGAGAGTAATATGTGGTAGGGAGGAAAAGCAAGCAATGGTAGTCTGGGGACAAAATGGAAATTTAGTGACTCACAGATGCTTTCTTTAGAACAAAACAGAATATTTTATTGATTTCTCCATCTTTTTTAAATAGTTCTCTTGAATTTCATTATTCACAAGCCAACAGAAAATGCACATTCTGAAATTCAATAGTAAAAAAAAATCAGGAAAATTGAAGCTATTATTCTGTGACCTCACTGCTCTTTGGCATGTCATGATGCATTTCAAAGCTGTACAGAGCACAGATGCATACAAAAATCTGTGAAAAAAAAAAAGAGAGGGGAAAAAGTAAAGAAAGAAACAATTATTACAAAAGAAGCAGTGTAGTATTTTGTACAGGCTGCATGAAGCATTATATAATGACATAAAAATTTTCTGAATTCCGCTTTAAATGAATTAGAAATATAATTAGGGAATGAAGGGGGAGAATTCGTGGCATATTTGATTTCTACTGTCTTGAAGCATGGACTTGCTTTCTGAAAGTTCAGAATTCAGTCTCCAGCTCTCTGCTCAGCTGAAACTTGTTTTTTCACTGTATCTAGTGATGTGCAGTTCATAACATCAGATGTACATTCATACAGCTGCAGCTCTGTTTGACTAGTAACATTGACCAAAAGCTGATACTACATTCCCATGAGCAGATTTTATATATGGTGGTTCTGGGCTTGATTGACATTTATGATGAGAGTGGACTACTGAAGTGGCTGCCTCTTGTTTTGAGTTTGTGCAGCAAGGTTTTAGTAGTGGAGGGCCACAGAGGTGGCTTCTGTGAGAAGACACCAGGCACTGTCCTATGTCATCAGGCTCCAAGATGGACCTGCTGCTGGCCAAAGCCCATTAGCAATGTTGGCAGAAGCTCTGTGATAAGATATTTAAGAAAGAGTAAAAAAATGCTGAGCAAGAGCTGCGATGGAAAGAAATGAGAAAAATGAGAAAAACAGCTCTGCAGACATCAAGGTGGAGGAGGTGCTCCAGGCACTGGAGCAGAGAGTCCCCTGCAGGCCTTGATGAAGACCATAGTGAGGCCTCTCTGAAGTCTGTGGAAGTCCAGAGTGGAGCAGAGATGCACATGCAGCCTGTGGAGGACCTTATGCCAGACCTGGCAGAGATGCCGTGGAGGAAGGTGCAGTGAAGGGTCCTGGCAGGAGACCCATGCTGGAGCACTCTGTTCCTGGAGAACTGACCCCATGGAAAGGGATCCATGCTGGAGCAGCTCTGAAGAACTGCAGTCTGAGGGACAGACCCAGGCAGGAGTAGCTCATGTAGGACTATTCAGTGGGAAGGCCCCAGTGCTGGAGTAGGGTAAAGAGGAGGGAGCAACAGCAGCAGCATGTGATAAACTAACTGAAACCCCCATTCCTTGTCCCCTGTGCCACTGTGGCAAAGGAGGTAGGCAAATTGGGAGTGAAACCAAGCTCCGGAAGAAGGGACAGGTGGGGGGAAGGGGTTTTTAGATTTATTCTTATTTCTCAGTATCCTACTCTGTCATTAACTGACAAAAAATTAAATTATATTCCCCAAGTCAAGTCTGTTTTGCCTGTGATGGTAATTGGTGAGCAATCTCCCTGCCCTTATCTCAGCACACAAGCTTTTCATTTTATTTTCTCTCCCTGTCCTGCTAAAGAGGGGGAGTGAGAAAGTGGCTTGGTGAGCAGCTGGGGGCCAGCCAAGGTCAACCCACTTTGCCTGTAGGGTCCTTCTCCCCTTGCTTTATCATTACTATCCTCCACAGGGCCCTGACCCATGTTCTTAGCCACAGCTTTGCTAAAGTCAGCCCTGCCAGTTCCCAGAGTCACAGAAGCAAGGAGCCACCAGCCACCAGCCTAAGAAACAATGAAAGGATTAAGTTGGAGGAACATGGTAGTCATGCACAATGCTCTCATGGCTAATATCTGGAAGTGTAGTGTGTGAAGTTAATACAATGTTGCCTTTACAAAACTGGGAGAATTTGGTTCCCAGTGGCTCATTTGCCACTTTAAATGCAGGCAAATCTAAGGCTGTCTGATTTCAAGCTGTTATCAAGCTCTTACCTCCATTTGGCCTTATGCCTAATTTATTTTTACAAAATAATTGTTTTAGTCAAATTATTTTGTAACCTGGATGTGCATAAGTACTACCTCCAAAAAAAAAAAAAAAAAAAAAAAAAAAAAAAAAAAAAAAAAAAAAGAGTAAAGAGAAAAAAGGACTATATGGTGACTCATTCCCATGCCTTTTTCATGTTTCTATGGGAATGGTGCAGCAGAAAATGCTGCATGGCCGGATCAAACATACATCAAACTGATCAAAAGGGTGTGTTGGAATATTTCTCAAGGGTCACTTTACTGCATTGCAAAATGCCTGAAATGTGGACACACTTAACATTGCCACAACACTCCTCAATGTATACTGAGATCACTGAGCAGAGTAGCCTGTCATTTATTACAGACACAGGAAAGCTGCTATATTTGAAATCTTGTTGTGATGAAGCCCATTTACATTGAAATTACCTTTCAACATCACACCATCAGTTATGTTTATGTCATCCATTGACAGGTGAAATGTTCTTTGGTGAAAAGACGTGAGGCAACATAGAGAAAAAAGCACCTCATGACAGAAAATTGTAGGATTTTTTTGTGCCCACTGTTGTATGAAAAATGTGTGATGTTCACAAGGGGACAGTGAAAAGGACAAGGTAAATTGAAAGCAGGGTCAAATGTCTTTAAGTCCTGCATGTCTACCTTTGCAGCCTTTGAAAATCTCAGATCCATGTGGAGTATTATCTGCTCTGAAGAGGAACAATTTCTGCTGGTAGTGGCATTTTTAAAGAATTGGGACTAGATGCATCACCACTGCAAAGTAGATTTCCATTGACTTCAGAGGGAGTGGGAAGATAAGGATAGGCCTCTTAGAATATTGTAGAGGAAGAACTGCAAGGATTTTTCTGGCTGCTTGACTGACCGATAACAATGAAGCTCAGACTGCATAGTTTGTCGTGTAAGAAATGGTGTTTCCTTGATATGCTCTGCCTTTTGGACTGGTGTTCAAACAGTAAATGTAAATGATGACTGTGATGAATGTTGACTTTTCTTGATGCCTTCTCTGGTACTGCACTGTAAGTCATCATTTAAATACGTAGCTTGAAATAAAAATATTTCAATGCACTATTTCAGTATTTCAAAAGCCTTTCTCTGCAACAATTAAAAATAATAAGCAGGACTTTTACTTGAGGTGATCTCTGCTTTCTTGCATAGCAGATTATCTTATTCATTTCACTGCAAGTGCTACATTTCCTCTGCTAAAATTCCCTCAAGGTTTGACCTTCATCCTACTTTCCAGGTATGTTTTATGTATTTCTGAAGCTATTATGAAACTAGTATTTGCGAGTAAAGCTGGCTCTCACTTCCATAAAAGGACTATTGTTAGAGAGGTTTGCCCAAATTGCTCTGCTGTGATTTTTTTGTTGTTGTTTTTTTGTTGCTTTGCATTGAGGCAGTGCAGGGAAATGTGACAGTTCCTATGCTGTTGGTCAGCTTCGGGTCCATGAACTGACCACATTGCTGTCTATCTGTCCCTGAGCAGTGTGAAAGTATTCTTCTAGTCTTTTCATTTGATTGAGATAAAAAACCCAATAAGAATGCATTTCAAAATTATTTGGTGAATGAGTGCTAGTGAGGACATATCCATGTCAAAGGTCAGTATTTCCATCATGTCTGGACAGAGCTGGTGAGATGAATTCTGTAGAGAAAGATGAAAGTGGTCTGGAAAACTGTACATCCCAGAGGAGCAGCTGTTCCGCTTCCCACATCTAAGATAATGTCCCCAGTGAACTTGTCTGAGAAAAAGTAAAACAGCAAAATGCCTCTCTGAGATGTTTTGATAGAATCATGGAACGGTTTGGGTAGGAAGGGACCTTTAAAGTTCAGCTACAGCAACTAGTTAAAGGCTGAGGTGGAAATGAAGTCTCTTCCAGCTTAGCACACTGCTTCAGTGACAGCAGGAGTATCCTAAGTGGTCAAAGTGCTTTAATTTAATTTCAAGGAAGCAAGCCTGAAGCTACACACAGCAGCATACATTATCATAAAATCTTGGTAATGTTTTTTGTACTTCAGAAATGAAAAATTACATCGATCTTTAACCCATCTCAGTGTCTCTCCAGTGTATCAATAATGTCCTAATTTCTCAAGTATTTTTGAGCTGTTTCCTTATGTCAGACAATATCTTCCTAAAACCAGAAGATGGAGCCCTGCTGCCAAAGCCTATCACCAATTGCTGAGTCTACACTCACAAGAAATACTTTTTAATTTCATTTGAGGAGAACATGTATAATTTCTGCTTCCTTCTGATAAGATTTGATTTGTGCCATCATCACTCAGCAGATTTGTGGCTACTGAGTAAGGAAATGGTCTGATGGGCTTCTGTGTTCTGAAGATGGCCAGCAACTGGAAGACAGAAGGTTGCAAATGGTCTGTTCCATTTTATGCAGGTGGCTAGTGATGATGCTAATAAATGCTTCAGTAGATGTATGAGATAAGGGAGTAGAGCAATTCCCCAGTGCCAGGACATCAGGGGTCCTGGGCTCACCTCCCTCAGCCCCTGCCTGTTGCTATTGGACATGAAGTAAGTATACAAATGCTTAGTAAATTCAAAAGTTAAAAAAGAGAGAATTTTATTTGAGTATCTAATATTTATAAAATTCTAAAAGTAACCGTAGATTAGAAAATAAAATTACTGCTTCTCCAACCACACTAGTTAAACTAAGAGTTTACTAATTTTCTTCTCTCACAAAAAAGAATATAAAAAATTATTATTTACATGAACAGTGTGTAAGAATTCTAATAAAAATATGTAAAAAAATTAAAAAGTAAAAAAAGTTTTATAAGAACTTCAAAATTTAAAAAAAAAAACATTAAAAAAAAAACCTTAACACTTTTAAAAAATAAAGTAACACCTGCCATTTCAAGGCTTCTGGCATGGGATGCCTGAGGGGGCATCACACAGTACCAGGGGGGTGGCCCAGCTGGGCCCAGAGAGGCTTCCTTGTCACCCCCAGGACTCCAGGGGCTCTGAACCCGGGCACCTGCTGCTGAGGGCTCTGCTGTGCACATGGAATTTATATTGGGCCGTGCTGTGACAGTTTCATCAATTAACAGGGCAGTGAGAGGGGGGCCTGCCTGTGAGCATCTGGCATGGCCTAAAAGCCCTCTGTGTACTCAGGGCTTGATTTACTCAGCTTGTCAAAGTCTGCCAAAGCTGGTCACTTCCCTTTTCGTGTTACTAGTTAGTTATTAACAAGGACAGCGCTTAGCAACTTAATTCAGCAACATTAGCCACGATCTTCCTGGAATACAGATGTCTAAGTTCCACTCACCACATGTGCTGCTTGCTTTCAGCACAAGCGATGCACCTCAGTGGATCTGCTGCCTACATGGCAGACAGCCGGGGGAGACTGTTTATGGCATATATATGCATATAAAAACACACGCTCAAGTAATCCAGGAAGACTGTTCACTTCATTGGATACACACATGCAAAAGGATATGAATCTTGCAAAACCATTTGCTCCCCGGAGCACAAATATATTCAAAAAATGCAGAGCAGGGAAGACTGTTCACTGCAGTTATTTTGCTTTGTTTTGGCAACACAATATGCTGCATGCTGGCTGGCTCTCTTGCCAGTCCAGACAAGAATAGGGCTGCTGGAGCAGCACCGAGCAGCATTTCCAGTGCCAGTGACCTGCAACTAATTCTGTGGGGATGATTTTAGGGCAAAGGAGGGAAAGGACAGCCCCAGTGTCAAACTCCAAACCAACTGATAAGATTTCAGCTCGAGATTTTTTTTATTTGGTTAAAGTTTTTGGATTCATAAGTTTAGAAGTGCACTTAGGAGAATATGCTGCTATTGGATAATTCATCAATTCCTCAGTCATACTGATTTCCTGAATGCCAGCTTCCACTGTGGTATAAACAGAAAACAGTGAAAAGTGGATTTAAAAAATGAGACTTTGAGTTGTGATGCCTCCAAAACCCAGAACTGCTTGAGCTTGATGGCAATAAGCACATTTTGAAGTTTTTCTAACATGTTAAAAAGAGACTCCACTCACCTAACTGCACTAAGGTTTCCAGCTCCTGCAATGCTTATTGGCACAGTATGGATAAAAGAATCTATGGTGCAGAAAGTCTTCCCAAAACCCCTTTTTTAAAGGACAATGAAATGTTACTAGTAATGCTGGTGCCCATGCGAGTGGCTGCACTTCTCCACACGCTGTTACCCTCTTCTGCAGCTGGTGAAGAGGGTACACAGCACAGGGAAAGAACAAGGATGCCATCCATCCATCCATCCATCCATCCATCCATCCATCCATCCATCCATCCATCCATCCATCCTTGCTAATTAAGATATCAATTTATTGCCTCAATCTGAATGAAATGTATTTTAGAAATTTGTTGGTACTAGTTGTGCACAGAATCAGACTTGATTTTATTGTTTGCTTTTGACAATTTTACCTAAATTTACAGCCTGTAAAGGGCATTTCCCTTGCAGAGTCACTGTAAAAGACACCCTAAATGTTGAAATTGATGCTTCAAATGAATTTAGGAGTGAGCAGTCGTCTCAAAAAACAATGCTTAAAAGCAATCAGAACAGCCTTCAGATAACAACCTGTTCTGTCTGGCTGTGGAATAATTAACTCAATAATCAGCTCAAGACTGCATATGCCAGAATGACATCTAGAAATGACAAGGAGTTTGTCCTCCTATTCCCTCTTTATTTTGGTTGTTACAGACACCAGCCAGAAGGATAAAAGTACCCTCACAAAAAGCCCTAACATAGCCTGTTATATGTAAACAGTAAAGATTTATTACAGGTAGAGATTGTGAGCATCTTTCAAAAAGTGCATTTATAATATGTTTAGTTGGGTTTGGGTTGTGAGGAGTAATATCTTTTACTGGGTCATTTTAGACAGCTGGATAAAAAGATGAACTTCTGGCATACAAACCCTTTTTATTTGGCTGTTCCTTAGTTTTGATGTGTCTCTAAGACAGTTTATCTTCTAAAAATAGATATAGAATGTATAAAATATGTACTCTAACATATTCAAAGAACCTAGCCCCAGGTTCCACCACTGGAGCACATTTCATGGAAATGTTAAAAGTGAGAGAATGCTTTAATTTTCTGAATTTGTTTGGCTTGTGCCTTGCCAATTGTGGGATGTTTTATCAGAAATAATTGGTCCATAAATGCAGCTTCAGAGCATATGGATTTCTTTGGGGAATGACAGAAGTCCACTAAGATTCACTGGATAATTAAAACTTGTGCAACTGAATAATTAAAACTTGTGCTTTGAAACTATGATCTTGTCATCATCCAAGAGAGAGAAAAAGAAAGACATATTAGTTAGTTAATACCATGATCAAATGCTTTTCTATTGCTATTTATAAAGCAACTCTAGCCCTCACTTGTTACCAGGGAAGATAAAAAGAAAGGCCCGATATCCACCTTGCAGTTCCCACAACTTCTAAACAAACAAAAATTTCCCTTTGCCTGCCTTGCTGTATTTTCAGCAGGGGCACAATATGTCAAACTGAACGGCTTTCAGATGAAATTTCAGTGGATTTACTGTGTTTAGCTGCAATGAACCCTGTTCAAACACAGGTAGTGAATAATGCCATGCCCTGAGGTGTTCTGGATTATCCCAGACGTACTGAGAACAAAGCTCTCTCCTCCTTTTGCTAGGTGATCTCTGGACATCAATTAACAGCTGTTTTGCTTCATCCTTAGAAAGAACTGAATAGACCTCTTTAATACTTCTTTTCAAAAGCCTCACAAAAGTCTCTGAAATGATTTCCTACTCAAGATCATATTTAAAATGGATAAATTTCAGTGTATAAAAGATACATTTTCTGTACTGGACTATGACTGATATTACTAGTTCTAACTTTCTCGGCAAAATTTCTCTATACATCTTTCTGAATTACTAATGTCTGTATTTAGATACATTAATGAAAATAAAATCTGAGCATGGATATTTTCACATACTATTTCTGAAAGAAGAATACTAGGAAATAAAATGCAAACTAATGTAGCTAGTACATGGTGCTAACAATAGCACTCTGTGACTTTTCAGAGTACTCTGAAGGAAGATGCAAGCCTCCAGCTGAGTTCAAACTGAGAGTTGATAATATTAGACAGAATTTTCAACTTTAGGATTTATCTTTTTTACTTGACATTGATTTTTCTTAGAGAAAAAGGAAGGCATATTCTGGCCAATAATAATTCAGCTCAATAAAATTGCTTATATATGCAAACACATTGCTGGGAGCTGGAGGAAGGAGTGCAAAGAAAGGTAAGATGTAGAATAAATAGTTATGGATGTGGCCCTGGGTTGCTATATGTGGTCCCATTATGGAAGGACAAGTGCATTTGTCTGATGCTTGGTGAAATTTTATCCAGGGCTGATTGTATTTACTAATTTAAAAAAAGTCTTTCCTTATTATTCCATCCACAGCAAAGGTCAGTCTAAAGTTTCTTCTGACACAAATTTGGGCCAAACATATTTGTAAAAAAAAAAAAAAATTATTCAGTGTCTTTGTTCCTAATTTTTTTTTCTCATACCCCTACCTCATTTGTTAGTGCTGTGGTTACTGGGCAGGAAGCTACCGATCCCAAGGACAGCTGTGGAACTTGTCCTGGTGCTAAATCTCTCAGCTGAATGAAGTTCCAGCTGAGACTGGATTAGCTGAGTTGCCTGAGTAGCTCTGAGAAAAGCAATGAGTATGGAAATCCTCCTCAAAGCTTGTGGGACTGAATGCCCAGCCCAGCAGCTGAGAAGCAGTTGCTTTCGCCTCATTGATTTCTCCTGTACATATAGTCTGATTTCTCCTGTACATATAGACTTGGTGTTGGATTACCAGTCTTAGGTGACCTTTCCTGAAACACTCAAAATGACATTTAAAGCACAGATGGTATAAATAATCCCTTCTGTTTACTAAACTTGCTTAGTTTTCTTGTAAACCTGGAGTTTATATCCAGTTTGCAGCTGAAGCCCAGAAGAGACTCCCTGATAACTGGAAAACCATGCTGAGAAGGCAAAGAAGAGAGAAAACTGTGTCATTTTTGGACTCACAGTTGCAGATGTGGCTTGCATAGGAAAGACATGATAGAAGAAGGAGGAACATCTGAGGTCAGAGGGATTTGTAGTAATTGGGCAAGACTGGAAATTTCCCCATTGCTAGCACTGTTCACACAGTGGAAGCAAC
Organism: Vidua chalybeata; assembly: GCF_026979565.1. NCBI lineage: Eukaryota > Metazoa > Chordata > Aves > Passeriformes > Viduidae > Vidua > Vidua chalybeata. The sequence continues at coordinate 40,221,595 of NC_071534.1, forward strand.
TGGAGCGTCTTTTGTAAATGCCAGGGGAGACACCCAGGATTTTCATCTGTCACAACCCACATATTTTTCCAACAAGCTGCTTTGACCTATTCATGTAACTACCCCTGGGTCTGGCTGATAAATCTTGGAGATGTTTCTTAGTGAGAAACTGGTAAGTGTATGCTCTTACCTCTTCTCTCTGTTTCCAGCAACAAAATTACTGTCACTATTTCTGCAGCCTCAATTCCAAGTGATTTTTAGTGAAGATGCTGAAAAAAGGCACCAGGCATATATTTAAAATACCATTTAAACTACTCAACACAACAAATAAGCCTAGAGTTGTACAGAGCTGTTGTATTTTGCCATTCTGCTTATAAGAAATGTTGAACACTTGCATGCTTGCAGACGCTGTACTATTATTGAGTTTTTGTTAATATTATCATGGCTTTCTGACACTGATAAACACTTGCAAGTTGTGCTGGAGGAGGACCAGGTGTCTAGTGTAGATACAGGCTCAGCTAATCCATGTGGGGACATATCTCCAGATAGTTTTCAATGGGCAGAGAAGAAGCTTATCCCCAAGGTCAAAATGGCAAGAGCTGTCACAGCCAACAGTCAGCTCTAGCCAGCAGCCAGCAGTCAGCCTAGCAGGAGCTGAGCTAGGCTGCTAGACATAAACCTCTTTTGAAGTCTGAGCTGCAGAGAGTTTGTGGTCAAGCATAGAAAATGAGCTTTGGGACATCTTAATCAACACTTCTCTTGCTTCAGAGAACCTTAATCAAGGAGGAGATGTGACTTTTCCTTTGTGCAGTAGTTATTAATATTTAATTATGTATTCTGAAAGATGAGGACTTCAGTTGAATTGTCTTTTCAATGAAACAAGGGAAATAAATGGACACAATAGGGCAGGTTCAAGCTAACCAAACTAAGCCTGATGACTTCCACTTCCAGCCTTTGTGAACAAGTTGTATCTGTTGCTTGCAACAAAAAAAAAAAAACCCAAAAAACAAAACAAAACAAAAAAAACCCAACCCAAAACAAACAAACAACAACAACAACAAAAAAACACACAAAAAAAAAAAAAAAAAAAACAAAAAAACCCAAAAAAAAAAATTTTAAAAAAATTGAAAATCCTTCCTTCAACTAGAAGCAGTATTGCTGAAGTGGTGTTCTCATTAGAAGAAAGCTGTTCAGTTTCTTAGAACATTCTTTTTATATTTTTATGGAAGAAATCCTGTCACGTGCATAAAAAATGCTAACAAGGGGACAATCAAACATTATAATATGTTGCAAAACCAGACTTGCACTTGTGAAACTTGATGAAGTTTAGTTACAGATTTAAGTGGAGTGAGAAGTAGATCTTACAAACCTTGCTGAGAAGAAGTGCATAATTTCTGATGTGGTGGTTCTCATATAGAATCATTGAACCATAGAATGTTTGGGTGTGCAAAGGGCCTTCAAGATCATCTATTCAAACTCCCTTCTCTGGGCAGGGACACCTTCTATTCGATCAGGTTGCTCAGAGTCCCACCCAGCCTAGCCTTGAACACTGCCAGGAATGGGGCATCCACAGCTTCTCTGGGACCCCCTTCCTGTGCCTCACCGCCCTCACAGTCAAGAATTTCTCTCTAATATCTACTCTAAACCTACTCCCAGTTAAAAGCCATTCCCCCTTGTCCTGTCACTCCAGGCCCCTGTAACAAGTTCCTCTCCAGCTCTCTCACAGCCCCATCAGGTACTGGAAGGGGCTCTAAAGTCTCTCCAGAGCCTTTTCTTCTCCAGGCTGAACAAACCCAGCTCTCTCAGTCTGTCTTCATAGAAGATATGTTCCAGCCTCAGACCCACTCCAGCGGGTCCATATCTTATGTTGGAGGACACAGAAAACAGTACTCCATTTGGGGTCTCACAAAAGCAGAGTAGAGATGTATATAAATGTCTTCACAAAGGAAAACAGGTTGTTTTTAAGCAGTGTATTGAGAATCAATTCAATGTATTACTTCAGTGATTTATTATTTAACCATTATTACTTAGAAACACATGTCAGAGATAATGAGGCATTTTCATGTTCAAATAAATTTTAAATCATATTTTTAAGTATAGCCTGCTAGCTTTTCCTTAAGGGCATACTTGAATCAAATTAAGAAGCTGTCAGAACTGTGTACAATTTGATTAGTGCAGAATTAGGTAAAAACTGTTTATTGCTAAACTCAAAAGACACAGATACCATGTTCTGGTACAAGTGTCATCTATCTCGTCAAAAATAGAACATTAAATCTGGGCCAAACAGTGAGATGTAGAGTCATATTTTATAGGGTTTTCTTTCCCTGTAGAAATTGAAGAAAAAAAAAAAAAACATAAATAAAGCACCCAAATCAATACTTATGCAAAAAATTAAGAGTCTGAAGCAGCAAAAAAATGAAGGGTTAGTTTTGTTTGCTTGAGTTTCTAAGACAATAGGATACAATATGATAATATTTGCAAATTCCCCCATTCAAATACTATGATGTTCACAAAATTGAACTGGTAATCTTTCCTGAATGCTCTGAAAGCTTAGATCATCAGGCAGTCTCTTTATTCAACAACTGATGCTTTATAAAGACTGTATTATATTGCTGAAAGAGTCAAGATGCTACCTCCAGTAATAAATCCCTCTAAATAATAACTTTAAAAGCCACAATAATAATTTTGTATGATCTGGTTTTGCATAATTCTGCTTTTTTTTTTTTTTTTTTTTTTTAGGGAATAAAATCTTGTAAATCTAGGGTAGCGATCTATCCATTGCAGTTTTTATTCTCACCTATGCTAACTGTGGTTAAACATCCAATGTGTCTTAAAATTATGTATAAAATTATGTACAAAAAATTAAATTTAAAATTAAAAAAAAATTTAAATTTATATTTAAAATTAAATTTAAAATTTACAATTTAAAAATTTAAAATTATGTACAAAAATCCAATAATCAGTGTTTCATCTGATTTGACACTTAGGTTGGGGTTGTCAATAGGCCTTAAAGATTTACTCTGTATTCACACATCTATCAGTCCAAGCTTACTTTGAAAATACTGGCTGTAAAAAATGTATTTTCTTCAAAATATTGAAGAACTAAAGAGGGGGAAAAAGTAGAAAACTAGAAATGTATGCGCTTCCTTTGGAAAATAAAGAAAAAAAATTGCCACATGAAAAGATTACAGTTGCCATGAAACAATAGCATCATTTAAAATTTTACAAGAGAAATTAGAGAGAATTGAGATGGGACAAAAAATAGAAAACAGTATTTAACAGCACAGTTTTGCATGCATGTTCCTTGGCAGCCTGTATTCTTAATTTTGCTAATAAAAATAGAATAAAGAGTTAAACAACTGTGTTTTTTTTAGATACTGGCATGAACGACTCCTATTTATACTACTTCAAAGTCATTGAACTTCAAAGGTACTGATTTTTCAGCCCCCATTCTGGCATCCTTCTTCTGCACTATCTTCTGCTGTTTGCTTCTTCTGTTTTGAAATAAAAAAACAATTCAAAAGTAAAAGGTGGAAAAAAAGTCTTCAAAATTTTGCCATTCAGATGAATTTGCAGTTCTCTTGACAGCCCAAACAAAGTGTCTAGAGACAGTACTTTGCAGTGTTAAGACAGTGTTTTTTGAAGGCTCTTGGTCGAATCTGATTAGTAGAGATAGATATAGAGGATAAAAACATAACTGAGAGACCCTTATTTTTGCTAGATGAGCATGTAAACTGCTCTTCCTGTGCACCAGAGACTCTTGCATAACTTTCCTTTGCAGACTGTGGTCCTTACAAAACAGGCGGAATGGGATAGAGATGCCAAGATACAATCAGATGCAAATACATAACAAGATGATATAGTAGAAACATGAAAGCAGAGAGGACCCTAACAATGATATTTCTGTGTCTAAATACAAGTGTCTTCTACTAGTCAATAAACATGTGACATCCCAGATATCTGCTCTGTGATTACCTCCAAGGAGAGGTACAAGCTGCTGCACATCTTACTTCCCCTACCTCTGCTTCTGTATATGCAAACATTTGTACTTTAATACCAAAGATCACAGGAAACTCAGAATACTGTGGCACAGGAATAAATGAGGACCTAGGTGTTCCTAAGGCCTCAAATCCTCCTGTCCCTGCAGATCATTGGGATCATTGACATGTGGGTTTATTATAGTAATACTTACCACATAAAGGGTGTTGCAAGAGAGCAACTACTTGAGTGCACTAGGAGTTACCTAAGCATCATGGTGTCTGTTAGTAAATCTTAAAATCCTGGCCTTAAAATCACATAAGAAGAATAATCCCATCAATTTGAATGGAATTTTGAAAAATCCCCAACATAAATAGGATAGAAATAAAAATGTTTGGGGTATTTTTGCACTTAGATGTTTATAATGAATAGGAATATTTTAGTGCCTGAGAAGGATTATCATTGTGCTTTGTACTAAGGTCCACAAGGCTATTAATTAGAATACTTCAGTCTGTTTGCAGCTTGATATGAAAATCACACAGAGTCACAAGGTTGGAAGAGACCTCCAAGATCATGGAGTCCAACCCAGCCCTAACGCCTCAACTAAACCATGGCACCGAGTGCCACATCCAGGGCATGGTGATTTGTTTTAAACACATCCAGGGATGGTGATTCCACCACCCCGTGGGCAAACCATTCCAGTACTTTATCATCCTTTCAGTAAAAAACCTTTTTCCTAATATTCAGCCCGTATTTCCCTTGGCATAGCTTGAGATTGTGTCCTCTGCTTCTGTCAGTTGCTGCTTGGAGAAAATTACCTGCCAGTCATTGTCAGCTGTTGTCAGAACTTGCCAGTTGTTGCCTCCTGCAGCCACTGTGGCTACCAGACTTACCTACCTCTGCTGCTACATAGGCTTTCTGAGGAAAATGCTAAACTGTATTAATAATATTTAGATTAATATTTAGTGCAATATTTTGTTAAATGCTAGCCCAATTCCTGAAACTGCAGGACATTTTTAAAGAAAAAACATTGTCTGCACACCTCTCTTCTTCTTTTCCATGAGGACTTTGTGGTGGCAGAGGCCATAAAAGCTCTAGGGACAGAGCCAGGCTGATGAAATCTTAAGGCAGAAGAAAAGAGGCTCTGCGGCTCCATCCCAGGTTGGAACCAGCTGGGTTAGTGGATACATACCAACCCAGCAAGGTAAAACCAGCTCTAGGATAGGCAGCTCTATTTCCCTAAGAGGGAGTAAAGCAGCAACAAAGGCTTGGGAAGATCTTGCCTGAGGCCAGGTGCTGTGGCCACATCTTTCTGCACAGGCACTCAACCTTTGGGAGTCAGCTGAAGGAGAGCATGAAGCCCTGGAAAGTCCAGCCTGGGGCAGGGAATACAACAACGGCTTTGGGTTAAGCCCAATCCTTTTACTGCCAGCTGCACCATAGACATTGCTGTATCTGGAATTCCTCTACTTATAGATTGTGATGACATCTCTGGGGAAGTTCAGTCTAACATCCTCCTTGTGAGTAAAGGATCAGCAACTCCAAACTGGAGATACAAACCATTTGATGTAAAAGTAAAGTAAAATAAAGATAGGTAAAACAAGAACAACAGAACAAAATAGAAGACAGAATATACTTTCTCTAACCATATTGGTGGCTGAAAAAATCTGCATGAGAAACCTGCAGAGGCTGTAATCAAGCTGTGGCTATATATACCTCCTTTTTGAGAAAATGTTTTAGAGGAATGAGGGTTTCTGTCTTTAATTTTCTCAAGATATTAAAGTGTTGTGCTGTTTCCTAGTTCCTGCAAGAAACTGCTGCAAACTTAATGCTCCCAGCATTGGAAATGGCCCAGGCGTAAGTAAAATAAGAGCCAGTAAGGGATATTAAGGGATATTGTAGACCATTTGTCTTTTTCTGACCCCCTCTAGGCCCTCATTTTGTTGGACTGAAAGATTTCTCAGAGTACATTAGCTGAAACATATCTTGAAATTATGAAGTACCCATCTTCCTTGTGCTCATGACTTGCTATTTCTAGGAGGAGGGCTTGTCTCCTAATTGTAGAGGCTCTTCATAGGTATCTAGGTATAATCCCTCACCTGAAAAAGGGAAAAAAGATATAAGGAAATGGAAGCTTTAAAATTTTAGATACTTGTTTTCATATATTTTCACAAGTGAAATAAATTTGAGTAGTTGGTAATGCAAGTTTGATCCATCCCATCCAAAAAAATGTATGACTTGAAGGCTTCTTGAGAGAAAAATAAAGAATAAAAAGAGGGTAATTTTTATTTCAGCTACAGCTATGAGGACAAGCTGCTCTTAGTTGCTTTAGTGGAGTAGAGCAGACAGAAGTCAGGCAATTTGCTAGAAATCCTTCTTCGCTTCTGCCATGTGCTGTAGAACATTACATAGGTCAGATGGTAATTTAGAACAATCCATGAGGCTGAAATGTCAACAATTACTCCAACAGCACCATTAATAATTGTTCTGCATTGTCTGCAATCTGACAGCAACTCTCCCAGCTACCCCCATCTTCACAGTGCTAGGCACTGCGAAAGAAAAAACCAGAAAGGCCAGCTCTGGTTTGAACAAAGAGTTTGCTGAAAATATCTGAGCTTACCAAGAACCATGGAAATTTCAGGAAAGGCCACAAGATGTGCAAAATCCTCTACCATGCATTTGTTTTTGGGACTTTAAAGCCAGCTCCAAACATTTTCTGCAGCTCTGGAAAATTGAGGACAAAGGAAGCAAATTGCACTGAACATTTAAAAGGACACGTTAATTGATATATGAAATCAATTAAATACTACCCCAAAGCCCTTTAGCCGGGCCGTACCATGGGCTTAGAGCAGCTTCCAGTTAAAAGCATGAAGAGAACACTGGCAGCCCACTCCCCACAGTGAGCACAGTGCCCTGGGTGGTTGGTTTTGAAGAGGAGCACAAGCTGGGATCTGGTAGATGGAGGTTTGGATGAATTTGTTGATATGAAGAACTTGTTAAACTGTGCCCCAAGAGAATGAGCACCTTTCCACTAGATTTATTCACTGTTACATCTAACAGGGGTGAAGATCTAGGATAGCCCTGCCTGCAGGCATCATCACCACTGGGAGGATCTTTTGGTTTTGTTCAGTCTCTGTATTGCAGAAAGGGTTATTATAATTAACCTTAGACTCTAAATACTAAAAATCAAACAACAAACAAAAACATTTTAAAAAGTTAGTTGAGATCCCATACATTCATGAGAGCCTTCTAAAGTCCATAATGGTTTGTTTCTGCCATGGTATTTTAAATAATTCTCTAAGGCTTATTAAACCTCAGAAACAGTTTGAGGTTTATGTGTACTGCTATGAATGCTCAGTGGTCTAGTAGAACTCCTGGATGTTTTTACCTTTGAAAGATATGGTTTGCTCTGACATTCACAGTGGAAAGGTCAAGTGGCCATTCTGCGAGCACAGTCCCACTGGATACAAAATTTAGAATACAAATTGCAGTTTTGTTTGATCCAAGCATGGATGCTGGTGAGCCAGGGAATTGATGAGGAGAGACAGTATGTCATTTGACTATTTGCTGCTTTTATTTCTGACATTCAAAGGATGATACCTTATCTTCTTACAAGGTCCCACTTATATAATAAATCAATAAGAAAAGGGAAAGCACCAGCCTCATTTTTTGTATTCACTACAAGTAGCTTGGCCCAGGTTAACAAAAAAGTCAGTTGGATATACAGTTTCAAATTTTCAACTATTAGTAGTAGCAAGTATTAGTATTACAATTTCTATGTATTGTGTGGTATATGGTAGCGTTTCTCTCTATAATTAGACAAGAAAACAGCCATAATGGCTGACATATAGATAGCAATAATTAGTCGTGGTTTTAAATTTAAGTAATCTAAGTAGTTAGATTGAATGGAATTAGTGGGCTAGTGCTTATCAAAATAAGTAAGGCTTAAATGTTGAGTTATCTTACAGAATAACTGTGTGCAGACAGTATTTGGTGACTTGTGTAGTCACTCAAAATCTAAGCCTCTACAGTAGAGAAAGGCAGTTTCTGAAGGGTTCAAGTTGCACTCATTATCAAAGGCTCAGGAAAAGCACCTGAGCCACTACAAAACAAATTAGTTACATCACCGACCACAGGAGTAAGGGTTCTGAATGTGACTCTCTGCACCTGCCTCTATCACCACAATCAAGAAAAAGAGGGATGATGAAACTCAGCCTAATCACAAATAAGGGTGCAGACAACACTCTTGTGATACCCTGAAAAGATGTAAATTACAGACTCTTATAAACATTCCCATTTATTTCAGAATAAAGGTCAGAATAAAGGATATATATTTCAGGGAAGAGAGAATATACTCTTTTAAATGCCTTCCATTGCTCAGTGATGCAAGATACAATAATCTTGCTGCTCAGTATGACTCTTCTCATATTTTTTTTTGACAAATCAGTGAATGGAAAGAAAACTTTATACTTTTTAGTACTACTTACTGCCTTTTAAAAAGAGGAGGTGATATATCAGCAAACTGCCTTTGTGGTGACTGTTCAGTACTACACAGCTTTTTGGTGATTGATGGCACAGGGAGTAGGTTCTCTGGGCCTAGGACTGAGTGGCAAATTAGGAAAATTTTCCTTTACTAAGTAACAGTAAGAATTCATATCAGATCAGTCTGACTGCACTGTGTATGTATGTCATATGAAATTTCTACATTCTATTTCCAATGCAAAAGCCAAATTAATTCAGTTTACCTTATTTCATATTCAAAGAACATTCTCCCAAAATTATTCGATTTAGTTTAATCAGCTATTCTAAAAATTAATTCTGATCAACTTCTTTGAATGTCTTCAAAGCCCATTCTTATTAGTGAGTAGGTATATAAAAACATTAAAATGTATTCAATATATCAAAATCAGTAGTGAAATCTATCTAAGTAATTAAAAGCAAGAAGTGTTTATCTTAAAATAATATTGGATGTAGAAATATACATGTAGCAAAATGTTATAACAGTTCAGTAGCTACCTTGAGGAGAGTTTGGCCATCGCTGCCTCAATGACTGAATGTGAAGAAACTTGGTTTACCGACGAAATCTCTAGTATGACTGTGCCACTGAGAGTCTATGGAATAAGACTGCTTTTTCATTGGCTCCCTGAGGGTGTCTGATCTCTGCCTATGGCCTGGAGAGAAGCAAATATGATGACCTGTTTGCTGCCTGCCAACAGGTACATTCACAGTTGATCTGTGCAGGGAAGTTCTTCCCATAGAAGGAAGAATAATTCTTTTTTTTTTTTTTCCCATTTTCTCTGAGATTTCTTTAGACACCTGCTAATCTTGCTTTATATGTCACTGTGTCTGTGTCAGCAGATGTCTCACCAGCTTGACCTGCCCTTCTTGTGCAGCCTGACAGGAGAGGAAAGTGTTTGGCCATGGGGACTGCCCTGCAGGGTCAAACAGGCTCTATTACTGCCTTGCATATGATGCATTATTGTGTCTGCCTTGGCCCCTGCACGTCATTCGGGATCCACACAGAAAGCAGTTGCTTAATATCACTTTTCCTGCTGGTTTTTGAGAGTAACTTAACAAAATTTCCTACTTTATCAAAATTAATGCAGAAGTCCCTGTAGTCATTTTGCTCAGTGTTTACTTCATGCTACACAGTCTGATTGATATTTTTGCCCTACAAACTTACTCACAAAGACGCATTACTGTTGCACGCTGTTTTGCTCACCATAAAATAATGTATCACCTACTTTTAAGAATAGTTTGTTTAGAATATTTTGTGCAAAGAACACTTTGTACCTCAGTGGTTTTATTCTTGCTGCTTAAACTTCTTCTTTGGGTGCAATATTTCCAGATTAAACAGAGTAACATTTTCATAGCTCTAATAGAATTTGAAAATACAGAGAAATTACTCATAGCTAGGAGTTCACAAGTGTTTTCCTTCTAATATGGTGTCTGAGTCCATTACAGCTGTCAGTCTGCAAGATGAACTGCATCATAATGATGTTACTGGTTTTCTAAAAGACATATTTATAAAATAAATTATCTACTGGTAAAAAGGTAAGCAATGCAAACCCAGGTGATCAAAATTAGCACTTCCCAGTTAATACTTTAAAAATTATTTTCATATTTTAATCAGGAAAAAATTTGGATTGGAAAGAGTATTGGCAGACTTACCTTTTAACTGATTTTGAATTCTTATAATTTCTGGCCAAACTCTAAAGGTGTCACACCAATTTCTGCTAAGGTTTGGGCCCCTTCCAGAGACATGTGCCCTGTTTTTTATTTCTCCAAGACATGCACATTCTAACATATCTTTAGAAGTATGACCACATCAACAAGTTTGATTTTTATTCAGTATTTGAGCTGACTTTTACACTAGTAAAATGTGTGTAAAACTAGTGAATGTGAAGTTCAACATTTTTTATTAAAGTGAAAGACTTATCGAGACAATAACAGAGTTTAAGGACTTACGGTCATCAGGATTTTCTGACGTCAGCTTGATGAGTCATATTCTGGAGTTCTACAATAAGGAAGCCTTCAGGTACTGAGTAATAATTGGATTTTAATTTTTCAGAATGTTTTCTGATTTTTTTTTTTTTCATTCCTGTTGGGACCCAGGCTTTGTCAGGCCTTACATAGCCTCATTTTGAAATCCTATGTGAGGAAGAGAGCAACTCCTAGGTAATGACTGCTGTTAAAATGTTGATCCTTCACTGTGCAGTTGTGATGACAGAGAGATTAAAGCCAACTAAGTGAGGCAAGAGGGGAGGAAAGTTCTCCCTCATGATGAGTAGGGGACCAAACTCTCACTGCTCTAACTCTGTTTGGTTGCTACCCTCTTTCTGGAACAGTGTGTCTTCTTCACTGACATTGCAAGGGGTTTCACCATAACTGTTCTTTGTTTCCAGCAGAAGACTGGAGCCTTGCTCCAGTGCATGCTTTTCTGGGCAATGGGCTGCTGCAGAGGCTGGATGACCCTGCAGACATCCAGATGTTGAATGCAGTGTCCCATGCAAAGCATCAATGCTGCAGAGATGCTCAGTCACAGCTGTTAAACTAGCAGCCACTCCAGGCAGGTTGTTTTATGGCAAAATTACCCCCTTAGTATGTACTTTTGCTTGTGGCTGCTGAAATATCCAAGTTCTTAATTATTTGTTATTTCTTCCCTCCTCAGCAGAATTCTTCAGAGCATTACAGACGACAGTTCTTTCCCATTAATTCTGTTCAAACTCAGAAGCAATCAGAATGTAGTCATCAAATTTACTGACTGCAGTCAAGTAAAGGTTACAACCAGTCTTTATATATTAGAGTACTCTAATACTATAATTTCTTTTATAACTTCTGGGTGTACTGAGCTTCAATAATTTGTTTAAAAGTAATGAAGTCTTGATTCCTTTGGGTATCACTCTGTGGCACAACTGGTCCAAATGATGTTATTAGTCCCAGTTCTGTCATTTTTCATTTTAGTGTATTTAAATGCAAATAGTTGCTTCAGAAAGCCTCAGAAAACTTAACTGTTCATGTCTGTAAACCAAAAGAATACCACGGCATGCTGTTTTGTAAAAGAGGGCTGGACAAGAGGTAAAAGTTAGCTGTAAGGAGGTTAATTTGGTGGTTGGATTGAAAGTAATATAACAGAAATCTAGTTGTGAAAACTAGGGAGGTGATACAGAAATTAAGGAGAGGACATGGGAGGTTTTATGGTTTTACTTTCAGAGACTGCTCAGGATGCATACAAGGCATAAGCAACTGACACAAAACAAACCAGGGTTATTTGAAGATGGAGTTTTTGTTTATTACAAACAGAACTAACCAGATGTTTTACATGAGACAATTCAGATCAAGCATTGGAAATCTTTCCTATCATGATTTTTGATGAAGTATAGAGCAGTAAAATAAATATTTATACTTAGACACAGCAAATTTTAAGAATTATCTCTGCTTCAGGGCTGAATGAAAGAGAATAGAGTAACATTATAAATGTCTGTTTCTAAAAATAGACATGTGTCTTAATGATTCCTCTTGCAAAATATCTTCATCCTCCCTTACAATGTCTTCAAACATTTTAACTGGTAAATGATAACAGATATTACTATCTTCTTGCAAGGACAGTTCAATAAAACAATTTATGGAGTCTCACAGAGCTGGTCATCCACAGTGACTTTTATGATGGAAAGATTTATACTATGTCTAAGTAGTCATCCCTTTCTATTTTGTATGTTTTACCTCCTCCCAAAACAAGAGGTCTGTTTGATATATATAGGGTAGTGACTTTGTAGCAACACCATGTAATTGGTAACAGCCTGTAAACATACTGATTTTGTAAATGTTAATGAAAAACAGGCTGATGCCAGCATGAGGAGGAGGAGGAGGAGGAGGAGGAGGAGGAGGAGGAGGAGGAGGATGATGAGAATGACAATTATGATGATGATTGCCAAGTTTATCAATCTGTAGGTAGGGCTTTGCTTTCTTTTCTCCTGTGCATTACAGACAAAGCAGATTCTCCTCCTTTGGTGACATGGATTTGGAGGTAGGATCTTGGATTATTAAGGTTATAAATCATTTATATAGAATAATCAGTGATTAATAATTGTTGATGGCAAGCTGCAAATTTCAGCAGTATGTTTTACACACTTTAGTGGAAAATACTCAAAGTCTGTGATGGCCAGCCTTTTGGCCAAGAAAATATCACTGTTTTTTAGTGGCAGAAAAGAGTCACGTGCTCCTTTATGTTCCCTCTGTGGCAGGAGCAGGACCATGAACATGGGCAGATGCTGGTCCATTCAGTGGAGCAGGGCTGCCACCCTTCCCTGGGGTTCTGGGCAGCTGCAGGCTGTCTAGCAGAGCTGGATTTGCAGTATGGTTTTCTTCTGTGCTACCTACACCAGGGAGGGAGGGTGTCTGGGCAGAGGCAGCCACCACCCAGCAACATTCGCATTTTTATCCTGGTCCCCATCCATCCTGGGAGACCTCTGAGAGTGAGCAGGATGGATGCTAGACTTGCAGAACTCCCTGTCAACAGCAGCCCAGGTTGAGACACTGACTCACCATGAATCGTTTGGGATTTCCAGTGAAATTAATTGCTGCTCATTATTCCCTAAACCAGACAAATTATTTGGTTACTATTCTTTAGAATCAATTTAAATACACATAAAAATAGAAACTGAAATATGACCCTTAGTTGCTACAGCATTGTCTTCCTATTCCCACAATACATCAATCAGATCAGTCTGCTATATTATGATTCGTAAAGTCATCTGTCAAAATGAATGCAGAGAATATACTTTTTACTTATTACACTTCTGTATTTTAATTAGATTTTCTTCAATGACTGTAAGACCAGTTTGGGCAGGACTTTGGGCAACCTGATTTAGTAGAGGTGTCCCTGCTCACAGCATGGGGGTTGGAATTAAATAATCTTTAAGGTCCCTTCTAATTCAAACCATTCTATGATTCTATGGCTCTGATAAATACAGTGTCTTCTAGTCCTTACTGTTAACTATACTAAGATTCTAATATTTGAAATGAAGATGATTCAGAGAGTTCGTAGACAGAATAGTCTTAAGTGATCTTTTAAGCAGAAGCTTCAAAAAGTTTGACAGGGTAGCTCCTGAAACAGTGTAATGAATAATCCAATGAAAAGTATAGCATAAAACAAAGAGGTATCTGTACTACTTGGTGCATTGTTGATTTGATTCTAAAAAGAACTACTTTGCTATAAATCAGAATGAAAATGTCAGCACTGGAAAATTTAATTTTAAAATAAACATCTGGATTTTAGCTGTGCACAGAGGCTCTACCAGGCACAGTTCATTTTTGTGGAAGCATTGAGCTCAGTTGTGGGAATGTGAATTACAGCACAGGATCCTTATCAAATAGGTGGATTCTGCACAGAGTGTCTAGACATGAGACCTATTAGCTGTATTTCAAAGAAACAGAAAACATTAAGTACCAGTATCTAGCAGATTATGGGTGAAAATATTTTTATATAAGTGTCTGAAATTTAACTTTCATATAGAAAATTTCCATCCAGAAATACATCAGAGAGTGTGCCTAGATTTAAGACACTGGCATTGTCCAAATTAAGCCCACAAAACTAAGCACTTATTTACATTTTCTTCTGAACAAGAAACTCTAATTTTTGCCTTTTTCCATGCCATCTATGATTTCTCAAAATCTTTACTTTTTTTTTCTGCCTATTGGTGATACTTGCATCCAAACATGGAACTGACTACAAAACTACCTCTGTGGCTATTAGACATAAAACCAAAACAGCTTATTTCAAAATCTACCTTTGGCTTAGTTTGGAAAAGATGTGGCATTGGTGTCAGCATATTTGCAAAACTAGATGTGGCAGGACAACATATGAATCCAAATAGCCAAAGCACAGCAAAGTATTAAAGCATGTGTATAATTATAAGAATTAATTTGATGCTTTGCTGAACTGGAATCAAAATGGATGTGTATTAGATACTTGCTAGATCAATTCCTTTTATGGAATTCATGTGTTTAGCCAATGTCTAGCTAAACAATATAAAGGCAGTGTAATCTTTATATTGTCTTCTTGCTGATCTGGTAGTTACACCTTCTTTTCCATGTTACATAAGCTTCTCTTACTGTTTGTCCACCATATTTGGCCAAACAGACCTCTCCTCTACATTCCCTATTGAAAGGTTTGGGGATTTCTTGCACAAGAAAAGAATTCAGCTCAAAACTACTCAAAACCAGGGTACAATATCATTACAATTTACAGGACACTCTACTGCTGAAAATTATTTTCTGGTTTAATCATCTTAAGTAGACTTAATTTCTAATGAATGATAACATAAAACTCAAGGAATTATTTTCCTTAGTTATCTGCCTCTCTTTTCCAGTTGGTGACCATTATTGGCTCTTGCACAGCTTCTCAGTCAGATGACTCCATAAACTTTTCTATGGTGAAATCTTAAGGATTTGTTTAATTCTTAGTGTAACATCAGCCCATATAAAAATATTTCAGAAAACATTTTATAAACATTTATTCTGCAGTCCCACAGCTTTATACTGTGTTATATGTACTACAGTTTTGCTTTAGCTTTGTCATCTGCTTGGAAATTTTAGTTGAAACAGTTTGTTCATAGCTCAAGACGACTTTTGAACCAAATCATCGTCTCATTGACTGTAACATTTGTATAGTGATGTGCCGAGCCGTGGGGGCTTGTAGCCACTCGGCACGAAGCTCGGATAGCTGGTACATCTGAGGGTCCACCAAAAGAACAGGAGGGACACTCGGGCTGCTGAAATCCTGCTCGTTTATTGAAGGGTCGCAGAAGGGGCAGACAGGGAGACAACGAGCAGAAGGGAGGCAGATTGCGAGAGCCCCGAAGGGCGGGGTGAGGATTCTTTTACTGCGTAAGGGTAGGAGGGTTTAGAATACGAGGGTACAATCGGGAAAAGGCTAAAGGGAGGGGAAATATAACATTAAGCAGTGGGGAAAAGGGAAAGGAGTGTTCTTGGTGGAAGAACCAAAGGGAAAACGTGGAACAGAGAAGATTCTAGGCTAAGGGGCAGACTTGAACAATAACTGACAGGACAGGGGGAGGGTACAATTCTCTTACAAAAGGGGGTGGAGAACTCATACAACTACTGTTTCCCATGGCAACCCTAGACTGCCTTCCCCAACCCCTCCTCCTACAGTGATGACTATCTATTTCTCTTGGGGAAAAACTGAGTCCTCTGCTGTTTGGTTACTTAATTTTGTTGTTTTACCTGCTTTTGAATGCATATAATGGATGAAATTGATTGAATGCATCATGAAAAGTCTTTCTTCTAAGCCTCAGCAATAATTGGACCAAGCAATTACTTCATTTTGAGCAGTTACAGAGGTGATGTCAGTATCCATTGATCCTTGTTGTGCACATGTAATCAAAGTCTTCACCCAGATGTCACATGTAATTGTCATGCTCAAACACTGGAGTCCTTTCACATGCAGTGGATTTTATTCCAAGGGGTGCCCTCCTCAGCAGACGACAAGGATGTGTTAAGGTGGCGTCCAGATGGTGCTAGTCATCCCTTCTGACTGTGCACATTCCTGAGGGAAAGCATAGCAGCCCTGAGGGATGATGAAAAAGACACCAACAGAAAAATGGTGATGTCTTCCTTCTCCTTGTTGACCCACTCCAAGCAGAGCTGTAGCTGCAGAGATGTGACACTGTCTGGAGGAAGAAGCTGCTGACTCCCAGAACCAGCTGTGCACCCCATCCCTACCTTGATGTGTACCAGAGATGGGCCTCCTGCTCTGACCCTGCACAGATTTATCACCTCCTGACACCCCTCCCAGAATAGCACTGAAAAAGAGATTCCTTTGCTTACATGCCACACATATCACACCAAACCTGGAGAAAGGAGGTTGGTAGAGTAGGTGGGATGTCATTCCAAAAAGGTTTTATTTACCCCAATGTTTCTTTCTGATAGTCATTTTTATGTGTTGCTTTGTAATACTGGAATGATGTGAGATCATGATGGGAAAGAGCAGTGTTTGTACATTATGTTAATAAAAATGTTCTGAGATAATGCAGCTCTGGCTTGTTTCTGGTGTTTCTCATATATCTTGCGTATATTATTTATTTGTATATAGCTCAGCCCGAGGAATTGTCTAGGTTTCTTCCTTGGAATGTAGAACAAGATCATGAAAGTGACATTTATTTTTTTATTACCTCCTCTTAATGTAACTGGAAAGAATAGTAAAAAAAATGCTTCACACCTTCTACCTTAGGAACAACATTACTGAGCAGGGGAGGGAAGTAGGGGGATCTGCTGCTCTGCATTAATATTGTAGAAATCATGATTTCACATACAATGCCAATTTATAAGGACTTTTCTGTAATTTCATCATTGCCATTGATCAAAGAGAATGTTTCAGATGAGCACAATTATTTTAACTGAAGCTTTCAGGGCTGCGAATATGATTTAAAATGAAGTAAGAGAACATTTCTAAAATGAAAGGCAAAAGAAATCCTCACTGAAAAGCAAAGAATCAAACATATTTACTCACTGGAAAAGAAAAAGACAAAATTACAGAAACTTATGTCTACTATTCTATTGCTAAAGATGATACTGCCTATGCTAGCCCCATCTTCTCAGGTATTTGTAATGTTTCAGACTACAGCAGTAAAAAAGGATAGATGGGGCTGGATAAACTAAATGGAAGACCAGAATCTCATAAAAGAACTAAATGTTCTCCAGACACAGTTGTGAAGTTTCTGTGCTTATGTGTGTAACAGAAAACAGGCTCCAGAATTTCTAGAAAATACCTGGTAGAAAGCTTAACTGGCTTCACTTGGTACAGTGACCTAATCTGTTGTTTGTCAAATCTGTGTTTTCATTTCAAGTTGACATTAAACTTCAAGTTGAAAGTATGTTTGAAGCATATAGAAACTTTGGTGAACTAGTGCAGCAGCCAGAGCATCTTTGTGCAACTGGGAGCAAGACCTCAGTCCAGGAGGCTTGGGATGGTCTCTGACAGCTTCAGAAAAGGCCTCACCTTGCAAAGACCTTCATTTTTCTAAATACCCTTGACTGTGAATGAACTCATGGCTATAAAGCTTTGCTTTAAAAAACTCAGTGAAATTTCTGTAAATTCTCAGCACTGGTCTGATCATATTTCTGCATTTTCTGAGTTCTCCCACTGAATTAAAGGCCCACAGAACAACTTTGGAGAGCCCAACCCCAGAAAGATAATAATGCTTTCTTTATAAAATCCTGCACTACCTGCCAATTTTCTTGACAAAACATTTGTGACATATTAAATCTGGGATTCTCCTTTGAAACAGAAAGTAGAGACTACTGGGTTCAGTTTTTCAGCCGTTATCTGCTTCAGCTTTGTTCTCCATGCCCTATTTCCAGCATGGGCTGGTGAATCACAGCACTGCACTCTGCATACCCAGCCTGCAAGGGGCTCTTGCTCACCTGAGTTTGTGCAGTGCTGTGTTTAAGTCACACCTCTCGGCTGTCTCACTCCTGTGATCACCAGGGTGCTGCTTCCACAGCCAAGCACTAAATCTGGGCACAGCTCTGGCATCTCAGTGTGGTGATCCTGTTGTACCAGATCGTGTTCCTCTGTTCTAAACGAGCAGACACACCTCACCCTTCAGCTTGATGGGGATTTTTGTGCACCACATGCAGAGCAGAGCCCCTCCAGGCTCATGTAGACAGATGTTTGAGGGAGAGATGTGCAGTGGCAGAGCTCTGCTCTCAAAGAACCTGGCCTGCACAACTGTTTAAAGGAAAGCAGCACATTTAGGTAATGTCAGATGTAATTTTAACAGAATTTAGTGAGTTGTAGGTGGATACACTGAATTTGTCAAACGTACTTTCTAGCTCTGACTAAAATTCTCATGGCTGGAATATTCACAGGGAAAGGTCACATCATAAAACCTGTTATTGTGCTTCTAACCATCACTTGTCAGAGGAAGATATTAATGAACATCTGTGTCATCTGTGTAAGAATAAATTATTACAAAAAATAAAATAAACTCCTAATTTTCAGAAACAATTCATTAAGCCAATAGATTATACTTTTATCATTTCACTGGTAGGGGTATGGGGTATCAGTCAGGAATAGTAAAGCAAATTAATGGTGTCTATGCCTCTTTCTCATGCATGGGAAAGTTAGGAAAGAACATCCTTATTTATTGTTGGAATAACATTTTTCCAAAACATCGTATTATTCATTCTCAAAATATCAGCCACATTAATTATCTGGCAACATAGAAGAGTTTCACATTCTTTGGATTACTACCTAACATGACTTTAAAAAGAATGGTTTACTGGTGTTCTGTGGTATAAATATTTTGACTGATAAGTCATGTAGATTTCAAAATTGAACTGGTTATAGTTCTTGCTTCTCTTCTGAAAAATCCTGTCATGCTAAATGTGTGCTGGCTAAAAGCAAGGAATTCTACAGGACAGAGGACTGCCTGGGATGTTGCTGGAGGACAGTCTCAGGCGGCAGGAGAGAAACACGATGTGATTTATTCTCAAACAACAAATTCTGGATTTGGGCACTGCCTGGTTTGCTGGCAGATTTGGGTGACCTACCACTGTGACAGCGTGAGTGATGAGGAGACCTGCAGTAAAATGGGAATTGAATCAGAGCTGAGATCTAACACAGATGTTATTGCTTTCTAGAACAGGGATGTTGTACAAAAACTAGCAATTATTTGCCTAAAACTTTGATTCTGGTCTAATCCAACATTCGTTCCTCATGTGGTAAGATTTAAGATTTTACTTCAGTAAGAGTTGTAGTGGTTCAGATACATGCCCTGAATGGGAAGAGAGAGCATTCTTCCAGGTACTTTTTATTAACTTAAATCTACTTAAGACGATTTCACTCTTCAAAAAATAAATTCTGCAAGGCTTAAGTAAGGCAGAAATTAAAATCCTCAGTGATATTATTTTCTACAATCCACATATTACACTTTCCATTCTGCTCTGTCAAGAGATTTTTTTTCTGTTTTAGGCAAGAATGCATTTGTGTTCACTACACACATATATATACCAACATGCATTTGAATAAAAAGCAGCTTATCATCCTCTTCTCAGTGCAGGATTTGTAGACATGCATACAGAGCCTAAAATAACCCAAAAACCTTTTTTTTCCCCTGAAAATTGTGTTTTGCAAAAAGGTCTTCTTACTGTACTCCACAGAAAGTCAGGAAACTACAAATCCTTATCCGGCTGCACATAATGCTGATATACTCACTTGTCTTTATTTGTCAAACATATTGGCAAGAATCTCTGTGTCAATATTTATTAATAAAATCAGCTCCTGTGGAGAATAACTGGTCCAGTTTCCCTCCACTTTAGTCATCTGAATCATCCAAGCTGCTAATAAAGAAGACTTGAGTTACTCCTTGTTGTTTGATTTTGTTAAATAAATAAATGAATGTGCACATTAAAAACCTTGTAAAAGCCTCATTTTTCTCTTCTGCAGTACCAATAATACAAATTTATTTATATTCTGTTTTTAAATAAAGGTAGGTCTTTGAAGTAGTTATTTTCTTCGCTATTCTATTATTAACTTGAATATTACTCCACAATACACAGGATTTTATATACATTTTCAACTGTTTTCTCTACCTCATCTGTGCCAGTTACCAGCTCTCCTTCATCCTTGTGGGCTCATCATCCTATGAGATTTTTTATAGTCTGGTTTTTGTTCTCTCTAACATCTTATCTGCCTTCTTTATATTGTCATAATTTCATGGGTGATTCCATTTTCCTTGTCTTCCACTATTTTCTCATGAAATTTGGGAATATGTGTATTTTGATGCTGAATTGCAAAACTGAAGGAATCTTATTTCTGTTTCATTCACCAAGATGAAAGATTTTTTAATAATACTTTGCATTATTGCCTTACTTCTTCTTATTTCTTTTGTCTTTATTGTTTCCTCCTGGACTTCTAGATGTCTATAAATACCCTAAGTAACTGAATAAGTCGCTATGTGTAGGTTAATGCCAAGCTGAAGAATTCTGGATATAGTGACGACCATTTAGACCCTCTCTCGAGTCTTTGAGGTTGCATTTAATTGATTTTCTAAGGTGGTGGAGAAATGGGTTATATTGATCCTCGTATGTGAGTCATGTAGGCTAGAAAACACAGTCCCTATGTTCAAAATCTGATGGCTGTTGAAGTTCACCTTTATGCTTCATTCGAATTATCTTCCTTTTCTGTTTGTTTTTCCAACGTTTGTTATAGCTGCCCAAAAATGTTAAAAGGTTTGTCCTTGTATGTGGGTGCATATGGAATTTATTGTTAATATTCTCTTCAGGGTACTTTTGATATAAATATACCTGCTATCAGTATCTAAAAGCTCATCTTTTACAAGAAAGGGCAAATGACAAAATAATGAAAAAAATTTCCCCTTTCTTACTGGTAGGCCTCAAAATGAATGCAAGGGTCGTGCATGTTCCATCTTTGGCTATTTTTCATCACTGGTTTGCAAATTGGTTTATTGTAATAGGATATAGCTAGATTTATCTTTGCTCTTATTTATTACTGCTTTCATTTTTAAATCCTCTTTCTGTCTGTCAGGGTCTCTTAGTCTTTTAATGTTCATAGAAATAAATATATGTTGACTGACTCACTGCATTGTGTTTTACCAGCTTTTCTGCTCTCTGGGTAGAATTCAGTGCTGCTAGTCAGCAAGGAGGGCTGTTTGTTGGTGAATACTGGCATCTGTGAATGTGCTGGTACTTAAATTCTTAAATAAGATGGCCTTAAGCAATTTAAAAGAAAAGAGATATTCAATATACAAGGTAAATACTTGTTGCAAATACTGATATTACTATTTGGTCCCCAGTTATTGAGTGTAAAGAAATGTTTCATTCTTCCTTACTATGTTTCACCCTTCCTTACTGTTTTTTTTTTTTTGCAGTGTCTGCCTGAGTTAACTTGAGGGAATCTGTCTGAATATTCATAATAGATTCATGTTCCAAAACCCTTGCTTTGAGACATAAGTCGCCTGAATTATTAACCCAGAAGCACAAGTTAAATGACATTTCAAAAAGGACGTGCTTATGTATTCTTATTCTTAATTAATTCATTAAAAAAATGAATTATAAGGATCAACAAAAAATAGAAAAGTGTCATCATTCTGTTTCTATCCACCTGAGTTATGTGCACCTTTATCAGGTCCATATTTACTGCGAGGAGAGAAATGCACATCATTCTGTGCTCTTTCCCTCAGATATCTTGGTTGGCACAAATCTGATTCCTTTTGGGCTGTCTTTGGAGTTTTTGAAGAGTTATGTGAAACTAAGCAAAATCCCACACTTGACTATTATGACTGAGACAATGTAGCATTGAAACATTCTTTGGTATGAAGATTCCTTATCCAAATGTAAATGAGGCTGTGGAAATTTTTGGTCCTCAGCGGCAAAGTGCTAGGTACAGAGCTAACACCAAAGAGACTTGCTATCAGAAGGATGCTACAGCACTTAGCATGTTCTAGCCTCCAAATGTTGAAGGAAGAAATACAGATCCTGGAGTTAGCTCCTGGGGACAGGCATAATGTGGTTATTTTACTGGAGGTTAAGAGGTGGCTTATAAACTGTACTTGTTTACAACATCCCTGAGAATTTCCTGAAATGCAAGTGGTCATGGCTAGACCTGGATCAGCTCTACTCAACAGACTAGCCTGTCCTGGATCTTTCTTTGTTTATTGCGTGCATCACTGGCAGACAACATGTCTGAAGAGATCAGGCTCTGTATCATGTGCTTGGCATGCAGGTGGTTGGTTTAGCAGCCACACCAGCTCCCTGTTGATGCATGTGTTGCATTCAGATCCTCTAATGTGTTTAGCAAATAAGTCCCAAAGACTATTCCCTTGAATGTGCTCAAACATAGTGATTCCCTCCTGGAAGGATTGCTTCTCATGGAGTCTCAGCTATTTACCATGCACACTGCTTTAAATACCTAGCTACTTATTTACGGGACATGAAGACCTGGATAAGTGTCTTTGAAATCTCCATTCTCCTGCCAGATTTGCCATAATAGGCCCATGGGTTTCTTTGGGACATAAAAAAGTAGAGACATGATACTCCACTCCTCCTTTCTTAGCAATCAGATTTTTAAAAAAAGCATTGGCTCTCTGGCAGAGAGCTCTGGAAGGGATGACAACTCTTTCAGGCCACTTTTCTTAGAACACAAGAGCTGAAGTGTAAGAAATCAAACAAGGAGGGCCAGAAACCAGATATCCCATTCCTGGAAGTCTTTACAGCCAGGCTAGATGGGGCCCTAACCAACCTGATCTAGTGAGTGGCATCTCTGCCCATGGCACTAGATGGTTTTTAAGGCCCCTTTCAACCCAAAATAATCTGTGATTCTATGATATGCACCAAGGCAGATCATATTTATTACTTTTTCCAAAAGTGCAATCTGAGACATCTTTTTTTCTTTTTCACCTCAGAGTCCTTCTGGACTGAAAACCTGGCTGCCAGCTCTGCAGGGAATTTTGAGTGTTCCATGCTTCTGGGCTGGCTGAACATCTAGCAACCTCTGATCCCAAATGTTCGCCAGATCCCACAGGGGACCTCCTTGGAACATGATCCATTGAGCCAGACTGGGAGGGATGTCCATGCTGGTTTGGGAGCTGCTGTGGAGCTGGGCATCCTCTCTTGGATCCTGCAAAAATAATTGAGATCTCGTATACTCTCTCCCGTGGAGATAGAATTTCAAAACAATCTGGGAGTTCCTGTTTATGCTGACCCTTGGTTTGAGCCACCAGAGTATCCCAGACAAAGAAACAGAATTTTCCAGGATTCAGAGGCCTCTAGATCTTCAGAAAATAGTGGATGTTTTTTTAGTTTCAGCTGTAATTAATTGCATATTATTTATGTGCATACACATTATTTATATGTGTTATTTATAGGCAATAATATGCATATTGCATATATTTCTTTGTGTATCTCATGTATACACTGTTCTGAGATACTCAAACTGTAGTTTTCTGGAAAAACAGAATAGAAATGTCTGTATCATTTTTAATTGAGCATCTGAAAGAAGACTCTTCAATTTCTAATTAAGAAGTTGGAAACTTACTCTGGCTTATTAATGGTTCCAACTTCACTTACCTGACATTCCTTGCCTATGTCTCATCTTTAGCTTTATAAATGTTATTTTAATAGGCTACATATGCCCTTTTATTCCCTTCCACTTCAGCCAAAGGATAGCAAGATAAGGCTTTAACTACCCTTTCCAGCATTAAAAAAATCACATCTGCTTGCACTATGTATGTTACTGTCAAGGTAAGAGTCTTGGAGCAGCTGTAAGGGCCTCTTTACTGTATAAAAGATTATTTTATACCATAAAGATTTCTAATTTGATTTGTGCCAAAATGTGTCTGCAGAACCTAAGAGGAGGGTGATACACAGCAGTATTTATAAGCTTTTAATTGCATGGAAACCAACCTAATTACTCAGTTTAAGAAAACAGCAAAAGATAAGGAGCACCTGTAGACAGTCACAGCTAGGACAGATTTAGCGTGGACATTTCAGAACTGTAAAGCAGTATGAAAGGAATTGCATTTCTCCTGAGTGGGAGGTGAAGAGAGCAGTGTAGAAAATATGGTTTGTAAAAGAAGGTACATGCCACAGACAAATGCTGCAAGCCTTCAAAGCAGGGGTTCTGAATTTGATGTCCAGAGCACTAGGGGGCTGGGTAAGGTATAAAGACAAAGAATGGAGGGTGAGTCTGGTGCTGTATGGAAAAAAAAAGAAAGAATTCTTAGCATGAATCTCTGGAAAATGTATCACTTCACAGGACTAAAATAGCTAAATAAACTAACCTTCATCATAATCACAAGGCCTGGAGTGTTTATAATATAAACAGGTTTCTGATAGTGTATGAACTAGCTTGGATGGTGAAGTCCATACTGCAAGTCACATATGTTAATATTTCAATTCTTCCTTTTAACTTGACATATAGTCATATGGTCAGGTGATTTGGATTTACCTTAAAAATCCCAAGAGAACTTTGCATATTCTTACCTGTCTGTTGAGCTTATGAATACATTGCATCTATTTTGTGTTGCTAGGTGACAAGGTATGGCCTCAGGAGCAGCTGTAGGTACTCTCTGACTTGGAACACCCAGACTTCTAAAGCAGTCCCCCTTCAGGTCCATGTGATGCTGACACCAGGGTACAAGTGTGGAGTGGAGACTGGAAGCTCCAACTAGATGCAGTACAATTGCAGAAAGATGCTTGACCTGGCATGCCCTAATTTTTCCCATTTTGGAAGCTGCTGTTTGTGTGGGGAATTGCAGAGTTGTACTAACACAGTGAAATGGCTTTTCCATAAAAGCAAAAAGCAAAGAAGGATCTCTCAGGGAGTGTGCAGTGTGCTTTCACATCAGGGCTATGAGTAGGTGACACGGAAAAAAAGCAGTGAATGAGAAGACTTAGTTGGCTAGCAGAGCCTCTCATTGATTAAACAGTAGGATGAGAACAGGGATGTTTGTCCAAGGACTGTTGTACAAATGTTTTCCAGAGCTCTTGCTCCTCTGAAAGAGCCAATCGAAATATCTCTTGGGATTATTTAATTCGTGCCAACTTTGCCATAAGGATTTCTTGTCTTTTTCCAGCCAGTGTCTTTCTGTCCTTCCTTTGCCTCCCTTGGCAAAGCACCAGAGACATGGGATATGGTGACCGTGACATACCAGACCAGAGGCATAGTGACCAGAGGCACTGGAGGAAGACAGAAGAGAGGGAACTTAATAACGTAATTGCACAAGCTTCACATTTTAAAACACGTAATGATTTTTTTGCTGTAAAATGCTGCTGCAGAATAATGACTGATTAATTCAGTAACTATAGTCCAGAATTGACCAAATCCACTGCCACAGCTGCAAAACATCCAGTGCAACAGAGCTCTGTCACTCTAACACATCCAGTTCAATGCACAACCCTCTATCTGAGAGATTTTCTTAGTCAGACCCTAAATCCTTCCATCTCAGACAGGTATAATGACTTCAGTGAACTGTTAGAGGTAAAAGGCTCCTGACCAGTGAAGCTTCACTTATGGTGAAAGATTTCTTTATGGAGGAGAGTTCTCCTGGAGTAAGGTCTGAGCCTTATAAAGAGGTTCAGTTAGGAGGTAGAGAAAGTGAGAGCTTTCAGGAGGGATTTTCCATTTCCATTTTGGTAGACAAAGAGAGAGAGAAAGCAAATTGGAATGTGTTAGCAAAGAAAGTAACAGTTAAGATCAGCTGGGAATGCCTAGTGCTTGTGCAAATGGAAATAAAATACCTGGTAAAGAACTCTCCTGCTGCTTAGAAGTTAAGATTTTTTTCTTTTCTTCTCTGGGAAAAGCAACAGTTTCTTTCTAAGAAATTGCAAGAAGAAGAGCACAGGAGCAAGATCCCCTGATTCTTAAAAATGCCCATTCATATGTCTTAGCTACAAGCTTTTTGTTTAAATCAATTGGTAGGTCTGGGGTATGAGCAGAGATTTTCCCCGAGATTAGGCAAGTAGGTGTCATTGTATGTTTCTTTCTTATTAAGCTAATCCTGTAACTTGTGGTCTGGCTTGCTCTCAAGTATCACATAGGAAAATGTTGCTTGTCAAAACACACATGAATACACTTCAAATGTCAAGAACCACTCTTTCCTTATAACCTTTTTCCCCTCTCATCTGGTCCTGCTTGAGATTTTGTGAAATGGTCAAGAAAAGAGTATTTTATTTCAGTTTATCTGTTTTTAAGACTACCTCTAATGTGAAGGAGATGGCTGTCTGCCAGGTGGTGGAATGCTTGGTGCACTCACTCCCCTGAGGAGCAGGGCCCTGGCTCAGCTCTGAAGCTCTCCAGCTCCCCATGCCAGTCAGACTGCATTTCACTTCACTCCGCAGAGACCTGGCTGCAGCCCCAGACTCCTTAGCAAGGCAAGTTGTCTGCTTTTAGATGGTATTCCTCAAGGAGTCCCCTTCCCAAGCTGAAAGGAGTAGAGCTGGAAAATCAAGGAGAGACATTGACTTTGACTTTCCAGGGACCCATCCTGCTCCCCTAAGCAAGCTGCTGCAGTAAATGCCTTTTTTTTTTTTTTTTTTTTTTTGTCTCAGAGCTGAGCAGGGGAACTACTCCTGCTTGAAAATCCATTCCTGGACTTTGATGGCATCCCATTAAGCAATATGGGAGACCAGGGAAGAGGGACATCATGACTGTGTTTTGGGACCAACTAAGGGATAATATCTCTACAGCCACTGTGCTACTGCTGTTTCCCCTAATGGCCTACTGGTTTACTAATGTTAATGGTCTTCTACCTAAAATAGGAGTTACTGGAATTTAAGTCAGTTTCTGCTCAAGATGTATAGGCTATGTTTTGACCGCTGTACAGGAATTAATAGTAGTGGCCTTCAAATACATTCTTAAAAGGGTTGTTCAAATTTTGCTTTTGCTTGTATTATTCAAAATAATACAAGAAAGGGTACATCTAAAGCAACGTGTTTCAAAAGTTAGTCTTAAAAATGGAGGATCACAATTCCTTCAAAGCATTTTATAATTTTGGTTATCATTATGAAACATCCAGGCAGTGTAAAAGAAGCAAGTGATATTCCTATGCCTTGATTATACACCAAGGTGACACCATTTTATTTCCCTACTTTGTTTAACTTTCTGCTTGCAACAGTTAGTCTAACAATGTAAGGTTTCTCCATCAACTTGAAAAGCACATTAATAATGTATTTCAATCACAATATATGCACTCAAAATATGTTTATGAATTAGTTTTGCATCATAGTGTCGAGCCTCCTGCAATTATGTACAGAAAGCTACTAAATCCAAAATCCTAGTAGCACTGGTTTCCATTTATATAGAAATTACTTTGCTGTAGTACTCTAGTGAAACAAAGCATAAAATTTAATATGCAAAGTTAAAAACAACTTTATATTGTGTGTGAACTGAAACATCATATGTTAAATTACTTTACTCTCCTTCATTCCATATGTATATTTATCACCTTCACAATTTTCTGCTGGCTGAACTGATTTTTGGTGATGGAAATAATTGCATTTGTTTAATTATGTTGAGAACCAACTCTGGTTTTTAGAGTAAGGCAAATGATTCAACATGACCCTTTGTGCTGTTTGCTTTCTGTTTTTCCTAGAGTCTTCACTTGACAGTGCTGCGAAACAGATGTCTAGTGGCAATTAAATAACTGCTGTACTTCACAAACTGTAAAGGCAAGTAGCAAACCATTCAAAGCTTTCTTAGTCTTACATTGCTATTTCAGTTCTACTGTAATATACTATGTATTTTTTTCCACAGAAATTGTTTGGTCAATCACTTTATTATTTATTATTGCAAAGGAATGAAAAGAACTCAGCCCTGTTGTATATGGTCCATCACTTAGCTGTGAGTGGTTAAATTATACAGGCAAGACTGCTTAGTATAACCCTCACAGTGTAAAAGCCTTTTGCAGACAGCATTTCTGTGTTAAAAATTATGATTTTAGCTCCTTCAGTTGAATATTACTGGAATTACTGGTCCAGATAATAATAAAAAAAAAATGCTTAAGAAACATAGCCATTGACCACAGGAAGAATAGATTTTTGAACTGCAAGTCTAATGCAAAGAAAAAATACAGAAAACGATTTTTTCTAAGAGATTTTTAGATAGGATTGGTCAACAGCAGATGTTATCAAAAAGCTCAGTCCAGAGAGTTTTCAGAGAGATCCTAGAAGCCTATTAAAGATAATAAAGGTTCTCATATTTGATTTGGCAATTTCTCCCTTGATTTATTGCCATCTCTCTAAGAGTCAGAATTCTGCTCTTCCTCTCCCTGTTGCATCCTTCCCCCTTGGCCGTGCCATGCTCAGGGGATCGTGCGCCTTGGATGCCCATCTGGCCGTTCTTTAGCTTCCCCTTGTCTCCATGTTTGCCTGCCTGGCTGGACTCTTTTGCATTGCTCTGTCAGAAGAATATACACTTTGTGCTTGCATGGGTATGTTCTTGCCAATCACCAGTGTTTTGGGATTAGCTGCTTCTAAATAAGATGCCTACAGTGTGGAATGACACCCCCTGTGTGCATTAGACTCCAGGTGATGTCATGTATTCATTCACCTGCCTGATGCTCAGGATCCCATCCAAGAGAGACTCTTTGGTTTAGGTGGAACTGTTTGATGAACACTGTCATAGGAAACTCAGGATCTTCTATGGTCATGAGAGAGAAAAGAAGATAAGATTCAGAAAGTACGTGAATGCCTACCACAGGCTGGCTGTTATTGTGGCAATGCTGAATTTTGTGATGAGAAGGGGACAGATGTGTGATGTGCTTTGTGTTTTGTTCACACATGTATGATATTTAAATACTGTTGCTTCTTCTCTGAGCTTTTCCCTTGGCTCTTTTCTCTCTCATTACCAGAATCTCCTGTTTTTCCTTCCCAAAATCTGGAAATACTAGTGAATCTCAGTACTGAGCATGTGTAAACAAGAACAACAAAAAAAAAAACCCAAATTTATAATGAACAGTATAAACCATATTACTGTTGCTGTTTTATTTTTATCTTTAATAATAAAGATAACAACAACCTAAATCTGCTGTAATGAGGAATGGAAAGAAAGTATTTTTGGCATGAATATTCAGGGGTATCCTTATGCTTTCTTAAATGAAGTACATGGTGGCATCCTGAAGACAATCAGTGTTATGCAGAGCAGATCATGCCTGTGCATATATTCAGAGTGGAACTGTAACAATCTCATCTGCCATAAGATTTCTTAAAACCTTTCAGGAGTCTGTAACATACAATCCCATAGAGATGGGAGGCAGGGTTTACCTGCAAAATAAAGATTTTGGCTTTTCAGATGGTTTGTGGTTTAATACAGAAGTCTGACTCAATATTAATATCTTCTGTGTTTCTACTGAAAGATAGATTTGTGTCTCCATGGTCTGACATCTTACAATATCTAGACAAAGTTTTATGATCTGGTTAACTTTCTCTCATATAATGGCTGAAATTTGATGTTTATACTTTATTACATTTAAGAGAATTGTAGCCTGTCATAAATCAGCTGTATTTGCTTATCTGGTAGCTTCTTTGTAAGATAAATATAATAATTTTTTATTGCTTCTAATAAAACCTTTAAATTCCACTTTTTTATATTTCTAGGTGACGAGCTGTTTTAGTCTGGGCTGAGGAGAGAAAGATGCCTCAGGGAATGTTGAGGAAGTCTTGGAGCCTGAATAATTCTGAAGTTCTGAAGCAGGTGAAGGAAGGCTGGGGCAGGCTCAGGCATTGTACAGCATGACCAGGAGGAAAAAAGGCCATGGGACCAGCTCTTCCCAATGTATGGGTTAACAGGATGGTAACTGGTATGGTGCTGCTTGTAGGACTTGGGGAAAAGGATGAGGAGGAACGGGTAAGTAGTCCATGTCACTTCCTTGGGGCATCCATCAGCATTTCAGATTTCAATGTTCTGCTTGTCTCCCATCTGCCAAAGGTCAGTTGAGAGTTTACTGGACAAAGAAGATAAGAGAAGCAATTCAGCAGTAGAACTCTTGCTGTGTAATTGCTGTAGCTGAGGTGAAAGATACGGGCTCTGTCTGCATTCAGTTCACTGAGTGAAACTCTTTTCAGAATAAAACATGACTGGTTCTTTGCCTGTGTCTGCACTTGCCTTTGTACAGATGCTGCTGTAAAACTGCAAACTACAAAGTGATCCTCATCCCTTGCATGATGGCACCCTGTTTGGTTTTGTGACCCTGGTTATCTTCTTAGGGCTTTTTTTTTCCCCCATTCAGAGCGCCTGACTCTCAGGAGCCCACCTCTCCCCCAGTGGTCTCCATTCTCATTTTCCTTCTGTCCCTTGGTATTGTCCATGGACAGAGGCATTTCCCAGAGGCCCACAGAGTGTCTGGTTTTTGTTGCATGCCCATGTCTTGGCAGCCTCTGAACATGCTACTGCTCTTGGTCATGCCCTCAGGACTCTCAGCACAATCTTGCCCAGTCTGTAGACCTCTGCAGGGAGGTCCCCAATTTCACTGAAGCAGTACAGTCAGTAGAGTCTTAATCACTCAAGCAAAAATTGCAAGAAATATTCTTACCTTAGAATCTGAGAAAGAGCACTGCTCCTAGATGAGGCTGGGAATGCAGGACACACTGTTTGAGAAAGATGACCTCTGAGAAGGTTAATGCTTGGTGCTCCAACGACTGAGGCAGGTAATTGGAAAGCAAGTGAAGAGATGGTCAACTGGGGTGAATGCCAGAAGAAAGGAGTGTGTATGTAGCCTTCAAAATGAGAGTTTCTACTCCGCATTACAATGCTCAGAAATATTTTAGTAAAGCTTCTTGCCCTGGTTCAAATACCACCACCTGTATGAGAAAGCTCCCTTCTCCCTTGAATCAGGTTCAATATTTCTCAGATGATTTAAGGAAGTGATCAGTGCTCCAATCAATGGTTGTGTGAACTTTTAATATTGTGAGATTTTTCTGCAATGGCATCTGTTTTTAAACTGCATTTGTCATACATTTTACAGGAAAGCAGCATTCCATAGGTATCTGTCCCATTCAGAGACATTTTTTTGTGTAGCAAGCTTTGATAATTCCTGTTATATAGATGATTTAGACACAGTTTGTCAAGTTACTGGATTTGTCCAAAGGGAAAACATGTAAGAAGGCTGTTTTGAGAATGCAGTTTTACAATGGACCTAACAATCTAAGATTGTAGTGCTACTGTAAATGGAGATCCTTGGCTAGAAGGGCTGGGGAGGGTGATGCTGCCCCTTTTGATGGCAGGTCAAATACAGTTTCATCATTTCTCTAAACTTAAATGTGCAGATGAGAAGAGCAGCCTTACCTTCTTTGGCCTGGTTTATTCCAGCATTCACAGTCAAAGCATGACGAGATTTTTTTTGACATCGTGCTCTATAGACGTAAAAGTCCTGTGCCAAATTAATCTTTGTTATTTTCTTCTTCTGGGACTTCAGGCAGAATTTCATTATATTACAAACATCATACTAGTTATAATATCTTGATGGTTTTCTGCCCTGCTCTGTGTCTCAAGGGTTCCTGTCTGATTAAAATTCTGTACGACACAGTGTTCTCTTACCTATGTGTTATTTATCACACATGATGGAGCTGCTGTTTAGTTAGGCACACTAGTTATGCCACTTAATAGACTATAACCATTCCTTTTTTTTCACCTCTAAGAGCAGCTTTTACTTCTAACTTGTGCATGAAAAATCCTATGCTAAGTATTAGGGCTATGTGATGAGAAGAGACTGTGGTCATATAAACTTTGTTGAATTTATGTGTGAAATAATATTTTTTAAAATATGTTAATATTCTACTCTTCAGAATTTGAAATTCTGATACTATGACTGAGTGGAAAAATAGGGCAACCAAAACTTCCTTCTTGCAAGTGGTTATTTTTTTGCTAACAAATGCAAAAGTACTTAATACTTGTCTATATTTCTTTCAGATGAAGGCTGACATGATTGCCATTTAAAATTTTTTCTTATTAAAGTTATTCTTGAAAATGTGTTTCATATATTGGGTTTGTAGACTCTTCATTTTCCCTCAAACTGTGTTGGTTTCTCACTATTTTCCTGAAAAAAAATACTAGAGCCAAAGCTAAAGCAGAAGAGGAGGGACATGTTAAATATTAGCTGTTATGAAATACTTGATTTGAAGAGGAAAGTGTTTACATTTTATAAGGCATGACTAAATTTCTTGTGATTCATTTTCAGCCTGGAGCTTTTTAACCAGACTGATGAGAAGTCTGACTGAATGCTTTCAGTCTTCTTACAGGATAAAATAGCATCTCTAATAGATGTGATACAGGTCATCTGGAGCCATCCTACTGTGCCACAGCAGAACACCTTCTGTGTTAAACAGAGACTAGTTTTATTGCATTGTCCCAAACCCAAGCTAAAGCTTTATTAAAAGAGAAAAAAACCCAATTGTAAATAAATTCCATATTTTAATAATCTAGGTTTGGGATGAAGAATTAACATTCTTTCTCTCTTTCTGTTATTTCTTTTCTTTCCTTTTTCCTGTCTGTCTTTTTTCATGGAGTTTCTGCTAATCTAATTCCAAGCACTTCAATAGAACAAACATTTGAGAGAAGTTTTTGGCTCCAAGTTGATTAGCAAGAAGTAATATTTCAGGTATACGCAAAGGGACAATAAATACAAGCCTATAATTCCCCTCTAGGTGAAGAGTATTTTCCCACTAATTTAGTATTTTCCTGCTAATGAGGAACTAAAGGCTTTCTGCACATCTGTTTTTCAGCCTGTAAGTCTATTACTCATAACAATCTCAAGAAACTGACAATGAAAACAGGGCAGAGAGGACCTGGTCCAACAGGGTGCAGGACAAGTCACCAAAATGAAAACTGGCCTCCTGGCTTGGAGAAATGTCTTCCTTGAGGAATCACCAGAGGTCCTTTGGACATCCAGTGTAGGAAAGATCAATTGGGAATGAAAATGGCAAGACAGATCCCATTTTTTCCCATACAATAATGATACATTAAAAAATAAAAGTAAAATAAAGCAAGCTGCCACAAAATATCTCCTATTACTAGATTGCTCATTGTCTTTATGAGAGTATACAAAAAAATTGAAAGGGACTCTGGTAGGGCAGCAAAATAGAAGCATCTATTTCATGAGTGCTTGTGCAAAGGACAAAGTGTTTTGTGAATATTAGGCCATTTATCATTACAAGTGATGTGAAAAGGGCTCAGAGCATACATAAGAAAGCTCCCTCCTATATTGCACAGTACTGCAGCTGCACACACTCCCCAGATGAGCTATTTGCAGTAGGGAAATAACAATATTGTGTTGTCTTTAACAGCTGGGATTTTTGCAGTCAATGAAAGCAACTGGGACAAAAATTACTAAGACAAATGGGTAGACCAAGGCAGAAGGATAAGATATTTTAGTCTATTTTCATTATATACCTTATAATCTGTATAAGTGGTTACCTGGATCTCACAGACTGTTGATCTGCATGAACTCCTGTTGTACTTTCACACAGGAGAGTGGAAGTGGTACATGTGTAACTTGACATGACATGTGGACCTACTACTACTAAATGAACTGCATGTGTTAGTACTTACACAAATTAATTAGAAGTCCTTAGGCAGAAAGAGAGACCTGGAGATAGTTGATCCAACACACCTTGTCAGGCAGGGTCACCTAGAGCAAGTTGCCAGAGACTGCGTCCAGTCACAGATTGAGCAGTCAAGGATGACAATTCCACAACCTCTTTGAGTAACCTGTTTGATCACTCTTACAGTAAAATGTGGGGGTTTTTTTCAGAACATACACAGATTACAGATCCTGGTGTCATGTCACGGGTTTCTCTGTGTTTTGTGTGTGTTCTGCTGCAGCGCCTTTGTTTTGTATCCAGTTGCATAGATGTTTCAAATATAAACACTTATGACTGAGCTATATTTAGCTTTTGCATGTGTCCTCCTGTTGTAAGTCATCAGGTAATTGTTCCACTAGCAGATAGGACAGGGAACAGATAGTAGGAGAAAAGGCTCTCTGAGGTTTTGTGCACAGTAGGTAACTTATGACCTAATTTCCAAACTTCTCTTCTATCATTCATTTGCCTGGAGATTGCTATATATATATATATATATATGTATGTATGTATGTGATCCCAATTCTACGTTTCTTCCCCCCTTCAAGTTTCAGGTTAGTCAGTCATGCTTAGTTTTGTTTTCCCTCCTTTTTGAAAATAACGTGCAGAGAAGTAATGGCTGTGTCAGAATTGAGCAGTGATAAAAGTGCATACCCTACCTTGCTTGGTTTTCTGTGTTGGCTTGAGAAATTCAGCTGTGATGTGCTGGTTTTGTTTCCGACACTGCCAGCTCAGTACAGGCAGGTAGCCAGGGAGCTTGATTCCTTTGAAAAGCTGGGTCAAATTCAAGCAGGAAGTAAGGTAATAATTACTTCTTCAAATTTTCTTAGCCGGCTTTCTGAACTCCCACATCATTATCATCGGTCTTGGAACAATACCACACTTTTTTTTCTTGAGTGATTCTGGCAAAGTTTAGAGCATTTAGCTGTATTTTATTTTAGACACCAAAATGGTCCTTCATGCCAGATGGTAATCAAACTTACCATCTGTGCTGAGAGTGTTGAGAATATGGATTGACCTTTGGTTTGAAGGTCATGTGGAAGCACAGTGGACTTAGTGTCCCACATATTTTTCAAAAGCTGCAAGTACCCTGTTCTCAAATATTCTGATGCTAATATGAAAATGAATTGCAGCCTACTGCAGGGTTTGAAAGGGTGGTGCAGGTTCCAGGAAGGATATAAGAGCTCTTTGCTTGTTTGTAGTGTCACAAAATGGAAAGGGTACATCAAAGAGGTTTCCTACATAAGTAAAAGAGAACTAGATATGCCACAAGGCAGCAGTATAGTACAAGTGTGCAGGGTATTCTACCTTTTGCTTTTGATATCTGGAGAAGCAAGCAGAGCCATCAGTCTGACAGGCACCAATGCTGAACATTGTGTGAACTGAATATTTTAACACAGTCATGGGTGAATGAGGACAGGAATGATCCATCATTTCCAAAGTTTCTTTTAAACCTTGTGACATTTAGTTCTAACATCTCTGATCACAAACTTTAGAGCAGGATCCCCCCAAAGCAATTGAGGCAGTGTGCAAGGGGAAGGGGAGAGCACAGTCCTCTTCACTGGATTAGGTTGATTCTAGAGCTACAGGTGATGAATTCAGCATGTGAAACCCTAATTTCACCAAAGGAAGTAAACATGAGAGACATCAGGAAGAGTCAAACCCCCAGCTACAACCAAATCAGCTGAAAAGATGACTTGCATGCCAGCCCTGATGGCAAATGGGTTACGTTTGCTGCATTCTTGGCTGGGCAGAGGTAGAACCCCAGGTCACAAATAGAAGTGTCATTGCATCCAGGTCCCAAGTGCTTCTGCAAGACAATTCAGGAACATCTGAAAGAATGTGTGGGTTTATTGCTCCTTTTACCATTGTCCTTCCACCCCATGGAAGGACAGCTTCTCGGATGGTGAATGCTGTCTGGGGAGAAGGATCATCCAGCTCTTCCCCCTCAGCACAATGCAATCTTTCTGCATTTGGATGGACTTCTGGGTGAAAGTTTCTGTCTCCAGGTGCACAGGAGCCCTGATATTTTGTGAGATGCGATTTACTGAGACCTCAAGTAAATTCTCTGTATTTTGTGATTTAAACATGTTCCGTACCTAAGATTTGAAGGTAGGAAATTTCTTCTGGCAGTGGTGCTAGTCACAACTTAAGCCCCATTTTTCTTTGGGACAAGTATGAGGGCCAGACCTCGTGCATTCTATCTCCAAATATGTTACTGATTCTGTTTATCATTTGTTTCTTGGATCCCAGCTAACGCGGGGAAATCGTTTACACTGCCTGAGGGCAGAAGAGGGAAATGGGTGATTTAGTCAGGAGCTGTAGGCTAAGGAATGACAAAGAGGGAGGGATACATTCATGTTTCCAGTACCTACTGTATAGCATAAAACTGAAGGTTACTTCATTTCTGGTGGTGGAGGAGAAGTGAAGACTATTTCAGTGGAAGAAAATGTAAGCATTTGCATGTGAAACTGTCTGCACTTGTGTGAAATTATCTTCAGTAACAAACCATTATGTGTTTGGTATTATTAATATGAAATTTTAATTAAAATCTCCTAAGTCATAACTGTCAATAGTCTAGAATAGTGTAGAAACTCCAAATACATTTCCAACTCCAGGAACCTGGGCTGGAAATGCTCATGCAGAACTGGAAGATGACCAGAAATACAAGAAGAGGAATTAAAATATTAGTTAGTGCTTGTCTGCAAAGTTATTTGGGTAATGGATGGTTCTGCCTTACATTACTGTGGCAGCTATCAATGCTTATAACATAGCATTTGGATGTCAGTGAATCTATTGAAACTGACGGAAAGCAGAAACCTGTGTAAGAATTTAGGACATGGCAAGCATTGGCTTTGCTATATTTATTGATGCAGAAAGAGGTTTCTATAAACAAAAAACATATTTCATCTTAGTTCTTCTCTACCTAAAGTACCAGCAAATACTTCTTTATTCCACAGTACATGAGGATAAAATTAACTTCAATTTAGATAGCACTGGCCTGAAGTATTTCCGTTTATTTTAATGCTGAGAGGCTATCATAATCCTACTTAAAAAGCAAGGGAAGGACATGAGGTATTGTTTTCTTGGAATAAGTATCTTCCCTTTGGTCTGTCAGAGTTTCTTCCTATGAGCTGAGTCTTGCACACATTTCCATTACCAATGTGTCAAGAAGATAAGAGAAAGTGAATGTGTGTTGTAAGCTTGTGCATTTGACCTTCACCTGTTGTTCACAAAGTATTCTTTCTTTCCCTTCTTGCATTTTCATAGGGTCTGAAAAGGTGTTCTCAAGTAAGGCAATTCTTTCCACTGCTACTGCTGCTGTGGTACCACACTGTATGTACACACATTGCTGTCATTTCTCTCCAAGCTCTACCAACGATACCAGTGAGTTACAGAGCAGAGCTCACAGTCACTAAGATGTTTTAAGCCCTTTGCAACTTCTAAAGGGACAAAGGTGATGAGAAATTCAAGGTAACACTTTTTCACATGTGATGACATAAGTCAGCTAGAGCCAGCAGAATGAATGTGGAGGCCCATATACAGGTGATCAATGCAGGGAACTTCAGAGAGGAGATCAAACCAGACAGGTGATGGAGTAGAGGTTAATTCTGTCCCAGATGGACTCAGCTGCCTGCAAGAGGACCCGGTCTATAACTATATTAGTAACCAGAGGGAGCCTGACTGTGATTTCTGACCATATGGCCAAAATACAAGCTTAATCTGTGTCTGTATACTGAAAATTGCTGCCTGCAAACTGAGGTAGCTGCATCCAAATTACGTGTCTACTTGAAGCGACTCTGGCAAGAGTCCTAAACACTTCTGAACCCAGGCCACTCACACATTGAAACTGATCCTGCATCCTTCAAGGTCTCAGTGGAATAGAGTTTTGGGCAGCTGGACATAGACACTGGGATACAGACATGTTGTGGTTGCTGCTAATGCCTTAACAATCTGTGGAAGCACCTCACAGCAGGAACATCATTAATGTCTTCCAGGCCCTGTGCACCTACTCTGACCTCACTTTCCCCCCTTCTCTCAGCAACAGACACCATCAAGTAGTGCACGAAGCCATCTGTTGCCATCACAGCCCTAGCAAACACTACAACAGAAGTCACAATATCCTTATGCCTTACCCTAAGAAGAGTCAGGAAGCAGATCTTTTCTCTCCCTTTGTCTGTGCTCCTGACATGTGTAACCTCAACCCGTCCTTACGTTGCTGTCTCTTATTTCTGCTGTATTTTTGACAAGCATTTTCTTGCTGCCAGCCTCCATCCCTCCTTTTCTATTAGATTCTTCACTTTTCACTCCCCACCTGCTTCCAGGAATTCATCCCCACTACTATTTGCTGTCTTCACACATTTTCAGCAAGTCCTCTTCAAACTACGTAACAAAAGCAAATTCACAAAATATTTCCCCCTGTGCAAGACAAGATTTGCTTGGGCTATTGTCAGCTTGCTCAGTTACTTCGTGCCTAGATGGACCCCAGGGTCCATTTAGGGGTCCATTTGAGTTCTGCACTTCTGACATTGCTTCATTGTATCTCTTGATTACTATTGCAGCCTCCTTTGCAGTTTGTCCTGACTCAAAGGCTCTGCCACAGCAACCAATAATTTTGTGTGGCCACTGCATAAAAGTTTCAACTTGAATTGTTCAGGGAAAAAACCCACTTCTGAGTCTTGTCTT
The DNA here is from genome assembly GCF_026979565.1 of Vidua chalybeata. Taxonomy (NCBI): domain Eukaryota; kingdom Metazoa; phylum Chordata; class Aves; order Passeriformes; family Viduidae; genus Vidua; species Vidua chalybeata. The sequence continues at coordinate 40,259,854 of NC_071534.1, forward strand.
CCCTAGACTATGAACCTGCCACATCACCCAGAGGGTACCACACCTTGCTTCTGGATGATGAACGGCATGTAGACATTCCCTCTCTGGAACGGTGCTTCAGAAGTTCCACAAAGTCCAGATAAAGCTGGCTCTGACCCTCAGTAGCTTTGGAGGATGGCTGCGCCTTAGAATATCACCTGCCTCTACTGGAGAAGTGATGCTAAGTAACTTCCTGCTTTTGGGGTAACCCAGAGCAAAGTGGCGGTGCCTGGTGGATTCAGTCTTGTTGGGAGATAACGCATCCATCTGAGTTTGTTCCCTGTGCTCAGTGGGGACAGCATCTTGGAGGCATATCTGGTCATTCCTTGAAATACTCTTCAGCAGGTGTTACTTCATCTGCTGTATTTACTGTAGGAGACTTCATAAAGCTGCAGTGTAGCTCCTGCCAGCAGGATCCCTATTAGAGGACTCAGGGTATATTTACTGTGATTCCTCTTACTCCATAAATTCTTCTCTTCTGAGGTAGTGGCAGGAAATCTTTACAAATTAGTTCAGCAGTTAGGCAATAAGAAGAGAAGTTGTTGTGATCTAGGGCAGTTCTTTAAGGTAGAAAATAATTCCATTCAGTGAAGTTAGTAGTTCATATTTTAATTTTTTTGCTTGAAAAATACTGTCATGTTCAATGTAATATTATGCATATTAAAATCACTCATCAAAAAAGAATGCTAATTTTCAATTATGTTTTCTCCTGCAAGCAATGTTAAGTTTTTCACAGGAAAATGAAAAGTTTTAGGGGCTTAGATTAAAGGATTTTCCATGAAATCCTGAAAAAATAGGAGTGAATATTTCCTTAATATATTTTCAACAAATGAAAGCAAATAAGCAAAATCCAAGACAACCAAATTTTCTGACATAAAATCTTGGTGCCTGTCAGTACCAGAGGCCATATTGGTCGGCAAATGTAAAAAGATTTGTTAAAACAACTGATACAAGTCATTAGTAGTGATATCACCTACAAATCTTACCGCTCCTCTGTGCGAAGAAAAGCAACGCAGAGTCCTCAGGCAGTGCAGAGGAGAGCTGCTTTATTGCAAAAACCAGGCCTTTTTAAGCAGTTAGCAGGTTATCTGCTACATAGTCTTAAATCATAACAAATATAATTCATCCAACCACCATACACCACCATGTGAATGTGCTATGGTTATATAACTTGTTTTTCTACCTCTAATTCAGCTGAGCCACTTTCCCATAGTCCTTTTGTACTTAGCTGAAGTAACAGGCCTGAGCCATGGTTTTACAAGGCCTTCCTTTTGTAAGGTTTTACCTATATGGAACACTCCTCTATCCTGTGACCATTACAGCCAAAACCTCAGGTATTTCTTCATTATGGGCAATGTTGTCTTAATGGAGTTTGATCTTCCCTCATTTCTTCAATTCTCTTTGCCTCCCTCTTTCCTGTTTCTTGTCTCTTCTCCTGTCACCTCTACATTTCCTGTGCTGCAGTACAGTTTATTCCCTCCCTAAAATGGATTTCAACAGAAACAGTTTGTTGTCCTTTAGTAAAAGAGTTCTGTGCAAGTTTATTGCCCCTTGAAGTCAAAAATGGGTACCAGATTTGGAGTCTTTAAAGAGAAACTCTCTTCTCTCAGATCTACTGTTATACACTGACTCCAGATTTAGTTTATAAAGCAGCTCCCATGACTGAATAGGATACATTCTCATACCTATAACATCTTTTATTTTTAAATCAAAGCTTGAATTCTGCAAAATGAACAGTACAAGCAGGACAGATTTCACTTACTTATATAAGTGGCATTTGAGTTAATGTTTTAGATACAAGAAAATAATGGGGACGCTATACTTGCAAATTTGTCTCAGTCCCCAAAATGCTAGGCATGTGTCATTCTGGCAAGTTGTTTACATCTTTAAGAGATTTCATCTCTAAAAAAGTGTTTCATCTCTACAGTGCTTCTTAGCTACTGCATGGTGTTGACTTAGAAAACAAAGAATATTTATGTAGGGGCTGGTTTTCTCCAAGTCTCTGTATAGTGGATTTTTTGGATTTGTTTTTTGTTAAAAACCCAGAAAGATAAGAAATCTATGAAAAAGAAGTAAAGGGAAAATGCTGCATATGTTTCTTTTAATGGTTGAAAACATTTATTAATTTTCTTTGAGGAAATTAATTTCCTTGAGTTGTCATAAAAAACATTCGGTATGATCACAGTATCATAAGGAAATCTGTAATGTTCCTTAGTAGACATTAGATTAGACAGCATATACAGCTCAGTCTGCCTAGCTTTGTGTCTTGCGCAATCACCTGTTATGCCAAGGTTCTTTCTGTATCCATAGATCCCAATGCATTTAGGAAAAAATTCAATTCACTTTCCTGAAAGTGAAACAAAGCCACTAAGACTTTAGCTTGTGTTAAATCCTATTCTGTTTCTTTCTGTTGCCCTGTATACCTGCTTGTTTCACAGGACTGTGCAATGTGCACAACAGCTCCTTGGCAATTGTCTTATCATTTGGTTCCAGAAAATCTTAAGTCTGTATAGTCCAACATAACTTTTGTCTAGGTTTGCTCCTACTACAGAGGAAATATCTCATTCTGCAGATAAACAAAATCCTTTCAGAAAAAAAAGCTTTTGCTGTTAAATTAACTTGGTAATGGGAGAGAAAATTTTCCTCTTCATGCAGAGGAATCAGGCAACATTTTTGAATCATGCATTTTAAGATGAAAGTTCTTGCATACTGATGAACTAAAAGCTGTGAATATAAAAGTGCATAATGATGCTGTGGGAGCCTATATTGTTTAATTAATATACAATTAAACAATACTAATTCGGCTCTCTGTCTACAGTACGTCTACAGGACGACCATAGAAGCTAAAATTTGAGAAGCCAGTCCTTACTGCACTTTCTGAATTTATCTAGAATTTTTCCCCACTGACTTAAATGGGAACTTTATTAAGGTCAGGCAGATAAGGGTGTTTTAATGTAGTGCAGAGCACATGCATCATCCTCATCCAGAGAAGCAAGAAAGAAGAGACCAAATCATAATGACCCCTTTGAATACCTGTTCAGGCACATCTGCCAATTTTTTAGTTATAATCAGTATTCTCCAAAGCATCTATGGAACTGTGTGAAGCAGTCTCTCCAAAGGACACATTAAAAAAATGTATTCTTTAGCAAATTAATAGTTGCTAAGAATTTCTACTCAGGCTAGTTCAGGTCAGCTTTCAAGATATAAATTTGTTAATGGGCATTGCTACTCATATTTAAATTATCAGGTGGCATTTTTACATCACACTGCAGCTACTAAAGGGAGCTGTTTAACCTAAAAGCTGTACTGTGTTTTGGCAAACTCATCTGTGAAGTTGCAGTCTAAATGATGCCCCTGAACTGAAGAAATAGCGCCATCTTAGGTGTCTGGCTCATCTTAATGCTCCGTAATTGTCCTGTCTTCTTTTCCTGCCTTCCTTGTAAAAACCTGTTGAGTAAAGAGGAGAAGTTGTTAGCTCTGGAGACTCAATAGTTTTTCTTCTCACAATATTTTGGGATTGGAAATCCTGTATTGATCCTTCTTCTAGTGAGTGGGCCGGAGAAGACTTCTGTACAATCTTCTGATTCCTGTTGGTATGATATTTTCTAGTTCCATAACTTGGAAATGTTTGTAATGCACAGGGTGATAATGAAGTAGCTGAAAGGGAGGCTGTATTAATGGGGGACTACACTAAGTCTTGCTCCAGCAGCAACTGTGTCCCTACAAGGGCTAAGGCTGAAATTGAAAATGGCAGTTTCAGGAACTGAAAATGGCAGTTCATCTCATCTTAAGTTCATCTTAATAACTTCAAGGAATTAATAAGTAACATTAGTACAAATCAATATTAATATTACCCGGAAAGAAATTGAAATATTAATCAAAAATACTACTTAATTTAATAGAGAGTTTAATTACTTTTCCAGCAATAGGTGTGCTCTGTGGCAACTGTAGGGATACACTTGTCTCCCCAAATAACAGACTCAGCCTCCTGGGGAAGATCAGGTCATCTCTTTTTAACTGGATCTCCTCTCATACTGGTGGTGGTGCTGGTGACAGTGACAGTGACAGAAACAGAAGAAGGATGTTGCCTTGTTCAAAACAGGGACAAGCTTTTCCTAGAACTCACTTGAGATAATAAGATAATGATGACCTACACTACTGAAGGTGAAAGAATTTACAGAAAATCGTGATTCTTACAAGTAGGGGCATAGGTGTTACAAATGTATTATAAGACTTTCTTGCTATATGGTAGACAGGGGGACAGAAGGACTGAAATATGTCAATAGCAGTTTAAACACAAATAGCAATTTAAACACAAAGTCCATGATACTGATGAACTTACTTTCATACAGCGTACCAAATTTACTCAAGGTCTGAACTACCTAAGAATTTAAGCATAAATGTGACTTTGGATTGCATATTTTACTGCCATTCCTGTGGTTGTAATATCGTTAAATTAACTAGTGCAATGTTTGAAGGCTTGTTCTGGATGTTGCTGCTGTATTTGTAGATGTACTGCATCTTTCCTTGTATCTGCTTTCCTGGTAATTCCCATGGCTTCCCTAGATGAAATATGCAGCACACTGTTTTCCATACCAGTTAGAAAAGATTCAAAGAAAACCACAACCAGTATGAAATAGCACCATTTACTTTTCAGTAAATTATACAGGCATTTGGAAAGACCACTGGAAGCAAGCACTAATGGAAGCCTCCCATAACAATCAGTTCTATGAAGATTTCATTTTTAGTTTTGGAGAAATGCAAGGGAAAGCTTTTCCTTCTTTCATTTTGAAAAGGTTTATATATATAAATGCTCTTAGAAGTCTAAGAAAGTTTCAGAAAAACTCTCTGTACTGGATTCCAGCTGTGGAATTTTGTTCCAAATTTTCTTTATTTCTCTGCTCTGTGATCTGGATCTAGCTACTCTACTACAATCACCTCTGTTCTTCCCTGTATAGCTGACAAAAAATTAAAATATAAAATCTATTTTCTCTAGTCCAAAAAAGCCATTTCACATGGCTTACTAATCTTGCTATTGGCAAATCAAGCATAAGCAGTGCAATGGCAAAACTTACCCAGAAACCATTAAAAATGTTTATTCACTAGACATAAAATTGTATGCTTTTGCTTATAGCTTGGCTATACCTCAAGGAAATGCTTTTCCTCTCATGTCATGCTAGCCAGTTTGTTATTACCTCCTATCCCCTAAAATTTATTGCTTTATTATCCTTCTTTATCTTAGAAGCAAACAAATTTTCCTCTGGTCATAAAAGGAACAAGTAAAATGTTATATGATATAGAGCTGCTAAATATGATGATAAGGGAAGTACAAAGAGAGTCTGCTTAAAACTGCCAGGTAGAAAAGTTGTTTGGAGTGGAAATTATAAACCATAGTAGACTGAAGGATAAAGCAAGAATTCCCCAAGGGGCCCCTGAAGCTGCAGTAATTATTTTCACTGTGTTCTCCCTGTCTTAATACTTGCCATGATACAATTTATGCAACAGCAACGTGGATACCTACACAAAGTCAGGCCATGTTTGATCTAGGGCTGCTAACTATCACTCTGTACCCACACGTGTTTAAAAAACCAAACAAACCCACAATGAAATCAGCAGCCAAGACACTCAGTGCACCATCTAAATATAATTGATTATTCTTTCTTTTTCTCCTTTCTTCTGTTGGTCTTCTTCAACCCCCAAATCTACCTCATCAGTGTGTGAAACTAAGGTTGAGGTACCAGGGCATCTCTTGGCCTTGCCTCACACACAGAGCTGCTGCTCATCACACTGCTTGGATTCTCCTTTCACATTCTCACACCTTACCCAACAGACAGCTCCAAAACCAGCCTACCTCCCTGACCTGTTTTTCAGCTTTCTTCTCTCTTGACTGTCAATGTCTGATTCTTCTCTGCCTTCCTCAATACCACTATTTATTTTGTTTTCTCTCTGGAGATGCCTGAAGAGTAAGAGCCTGTGCTGTCAGCACTGTCAGCTTGTTGCTGGCTCAGATAGGGACAGGAAACATGGAAAGACAAGACACACTGGAAATAGGTAGAGAATATGCTCTTTGTTTCTTCCTCATGTTGAACATGTTGCAGGCCAGAGCTCAGGAAAAAGACAGCAAAATATCTGCAGCCTTCAATATCCTTAAACTAATGAAAAAGTGTTTTGGTTAAAATATTTTTAGCATGTTTTCTTCCAAAGAAGATTGGGCTTTATATGAAGAGAACAGTCTCACAGTGGACAAGTCCCATAGAGACTGAAAAAATTAATGTGTATAAGAATCCATAGGATTAGCTGGCACTTGAACCTTCTCCAGCCTGATAAAAACTGGATCTTATTTCTCAGGAATGCAGTTGGAAAATAACTGTGGTGATAGCACCCTGAACTACCAAGATGGTGAGAATGCAGCTGCCACAATATTTTCAGTACAAATTATTTGAGAGGTGTTTTTTTTACATAACAGTTGCATTTGTATTCTGCATCCACCACCAATATTGTATATCAGCAGGCTCTTCAAAATCATCCCCATAAGAAACATTACATACACACAGTTTCAAAACTAATTTATTTTAAACTGCTCTAGAACATGTTTCTGAATGATAGCTACTAAAATAAATATTGTCATTAACAGAAGCATTATTCCTTTTATTCCATAAATGTTAAGTGGCTTTGTCTTTCAATTAGAATTATGAAGCAGTAATGCTCTGCCAGTATATTCTTGAACACAATATGCTTTCAGTTCTATGCATAGTTCTGGAATAAATAAAGCAGTTTTGCACAATGACTGGCTATTACACAAATTCACCATTTTCTAGAATCAGTTGATAGTACCATTTTCAGTTGCAGTTAAATCCCTCAGAAAAATTGTTATACATAAATTTCCTGTATACCTTCCTATTACTTTAAATGCCTGAACAGAATCTTTATTAGTACTACAATTTTTTAAGAGAGTTGCATCTCACTGTGTCAAATACTTTCTGAGAAGATATCACAGAAATAACCGTTAAACTTCATTTCAGTTTGTTTATACTGATTATTTTTGCCACCAAACTTTATGAAGTATTTTCCTTTGGTTTGGCTTAGTGTATCTTAACTAGGAGAGAATGCAAGAGTCATTAATAAATTGCCCTTAGATTAATCAAAACTTGTAAAAGGCATAAGGAAGGTCAGTGTTAGCACAGTGATAGAAACAGCAGGTGTATTGGGTTTGTGTGACAAAGTTTTGGTAAGGGGGGACAAGAGGTACAGCCTCTGGGAGAAGCTGTTGTCCAGCTGAGGAGGGGAGTGATAGAATGGCTTTGGTGGACACCTGACATCCAGCCACCATCAGCCCACCACAATAGGTTACATATGGAATGAATTTCTAGATAGGAGTAATTTAGAAACTGGTTCAAGGAAATAAGAACCTTTTACATCTCTGAAATAAGAGAACTGAGAGGTAAATCTACTGCTTATGTGCTTAAAGCAAAAACACTGAAGCAATATCTGTAGAAGTGCAAAATGCATATTAAGTCTCTTTCAGGTCTGGAAACTCTGAGATCACACAATTTCACCATGTAGACATAATGTGAGGAAGCTCGGTTTAAAATTATTCTTATTCTTATTCTACTAATGACAAAATTGAATGATTCTGTGTATTTAAAGATTAATGACTTGAATTATTCAGATTTAATGAGAGATCTGCTGGCTGAGGCTCTAGTTAAACTGTCTCACACAGATTTTTATTGTGACATGTTGAAAATCTGATCAATGTGATTCAATGGGGAAAGGCAGCAGGTTTCACCATATTGTTTTGATATGTTCCTTCCGCAAGGTTATAAACACACAAAGGCCAATTAAGCCTTCAAATGCCCATTTCCTTCACTGCCCTGAAATCCAGACAGGCTGCTGTGTTAACATTTCTTCAGGGGAACGGTTGAATTCTGTATCCTGAAGGCCTTTATTGCTTCAACCAGGTCAACAAAGGATGCAAGGAAAGAGGCAAAAGGAAAAGGGCAACAGGCTTCTACCGGTGACATATAACTGCACAGGTCCCTGTGCAATACTGCCTGAATACCACAGTCAACCTCCATGTGCTGGTTTTGGCTGGGATAGAGTTAATTTTCTCTGCAGTAGGTTGTATGCAGCTATGTTTTAGATTTGTGTGGAAACACTGTTGATAACAGGGATCTTTTTGTTTCTGCTGAGCAGTGCTCAGGCAGAGTTGAGGCCTTTTCTGCTTCCTAGGACACCCCGCCAGTGAGCAGACTGGGGATGCACAAAAAGCTGGGTGGGGATACAGCTGGGACAGCTGCCCCCAGCTGACCCCAGGGATATCCCACACTGTGTGATTTCATGCTCAGTATATAAGGCTGGGGAAAGTAGGAGGAAGGGTGGGATGTTCAGAGTGATGGCATTTGTCTCCCCAAGACACTGCTGTGCGTGACAGAGCTCTGCTCGCCTGGAGATGGCTGAACACCTGCCTACCCATGGGAAGTGGTGCATGAATTCTTTGTTTTACTCTGCTAGTGTGCAAAGTTTTTGCTTTACCTATTAAACTGTCTTTATCTCAACCCATGTGTTTTCCCTTTTTCATTCTCTTCCCCCATCCCACTGTGGAGGACTGAGCAAGCAGCTGTTGGTGCTCAGTTGTTGACTGTGGTTAAATCACGACACGCCATTGTGAAAAGAAATGCAGTATGACAGGGATGGCCAGACGTGACTTCCTGTGTATACAAATACCAGAATCTAATTATGCTTTCAGTTAACAAGCAAAGGAACACTTGGGGCATAACCTTAAAGCTCTTTTTTTCCTGGCCACTTATCTACATTTCCAAACACTGAACTGAGCTTTTGCAAATTGAATATTGAGGGCTAATCTTGAATTTCTGTCTCTTACTGATGCTTTCTTAGTTTTTTGTGTTCCAGAGTAGGAGTTGGCTCCTTAGTCTCACTTGTCTCTGGATCTTGTACTACACCTTTTCAGAATTCTAAATTCAGACTTGTCATCTATTTTGAAGGCAGTTTGGGTCAATACTTCACTTGACTTTGCTCTGGTAGCCCAAAAGCTAGGCCAATAGAAGGCCAACAATGCATTTTTTCAGGAGTCTGCTTTGTGGGCTTTGTGTGTCCCTGTCTGCCTTCAGGTGGCATTTCCTTCACAGGGACAGCAAATGAATGTGTGTCTGCTTGCCTCCCTGGTGACCCCAGCTTTTAGTAGTCCCTCACTTAGAACATGGGCTTTTTCCCATGCTTGGTTCCCATAACTCTGAATTTAAAGGTTGGGATCTGGAGCATGTAAGCCTTGTGGCTCTCTGGGAAGGCCTATCAAACTCATCCTTATTTACTAAATTGTGTCAGTCAAAGGGAGGATTACAGATACTTTGAACTTGGAGACAAATTGCAGGAGACAGCTGTTCATATCTATGTAGATATTTTATGTGCTTTTTAACAAGGCAGCTGAATCCTCTAAAAATAAACAAACCTCTTTTTTTAGCAATGCTTTACTCCTTATCCTGCATGAGGAATTTATTTTAAAAGCTTGACTTTTTTTTGCTTATATTGATTTTTGTAACTCTGACTGCTAGAGCAGCTCTTCACAAAAACCTGGCAGACAACCATAGTTTAACTAAAATTCCAAACAACCAGTTTTCCTGAAGAAGATTATGCTGAAAGCCCCCTCATCTTTTGTTTAAAAGTTATCTTGCAGAATATAAATCATCATCAATTTCCCAGGATTACAATATTGAGTCTTTGAATTACTCAGAGCATTTCTTTTGCCTGGAAGAAGAGGCTAAGTCTGGAGGTAAAGTCACCACCTTAACAGCAAGGAATGAACAGAAAACAGCTGCATTTGGCAGCACACTGGATCATGTTCTAGTTAGGTTTTTGAGTACTTTACAGAAGCCGTTCAATCTTCAATGAATTCAGCATTCAGAACGATACCTGTCAACCTTCAAACACTTTTACAGAAACCTATATGGCAGCAGAGAACATGCTAGAAATCCTTACCAGTCTTAGTTCTATAGAATGCTGCGTGCTTGGTGAGAACAAATAAAGGTTTCTTGCAACAGCAGTGTCAGCTTTCTTTACCAAGAGTTCAGCTCCAGCTCCAGGTGAATCACAGGGCAAAAATGTTATTTTCCTCCATTAGCCTTCCCAGTGGCAATTTATCTCTTTGAAAGGGTATTCTACAAGTACTGATTAATTTGAAGAACACCACTACTCTTAGGATTAAGCAACCCAGATCAGACTAGATGCTGATTAATCTAGTATCGAAACCTTTGTCTGGACAGTATTTTTTAGCTACTAGATATAAATAAAATTCTCTACTGACGTACCTAGGTTTGTTGAAAGAAAGGAGTTTGTAACAGCCTCTTTAGGTATGTTATCTAAAAATATCAATTTTGATCAATTTGGGAAATTAAACAAACAAATACATCAAGACTAGCCCTCGATTATTTCTGTCTGATGGAGTAAAATACAGTAAAAAATATTATCAATATCACACTTAACTTGGTAATCACTAGGTACAGCGTTGTGCAATGATATTCAGGCAACTTTCTAGCCCTTTACTCTGGAACCATTATTACAAACACCATTCAGAGGAACAAAGAATAGGTTGAAAAAGGAGTATTTCTGAGTTGATGTGGGCTTGACAAATTCTCAGTACCCTGAACTAATACAACCATGTTTATCTTTTTGTCTGGCTGCCAAAAATATGTTTCTGTCAAACCCGAATATCATCTCTTCTGTTAATGGATGACATACCCAGCAGTGAAGAGAGCTTTGTGATCCTCTCATAGTCTGCACAGCAGAAAATGTGTTAGCAGTGTTTCCTGAGTAATGCTGTTCATTTATGTAACATTCAGCTCCTGTAAAGCATGTCAGAGAGACAGGCAAGGAACGTGAAAGAAGCCTTGGTAGTGGTATGGTGTTGTGAGATTTCTTGTATGCAGCTTTAATTTCCCCTCTCTATTTGACCTGAAACCTGTAGTCACACTCACCACCTTCCCAGGTCTAACACAATAAAGAGGCACTAAGCTGTGAATAATGCACTGAACTGTTTGTAAAAATCAGGTTTTGGAACAAAAGCAGAAACAAGTTTGCTAGAAACTTAGGATATCCACATTGATTGTCTGTGTTTCCAGGTTTTGGGAGGGTTTGCAGTTTTAATTGGAAAACTCATGACAACTATTTGCGCTGTAGGAGCAGGGGCTCTCCTAAACTCCTATCACTGATCGCTAAGCAAAGGAAGGGTAGTGACAGACTGCGGTGGGTGCACACACTCTCTCAGGGGCTGAAAAGCCCAGAAAGTGGCAAAAAGCCTGGGATAAAGCCTTGCTAATGTATTTAGAAACCTATCATCTTGTATTTTAAATTTTAAAACTCTTCTGGAGTAAAAAATTTTGAAAATATCTTTTTAATTAAAGAAGTAAGATTTAATCTTTCATTCTTTCCCATTTTTTCTTCTCCCTGTAAAATCACATATTTTTTGTAAATGAATTTAACTGTAAACACCTATGAGGAGGCATAGGGAGCTTTATTAAAAACGCAGTAGGGCTGGTATCTAACACAATATTTCTTTGTTGTGATCTTATGCGTTTTTGTGTGGCTGAAGGAAGGAGTTTCTAAATGAAGGGTCAAATTCAGGTTCCAGTGAAATCAGGATATAATCCACACTTGTGACAATAGGACCAAAATTTTCACCAAGTCCATTCATTCTGCCAAGAGGAAGAACACTCTTCATCTAAACCGTGTTTAAAACAAGAATTTCAATGGCCCACTGCCAGAAACTCTCCAGTAAATGTGGAGATTTTTCTTGTACTTGCAGAAACATGTGATTTAGACCTATGCTAAGGCTTGGATGGCATTTATTGTCTGAGATGAAGTCCTGAAACCTTCAGAGACATTAGGTTGCTTTGAAACTCTGCACTATTTTTTCTAATAATTTACATCTCTGGGGTTGATCCCAGTGAAATGCCAAAGGCCCAGGCGGACTCTCTCAGGACCAAACCATCACCTCTTACCAACAAGTCACTTTGCCCTGGCTAGAAGCCAGATCGGGGTGTGCAGGCTGATGCTGGCATACCTCCATTTGCTCTGCACGATTACGGCAGTTTTACTCGCAATTATAAGTGCTGCTTTACCTGACAGTGAGGGAGCTCTCTGCGAACACCGTTCCGGCCCGAGCAGCCTTTCCCGCTGCCAGTCCCCGCTCCCCCTCGGCGCAGCGCTTTCGGGGCGGAGCGGCCCCGCTCCCGTGGCAGGGCGAGCGGGCGGCGGCTGCCGGGGGAAGGAGGGGGCTGGCGTCAGGCGCTGGGCAGCCCCTGGCACGGGAGCTCCCCCTCGCCTCGCCTCGCCTCCCGCGGCCGGTGGGATAAAGGCACCTGTCCCGGTGCTCCGGGCCACCGGACGGGAAAAGGCGGACGTGCGGGGGTCGAGCCGAGCCGGGCCCCACCGCGCAGCCCCCTCCATGCGCCTCGCCGGGGGCGCCGGCTCCCCCCGGGCTGTGCCTTTACCCGGGAATGGCAGCTGGTGGCGGGCGGCGGAGCCGGGCGGCGGCAGCAGCCCCAGTCCCGAGGCGTGGTCGGGGTCGCCGAACGGCAGCCTTGGCGGCTGGGACCCCTTCGGGCGGGACGAGGAGCTGGCGAAGCTGGAGATCGCGGTGCTGGCCGTCACCTTCGCGGTGGCGGTGGTGGGGAACGGCAGCGTGCTGCTGGCGCTGCGGCGCACGCCGCGCAAGGCGTCCCGCATGCACCTCTTCATCCGCCACCTCAGCCTGGCCGACCTGGTGGTGGCCTTCTTCCAGGTGCTGCCCCAGCTCTGCTGGGAGGTGACCCACCGCTTCCACGGCCCCGACGGGCTCTGCCGCGTCGTCAAGCACCTGCAGGTCTTCGGCATGTTCGCCTCAGCGTACATGCTGGTGGCCATGACCGCCGACCGCTACATCGCCGTCTGCCACCCGCTGAAGACGCTGCAGCAGCCCACCAAGCGCTCGTACGGGATGATCGCGGCGGCCTGGGCGCTCAGCCTGCTGCTCAGCACCCCGCAGTACTTCATCTTCTCCCTCAGCGAAGTGGAGCGCGGCTCGCAGGTCTATGACTGCTGGGCGCACTTCATCATGCCCTGGGGGCCCCGCGCCTACATCACTTGGATCACCGGCGGCATCTTCATCGCGCCTGTCCTCATCCTCATCATCTGCTACGGCTTCATCTGCTACCGCATCTGGCGCAACGTCCGGGGCAAGACGCGCCCGGGGGAGGCGGCAGCAGCGGGTGGCGGGCGGCGGGCAGGTGATGATGGTGGCCCGCGACGGGGGCTGCTGCTCGCCCCTTGTGTCAGCAACGTCAAAACCATCTCCCGCGCCAAGATCCGCACCGTCAAGATGACCTTCGTCATCGTCTCGGTGTACGTCGTTTGCTGGGCGCCCTTCTTCACCATCCAGATGTGGTCCGTCTGGGACCAGCGCTTCCCCTGGGTCGGTAGGTGACTCCGCCGCTTGTCCCCAGCGGCCGCCCGGCACGCGTTGAGGGCGCAGCCGGCTGTATCGGGGCGCTGCGCAGCGCTGAGCCGAGCGTGGGGAAACGAGGCGCGGAAGCGGAGAGCGGGACCGAGGCGCGCCCTCCCGGCCGCGCACGGGTCCCTCTCCCGCCGGGGAGTAGCGGCTGAGCGCCCTTGTGGGGGAGAAGAGACAGCCCTGGGCAGCCGCTGCCCTCGGGGCCGCCCCGCCGGCACCGCTCGCAGTTCCGGACCTGGGGGCTCCGGGAGCGGCGGCGGCCGCGGCGCTCGGCTCGGCCTGTCCCGGGAGCAGCCGGAGGGGCTGCTGGCGGCAGCTGCACCTCCGGAGAGGAGCAGCAGCCGCAGCCTTATTATCCCGAGCAAAAGAAGCGGATGGAAACCGGAGTATTTGCTGCCGTAATTTGAACCAGCAACATTTTCGTCCGTTTGAAGCTGCCGATAAGCAAACTTTAGAAATGTTTAGTATTGTTGAGAAGCATGCACACACACATGTCTGAGCAGTTGCATGAAGACAGAACTTATTACGTCTTCTTTCCTCTATCTGCTGTCAAATGATAGGGTTGAGCACACCCTGAACCCTTCCTCTCAGCAAGGCAGTCACCTCTGAGTGCTCCATTAGTCAAGTCACCGATTTTCATGAATCAGTGGCAATTTAGACTTTGGAGATATCTGTCCCGCTGTTAAATGTGGCTGAAAAAAAAATGGTGAGTTTAAAAGCTATCACATAGGTAATGACCGGAAGCATAGTGACATATATTCTGTTTCCTCATAATGAGAGAGGAGCAAATCAAAATGTTGGAATCCATAATTTCTTTATTTTTAAAAATATCCCCAAATTACCACTTACTGTAGTGAGAGTGTTGATTGCCTCTAATACAGGACTAAAGTCAAGCCTATAATGCAGATCTCTATAGAGAAATAAAGGCTTGCAGTAAATAGATTCTGTTTTTTTTTACTTCAAAGGACATTAAATCTAATTGAACAGATGGGTATTTGATAGGTTTGTTTGAAGAGATTCTTTAAATCCGTGGAACTGCATAACACAGTAATTACATTTTTTTGAAGATTCAATATTTACAAAGAAAAGTCACTAATAATTGATTAGACTAAATACATATTTAGAGTATTTGATCTAACTATTAACTAGTTATTGAAGGTAGAACACCATAGATTTTTCATGCCATAGTGCTAAGTTCTATTTTTCCCTTAAGTAAAATTCATTCAACCTTTAAAATCCAGATTTAATGGACAATCCAGTAGTTAGTTGAGAATTCAATACTTTTCAGCATGCAAATATATACAGCAAAATTCAGTGTTATTGAAAGCAGTGGAAATTTTACCATTGTCTCCCAGGGTCTGGAAAAAACTTTTCAGGAGTTGAAGCAGGAGCTTATCAACACATGGATACACATCAGTGGAAATGTGACTAAATCATTATTTTGGATGGATTACTCCATAACTTATTCTGTCACAGCTTTTTGAAGTCAGTTCAGAGAAATCCTCATTGACTTCAATGGCAGCCTTACATAAATAAGACCTTTACTCATTATGTTCTCATTATCTGTTTAAAATGCTGCAGTTCAACATTTAGAACTCGAATATTCAGGGAAATAAATCCAATGGTTAATGAAGCAATCAACTAAATGGTGCAAATGTTTTTTTGATGATTAAACAGCTTTCTTCCCCCCCAGATTCTGAAAACACTGCAACTACTGTTACGGCTCTGCTGGCCAGCCTGAACAGTTGCTGTAACCCGTGGATCTACATGTTTTTCAGTGGGCACCTCCTCCAAGACTGCCTACAGAGCTTCCCTTGCTGCCAAAAAATAAAGCAAACGCTGAGTAAAGAAGATTCAAACAGCAATAGCAGGCGACAGACCTCTTTCACCAACAACAGAAGCCCAACTCACAGCCTAAACACATGGAGAGAGATGCCCCACTCCAAATCGACCAGCTTCATCCCCATCCCAACATGAGACAGGCCTCAGGGCAGGCAGGGCTTGCAGTCCCGTCATAGTGTTTGGGAAGGTTGTGGCATGGCATTTTATGCCAATCCGGGGCACCATCGTGGTACCAAGGAATGACTAAGATGGCCATGAGACAAAAAGTGCCCCTTTGCTTGATAAGCTATGCTGCAGTATGTAAATTATTTTCTGAAAGTTTTTTAGGATTTGGGCAACTGATCAGGAAGGTGTGGCAACAATAAAGCAGTTATTTTTTTTCAATAGAATTTATTTTAATTTTTATCTATTCCTAAAATACTAAGTGCATTGTTGCTTGCTGTTTAAAGCAGTCAAAACAATGGAGTTGTCATGTATTGGGCTAACTCCACTCTCTAGTGTTAATGCATAAAACTTCTCATGATTGTCTGATGAAGTCATGGGGAAAGAAGGCAATATGAGCAAGATTACAGTTTAGTCTTAAACATTACCAGAAAGGAGTTGAGAAAAAGTCTTGGCTGTCCAGATAAGGAATGGGGTTAGACAGACTCCAACTTGCTGTAATTCAGTTGCTTGTGATGCTTCATCTTGTAAAACTCTAGCAGTTCTCAGACACTGAAATTCAACAGCCCTTGAGAAGACAAATCTTTTATTGCTGTTGATGTCTGTATGTGTATTGTGTGGTTTCATTTTTAGGGTGACATTTTCTCTTCCCTTGATGCTGATGGAAATTATACAGCATATTTGTGTGTGCATGTGTGTTGTTGCACCTACTTTCATTTTTTTAAACTAACTTTAAAAATATATTGATGAATAAGTATGATACGCTATGACTAGCTCAGCACCGTTACAAACAGTTACACCAAGAAAACTTATAATAAATACCAGAACTGCTTGCTTTATTGGTAGGAATGCCATCTTTTCTTTTTTAATTCACTAGGACATCTAGGATCAAGCTACATTGCTAGGTTGTCAAGCAAATAGCCTCATGAGCTCAGAAGAGTGCAGTCATTTGGTAAGAGCTGTAGAACCCGTGCATTTCAAGACAGAGATCTGAGAATCAAACTTACAAGTCTTCTGGGACCATATAAAAATTGGCAATGTTGTCCGCTTGTCTTTTTCTATTATTATTTTTTATTGCCAGCTCATGAAAATATAGTCTTAAAAATTGTCAGTAAACTGCAATAAAAAGTCATCACAACACATTTGCTAATTACAAAGCATTCAAGGTGTGCTTGTTTTCAATACAATGCATGCTAAATTTGCTATCGTTCATTTATATGGTAAACAATCCTATTATATCTTCCCTTGGAGCCTGTCTTTTATATTCAGGTTGGATTTTGAAGCTTCTTGAGTAAGTTTTGCTGAGTTTTTAATCCTTGAGAATCTCTGAGAAGTACAGCTACTTGTCTGCTCTGTTGTCCTAAGCTTGCTGGATCCTGAAATCCAGGCGCTCCCCTGGCCCCCTGCAGGACTGCCGACACAGTCCCAGCTGGCTGCTGGAGCAGTGAGACACCAGCGCGGCTGCGTAATGTGCATGTAAGGAGGAAGCTCAGCAGCAGGTTTCTTTCTTTCTTACCAAAACTTAACAAGCAAGACTGCTTTTCTAATTGCTTGAGGAGATTGCATGTGGCTTTCACCGAGGATGGTGCCCATACCTGCCTCAATAATGGTAGCAGAAATTAATAGAGTTAGCAGCAGAATAAGATCATCTTAAACCACTCCAGAAGCTCCGCATTGATTATTTTGGGCAAAGAATAGGGAATATTATACCTAAAAGAATTTTTTTTTTTTTTTTTTTTTTTTTTTTTGTCATTAAAGAAAATCTTAGCTCCATTCTCTTCTTTCCTTGTGTTTGCTGTTGTTGAAAGCACTAGAACCCAGAGGACAATGTGGTGGAATGGCTTATATTCAACAGGCTATCTTTTTCACCACCTTTAACAAACAAATGTGACTACAGCTCTCACCAACTCTGGATGAAGGTTTGTGAAACGGAAGTTATATTTTAGTCAAAAAAACCTGCATGCAGTGATGTTGTGTGTGAGTTTGTGCACATTATGTGTACTGTGTATATTTTCCAAGTAGGTAATTCACAGTTATTGAAGCTGCAAGTGTTTCAAATTAAGTACACTATCCTTTGCCTAGTTTTCTGCTTGTGCTACTACTTTGTACATGAAATCTGTATTAAAAACCAATTGGCTGTACTAACAGAATTTTCATGTTTGCATAATTGAATGGTTTTTCTATTACACTTTACATTCAAACTGAAAATATAATGAAAAAATGTGTGTAGAATATAGTTGAAAATAAAAATGAACCGCATTGTGTATATGTATTAAACCAAACAGACCCAGAGTATAAATTTAGGTTTTTTTCAAATACATTACAAAATCTAGGCTTACACTTGGAGCTTATCAGCAAAATTTCCCTTGTGAGTGTTCTATAGCTTCTGTAATTAAACTGACAAAACAATTTGTCAATATTTGATTTCCAGACTTTTTTGTAAATACTCACTTTTTCACATAATTGTAATGTTGGAAGATACAGCCAATATTTTTTAATTGTTCACCTGTGGATATATTTTTTTAAAAGCTACTTTGGGTTATCATGAGGGTACCCTAATGGAAAAAGAAGGAAACAAAAAATTGGGAAACCATTGCAAGTTTAAAACATGGAAACTTGCTCTAATAAACCTACATATTTGTTTGGTCAGAAGCATTTTTGGGTTTTTGCTTGTCTAGATTTTGGAAAACAAGAAATGTTTTTGGAATTACTAAATATATTTTACAAAATTCAAAATGTCTTCATTTGATAAGTTGTGTCCATGAAAAACTTTAAGGAGTGAACAAAACTAAAATATTTTTCTTTTATACGTAGTGCATGAAGGACACAAGCAAAGAAGGAACATGCAATTAGCTTTCCACTATATGCTGCTAGTATTGTTAAAACATGTAACTGAGCACTTATTCATGTTCTAGAGGAGTTATTTTGATATTTTTGTTTTAAATACTTATCTTCTAACATAAAACATGATTGAATGGATTAGCCTGTACTCTGTTGTTTGTACTGGTGTTACTAGAATTAATGGGTTTTCAATTCAATTAGATGACAAAAGTGGAGATGATACAGAAGACGGAAAGGTTTTTGTTCATTCATATAAGAAACAAAGTTGCCAAAAAGCTTCTTTTCATTAATTTCTTTTTAACTTTTCAGGCAAACATATTGTTGGTTCTGGGAGAAAAAAAAAAAAAAAAAGCAAACCAAAAAAAGGTTGGATTTATTTGCCCTGTATTATCACATCAAGACCAAAACCTACAAGAAGACACAAATTCATGTGCACCCAGTACTTCAAAGACAAAGGTTTTGTTTGCACAAAATCTTAAAGCCAATTCCAAATTATCCAGATTGAAGGACCTTGCTGAAGTGCATGCATGCTCCTTTCCAGCTCATGCATATGTAAAGCAGGGCATAAGAGGGAAAGGCCCTGCAGAGCTGGATGTTGTCCTAGGCAGATACTGGTGACCCAGCTTTGGGAAGTGAACACAGGCCTTACAATAGAGCTACTTCTCAAATAAGTTACTTGTTGCATGAAGAAAAAAAACTCTACAGAGTTCTCTGAGGCTGAGTTGCCCACTGACAAAAAGGAGTAATTAAATACAGTGTCCTCTTCTAGAAAAGCGTCTGCGTGAGTTTCAGTCCCTTGTGTACATGGAAGACTGGGGAGGGGGGCAGAAAGACACTAGTTGGAGCTAGTGTCTTTTTTAGTGTAAGAGTAAGTTACTCTTACAAGATAGTTTTCTATGTTTTTCTTTAGGAATGGGATTTACTGGAAAATGTATCGCTTGCCACTTGGGTAAAGGAATTACAGGATAAGTAAATGGACACGTTTCAAGGTCTGGGACTAGATCACTGCTGCTCCACGGGGAGCAGTCCTGACTGGTTCAGGTAACAGTCCCTCACACGAGAGTGGGTCCAGCTGGTAAGTCATGCAGAATGGATTGTGCAGCTATGCACAAAAGCAAGCAAACAGCAACCACAACTAGTACCAGCTGAGCTTTGTTAGAGCCAGCCAGCACAGGTCTGCCTCTCCCAGGACTGGTCCTGCAGAAAGCCCTGGATCCAGTTCAGTGTTAATTAACACTGTATCACTATTTTGGTAGAACTGTTCAGTAATTTGCCATGCCTTAGTATAAAATTGCTTAGAGTAACAGTTTACATACAAATTAGCCTTAGTTCTCCATAAGGACATTTTCAGCTGAATTTTTGATACAGTCCATTGGGTTACTTAATTTCTGAAAAGCAAGCCTGTGAGACATCATCGGGAGTGCAAAGCTCTTGCTTCAGCTCTATGGTGAGAAGACTGGCAAGCCTCTCTAATACTAGGTGGATCAAGATGTTGTTGGATATGGGTGAACTTTATTCCAATAATGGAAGAATCTTTTGCACAATACCAATATTTTTTCCATTTCCAACATTTGTTTTTCCAGGGGGGTGGATGGAAGAGGAGGCTTTGGGATAGAGCCCTTTCTCAGTGCTCTGCAAGCAAAAGATGTCCAAGTTATCCATCCTCCATTCAGGGTAATGATGATTATCTTTCTCCATAAATTCTTACAGGACACATGGCTAAGAACTACTGTGCACAAGTTCAATATTCCTTTTCAAGCAAAGCATTGGCAATGCAGTCTGTTAGTGTCCCATCAGCTTTTACACCTTTGTAGCAAAATATGACAAAATTGTCATTGGCTTTCCAGGGCACAAAGCCCATTCTGGAAGATGTGGAACAGGTAATCAGAGACTGGCAGTGACTGCCTCAGCCTCTTCCACTGTTACTGCTGTGATTGCCCCTGCCACAGTCTCTCCTGACCCTGGTAATGATGGCAGCAAGAATGGGGACAGGGATCACAGGGGCAGCAGCAGACAGGGTTGTCATTAAAGCACATTAATTTCTAAGTGCTTTTGGAGGGAGGAATGTGGATCTTATAAAATAAAAAAACCCACAGTGAATATTGGGAGAGAGATGAACTGGTGACTCAGAGAGCAAATAAAACATCTGATCTCAAAGGTTATTTGGAAGTATCAAAATGCTTTCCATTTTTCAATTTTAAGATATGTTTTATGCATTTAGAAAAAGAGTCCCTTGTCTCCTGGAACTGTAGCTACATGAAGCTCCCTACAAATCTAAGCATCTCTGCTGAGATGGCTACAAGGCTATGTCCAAAAAAAGATAATGATCTCTCCAAGTTAAGCATTCAACATGTGACTGGTTGGGCCTTGGCTGCCCCAAAACAAATGTGTCCTGTGGGAAATATGAACAGAGTTTTCAGGGAGGAGAAAGGAAAAAGCCTAATTATCATTCTCCTTTTTGGGAAGAGGTGATAGTCAGAGTAAATACCATAATAGTTGACTAAATCTTCAAGCTAAAAGGCAGCAATCTTCCTAGTATTTTAGTAAGCTCTTGGTTGAAGATTATGTGGCAGTGAGAAGTAGTAGATTAAGAACCCAGAGGACTAGGAGGCATGTAAGTTTGTAGTATTATTATCAAGAGGAGAAACTTGCTTAGGAATTGCTGAAATGTTCTTCTAAATAAGAGTAATAACTGTACAAAATAGTGTAGCAAAACCAAAAATTAGGATAGCCAATGCTCTGTCCTGGCTGCGTGTAAAGCAGGTAGAGCTATGCAGAGTAAGAAATCTGCAAACTGGGGTTGGCACAAATACACCCTCTGAAATACTGTATGTATCAGTCACCTCAGAGGAAACCACAGAAAACAATTCACTTTATTGTTGGCTGAGATGTAAAAAAAAAAAAGGAAATCAAATCATCAGACTAATTTTCTGCAAAATTAATCTGAATAATCCTCTTCCAGATAAGAAGCAAGCATTATAAAAGAGCCACCATTATATTTTCTAAATGTGTGACATTTTGGGGTTTCCATGGGAGCAGAGGAGTGGCTTCCAAGTGTTACACATAGGGACACAGAGCTGAGGATTGAGTTCAGTAAGACACTTTGGCACTCAGGTGGATTTCATTCCTTGTGTGGTCCCATTATCTCCAAAGATTGTGAGGGTGGTCAGGGCAACAAGGAATATACACAGTAAATAATAAAAAAAAGCAAAAGATAAATTTGTGCAACTATATATAATCTCATTTCTCAAACCAAATGTATTTGTCTTTTTCAACAGAAAAGAGCAGGGATTTAGTTATGTATCTTTGATAACCTAGTTCACCATGAAGCTGATGATCAGAGGATCAAGAATGCTAAATAGTGATATATGGTTACAAATGTTCTTTATTAAAGAGATAGGTTTGGGGCTTATCAGTTACTAACATGTTATTAAATTAAATAGAATATGGAAAATGAGGTGATAATTCTATCTTTGTGTTGTTTTGTTGTTTGTTCAGGGGTTGGGTTTTGTTTCATCTATTATGGCAATTCCCCTGAAAAACTATATTTTAAATATGCTGTACTGAGATGAGATGATCCAAAGAACCATGAAGAATCCCATCTTGACTCTCTTTCAACCTAAGATATTAATTCTTGCTCTTCTGTCTCACAGATCACAGTGTAAGGCATAATTAAACAACAAAATCTCATTTCTTTCCAAATTTATGACCCAAGTGCCTCAATACAGGCATTTTAAGCTAGAGGACACAAAGGTGGAATTTATCTGCATGATTGTATCTATGTGTGTCCATCTGAGCAATATGATTATTTTTGTGGCCAATACAAAACTAATTTCTGGAGACCAGGAAGTCATCATATAGAGGATATCAAGAACACTGCCCTTATCTCCATTGATATATGGATAAAACTAAATTTTTTTTAATGGCAGGTAGACAGCTAGCTCAAATTGGTACACATGTACTACAGACAGCTGTCTACAAGTATTATAAGTTTTACTGAGAGATCTCTGCAGACACCTCCATGTTACTAGTTCAGGATTTTACTTTCTTTAAGGGTAACTACAAACTATTACCATCTAAAAGCATCATATTGTTTTGGATGGAGTTCATGATGCTATCACTAACCAAGGGAGCTCATATTGCTAAGCTTCTGTCAGCTGGATGCTTTTGTTAGTTGTGTCACAAGGAAGACCAAAACCAAAATGAGCCTAGAGATCAATTTACCTCCTCGCACCTAGATGATATCTCTGGCCTTACAAAGAGGGAAAAATCTATGCATTTAATCTCTTTGTGTGTTCCATCTGTGCATGCTGAACCTTTCCATCTCCTTTGTCCTTAAAGGTAGATTTGTGAGAAAATCACTAATTAGGCAGAACCCTTGAGATACTCAGATAATGCAATCCTAAGGTCAATGTACAACATAGAAATACATTATTTACACAAAGAGTTAGAAGGGGGGGGGAAGTCAGGATAATACCTAAATTTTTGGTAATATTGTGTGCAGCAAAAAGGAATAATAAGGGAAAGGAGAGTAGCATGTTAGGTATGTCTGCCACTGCATATGAGGTCCTGTTTCCCTAAGAAACTACTCAATTATAACAATTTTGAGAATATAATCAGTGTAAAATGGTTTGTGCCAGATGCCATCAATGACAGTTTTCAACATGAGCGTAAAAAATGACTCAGTGGTTCTGGTCATATTTCCTTCACAAGTGCTTAAATGGAAAGTTAAAGCAACATAATGGTTTAGTGGAAAAAACCCAGATTTGACTTCTGATGAAAAATGGCCTTTTTCCACCAGAGATGTCAGGTTCATGCAAAAACCAGAAACAAACTCTGTGTGCCTCAAAGTCCATGTACCTTTTGACCTGTGTAGGGGGGCCAGGTTTTCCTTATGTGTAGGGAAGACAGGGAGCATGAACCAGACACCCCAGAAGCCACCTCAGCACGCTCCAGCTCCCACTGGAAAGGCACTCTGGTTTGGCTAGAGTAACTCTGCATGTGCAAACGTGATTGAGTTCCTGTGTGTATCTTTCCATTACAGTTTTTAAATCCTGCTGAAGGCAAGGACACAAAGGAGTGAAGAAACACAGTGGGACACTTGCAATTGCGTCCTTCATCCTGAACCCAGGAGGAGGGCATAGGCAGGGGTTACCCACACTGCTGCTGGGCTGGCAGCAGGGCAGGGCAGAGAACTCACACTCCTTAGCTCCTGCCCCAGATTAGCAAACTCTGAGAAACCAACCAGGCTCAGGAAACTGGGAAACAACTCCCACCCTTGGAGTACAATGGAGTACCCTCAAATGAAGTCTTCCAGACCAGCAATGTGAGTACTCATTCACCCACACCTCTGTGGGAGCCTTGAAAAAAACTGAGTCTTTTATAGGAGACAAGTGGTTAAAATCCTTTTTCACATGCTGCTAGCTGGGATGGGAACATTTCCAAAAATAAGGGCTGAATTTCTTCAACAATTAAAAACCAGATCATGGAGGGATAGGTCTATAAAAGTGTCTTGTAGATGAGATGAGAACTAAATAGGAGTTTTTCTGGGTTATTTTTTGTTTGGTTTGGGTTTTTTTGTTTGTTTATTTGTTTGAGTAGCACATGTGGTAGCTGAGATTCTTCTCTGTGAGCTTGTTAGCAGGAGCTGGAAAAAAAGATGCAAATCTTCAAGCTTTCATTTCAATGAAAAAGACAGAATAAGCTAACATATTGCTAATTAGCAGACACACTTGTAATATATTCCAAACATTTGGATTAATCAGTTATGAAGCATAAATATTTTAAAATGCAATTTCATGAGACTCTGTGATTTATAGGTATTACATGACAGAAAGAGGGTATTCAGTTTTCAAAATTCAATTAATTTGAAATGAAGAGTGTTTGAAACTCTTCATTCTTGGTCTTTTCATTAATCATCTTAACTTGAAATTCTTTTCTGTCTTGCAATCATGTACAAAGCATGACAGAATTCTTCCATACTACAGAAATATTTTCCAAGCATAATATAATGATTATTATGTTTATCTGACCTGTAAATTACTGAATACCATGCATATTGGAGACAATGATTTTAAGAATGAAGCCATGCAAACATGCCTTCAATTAATTTACTTTTGATCTTTCGTGTAACTGTGTTTGCCATCAGAAATGACTCATTTATTAATTTCAGCACTTTTCAGTGAAAAATTTGTACAAAGAAGGAAGCTTGCTTGTAAGACTGGCAGGCCAGTTATGTATAGTGAGGCAACAGTAGTGATGGGAAAAGAAATTACACTCTTTGTCACAAAAGGAAATGGCCACAATTCTGTCACTTTAATAGTGGGAGAATAAACACGTGAGACAGAAATAACACCAGTTCTGAAACTTCTGTATGACCCCAGGGACTAGAGAAGGCCAGCACACTGTTTCTCCCCACAGCAGGCTGTATCTGAGGAGGCAGCCCTAGCATTCCTGGGTTCTCTCTGTTCAAAATGTTTTTCCCTAGAGGTTGGTAAGTTTATTTTTTATAAAATGCTGACACTTCAAGGACAAAATTATCTTTCCTCTGTGGTGTGCACTCTCAGGCAAAAGTAAGACTTCAGTTTTGACAACCTGACAAAGAATTAAAGGGATGTGATACATGTGTTACTTTCGGTTGTTCTTGGAGCTGGGCTTGAATGACTGTAATCTGAAGGGATGCAGTAGGTAAATATATAACCAGCAGGCCTGTCTCTTGGAAAATTGATTCTTATCCATTGAACCCTGACACTCATGATAAAACTGTGGCATTGGTATAAAGCGCAGTCTTCCCTTTAGGGATTTCTCCATTTCCAATTAGATTGCCTCATGGCAATCTTTTAAAGATGCTTTAAAGAATCCTTTAAAGAATGCTATTTGCTCTATTACTTTTTATTGTACTTTTTCTTTTAGCCAGGCCTGACCTAAGAGCTGAATGAGTTCATGTGTATGTTCAAATGCAGCATTTCACTCACTGGTTTCAACATGATTCACTTTTATGAGCCTTTGCTCAACTGCAGCTGGGAATTAATCACTGGATTTCAGTGCTTTTCGTATCTATCTGAATCCAGGTGGGATTTTATATGACATTTTGTTTACCTTGTGCTTAGTGGGGGACTCAATTCCCTAATTAATCAATCAGTCTCATGCAGTCTCTATATTAAATCAATTGAGGATTAAAGAAAAGAGATTATAGGAGACATTCAAGGATCATGGAAATTCTCATTGCTTCCTACTGATGAGTGTCTGGAAGTTTGCTGAGGATGTTGCTTTTGGAGTGAAAATTATGCCATGCAGAGCTTTATTAGATGGTCCCTCTACCAGCCAGGATCTACCAGGTCACACTGGCATGAGGTGATGGGGTGACACACTGCAACTGGCAGCTCGCTACAGTCCTGGACAGGACACAGCAGCATTAGTGAAATTTGTAGAGATTTGTTACAGAAATATGAAGATTTATTAGTTGATTATGGATTGAAATATTTATGTGAAAGTTGCAGATGAAACAGCAGAACAAAGTTTAAAAGGACAGGTCAGACTAATACTCTATGTGTGTGATTTCACTTGAAGCAAGAGGAGGAACAAACTGACCTAACGGTAAGGTAACAAGAACATAAAGAACATGACTGGAGCCATAAAATAAGATAAGTAAAGCAAGAATTATGAGGGCTCAGTTGACATACTGAGGCAAAAGATCTCAAACAACACCCACTTCCAAAGGGCACAACAGCAAACTGGCATCAATTCTTCACTGCAAGCCCTGACATACATATTAGTGCTGCTGAGCATATGTGCATGAACAAGTGAATGAGTAAAAATCAGTGTAGAGATTTTGTAAATAAAAATCACCTTTCTCTTCCATAAGACCTCACAGTAAATTAGCATTATAGTAATTTACTACAAATTGTCCTTGTGGAGATGCAGGAGGAAAAAGCACAACAGAGCATTAAATGATGTAGCAATTCTGCTTTCAGGAGGATCTCTCTCTGGGCATAGGGCATTCTCTTCACACATCAGCAAGTTGACAGGTGTCCCCTCAGGGGCTGGGCGTCATATCCCACTGAGTTGGGTACCTGGAATCTAAAATATTTGAAATGAAGGGTAGAAGGCTTTTGAACAGCACCTGAATTTTGTGCTGGCCCACTGAATATTAAGGATAATGAAAGCATAAATAATCTCAAAACAGCAACAGATGCTCCATACCCAATCTTACACAAAAATAGGATTAAAACCATTTTAGATTTCAGAAGTAACAAAGATGGATTGTCATCAGCCTTTCCAGTAACCTGCAGCTGTTCTGTGTCAAATTTAGTTCAATCCAGCTGAGACACAAGCCAAATTTTGATTTTGGCTATATATGTTCTAATTTTACTGAAAGTTGGAACCATTTTGTTCTTATAGATCCAAAATTTACTCTTCCTTTGTTGTATAATCAAACTGGAAATATTAGCAAGCAGTCTTTTAAATTACATCAACTGCAGAATTAAAATTACTGAAAAGGGAAGAACCTGGGCATGAGGAAGAGACGGGGCAGGAAGACTTTGCGCTGTGTGACTGACCAATAAATCCTTCCAAAGGAAGAAGCCTCAGAGGAAATGGTCAAGGGTGATGTAATTATGAAGCTCAAGGAAAAATGTAGGATGTGACTGACCACCGCTGTTGCAAAGAAAACTTCTTTGCAACAGGACTCCTTGGCAAAGGAGGATGAGCTTTATTTTACATAAACAGCTATGAAAAGTTGAGTGGCTCAAATGGTAGTGTAAATGTTTCTCATAGAATTCACTAAAAGAGTGTAAATGTCACCCTGAGTTAGCCAGAAGAGCATGGGGGAGTGATTATGGGGCTCAGCCTGACACAGAGTTTTAAAAACTAGTCAACTTGCAGAAGTGTTTTGAAGAGAATGGGCTTGAGCAGCTTTCAGCCCATAAATTCCTTTCCAACAACTGGGGATGCCCAGGCTCACCACAATGAGTATATTATAGAGATGGATAATAGGAATCACACAATTAAACTGTTTATTGCAGTTGCAATTGCAATAGATGTGTGATAAGTTAGAAAAGGCTCTTTGTTCATCAAGACAGAAAGGAGAAGCCTTGTGTAGATAACAGAAAATCAAAGGAGAAGCCTTGTGTAAGATAACAGAGAGCCAAAGGAGAAGCCTTGTGTAGATAACAGAAAACCGCCAGACAGAAACTAGCTAGTGTGTTGATTACTTAAGCTGGTTGTGTAATTAGAACTTAGGTGCATATAACATATAACCTTATATGGAAAAGACCATTACAGGGCCGTGGACTTTCACCAAGGAAGAAGAGAGGAGCTTCCCTCGGGCGACCACCAGAGAGTAGAAGACACCCCCCTAGCAACAGAGGGCGCAAGCGCAGAGTACACCCAGAGATACCACAGACACGGAAGAAAGAGAGTATAAAAAGACTGCGGGAAGGGGGAAACGGTGTGAGCCGTTTGCGGAGCGGGGACTCCCCGGCTGCACCCAGCGCTGTTTGCTTGCCATTGCTTGCTGTAATCAATAAATTTCTGATTGACTCTTGAAAGGCTGAACAAATTATTCGCCTCAATTTATAACAGATGTTTTGCGAGGTCTAACTTAGAGCAGTTTTGTAATTTCAATATATTTTTAATTACTCTGCTAAATCAGAAATCTCCATAACATAAACTATATTTAAATAAGTACATTTGACATTAAACATTTCACCTTCCATGTGTGAAGTATCTAAAAAAAAAATCCAGTCAGGGAGTATTGGACTCTGACAGGCTACTCCTGTCTTCTTTTAATACTGGGTTGCCCTGAGGATGCTGATGATCTCTGAGAAAGTGAGAAAAAACAGTATTAGCTTACCAAAGCTGCAGTAACGTTTCTGTAAACTCTAGTCTTGCATACTCCTTTTTCTCAATAACTTCTGTGCATGGACCAAGTTTGAGAAATCATCAAGTCCTTGCTAATGCATATGATATGACTTCTGAGTGGATCTTTCTTCCATTGTAACATTTCTTTGCAGTATAACAACAACAACAGTTGTTATTAGTTGTAGTATTAGTATTACTATTATTATACTACAGCAAAATATTTAGAGCATCTCTTTTCAAATTGATGACATTTAATGTTTGGGCTCCTGGGAAAACCTAGGACTGTGTATTTGGAGATTCCTACTTCATAAATTTTCTTGGTTGCTTTGAAAATTCCCTCTAATGAATACAGTAAAGGCAATTCTGTTAAAAGTCTGCTGGATTACAGTTAAACCCTTATTCCTAGGTATTTCTTTTAAATTGACAAAAGAGATGGAGTGCTGCATAACTTTGATAGCAGCCTTAGCCTAGCTCATTGCATGTAGTTCACTGCAGTATGCCTTAGGTGAAGAGACAGAGCTTTGAAAGCCTGATCCTGAACATTTCAAAAGGACATTTCAAGGACTATAGAAGAAGCTTGTGTACCTTTCAGACTCTGAATTACATAATTTTTCATTGTTAGCAAATAATGCAATAAATATCACACCCCAAAATATGAGGAGTTTTTCAGTTCCTGTGTGTTCTTGTAATCTCGGAGAATATTTTAAGGATCTGCCAGTGGAAGGCATGAGGGCTGTTACCCTCTGGATGGGGGTCCTTTATCACCTTTTCAGTGTGATCAATTAGAAAGAAAATAGTATTTTAATGTAGTTTTTCTAAAACCTCTCAGTCCTTCTGCCTCTAGGCCAAAATATGTCTCCCATTCATACTTTACCTTTGCAATATCATTAAAGTCAGTGGTCTCTTTCCTTTCATTTTTCTCTTTAGTTTAAGAGGTAAAATCGGGAATAGCTATTGCTGAATTTAATCAGTTTTTGTATGCATAAATCTAAGGGTAGATTTTCTTACCTTACATTTTTCAAAAGTAAGTTTCCTTTAGAAATAGCAATCTGGTAGTCCCAGTTGGACCAGCACTGTTTGACAAATTACAAATGCCTTGAAAGCAAGCCACAATCCACTACAGAACTCCCCTTTACTCCCTGCTGTAAGGATATTTATGACTAGAAATAAAAAAAGCATGCACAAAAAGAAGATATAAATGGCAAATGATAAACAAGTACTCAAGAGTTGAAAGCCAGTAGAAATTTTAGATGACCCTGAATGATTTCCCATTTTTTAAAAGAACACTCTGTCTATTTTATGATTTGACCAAGGTAAGACAAAATAAAGAATGAGGTAAGTGCTTTTATGGCATGTGTCAAAAACTGGGAAAGGAATGTGTGTGAACTTTTAGGGAGTTTTTCTATTAAGAACTAATATCTCTCAGTTAAAATATTTCAGTAATGGAGTACAGTAGAAATTTACAGCCTACAGATATGTGCCTGGGAGGGATCTAAGTGGGAAACAGGCTGCAGGTCACTTCACTGCTGGTACAAAACCACTGTAAAAATGTGAATTGGAGAGACATCCATGCTCTCATGCTGCTTTTGTTAACAAGAATAAATAGATACTCCTTGTGTTGTTTACAGGGTAGAGTGGATATACAAACCAGAACCCATTGGTCTTGCAGCATCTGACAGGTCTCAGCTCAGACACCCTGGGAAGGCTCAGAGATAGACATTTGTGCATGTTGGAAAGCTGCAATAATTAGTGTACATACAACCTTGAGACTTAGAAAGATGTAAATGTTTAATAGCTAAGTGCTTGATTCAGAGATCCATCCCCTTCTCTAAGAAAGGTAGTGCAGTAGGAAAGAAAAGCTCAGTGGTCAGGTTGTCTCCCATCTGCAATTAGTGACATAGAAATGGAAAGCAGAAGGAAGGGAAGGAGGGATACTTGTTGCCACAGCAGTACAGACAAAGGGAAGAGCAGCAGTAGAAGGATGCAGCCTTGAAAGGGCATTGATTTCCCCTCTGGCAGGTGTGCCAAATATTGGGGTGAAGTAGATATGAGGAATCTGTTTGTGTGTTTCAAGGCCATGTTACAGAAATCAGTGCAATTTCTTGGTGCTATACAGCACGGAGCTGAGGACTCCCTGTGGGCAATGCTGTGCAATGAATTGGTAGGGGCTGATCTGCTGCCTCTGGAGGATCTCAGTCTGGGGATGCACCTGCCAGTCCTAGTCCAAGTCTGAGACTATCCTCTGCCTTCTACTGCCTTCTACAAATATGATGCTGGGTCCTCATGCAGTACCAAAACATTTGAGGCAGGGGCCAGTGGGAGAAAGATGGGTGTGTCCTTTTGGGGTTTCCCTCAGTAAAACTGGGTCTTTTCTGCAAAACAGGGACACTCACCAACAAATGACTCAGGATACAGGTGTCATGAAGCAAGTCACTGGGGAGCAGTGAAGATCTAAGAATTACCTGTTCTGTTGACTATTGGCACATCAACTGGGAGTAATCAAATGTTTAAGGGCTGGAGATCTGCACAGATGTGAAAGAGAGGGAAAAAATCCCACATGCCAGTGCTTTGCAACAGCAGATTGCGTGGCTGTGGCTCAGTGCAGAGGTAAGTGACGCTTACATGGCCCCTGGTTAACAGAAGAACAGAAGAACTTTGGGCTATGAGACAATATTCTTTTCAAGGCCCTTATGTGAGTGAAGAGCCTTGAGGGAAACCATCCAAATCAGTATGAGACTTCAAGAGGAATTCATCCGCTTTTGAAGCTGAAGATCTAAGCAAACCTAAAAGCCCTGCTCTTTTTAGCTCACTACTGTGTTTATTGGTTTGGTTGGGGTTTTTTTTAGCTGAATTTGTCTTTTATGGTAAGTATTAGATTAGCTGACTATCCCTGATTTCTTGGGTCATGACTGGTAATAGGAAAAAGACTACAGCACAAACATGAACTTTGCAGACTCTTACCATTCGCTCTCCCTCTACTCTTCACCCTAGGGATAGTTCATCTCTGACCCACAAGCATGGTTCTCAGCAGACAGCTAATCTGTTCTGTAAACAAACTGATTTCTATTCCCTTGGGAAAAAAAATATAGTCTATTAAATCAGTTTTCCAATCTCAAGCAGAAGCAAACAGACAACATTTGGCATCTGGGTTGGTTTTCTTTTATGCTCTCATGAAGACACCTCTGCAAATCATCAGCTGTTTCAAGGAAAGGCCGTGCACCTTTCCTCTTTCCCATGAAGGAGAACAGAAGAGTTAAATTTGCTGTTTGAGACTCCAGGAGAGTTACAGCTTAGGACTCCATTTACATCTATTCTAGTCAGTGGGAATGTTAGAAAGGAGCAAGAAAAAGTGCATGAGTAGTACTTTTCACAGAAATAAAAGTATTATTTAATCCCATTGAATTACTGGCAGTAGAAAAATTGTTTTGTCATTTATAACAGTAACCAGTCTCCAGCCCTGAAATCCTCACTAGCTACAAGGACTTGTAAATTCTATTTTGATTGTGCAAGGATTTTTAGACTCCAGTTCAACCTATTTATCAGTTGTCTGAGCTGCACTTACATACCTGTGGATTAACAATCTAGTCTATGAGTAGGACGTTCCTGCAACTGTTAGTCCATCTGGCATTCAAACAGAAATAGGACTTGAATTGGTAGACAGATTACTGCTCTATCATGTCTGGATAAATTCAAAATCCTCTCACCAAGGAATATTTTTTTTTTTTTTTTTGGTACAGAACTACATAATGCTGTTCATTCTGCAGACTATTTAAAAAGTTTGGGATATATGATGTTTTCAGATCTACCTGTAAATACTGTGCAACAAACCCACATAATCTTCTCTTGGTCTGATAATTCCAATTTCTTATGCAACCAGATTTTCATCAGTTTTTAAAAGAAATGTGAGGGAGTTACAAAGGGTGATGCTCATTTCCCTAGGAGCCATTAGGACACCTGGGATCTGGGCAACAGTCCCACATCACAGAGTAGAGTCATTGCCACCAGTAGCCAATTCTGTACTTTTGTCTTTCTAACCTAGAAATTGTTTGCTTTCTAAGACTCTCAGTAAACAGCTTTTACTTAGAGTTCTCAGAAAACTTCTCATTTTCTTTGCAAAAGTTGCTTTCTCTTAAACTCTGTAGTATTTACATATCCCACCTCTCAAGTAAGCAAGTCTACTTCAGATTTTTTTTCCCTGGTGGAGAAGAAAAACATTTTCCATTTTCATGTGCATTTCTCTTGACTAATGTAAAAAAGTTTCTTGTGAGGTACAGGAGTGCTGACACATTTAGGACAGCATTTGGCTGGATGAGAGTTTTCTCTGGATGAGAGTTTTCATGTTTTGCAAAAGTAAGAGCAAGGCACCTCTGCACCTTCTAGCATGCAGCACGTAATGTCCTTTCCTACAGCTTATGAGTCATCATGACTCTGATTTTATTCATGGCCTCTGAAATCAGGCTGTGGATGCTCTCTTAGCTGACTGCTGTCTTCCTGATCCCCTTGACTGTTGGTGAGACTGTGGACTGGAGTGTCTGAACGTTTGCAACAGAACTTCCTGATGTTGTTCAGCAGCAGAATTAAAAGGTGTAGCAGTGGTTTTCCTTCTCTGCTATGTTCTTGGGCACACGTGTGTGTGGTGTGAGTGCAGGATGTAGGTGTGTGTACAGAGACATGTGAAGCATATCAATATAGTAAAGCTCAATGGACTCCAGCATGGGCAGAACTGATTATCACACTTTGTAGAAGTGACCCACATATTAAAAAAAAATCAAATAGAATATTGTAAACCTTCCAAATGTAGAGAAAATGTTCTCTACACTTCATTCATCACCCAGTCTACAACAAAAATGGGAATGTAAAACTTTTGAACAAAATGTACCATCAGTTAATAAACAGATTAAATATTACCCATATCAGTTCTATTTATTGTATTTTTTCAAGTAGCACGAAAATGCTTGATAGTTTAAAATATAATAGCAAAGTGGTGTTTCCTGTGAAGTCTGTACTTATCTCTCCTGCATGATTTACAAAAGATCACTGGTTTCACCATTATGAGGACAATTCTATAAGCAAGACACAAATTCTATTGTTAAAAGGCATATGGCAAAAAAGAAAAATGTTGATATGCTAATTCACAGGTATAAAATAATCTCTATCTACCTCATGTTTGTAATTGCCACCCACTCCAGGAAGCCAAGGGCTTTTTAGATTACAAAAATAGTTTAATTAGGATATTTTTATTTTTTCTTTCATTGAAATGAAATTAAACCTTAGCTTTAGAGAGCACATCCTTCCACCATATGTAACATGAAAAAGAATCATTTTGCAATATGATAATGAGATGAACCTTCCTCTAAAAACACTCTTACACTAGTATTCAACTGAATTTTTTTCCTTTTCTTTCAAAGCATATGTTTCCTTTCCTACACCTTCTAAGAGAAAACATGAAAATTCCAGTTCTGGAGATAAGCCTCATGTTCTATTCAGCTGTGTGAACTATTCAATTGTGAGACACGATTTTCATCATAAAAGCTTGACTCTTTATTTAAGAAGGGAAAATGGAGGTGCTTGAAATCACAGGTGTCTTGAACATCTGGTGAAGAAAATCAGCCATTGATGGCAACAACACACTCCATGTTAAAAACATAGTGGTAAAGTGGTGCAGCTGGCAGTACTGCAGCTGTTTCCTAATCCCTGTTAGTTACCTTGGGGGATTGCTGTGTGCTTTGGAACCACACCACAAAGCTCACGTGAGCATCTTTGCATGCTCTCAGAGTGGCTCTGAGAACTGGCTTCACATTTCCAACAAGCAGAAGACAAAGATATCCCTGCTTGTTTTCCATAACACTACAAGACACTCACCCATCAGCCCTGGAAGAGGATTCAAGATGTTGTCAGATGAAGGAAAATTACAATTTAAATTGGCTATTAATGAGATCTCTTTAAATTGTTGCAAGCATTAATTTGAGTCCCCTGTGTCTGATATGATTACAGATTTTGGCTTTTATTTCCAAACAGAATTTCAATTTCTATCAGAGTTCACCTACAAGCCTTTCAGTTCTTACTTCTGAAAAGTCCTTTCTGCACTGAAATTCCTCCATGTTATGCACTTTATTGGTAAATTATTCTTTTTCAACATTCATCCACACCTTTTATTAAGGCTGCATGCACATTTTGGTGTTTGCCATGTGCCTTAAGGACTAACATAATGTTGCAATATGCTACCTATATTCTTCACATATTTAAGGGCCTTGATATAAAATATATTGTCAGAGCTGAGTTGTGAATGATACAGAATAATTTCTGTCAGACTTTACGTACTCAGACATGTATTAAACCTACAGAAAACCTTCATGTAGCTACCCCAGTAACAAAAATATAGATAGCCACACAGCAGATGCTCCTAAGCGATGATGTGGACATTCTTTATTATGTTACAGCTTGCATGAATTCCTCATTACCTTCCAATTTTTCATTTTTATAAACAAGTCTTTGATTCAGAAATGTGCTTTCATCTATGTCACAAAGCATTCAGTCTTTGCAGTGTACTGAGGGGTTATCAGCCTTCTGGGTTACACACGTTAAAAATAATGAGAATTTTATAGACTCTTGCATTATATTTAATAAAGAAATGCCATGCACTAGATATTTTGGGGCTAAGCAGACAGAGTATAGTGCAACTGACAACTGCAGTAATAACAGATGAACTTTTCAAGTGTGCATTTGCGTGTGAGGCGGGGACCATTATGTTTGTGCTGGTGCTGACCCAAAGCTATATAACCCTTGGGTAGGAGCACCCCCACTACAGCTGTTACAGTCTCTTGTGTAGGCAATGATTAACAGTGAACGTCTGGGAGACAGAAGTGTAACTCAGCCTTGCTGGTTACAAAGGCAATAAGCTCCTAAAGACAAATTCATTATCATTAAGATACTGCCTACACAGCACTGTATTAGCTCTGGAAAAACAAGCTGGCACTCTGTCCTCTATATCTGTTAAACTCCCTGTCAAGAGTTTAACTCCCTTTGTCTGTGTAACTCACTGTCAAGGACGCTCCAAAAACCCTCATTCCAATTTGAAGACATATTGAACTAGAAATACCAGTAATGAATTTATTCATAGTTTGTTCTAGTCCTCAACACAGCTGCCAATTTTTTGCAGAATAGTTCAGCTGGATGTGTCAGTCCATCCAGAATCCATTGGCATGATTTTGGCTCTGCAGAGGGTTTTCTGTACCAGTAGGACAATTTTCCTCAAAAAGAAATTTTTCTTTAAAAAATTAACAGGTTCTGGGATGCACAGGCACCTTGACACCTGCTTTCTCCTTTAGATCTGAGACTGAAATGTCCTCAAGTAACAGGCAGGATGTTCCTCAAACGTGAGTTTAGGAATTGAGCTGAGTTTTATCTGAGTTTAGATAACATGCCTGTCTACCCCACAGGGTCCATATAAATGAAAACAAATAGACTTTGTTTCCAGTCAAAACTGTGCTTTTCCACAGAAAGATGAATCTTGAGTGTGAAGGCATTTAAAACCCCATTTTGCCATCAGGAAGAATCTGAAAATTCGCACCGCATTCTCTCTGGATCTCCTGCAGTCACTGGTGGGAGTGGGAGTCCTGAGAAGGTGGATGTGCTGGGGAAGGTCCATGTATCCATCATCATGGATGGCTCCTGGACTCAACCTTTGCACTGATGCTGACCCTGCTAAAGGGCTGCTGTCCAGCTGACATGGTTGAGTCATACTGGTTTGGTACATCTAGGGTACTTAGCACCTTAATAACACTGGGAGAACAGAGACAACAGAGACAAGTGGCCCTGAAAGAACACCTTGATCTGTGTCAGTATTTGGACAATATGAAGAAGACTTGTGTTTGTCTCAGTGCTTAAAAGAAAAAAATACCAAAAACTACAACAACAACGAAAAAAAAAACCCCACAAAAAACCACCAAACCAAACCCAACCCAAACCAAACAAATCCCACAACAAAGCAAGAGGTACCGTGTTTCCCCAGAAGCTGCCTCCGTTGCCACCAGAAGGCCCAGCTCACCATTACACTGGCACCACACTGTGGACATGTGCTACTACTGCAAAGCTCTTGTGCTTCTGAAATATATCTTATGCTCTGGGGTAAAATATTTTTTAAAACCGTATTTATTCCGTGGGATGAAATTTTTCAGGGTTTTGGAAATGCCAGTTGCCACCTGACTTGCCTGTGACAGGCAGCATGGAGCCTATGAGGGGTAGGAGGCAGGCAACATCAGCCGCCTTCCCCACAGCTGATCGAGATGGGAGGCATGCTGAGGGGACAGAAGGCTCCAAGGAAAATTAAGCAGCTCCTTCTCTCTCTGGTGGTGGAGCTTGGGCCAGTATTCTCCTGGGAGTGAGGCCTTACACTATGACAGGCCTCAGCAGCAGCCGCAGCAGCCATCCCACACTGGAGCAAAAACCAGAGCCACAAGTTTCCAGGGGTGTTGTTCAAAAACTGTCGGGGCCTGGCTTTCCAAACAAAGATCTTCCCAACAAACTAAGAGAGCTACTCTTCATCCATAGCATTTTCCAGGCACAGCAGAAGTCATGATGATCTCTAATGTTTATGTCACATAGCACATGCTCACTCTCTACCATATAGAAAAGCACATGCATCCATGACTTTGGACATCCATTCAATAACTCTCCATTCTCTGTAGTCTTTTTATATCTCACAAATAGCATGTGTAAATGACATACTGTTCTCATCCTGCACACTACCACCCAACAAGAAATCTATCCAGCATCAGCTGTTTATGAATTAGCTTTCTGTTTAAGGCTTGTCTTCCTTTGATTTCTGTTACTGGCACTATCTTATAGGCTTCATAAAGTAAAAGCCTGATCCTTTAAGATCAAAGTATTTTATTATTACACCAAAATTTATCAAAATTAGTTATTGATCACTGAAAGCTCTTGACAGTCTAAGAATTATCAATCTATTGCAATTAAACACCAGCTGGCTGCTTGGAATTTAGAAAAATGGTAACTGTTTCAGAACACATACTGTAACTAACTGATTCACGGGGGCTTTTTTACCCATTTTCCAATGACTGGTCTTGCCAAATGCTGCACCAGCCTTTCTGTGGAACTGCAGGTGTGTCAAACACATTATGTTCATACACTGCTTTCTGGTAGAATAGATGTTTTATTGATTGATATATGTTCTATATGTCTGAGACCTTATTGCCCATAGTACCCATTTATTCTGTATATTATCCAAATATTGATTTAAATAATGCACTGTAATAAGTACAACTGTAGCCCCCAGGTTGGGAACATCTGATTCACCAATCAATTGGATATCTCTGCATTTTACAGCTGGGGAGATGGAAAAGCAGCTAACACAAAAGGGCATCTCAGGATGATAAATGTGTGAGCACTACCAAATAACTAATTATTTTATTAATTTATAAACTGAAGAATGAATTCTTGATATTTGAGCAATTACTGATCAAGTTCAAAGAGAACATGAAGAAATTTCCTAGGGTGCTGCTTTTCTGTTGTAGATGTTGGTGAACTCAATGGGAAGAATAATGATGTTTAACTTTATTTTAGAAGATTGAATGATTTTTTTATTATAATTATGTTATAATACATTAATATGTTATATAAAAGAGGATACTAAATATTATATGCTACTTTCTCTAACTATTATATCTTACTTACTTATAACTTGTGACTCTGTTCTCTAGAGTCTAGACACAGGTGGATCTGATTGGCTGTCAGGCCCAAACAATCCACCATGATCTAACTAAGTGCTTACTCTGGGTAAACAATTTTCTAAACACATTCTACAAGAGAAAAACAAGGAGTAAAAATAAAAATTGTTTTCTCTTTCATTTCTTTCTGTGCACCTCAATAAAAAATTTTAAGAGAGAAAGAAATGTACTTACTACACTTTTCCTTTCTTGATGATTCCTTACAGAAAGAGGCAGTCTTTGCAGATTTGGGTGAGTCACAGACACTTTTTCAACAGCTGAAGATTTTTTTTACATGGACACTGAAAGTGTCTGGGCTGCTTTAAAATCAAAAGCTTCTGATGTTGAAATAATAAGTAGGTTTAGAAAGTTGGTTAAACCACACCAAGTGATACTTGCTGCCCCCTTGAGCACTCCCTTGGCTCAGTCATGTCATAGCAGCAGAACATTAGACATGTACAGGTCCCAGCTACTCCAGCATCCTGTTCTGGCAAGTAGCAAAGGTATGTGACTAGAGTAAGCAGAAGAGCAGGCAAACATGTATTGATCTCTTTCCAATGTGATCCCACATTGCTTTCACTGATCTGTAGCTCAAAGGCCTCTTCACTTGGTCTCATTACAAAGATTTAATTTCTTGTCCACACCTTTTGTTTCTTGCTAATGTGGTCGTGTTCATCAATGCACCTGTCTCATTTCAGCTCACTACCCCTGCCAGGCAACACTCACACAACCCAATAAACAAAAAGTAGCAGGAAGAGAACAAGGAGGAAGGGGAAGGAGGAAAAGGCTGCATAAAATAATGAGGAAAAGCTCTCAACTCATAACTATTCATTCAGAGGCCCTGTAACAGGATTTAAATATTAAAGCTCATTACAATGACTTTGATAGAAAGCTATTGGACCAAAATCCTGCTCCCAAAGGAGTCTTGTGGTGAATTACAGGGAAAATGCACTGATTCATCTTCATGTTCTTGTTCCACTTCCAAATCATCAAAATAGTTATTATTACTGAAGCAAAATGCTAAAACCATTTTGGAGGGGGCTACAGAGAAGAATCATATGCAAACTGTGATGAACTGGAAGAAATAGAGGTACTTAGTTAAAGAGTTATAGTTTGCCTGCCTCCAGACTATTTACTGAAATGCTTCTTTCCAACTAAAACCATAATTTCTTTCATATGGATTTCTGTCTGTTTATAAAATAATTATATAAACACAAGCAAAGGAATTATGCTTTAAGTGATACTTCTTTGTTAATCTATAAACTGCTTTATTTGTCCACAACGCACACTGAGATAAGGCTCACAGTTGATTTGGAGATGTTATACCAAAATCCAAGAGTGGTCCCAACAAGAAACTGTCTGAAATAGCAGCTCTTTTCTGCTTACATGTATTACTTTTCACTGAGTTTTTTAAAGAAAACTGCATGAAACAGTTATTGTCAATAACAGTAACTATTGCTCTTACATTGAAGTTTTGGCAAGATGTAGTAAAGACCACATGGTTAAAAAGTGGAAATCACATATCCTACTTGACAAAAGGGAAAAACAGACTTTCCCCACCATTTCTTAATAACTATGTGACCCTGATTTAGAAATATTTTGAATAAAATTATTTGGTGTTTTTGTTTGTAAAATTCTCCTTTCTTTTTTACACAGATGCTCCTCAAGCCAAAAGTGTTTTGCTGCCTTTAGAAGAGCAAACAGCATCTAAGGTTACGGTCTGGAATAATTGTGTCAGTCAGCAGGGAACAGACTCCTTCTGCTCTCCCCTCTTGAGACTGCCCTTAAAAGCTGCTTATAGTCCTAACCACTTAAGCAGAAGAAAGATGTAAGTACCCTGAAAGGAGTGGAAAGAGCAACAGGGATTAAGGGGCTGCAGGGATTAATTTACAAAGAACTATTTTTAAAGTGTTGCACTTCATAGACTTGATTTCATCCTCTATGAAAGTGCTCTGCATCACCACCACCACTGTAGTCACCCAGGGAAAGCCACTTCTCTTGCCATCTTCTGTGACCTGTACATGATACTCCCATCAGTTTTTCATCAACTTTTTCTTTTTTTCCCCCTTGTTGTGTTGCATCTCTGAAGTGTATCATATTTGTAGGTCAAAAACTGCAAGGTTAGTGACAAACTGCTGGAGCTACAGGGCAAAGTTCTCATATGAAAATGTGCCTGACTACCTCAGAAACTCCTGGCACAAAGATATATTTGACCATGATGCAGCCCCCTCCCAAAGGAAGCATTGTAAATTTCATAATTCAAAATATTTTAAATAAGACCAGACA
Source organism: Vidua chalybeata (assembly GCF_026979565.1). NCBI lineage: Eukaryota > Metazoa > Chordata > Aves > Passeriformes > Viduidae > Vidua > Vidua chalybeata. The sequence continues at coordinate 40,300,090 of NC_071534.1, forward strand.
ATGTTTGAAGGAAGGTACTCCAGCTATTTACATTGTGTAGTATCCTTCACAGTCTGGTCTCAGAGTGCTGAACCAATAACTGCAAAATGAAACTATCAGTGCTTATTCTTCAGGGAATCAGTATCTCTTTATTTTTCTCTTAAGTGCCAAGGTACAGACTGAGGAGTGAATTTCATAACCTAATTCACAGCGCAGGGTTGCCACATGCCCCTGTCTCCAAGTGACCTGAGTTAATAACTGAGGCAAAGTTAACACAGCACCCTGTTGTTTCTGACCTTAACGCACCACCCTCAGGAACACAACCAAAGAGCAGGTTAGTGGAGACAGCTCTGCAGACATGGCTCAGGACTTGAAATGTGAGTGAAGCAAACTGTGAAATCAGTATGTAACCTGATGGCAAACCAATGAAAAAACAGCAGAACTAATGGTACAAATAGTACAAATATCTGGTAATAGAGGAGCTGTTGTATTTTGACTGAAGATGCATCTAAGACACACTGCAAAGTAGAAATATGATAAAAAAGCATTCCAGCTATGAAAAATCCTGAAGGAGTTCTTTTTAGGGTTACTGCTCTTTCTTGGGAAATTAGCTCAGCACTATGTGGTTTAGACAATCTGTCTAAACCAGGCAGTAAAGAAGGCACTTTTTAGAAATAAACCTATGTATCAAAAATCTGAAAATTATAAGCAAAAAAACCCAAACATTTTGTTCTCGGTGATATAGGCAGTAACACATTATTGATCTATGAGAGACAAGACCACCTGGCCCAATTTTTTTGTTTGTTTGACTGATGTAATGAATCTACTCTTCGACTTTAACCAGTATCACTGGTTATATATTTGAAAGCAAGGAGCACAAAGTGAATTCTCACTGGAACATGAGGTGAATTCTTCAGACTCTGCTTTTAAATTAGTAACCATGGATAATCTGCAATAGGTAGTGTCCAACATGTAGAGGCTTAGTGAAGAAACCATGATTACAGGTAACCAGAGTTGGTCACTGTTTAGAAGTCTTAAAACTGTGCAAAGAGCTATAGAAAAACATTGTTAATGTACTTTGGTACTGGTGCTGTTCTTCAGGTGCTGATTTTCTTTTGCTTTTCCTCATGAAGAAGACTGAGACCACATTGAGAAGGAAAGAGCAGAGTGAAGAAGTGCATTGGGTTTTGCTCTTCTTGAAAACTCATGCCGCTGCACATTTTATGATCAGCTTATCATTTTGCTACATCCAGGACTGCATTCCCTGAATGGTAACTAAAAGAAGAGAGAAACAGAGCATGAGTGGCAGCTGATGCCTCCATAAGCTTTACTTCTGTGATGCTGGTCATATCCCATTGACAATACCATACAAAGAAAATTGTTGATACTAAAACCATGAAGCACTGAAATGGGCAACCCCACGAGAAGCTCTTTCTGTTTGGCATTTCAAAGAGCACTTTTAAAAATCACAGATGAACTTCCACGCTACTGGTGACAAGCTATGAAAATCAAGAAAATCAGCTACATTGTCTTGCCAGAGAAGGCAACCTCTCTCCCCTTGGTCCTCAGAGACCTTGACTGTTGGCTGAGCTGATGCCACTCCCCGTGATAGGTGTCCTCACTGGTGGGATGGTATGAGAAGCATAAAAGGCTTTGATGCTATGCAAGCACTGCTCAGAAGTAACAAAAACATTTCCATATTATCAACCTGCTTTTCAGCACAAATCCAAAACACAGCCCTATACTAGCTACTGTAAATAAAGTTAACTCTACCCCAGCCATCACAAACATCACAATGGCAGTCAGTTTTTCCCCACATGGCATGTGGACATGGAGATGCCCATTTCACTGTTGCCAATATCACACACCATTGTGGATGTAGCAAAAGTTGAGTGCTCACAGCATGTATGGCTGGTCCCCCACACCCTCCAAATTTTGCAGGCTAAAAGTAGACATTTACAGAGCAGAACTGCCCTCCTCAGTGGAGGAGCTCATGTATACCGTTCATTCTAAAGCAGGTATCTCAAACAAGTAAGAAACCCACATCCTAAAAACGCTTTTTGTTGACTATAAAAAAATCCTAAGGAAATGCTTAGTTGCAGGAATCTGTGCTGTATATTTCTACAACTTCTGTAAAACCATCACCATATGTCCACAAGGAAATTATAGTTCAATGAGCAGCCTTGAGGGCCCTTGCTAATGAACAGGTATTAGTTTACCTGTGGGATCTGACGTGAGTAAACAGAGCTGTATGAAATCACTCTTCTGTGAAAATCTGATGCTCAGACATAGGCAAAATTCAAAACCTGGGATATTTCACTCCCCCCATTTTGATGAGGTTATTACAAGATCTCCAGAACTATAAGGATAACAATATATCTGGTTTTAGAGGGCAGTCATAAATAAAATAACTAATAACTTGGAAATACAATAAATGATAGTTTGATAAAAGCAGAGAATTTAATATATATCACAGTTTTTGCCACTCTTATCTCTAACCCATCCCACCAGAGAGGAGTCTGGGGTTGTGCAAGGAGTTGGTAGTGGACACTGACCAAATGGATATTTCATACCATATGGCATTATGCTCAGTATATCACATAGAAAGGATGCACCCATATATTACACAGAAAACATGGAAAAAGAGAACATTGTTAATACTTTGAAGGACTTTGCCATAAAAGCAGTAGAAGCATATTGGTAGTTGAGGATAATCTGTGATTGATTGGCTCATTCTGACTATGCAGTTAACATTTCAAGAGAAAACACAATGCTTTCTTTGAAGAATTATGGTGCACATCAGACAGCATCCAGCTATGGTGCATAGTTTTTTATGCCACTTTCAATAATATTTGTCCATCTCTTTTGTTATCTTCTCTGCCTGCTTCCTTGGCAACAGGATAATATCTTACGAGCCATGACCATAAACAGAAATTATAACTTCTGATTCTTTGGGCTAAGGGGCATTGGACAGCAAATAAATGGTGGTCCCATTGGGCTGTTTTTTAGCAGAGGGTGGAAATGGTGTACAGGGGCAGAATTGCCCTTTGCTTGTCCTTGATGGGGAAAAGGCCCCTTACCTCAAAAACTCACAGCTAGGTAGATACTATAATGTTATCAAGACTTATTTTCTATCTTTTTAAATCTAAGCAGGTTTAAATGCCTCCATTCTCCCTCTAGCCTCCTCCTTTGCCTGCAGCCAGGGGTTGGCAGGACACAGGGTATGACAAGGTACAGTACTGAACTCCTGGGGTTTACTTTTAAATCTTTGATCACCAGAGGTCAGAATAAGCCAGTCCTCATAAATCCTGCTCATGATGCAATACTCACATCTTCCAGTCCCAATTTCCCATATTTTTTTCCATATGTTTTTGTGAAATGGTCCAGGTAATGTGCTTATAAGTAAAACTAATTTGTCCATAGGTAAACAGTATAAAATTACTGAGGGGACTGATTCCTTTGCATTTGCAGAGCATGTAGAGCTGTTTAAAAAACACTAACCAGGCACCCCAGCTTCTTGTGCCCCCCTCACTATTCTAATTACATGGAATGGGAAAGTGACTGATAATTTACTCATGTAAGCCAAAAAGTATTACTTGTCCCAGAAAAAATAGTAAATTATTCTCAACCATTAAAAGCAGGACACATGTTTTTGAAGATGGAGTGTTTTGGCTCCAAAAACCTGAAGATCCAGAGTATACTTTCTCATTTCAGTGGCATTTAAACAAAGGTGGAAGATCTTAATGTAACCATTAGAGGTCAGTCAATCCCAGGTTATTCATCAGTTTGTTGCACTAAATTAAAAAAAAAATAGAAATAAGGTAAGAATAATTATGGCATCTCTGGACAGTTGAGTGATATGCTGGCTGAAATAGAGTCTTGGAATAAAAATTATAAGAGTAAAATTGTAGTTTTCACGTGAATATGAGCACAGATGAAAAATGGTCCCTATCCTTCAGAATTTGTCGATGTTCTCTTTGTAAGCCTTCTTTCAATAACTTAGACAAAGATTAAATAAAATGCCTGTCCAATATAAGGCACAGAATCAATCCGGAGAGTGGAGGGCTAGAACCAGAGAACACTTTTCTCATACATGGACATGTAACACTGTGCTGCACAGTTACATTCTTGTGTGCTGCTGCCCTCTCAGCCCAGGGAATTGTCCTTCCTGCTATGCAGCAGCTCAGCTGCAGTGAGAAAGGTGCAAGGAAAAAATGACTTCAGCACACATACTGCTCAACAGGAAAGTTATACTGTTCTTCTAATATTACTGCCATTAACAGGAAATTGTCCTAATCTAAATAGAGTAACTGCACATCATTTAATAATATCTGATCTTGATCGGTGCAACTTAAATAATGTATCTATTGACCAGCTAAAACTAAGTTTGCTTTCTGATCTCCCACTAGAGAAAAACTTGGGTTAATTTCTAACCTGAACCTGGTTTTGCTATCTGATTTTCTGTTAGCCTGTCTGAAGCTAACTTGATGTATGCTACCTCTGATGATTCCTCAAATTTGGTAAACAATTCTTCACATTTTAATGTTCCTGGGTGCCCAGGTGCTAACCTGCAGTTTGGAGGCACTCCCTGCTCCATGCAAGCACGTCCCTCTGGGCCATATGTCTTGCCATGACAGATGTTACCTGATACGAACCTTGATGCCTAACTCCCCACGTATTTTAAAGAGAGGGAATGCAAGCACCAGTCTGATGAAATGTGTTCCCTGATGTACATTCACTCTCATTGTAGGCACATGCCAGGAGAGGAGGCAGACAAAGGTCTTACAGGAAGACTTTTAGGCCACCAATGTGATATCCCTGTCAAAAAGACAAAATCCAACCTGAATAGAATATTCTTGGTGAAAATGTGTTTTTAATACTCTATTAAGGCCAAGGTGAAACTTCTCTAGAGTTGCCTGCAGTCCTGTGTCAGAATGTCTGATGTCCAGGGGAGGCTGGCCACTGAAACGATGAATAGGCATAAAGCAACGGTGATGATCAAAATAAAAACAAAAAAGCTAAAACAGCACACTTGTCTAGCCCAGCAAAATAAGGCTGGGGATAGCTGTGACAGTTGACCATAAATACACTGAGGGGGTGAGTGTTAGGAGGGAGACAAGCTATTCAGATGAAGAACATTCTTGGCTAAGAAACAGATGGGTATAAATTGCCTGTAAATAAAATTTTGGCCGGAACTCAGGAAAAGAATTTCAGATCTCTCAAATGCCTCTATTGCTCTTGTACAACAAAGATGAATTTAAATTTAGATCTTTGATAATTAAAAAAAAATATGAGACATGACTGCTCATGACAGTAGGGGACTGAAATTGGTGATCTAGCAGGCCTGTAGGTTTGTTTGCTGCTAGCCAGACCTCTTTAAAAGTCCTTTACAAACAGGTCTCAAATAATGGCTCTATAGGGTCCAGTTCTGCTAAGACAATCCCTCACAGTGATGGAATGAAAGCTTCCAGCTGCTGATTGACAAGAAATTGCCAAGGCCTGCATGCAAAACAACATGATGTAACAGCTTGTAGGTCATGTGAGCTTTATGTCAGTAAGGAGCACTGAACTTAGATGGGTGAAGAACCTCCCATTATGTATGACAACTGGATATTTGTGTTGAAATGTGGTCCTGGGATGAAGGAATTAAAGAAATGTCTTCTCTAAACTCCGAAAGCAGGTAGGCACAGAACAAGGTTTCTGTCGAGCCTGTGCTCAGCACATGGAGGTTATGTTTCAGCATGTGCTCAGAAGCTTCTTTTTTTATTCTGAAGAAATAAAACTGAAGCAATAAAACAAAAGGAACTGAATCCTGTGGTTGGGGATTTGAACTCAGGCTGGTGACTCAGCCCTGAGACATCCAGAAATAGTTTTCTGCTTCAAAATAAAATGCATGTCAGCAACAGGTTCTTCCTTCTGAGAAGAAGCAAGGCCACTGCACTGCATTGGTCACTGCAGCAGTGGTGGGACAAGGAAAGACTTTGCCATCACTCCCAGGGAAGCCAAAAGCAGGTAGGGCCTTCCAAAATGCTGCAATAGCAGGTATTGTGCAGATCAGGGGGTGGGGTTGTTGATGTCACAGGGTCACTGCAAAGCCTCTGTCTGTCAATGACAACACCCTAGTTGATTTTGTTCTGCAAAGGTAGAAGATGAACTTCATGTTCTTCTGTCCAGGTTGAAGAACAGTCTGATTTGTGCACATCTTTTGTGTTCAATAACTCTCATTAATGTCACTGGTTTAGGTCTTTTTGCAAATATTGTATCATTCTGTGTTAGTAGAGAAGAGTGCTGCAAGACTGTTAAAATAATAAGCAGCTGGGTATATGTGACATTTTAATAATCCTTCTTCTTAAGTATCATGGCCTTTATCATCATCCTAACTCATTGATAAATGATTTCATCTTTTATTTTCTCAATCAAGAGCTCTGGAACTAAATGATTTTACTTAATGGGAGCAGCAAAGTTACTTGAATAATACAGTTTCAGAACTCAAGTCAGATGTCACTTTTAAACAATGCGCTATATGGGTCAAACTGGATTAAAAAAAAAAAAGGAGTGGATACTAGGGTAAAAAAGACAAAAAATAACAGAGACAGAAGCAAAAATTTAATCCATTTCAGTTTAGTAGAGAGCACATCACATTAAAAGGCTTGAAGATAAACACATCATCAGCTCTGTTTTCATCAATTAGAGGAGATAATTTGAGAAACTTCATCAACTAAGTAGGAAGTTGCTGTGGGGCTAATAAGGAAGATTGGACAAAATAACAACACAAATAGCCTCAGGAAAAGGCCCATGATATAAACTGATGACTGAAACTAAAAGCTGCTATTTAAACACTTTTTATTGATGTAAGAGCTATCATGTGTTCTCCATGCTGCAGGATTCACCATGAAGGTCATATTGGAAACAATGTGTATTGATCTGAGGCTATGTAAGAGAAACATTGTAGATGCAGAGTAATTATTTGGTTCCTGTGCCATGAGCTGAGGCTGTGCGTGTCTGAGCCCAATGCAAACCATTTCTGAAATCCCTCTGCAAACTGACCAGTCCTCCTCCCAGCACTGGGGTGTGAGGTAATATGGGGATCCTGCAGGAAGAAACTTTCTTCTGGGGGTGTGCAGCAAATGTGGTTCCCTGGGCATTGCTTGCCCCACTGTGCTGGGGCATGAAAGGTCCCACAGTATAGTGTAAAGTTATGTGCGCAGATCATAGCAGCAAGAGCTGAAAGCTACTATTCATACCAGACTTCCTATTGATTTGAAAGCAATCATCTGCCTGAGTAAGCCCTGTTCAACTGAGAAAGGGGTTACAAAGTCATGGCCAGAGACTTCTGAAAACTCCTATCAGTCCCAGATATGTGTGTTGTGAGTCCTATGCTTTATTTTCATGAAGTTCTTACAGTCCTGAGAATTTAACCAAGTCTTCTCTGCCCTCCTGTTTTAGAGTTACTGTATGTAGCCACGGAATTGATTCCTTGGTGTCTTTTAGAAAGATTTGGTATGTGACTGAGTTTGGCAACCTTTCTAGAAGGTCTTGAAGTAAATAGTCCTGTCAAGGTTCTTTGCTACTAGCTAGCCCTTGACATGGTTTCATAAATCTAGCTTGCACTTGTGAGGGCTGGTAAGAGGAGAGGTCTGTGTCCAGCTTGGCTGCTGTTCCCTGAAGACAAACCAGTTGTTTTCCAGAGTCCTAGAAGAGCATAATGAGCTGAGAAGACTCCTCATTTGTGGCCTGTATGGGCTGCAGCATGTACTAGGACTGCCTGAAGGCAGAGGTGGAGGCGATGCCATCAGCTTTAATAAACTGAGAGAGAGGTGGCTAAAGAGGCAGCACAAGAACTGGCTGTAACCACAGCAGCCTTGTCAAACAGACATTCAAATTACATCCTGCTCAGCTCTAGGCACATTTTAATCTGACTGTGCTGTATCTGGACTGTAATTGACCATCAGTTTGTCCATCCCTTTTAGTCTACAGAGTGGAAAGAGTAACAGTAAATATTTTGTTATGAGCAAAAAGGAATCTTTGATCTAGAAGGTAAAGTCTTGAGAAGCAATTTCCAGCATATGATTCCTAAACGTTTACAGCTGTAAAGAGGTTGAGCAACTCAGCGGACTAAGATTATGCAGGCAAAATTTAATTCTATTCAGCTTCTGGTTTAGTACATAACTTTTGGTCAGCCATTTACTCTTTGCACTCTTCTTTATATATAATGGTACAGTGGTAGGACCAGTTCAGGGCATGCTCTGATATTCGAAACTACAAAGGTCATATAATTACTGAGCATCACTTGTGTTATGTCAGTTATATTACCTTAGAGACTTGAATGGTGATGACAAACCCTTAGTAATAGGAGTGTTACAGATATTATTAGCCCACCTATAAAGAGAGGTCAATCTTATCTTTGTGTGTATTTTGTCCTCAAGTGGATCATCAAAATCAGTCTTTTGCTTCACACACATTATATAACCTATCCTGAATCTTAAGAATTTGTGGCTATCTGTACACAAATCCTCTGCAAGAGCTTGCAGATGGCATGAGTTAAGCATGACCTGATTTGCTTTTTTTCTCTTTTCAGGGGTGCAAGTCCATACGCTGGAATCATGAAAACTCACTCTCATGTTGCCATGTTTTTCTTGTCTTTCATAAACTTTGGTGTATTGAGTGCCATTAACATTTAAAGTACTATGAGTATGTTCAGTTGTAATAATGAAAGTGTTCAGAGTTTTCCCAGCTACTGTTTATCACCTAAATAGTACTGAAATATGAAGAATGTATATGCTTGAGCTTTGCCATTTGTTTTGAGAGTATGTTGATTCTCAAAGAGCATGATGGAAAATTTTGTAGGATCAGTGTCTTAGGTGATACCCTTGAAAAGACAAGGTCATATAGTCCTCCAGCACCTTATTTTCCAGATGTTGAAATGGAGATGCTGATTTTTATTGAAAGAGGACAGAAAAAATTGCCTTGACCATAGCAGAATAGCAGAGAAATAATGACAAAATCATTTAGGAGTTATTTGCATTCTTGGATGCATTTGAGATGCTTATAATATAATTCATTTCAATAAAATGCACGGGTTTTGCTAAGCATGAATTGAGTGAAGGAAAGGTGTTTGTGGCTGATGCAAGGGCAATACGACCTATTCTCAGAGATAATTGCAGTCCTACCATTGCAAAAAAACAATCTGTAATCATAAAGTTCTTGTACTCAGTTTGAACTGTTGGGGAAAAAAGAAATGCAATTCCTAGTATTAAGTGAAAATGAAGTATGCAATATGTTCTTTTCATTTAGGAAGGGATGTTGAGTAGTCTTCTAGTGAAACCAACCCAAAGCAAAATCAGGTCTGTTAGGTAGCTGCTGACAGACTGTCATCTGTCTCATCTGTTCATAAAAATCTCCATAAATAAAGATTCTTCACCCTTCCATTATAAATTTAGATTTGTTTTCCCAAAAGAGAAATTTAGAAGTCTGAACTAATTTCACTGGAACAACATTATTTCATCAGAAGAAGTTTCATAACAGTGATCTGTGCTCTCTCACTCCACTTTCTGGAAGAAATTGCCTGCAGCCAAGAGGCTGACCAACTTCACAAACCCAAATGTTGTCCCTCCTAGCACTGGAAAGACTCTTGGCCAAAGTAGTCACAGTGTACTTGCCTGATCATTTTATAAATTCTACCAACGCAGTGCAATTTCTTCTGCTGTGACAGAGATTTTGCGGCCACTGTCATATGCCACTGGCCCCCCAGGTCCCCTTAGACTCATTGTCCAGACTCACTATTCTTTCATGGAAGTGGCAGTCTGTGCCCAATCTGTGTGGTTGAGGGGAAGCTGCTGCAATGGACCTGACCCTTACTGCCAGAGGGAAGCTCACACATGCAGGGCTGCAGAAAGCCTCACTCATTGATCATGGTTTTTCTTTCTGAAGGTACAGATCTTGATAGCCATTTCTTTATGTTATTTTGCATTTAGGATGTTGAAAATCCCATGCAGGAGGCCCAAAGAAATTCACTGGTATGGCTGGCTGAAAAGGTCAAAGTTTCTGAGCCCTGATGCCCATCATACTTATTTATGAAACCCTTGTACCTAGAATCTGTCTGACATATTGCAAGTCCTCATCATCCACTTAATCCCTTGATTTATCTTCTTTTAATAGACATTAAGGTGTAAGACATTTACTTCTCTTTTATTCTTTCACTGAGATTCCTACTGAGATGGAACAAATTATGCACTTTCCCCTGACGTGTTACAGCTGACTCACAAGTGTTCCTGCTTCTCCAGGTCTACAGCTGGTCTGTCCCATTCTGACTTGAAAATACCGTGAGATTTGGGAATGACCCTTGCTTTTATATATATATATATATATATATATATGTATATATATATATGTGTGTGTGTGTGTGTGTGTGTGTGTGTGTGTGTGTGTAATATAATGTCTTAAATTTAAAAGCCATTACTTTATCACACCTGTTTATTCTGTTGATTCAGCTGTTCTCTCATAGACTATGCGAAGTTGGAAGGCACCCATCAGGATCATCAAGTCCATCTCCTGGCACTGTGCAGAACATCCAAGAATCACACATGTGCCTCAGAGCATTGTCCAAACACTTCTTGAACTCTGTCAGGCTTGGTGCTGTGACCACTTCTCTGAGAAGCCTGTTCCAGTACTCAACCACCCTCAGTGTGAAAATGTTTTCCTGACATCCAACCTAAACCTCCACTTGACTCAGCTTTCATGACATTTCCTTGAGTCCTATCACTGGTCACAAGAGTGAAGAGATCGTTACCTGCCCCTCTGCTTTTCCTCATGAGGATGTTGAAGACCACAGTGAGGTCTCCCCTCAGTCTCCTCCCCTCCCCTCCAGGACGAACAGACCAAGTAACCTGAGCTCCTTCTCATACAATTTCTCCTTCAGACCCTTCATCATCCTTGTGACCCTCGTTTGCACACTCTCCAATATCTTAATGTCTTTTTTGTTTTGTGGCTCCCGAAACTGCACACAGCATTCAACGTGAGGGCACACCAATGCAGAACATAGCAGGACAATCCCCCCGTCACCCTGGCTGGCAACGCTGTGCCTGATGCACTCCGGGACACGGGTGGCCCTTCTGGCTGCCAGGGCACTGCTGACTCATGTTCAACTTGCCATCGACCAGGTCCCTTTCTGCAGTGCTGCTCTCCAGCATCTCATTTCCCAGTCTCTGCATACAGCCACAGTTGCACTGTCCCAGGTACAGAATACATCTCTTGCCCTTGTTAAACTTTGTGTGGTTGGTGATTGCCTGGCCCTTTAACTTGTTGAGGACTTCCTGCAGGGCCTCTCTGCCCCCGAGGGAGTCAACAGCTCCTCCCAATTTAGTGTCATCAGCAAACTCACTTACTGTTCCTTCCAGTCCTGCATCCAAATAATTTATGAAGATGAGGAAGACCACTGGGCAGAGGATGGACCCCTGCAGACCCCCACTAGTGACAGGTCACCAGCCTGATGTTACCCCATTCATTATATCTCTTTGTGCCTAACCTGGAAGCCAGTTGCTCAAGGCATGGCATAACACGGTTATTTAGCTGAATGCTGGACGTGTTGTCCAGAAGGATGCTGTGAGAGATAGCAGCAAAAGCTTTACTGGAATCCAAAAAGATTACATCTATTGGCTCTCCTAGATGAAATAGGAAATCAGGTTCCACAAGCAGGATTCCCCCCTCATGAAGCTGTGCTGGCTGTGACCAATGGCTGTGTTGTTTTCCAGGTGTTTTTCAATACTTACTAGAATAGTGTTTCCCATGGTTTTACTGGGCACTATAGAGAAACTGACAGGCCTGTAGTTTCTGTGGTCTTACTTCTCTAGAACAATTCTGTGTAATGAAGGAGGAATGCATTTTCCTCTGCTGCCCCTCTTCTAAAACTTCACAGATGGCCCTGGACTCACTGCCCTGTAAAACACAGGGAAGCAGCCAGAGAATTCTTTGATTAGGGTTCCCTGTATTTATCTCTTATTTTTCATTATCTCATTTCTTTGAGGCCTTTACAGTCTTTTCTGTCTTCTTTATCATGTTTGACCTCTGCTCAGTTGATATGTCTCTGCTTTGATCTGTTTCAGTCCCCATATACCTATTTTCTCCTGCTCTCTCCTTTAGCACTTTCTTTCTCCCACAAGCATACAAAGAAACCCTCGCATTGCTGGCACTTTTAATCCCTTCAGCTTCTGCAGTTATTCTAAATATACTCAAGACCTGGGAAGACAGCGGCTATTGTTAACGCCCCCAACGAAGAGCCAGCAAAAAGCCTCAGTGTCCCAGGTCTGCTCAGTGGGGACCCCGCTGGCTTCTGTTTATTGCTGTTGGCTGCTGGCCAGACCAGCCCAGCCCGTGGGCTCACTGGCAATGCTTGTTCTGGTTGCTCCGGCTGGATTTAAGGATCCTCCTGAGGAAAGCCGGGGGACTGGAGGAGCAGTGTGCCTGCGTGTCTGTGAGCACGCGCCCATCCCTACCCGGCGGCAGCCCCAGCTCCCTGTGCAGGCTCCCACGTGCTTCTCATTGCTAAATTGCCATTTCCCTGCTACCCTGAAGGGGCCTCTGGCTCCTGCACATCCGGCTGGAACTCGCTTAAGTCTCCACCGGCGTGCCTCCACGTTTCCTCACCAGTTCGGGGGGAAGAATAGCACTTAGTGAATGACCCATTCACGCCCTGTAGACTCAGAAACCACCCGGGAAACACCGAGAAAGCTCTGCCGAGCCGGCTCGGGCAGGAGCGCCCGAGTCGGCAGGAGACTCGAGCGCTGCTGCTCCCGCCCAGGACCGAGCGGCCAGCGCCGAGCATGGGCTGGCACGGCAGGCTGTGCCAGGGCAGCCCCCGCGTGTGACGAGCCCATCGTCCCCATCGCTCCCTGCAGACCTGGCAGCAAATTAACAGGCGGCAATGGCCTCTGAAAGGAGACTTGTGCTTCTCCTTCAGCTCCAAGCAAGGAGCTGGATCATTTCCAAAGGCAATGTTATGTGTACTCATCTGGAGGTTGTGTAAATAAATCGGTTCAAGGAAATTAACTGGGTTTTGTGAGTGTAGAAGCTGCAGCTTCTTCTCTCTGGACCCTCCGCAAGGCAGCAGCTGGCTGCATAAGACTGCTGTGCTCCCTGTGCTGGCCTTGGTCTGGGCAAATCTCTGCTGCCCAGGAAATAGTGCCACCAGGGCCAGGGGTTCCAATCATTCATACATATTTCCTGGGGAACATCGGTACCTTGTGCATACAGGATCTTTCTCTGTTTATGTATGTAAGTTGTATGTAAAGAATTTGCAGCCCTCAAAAAGGCTGGGACTAATTTTAAGCCTCTCTAGGTGAAAATTTATATGCTTTAATGGCATTTTCTGCTGGCACTGCTGGTGATGGCCCTAGTACCTGGCTCCTGCTGTGGATAGAATCACTATTACCTTACATTTTAAAAGATGCTTTGGGAAGTCCCTAGCATGGGAAAGCAGCTGAACATAGGAATGCTGCCCTTATATTGGACCCACATCCCAGGCTATTCAAACAGCTGCCTTGTTTGCCTATTTTGACAGTAAAAAATGTTGAGGAAACATAACCCTGAGCCTGTTTGGTTGGACTGGTGTTTGCCTCTGGTGTTCTATACATCATGTTTTCATATCACACACTTTTTTTTAATTTAACTGAACTTCAAACTTTGGCAAAGGAAAATAACACTTTAGATACAATCTGTCGCAAGAGTGGGATGAGGAGCTTTCCAAGCATGACTGGACTTGGTAATTGGTAAATTTTAGTAAAAATCTCTTTTCACACTTTCATTTCTAAAACAGAAGCAAGGTTGTTTGGATGCTCACCTCACAAGTCTCAAATGGCTTTTGAGGCTGAAAATAATTTCCCACTCTTCAGTGCCTTTTCCCTCTTATATATTGCTTAGAGACTTAGACCATCAGAGATGCTGAGGGGACTTTTTTTTTTTAACAGGGGTCAGGCTGGAGAGGTATAACCCAGAGCATCGGAGGGGCTAGGTTGGTAATGCTCCTGGGGCTCATGACAATAACTTGATTTTGCCTGTAAGTGTTCCCTATGAGTACAGTTCAGCAAGGGCATTCGTACCTCCAACACACAGGTTCAAGGGCTATTTGTATGGGTAGCTGCATAGATAGGAAAGTAAATGGGGTTTTGGAATATCCAGGATATTGCTGCTATCCGTCCAGAATAAAAAAACAGATTAGTAACTTGATCTTGCTGTCATTACTGTAGGTAAGAAATTCATTAAATCAGTGTGACTAATCCTGTGATTAAGGAGTGCACACCAGGTTTAGGTCTTAATCTCTTCTGAGAAAATCCTAATTTAACAGGAGTAAAATGATCCTAGGGCCAGTCTATGAGAGCTGACATTTAAAGCATGTGGAAGAAAAAAAAATCATAATTAATTAGTTTCAAGGGATATTTTCATGTTTAGGATACATGAGGAGCAATTGCATCTTTGGGTCTCCTGTTGTTAAGTAATGATACCTTTTATTAGAAAATTAAGATCATCTAAATGCAAAGCTCTTTCAGGACAGCACAGTAATTTTGAAGCATGAAATGAAGAATTTGGTTCTTTGTGAAAATGCAGTGACAGGGAGGGGATGCAGTGTCCTTTTTCAGGAGTCACATTTAAAGGGTAAGATTAGACGTGCATTATCTTGATGCGGGATTACAGAAAGTCCACTTGCACAGCTGGTGCAACTGGCACTGAGAGGAAGACGATCTGACTGCTCTTCAGCTTCTAAGCATCAACAACACTGCAATGTTTTCAACATACTGTAGGATAACACTGGGAAAGGGCCTTACTGAATTTTAAAATAATTTACATATATATGTGTGCGTATGTCTGTGTGTGCCTGTGTTTGCCTGTGTCTCTGTGTGGTTAGCCATTATCTTTTTGCTATTTCCAGTTTCTTAAATATTACACAGAGCTGTTTAATTCAGTTTAACTTTTTAAAATTTCCTTTGACTCTTATTTTTAAATGTCCCTCTTTCAGTGTGCTTTCCAGGAAGGGAGGGAAGAGGGAGCTGAATAAACATCCATAGCTGGGTCTTGTTTTCAGAGCAATTCAGTACATTCCTGCAGGCTGGGTAGAAGAGGAAGAGTGTCTGCTGTGTTTTCTCAACATTACAGGCTGTCCAGACAATTCAGAGGTCATTCATTTGCAGGAGAGTGGCACATTTAGCCCACCCACATATACTGAATGGATCTAGAAGAAAATGAGAGCAGACTGATGCTGCCAGCATGTCTTCCAGGTGGGATGAGGTGATCTGTGAACTGAGCCATTAGACAACAGGGTTTGCCAACAGTTTTATGAGAGCATCATGTGCTACCTACAAGGCTGAGACAGACAGACCTTTGCAAGTTATTTCTATAAATAGCCCAAAACTTCTAACCAGTTTATAGCCTTGGTCTCTAAAATTATTGTGTTTGTATGTACCTAAACTGCTCAAATAGAAGTTGTGTGTGCCATTAGGCATGTGCAGGCACGGTGCTTCAAAGGTCAGGTGATACCTGAGCTAAATCCTTACCTTGGTTAGCCTTTACTACTCATCCCTAAACATACACATAGAAAATACAAATGTTCAGAAACTAAAGAATCTGGTTTTGTAGAAATGCTCAGTGTTGAAGTCTATATCTTTTGAATTGGTGGATTTGATGTATTTGTTGGAGATTTTCTTAGAGTGTCACTACATCTTTGTAAAAGCGCAGGTCCCCTGTGATATTGCAATGTCTACATGCAGCATCACAAATGCTACACCAAGGCCTGGTGTAGAAGGTAACTAATAAACCAGCACCACCAAAATACAAATTGGCAAGACAGTTGAGATGGTCAGCTCTTCTTCCTTTTGTCATAAAAAAAGTTTTCTCTTTTGTAGTCCCTTAATATGTAAATTCCATTAGCAGGGCGCATGTTGTTCTCTTCTCCCAGGTAACAAGAGATCAGATGAGAGGAAACGCGCTCAAGTTGCACCAGAGGAAGTTCAGTTTGGGTATTAGGAACAATTTCTTCACTGAAAGGATTATAAACCATTGGAACAGGCTGCCCAGGGCAGTTGAGTCACCATCCCTGCAGGTATTTAAAAGCTGTGTAGATATCACACTTGGGGATATGATTTGTGATGGACTTGGCAGTGCTGGGTTAATGGTTGGACTCAACGTCCTTAAGGCTCTTTTCCAACCTAAATGAGTCTGTAGTTCTATGATTATTTTTTTATTTCATGCACCCAAAGGATAATAACCTGAAAATACTACTAGTAATGAGAGCATGTTAGAGCTGGTAGTCTGTCACCATTTGACTTCTTGCTGTCAGTTGGGTCGCCCACAGACAGGCTCCCAGCATATTTGTAACCAATAAAGGGAGTTGTAAGATATCAGAAGGCATATTCATGATCACTTTTTTCTTGGTGCCAACTGGGAGCATAATAAGAGATGCAAAGAAGGAGGCCACCAATTTCTTATTGCATTCAGTCTGTTACAGAGAAATTACACTGAAAGGCATACTCCACTAATAGCTAATGTCTCTGCTGAGCTTGAAGCCTATTTTGTGCTTGCATTTTCTCTGAAATGGAGTGGTTCAAATAATTGCCTAATGAGTCAGGCCTCCAAGGAGCAGCATTTGACATCCTGGCAGGCAAAACATAGCTTTAATTGTCAACATTTTATAATCTGAAATTTCAAATGCTAACTGATCGTTTAAAAGCTGCTGATAAGATGCTTATTTTCCTTATGAATGGTATTTCTTTTGATCTTTAGTTTTTGCTTGATGTATCTCTCTCTGCAGTTACAGGGGCTATCACTCATTTGCTCTGGTTCTTGGTTAGTTGGGTTTTTTTTGGGTTTTCTGGGGTTTTTTTCTGGAGTGCTCCATCTGATTGACCTTTTATCCCCCATCTTCTTTTCTCTTGAAGATGCAATGTGTATTTGTTTAATTGCTGGCCCACAATAAGCTTCCTCATTATTCATACACCACTATCATCAAGCAATGTAGAAAAGAATAAAAAACAAAGGCAATATATCTTTAGTGTTATTTGATGTGTTTCAGTCTAGTTAGAAAGACACACGAGGGAAATATTTTGTGTAAAGGACCTGAAAATTACAGTGCTGCACAGATCCTGTTATATATATATCAGGCAGAAATTTCTTCTCTAACTCTAGAGCTTTCTTATGAAGGAGACAGATTGAATTTGCATTTCTGTATTCTATCTCTTTGCTTCCCCAAATTGGATACTTTTGGTTGTCTTTTCTTCTGTAGAAGAATTGCAATCTCACTCAAACCTCCCTGATTTTTTCCACTTCATTTGACATAGAGAATCATTGTCATTTCTCCTTTGGCTGTTAAGCAAAATCTATCATTTTCCACAAGCAGTTTTTGCTAGAAGAAACACTCGAGTCCTTTCTCAGTTTTTTGAGGACTATCACAGAAAACACAGCTCACTTCAGTGTAAAGCATTAAAGGTAAATTTTGAGCTTTTCAGCTCACTCAAGGCATGGTGAGAGCCTAGTCGCACTGTGCAGGAACAGGCCAGGTAAGGGAACAAAACTGATCTGTAAAATCAGGGCACATTTGAAAGCAAGGCGATATGCATTAAAATCTCTTATGTGACTGTTGCGGCATCCACTGAAGGCTGGGGCCAAAACCTCATGTCCATGCTCCAGGAGACCTGATTTGGCACTGTCTGCCAGACTTGCAAATGTCTGTTCCCAACTCAGGAGGGAATGGAGGGCACCAGACAGACCTGGCTCTGTTGAGCAGTATCAACTCTCATCTGTTCTCCCCATGAAGAATGTCCCCAGCCCAGATGCAGCACTCCCTTGAGCACATGGATGCACACAAAGGATGTGAGTGAGGAGCGAGTCAGCCTCGGCCTCATGGGAGCTGTAGCTTAGGTGGGCATTGCTGTGCCTTAGAGCCAGCCCATAGCTGGTGTCCTGTCAGATATTGAGCTACTTAGGATATTATGGACAATGAGAGCTATTTGAAAGCTATTTAATGAATAAATTTTTGGTCCCAGCATGCAAACTGGTTGTCACACGGCTCATAGCAATAGTAAGCAGGAGTGTGCATGCTCTGCCCCCACAAGCACTTGCCTCTTCAGCCTAATGAAGGGAATGTTTTCTCTCTGCATGGTACCACTCACCTCTGACACTCATCAGCAAATTCCCATGACAAAATGGCTTCCTAAAACACTAAAGAAAATTATCAGGAACCATTGAGTGGCTAGAAAAGTCATATCATCCTAAATGCATAGTGAAGGCACCCTTACACCTGAGCTTGACCTCTGAGTTAACGTGCCATCAGAATGAATGATGCCATTTAAGAAGCAACCAAGCACTGACTATTTCTCATTTTCTCAATCAGAAGGAAGGATCTTATTAGCCTGCTTAAACTAATAAGATGGCACAAGGAGCAAATGCAAGGATGCTCCTAAATGATTCCACTTTGAGTGACATCTGTGTTCTTCTCATGACAACAACCACTCATGGGAAGGCAGGTTTTAGCCTCCTATCTCATGACATAAGTTCTCAATGGGCCTGAGGAGCGGTTTACCTATTGTAGGCATTTTACTCACTGCAATTACTTTTCAAGTGTTTTATCCATTCTGATAATGAAATGTTTGAGAGACTTGCCACTCTTGAAACACATTTTCATTGCCCATAATCTAAGGTTAATCACAAACTTGAGCATGGCACAACACCTCTGAGCTCTAGTCACTTCTCACCAGTGGGTAGTTTGTGGAAATGCTGACATCTGGCAGCTTGGAAAAACAGCATCAATAGCAGAAATCACATTTTAGCAAAATTTATTTGAGCAGCTAAGAACTACTTCCCAAAAAGTGTGAATGGTGACAATGTGGCCCAGAACACAGTGCTGTAAAAAGGCATCCAGATACTCAGCAGGATACAGTTAATTTCAAACTGTTCATTCCCATCTGTTAAGAGCTACTTCTTAGAGAAAAAACACTGCAGTATAAATCCCTTTCATCTAGAAATACTGAATTTGGGATCCAGAAGGGATTTGTACTTTTTTTTCCCACAGGCTTTTGTGCCTGTTTGTGTCTGGATGCAGCAGCTTTACCTCTCTGCCTCCACAGGTGCTGTTGGCAGGTAAGATGAGGATGGCAGTGGTGCTGGATTACAGGCGGTGCTCACCTGCATCAGCTGTGCCTGCAGCAAGCGGTGTTCTGCCATCTGCTCCTTGCCTGGTCACCCTGATATCCCTGCTGTTGCTGTAAATGAGGATGGAGAAAGGTGTTCCTGTTTTAGCTTTTACTTCAGTGGACCAAAGAAATTAATTCTTGTAGCCTTGAGCATGAGAGTTTAACTATGGCATGTTGAGGCAATAGCAATATCATAGTGAGAATCCTATTTTCCCATTAAAATATGGAAGAACCATCTTCCCCTGTGTAAGAAAATCTCTCCAGCTGCTTTTCTGTACTAAGTGGAACTGTTTAGAAGGTTAAATATGAAATTCTAACTCACTAGGAATTTGCTAGTCACTGTATTAAATGATTCTTTGTTTCTAAGTGTTGTACTTTAACAATCTTTAGAAACAAGATTCCAAATCTGAGTTGATTTTATCTATTTCCCAGTGCTGTTTAGAGCCTTGAGCTAATGGCCTCAATCAACAAGGATTTGCCACACTTACTTGGCACTATGGCAAGTCCAAACAGTTCAAAATCGTTAGTCACAAAATTCACTTTCAAATAACAAGATAAAAAAAGAAAGACAAATCAAAGCTCTTTCAGTTTGCTGTTTTGTTGCTGAAATAATTGTTTGCGTTTTAATAAAATTTTGGAATCTCATATAACTTGAGATTTTCAGAAACAAAGAGACAAAGTGTTCAATGAATGAACACTTTGAATGAACAAGTCTGGAATGAAATTCAGACTTGATAATAAGAACAGTTTTGTTCTCACCTATGACTTTCAGGGTATTTACTAGCACAGATGATTTTTAGTAAATGTAATTCTACACATTGCCATTTTTCTAGACTCAGGCAAGAAGAAGACATAAGTTCCTCATCTCAACATTCATTTTTGGCTTTAGATAATTTATGTTTAGACATTTTGCTGAATCAGGGACATACAAGTGTACCCTGTAATAAAAACAGTAAAGTGACATGACCATTGGCAAGAAACCACTCTTGTGTTGATGAAAGGTGAGAGGGTACATTTCAGTTTTGGTATTATTTCATGTAATTTTAATAAAATCCTTCTGCACCATGTAAGTAGTTATCCAGGGTTGGCCTTGCTACCAAGTGAATAATCACCACTAGTAAGACTTAAGGGGAGTCTCCTTTGTTAGTCTAAGATGTGCAAAACTGGGAGCCTGTCAAGGAAGGAGAATGAAGGTGACAGAGATGTCTGCTTACAGGATCTAACCTGACATCCCAGAAGGGACAGGGACTGGATCAAACCCGTTAGAAAACCTCTCCCATTAAATGAGCCCCTGGAAAGTTGAGAGGGAGCCCTTTGCCTGGGTCTTTGGTAGGTGGGGTAAGGATTCCCAGCACCTCCAGCTGAGGGCAAATGCTGGGACAGAAATCAGCATATGGAGAGGATGGGGTGGCCAGGACACAGGATTTGGCAAGGACTGCAGCTTCCTGCTGAGGAGGCAGTAATACTTGAAGAAAGAGAGTACATCTCACACAGAGAAGTGAGAATGTTATCAGGCACAGCCTGAGCCAGCTAGTAAAGAGGCAGATACTGCATGTTCTGAAAACAGAGCACTAAACCCCCCCAGGAATGAAAAGGGACAAGAAAGAAAAGAGTGTGATGACTACCTTGGAGGTCTGTATGCTAATATAAGAAACATGAAAAACTAATTGAAGAAAAAATTAATTCACAATCAGAATTATTTCTTAACTGATAAGAAATCAGTTCTTATCACTGTGATAAGTGAAGGGACATGATACATTTATATTTTATTTTGGGTACGTGGAGAGAGAGAGGGTCACGTTTCTGAGGTGTGCATATGGCCGTGTCTGTCTGCTAGGAACACCAGCAGTCTTTGAGCATAAAAAGGAGGGGAAGCAGCCTTGCTGCAATGAAGATTATTATCTGTTTCTCAGAAAAGGAAAGGCTCCTTTGGATCTTGTCTCTGCTGAGAGAAGAGGGGTTCATCCAGAGGGTGAAGGCAAGCCCTGTGACAGGGATCATAAAGAAAGGTACTCCCGGCATCTAGCAAGAGAATAAATGAAAAACAGTAAAATAAAAATAGCGGATTTGAGGAAATAGAGCATCAATCAACTTAGAAAACTGAGAGAGAAGAAACACAGGAGGAAAAAGGAAGTTTATAGGAAGCTCTTGAAAAGGTAACTTCAAAAAGACAAGCACAGATTATTTCTTGCAAAGGAGATACAGGAGGTATAGTAAGAAGCCACTTCTGCTAATTTAGGAGTTTTTCAGTGACCTGAAAATTATTTGATATTGAATATAGGTCAAGTAACTAGGAAGATATATGTAAGACTAGCACAAACCTACAAGGACAAAATCAGAAAGGGCAAGGCATAGAATGCAATAGAATTAACACAGGAGGTAACAAGAAAAGAACAGAAAAAATATTTGGAAAGAACATTTGTTAGAACATGAGGATGAAAAGCACAGTACACTGCTGAGTACAAGAGTAGTAGCTTTCTGTATATAGGCTGTAGCACTGCTTTTGACTTTGCTTCCCAAAGGAGTCTCATAAGCATGTCAAGGAAACAGTTTTGTTGAAAACACTATGAAATTGTTGTACAAGGGACTGGAAAACTATACTTCTAGAGAAAAGGATGAGTAAATCTGTGCTAGAGTTTCTCCAGGTTAATCCAGGGTCTGGATTATTCAATATTTAATGGTTTGGACTCTAGACAATGGAGCTCTCTTGTACAGGACACAAGCTAAGTATGCAACAGGAATTCTAAGTTATTTTGAAAAACTGAAGTAGTCTGAAATAGATAATTTAGGTACCAAAAATACAAGATGGGAAATTATGGACCAAGCAACTGCCTTTTGTTAAAGACTGTGGGTGGGAATGACCTGGGTCTATGATGTTCCACTGCCATGGCAATGTAGCTTCCCAATGGGATGCACAAGGAAGTTGTATGGAGGACACATTCAGACTTTTTGTAACTGGTAAAGTCTCAGCTGTGCTTTAAGAAAGGCAGGACTAGGGCAGAAGCAGAAAGACAAAGACTAGTTCTAATTCCCTTCCATTGGTAGGGCTGCCTTGCACTAGATTTGATTACTCAAAGCCCCGTCCAATCTGGCCTTGAATGCTTGCAGGGATGGGGCACAACTCCACAACTCCTCTGGTCAGCCTATTCCAGTGCCCCGTCACCCTTATAGTGAAAACCCGCTTTGTTGTATATAACCTAAACACGCCTTTTCTCAGTCTGAAGCCATTACCCCTTGTTCTGTCACTCCATGCCCTCATAAAAAATCTTTTTCCAGCCCTATTATAACTCCTTTCAGGTACTGGAACGTTCTCTAAGGTCTCTTCAGAGCCTCCTCTTCTCCAGGCTGAACAAACTGAGCTTTCTGAGCTTATAGCAGAGGGATTCCAGTCCTCTGATCATCTTTGTGGCCCTCTGGATTCTCTCCAACAGGCCTACATTATGACACAATCTCCAGCTCAGGGAAAAATGAGGATGTCTTGCCAGGTTATATCTTATTGCTTGGGAAGCCTTTATCAGGGTAAATGGATAGCGTGGTGATTACATTTCTGAAACCTTTCCCCAACAGAAAATTATTTTTCCCTGGTTAAAATAGTTCTTCTGATACAGGCAAGAGAAAGCTGAGGAGAAGTGTGATAAAACTTCATCATTTGTAGAACTGTTCTGCAGACCATGGATCACAGGATGAGAAGGAATGGTCTTGAAAAGCGCCACATGGAGTGTTTTTGTTAAACACCAGATCTCAAATAACCTAACACCAAGATAGTCTGTCTTCCATACAAGCTGTGAGTTGTGGGGCTGATGGGCATGGACAGGGGAGTATCTCAGAGGCAGATTAGACCAACCTCTGCCAGGGATAACTTGGCAGAGCTGCTTTGGGGCATGGGGTGAACTACACGACCCCTCAAATACCATGCCAGGGCTAGTTTACATATTTCTACAAAGACTTAAACATTCCCAGCACTGAAAATGGTTGTCACAGAGAAATTTCACAATTGACATTTTCCCTGTGAAATTCATAACTGCATTGGTAACAGGAGTGACCAGAATACCTAATGACTCATCCAGACAAAAATATTTTAAGGGGCTGAAAAATGAGAGCACTTAACATCATCTGCTCAAGTCTTGAGGGGACACAGACGAAGATTTAATTTCCAAATGTGCCACATGTTAAAATGGTGCATTTCAGATACAAACAATATTTCTGCTACTCTGATATTTTAAATATGAGAAAATATTTATCAGAACATCATTCTGAATTGAAAGTATTGGCTCATCAGAGATCATTCCAATTAAATACAGCTAATAATTAGAAAATATAATCAAAGCATCTGTTTCATGTGGCTTTTAGATCTGTAATGGTCTAAAAGTGAGGATCTGCTGCATCAAACCCACTTCAAAACAGTGCTGCCTCCAAGGTCTGAGACAGGCCTGTCTCCCATTTAGGACTAGGTGGAATGGTGGTGGGCAAATACCAATAATCAGCTAGTTGGTTTTGTGCTTTGATTTTGACCAAAATCATTCGAGTCTCACGTGAAAACTTGACTTAAGCAAGAAATTTGTTCTGATGTCCTGTTTACTCCCTGTGTGAGAAAAATATCCTCTCTGCCCTTTTGCAGTTATGTGGTACACATGCACATAGTGGCACTTAAATGCACTTAAACACAAAACATTTTGGCAACTCTCTGCAATAAAGATCCCCCTGAGTGTGGACAAGGCAGGCAACTGAATCAACAAATCATTAGACTAAAGCTGAAAATATGTCTTGATTTGATTACGTGAACAGCTCCTATCTGAAAGAATGGATTTAAAAAACAAACAAAAAACCCCAAGCTGAGAAAGACAGATGGAAATCATGTCCCTGCCTTACTAAGGCATTTTGATACAGGGAAATATTATTATCATGATTGTCTATACCAAAGCCAAATGCAATAACTTACGTAATCACAACAACTCAGAGAGATTCCCTCATTAGGAAATTATCAAGAGTTGGTTTAGGAAATGAAAACCATTGTATTCACCACCTATTCACAATCTCTTTTCCTCTTGTCAGCTGTGTAGATGGATAAATTCAAAGATAATCTCTTAAACTATACCTGCTACGAGCCCAGATCTGATACAAGCATGGTACATTTGTAAGTTTGGGCACAGCAAGTACTCCCTTTGATTTCAGTGGAGTGTCTGCTATATATGGATAAGACAAATCCTGGTGCAGTTACATTCTGATCTGTACTAGAATGGAGAATAAAGTCTTTTCTTCCCAAAAGATTTATCACTGATCATAAACAATAAGCTTTATTATCTTGTATATTCCCTGGCAAAAGAGATGATCAAAGGCAAGCTGAGGGCCAGGATCCTTAGCTGTAGCCATGCACATAATTAGTGAGGTACAATTTGAGTAACCTAACAAGAAACACACCCCACACTAGGAAGAGACTTGCTGGTTTTTAATGAAATTCTGGTTAGGAAATTATTCCCATCAAACAGCTCTTCAGCACAAAAAAAGGATGTATTTCCTTATAAGACAGACTCTCACCTTGCTGCTTGGCTAGGAGGATAACCTTCATTTATCAGAATAGGAGGATATGTAATATGGGGCCAGCTGCTCAAGGAGCTGAGACAATCCAACCTAGATGGTCCCGGCAAAGCTGGGGTGACCTGGTCGCCTTGGTATTGGGGATCCTGCCTCAAGGGGCAGGCAACTCTGTGACACCCAGGGCCCTTGCAGCATACATTTCTGTCATTTTGTGATGAATGCTGGAGCAAGAAAGTTAGTTCTAATAAGATCCACAAAAGACTTTGCCTTTATACTTGCTAAAGGTTTGTGTGCAGGTGCTCTTAACAAGGTTATGAACTCAGAATGACTGTGCATGTATCTGCACTTTGAATAAATGCCCTGGGACCCTGTGCCCCTAACTAGGAGAAAACATTTGCTGATTGTCATGCAGATTCTAAGGCCTTCGGACAGCAGGACACATTTCAATGATTGTTTGCTGTTGGATTATTTGTGGTGCTGCCAGCATCACTGTTCCGTGGGGTCCATCCTCTTGCCAGGTAGTCAGCAGGAGAGGATAAAGAAATGCACAGTGTTATCTTGGCTTCTTGAACCATTTGCAAAGAAAAGGAATAATACTCAGCCAAGAAAGTTTGGCTATCTTTTAAGCCTGATAAAATCCTGATGAAACACAAGTATTAATTATTAATACAAATGGCATCAGATAGCAAAAATTCATGCATATAAAATTGACTTATATTTACATTTGAAATGTTTTTCTTTTCTCCAGTATAAAAGTTTGTCTTTAATGGCCTATTAGTGCTCAGTTAATGCTACATTAGCTTATTTTTAATGTACTGAGCTACCAACAAAGAAATCACAATCCAGACATTACCTCAAAGAAGCAAACACAGAAGAAATCATGCATGGCAAAGAGGTGCTTACTTTTTTCCTTTTCACGGTCTGTCTCACCAAACAAAATTAATTAGAATATTAGAAATTCAGTCTATGCAATAATGCTCATCACATTACAGAAGATCATGTCAAGGGTAATTTTGTGGTGTGATAAGTACATCAAACCAGCTATTCACATTAACAATACCAAGTATTCAACAGCTAATCACCTATGTATCATCTGAAATTCTTCCTCTGAATGAACATTTGAATATCGCACCTCTTTTTTTCTAATGAGGGAGTTTTCCTACTCAAGAGAAAAAAGGAATTGTAATGAAATTCTAATACAGAAACTGTAGCTTTACTTGCAATTTTGCATACAATCTTTTAAATTAATTATTCAAGAGAGCTACACATAGTTGATATAAACATAATAAACATCTGTTTAGTTGGTGGATAGCTGATAGCCTCTAGATTGAACTCTATAGGTCTCCATAGAGACAGTTACATTAAGGTTACATGACTTAACTGCCCAGACTGATGTAAGTCATGCTAATAGGTACTTGAATAAATGAAAACTCTGAGAAGCAAGTACTGTCAGAGACAATAGGTATGAAAGAACTTTCCTCCACAAAGCCTGGCTAAAAGTAGCCATATCACAAATTAACAATCCAGGTACACTAGTGTGCGGGCTGAGCTGTGGCAGAGCGGACATAAGATTCTGGCTCAGATGCTCCCATGAGGTGTGAGCACAGAGAGCATAGAGAGGTGCTGCAAAGAAGGAACACCACATCTCCTCTACAATGGATGGGCAGCTTCCAGCCAGTGACCAAACAAACCAAGAAAGCATAATCCACTGGAAGTAAGGTGGTTTCCTATCATACTAAACAACTGTATATGAGTAATTTATGCATAGATTTACTCTTTACTCCTTATTTGTATGCTTTACTCTTTATTTAGTGAGCTGTATGCTCTAGATTTTCTAAACAGACTTTGAAATATATTAGTTCCTTATGCTTGTTTCTCAGGGAAAGACTCTTTATTTCTCCTTATTTATATTTTGTCTTTATTTTTTCCTGTATATCTATGTTATGCATTAAATGATTCCCACTAAAACACAGCTTTTGTTCATGAAAGGTAGGATTCCTGTGACTTTAGACTCATGGATTTCAGTACCTTGCCTGGTGTCTGAGTTCTGTCCATTATCAGCAGAGAATCCTCTCCCAGGGGGAACTCATTTGATTTGTCTCAGATGCCTTCTTTAGACAACAATGAATCCCTCTGCCACGGGAGGGTTTATATCTCTCTGCTTTGATTTTAGAGAATGCTTGTCTACCTTTTTTCTACCCAGTGCCTGGATTTTAGATGACTGAAGTCAGGAGAGCTGGATTTAATCTCTTTCTGCTATAATGATGTTCCTCTACAGAAATGGTAGCTTTAGGGGATCTTCCCATGCAGTTGCTGAAATAAGCTATAGCTTAACATATTTGAAATAAGCGTGTTTGCTCTGAAGATGGCATACAGCTAATTTGCACTCCTCGATTTTCTCTGGCAGATTTATCTTGATAGAATTTGTGTGCAGGTCAAAACCCTACCATGGCAGGGCTCAGATCCTACTTAAAACTTTCTTCATTTCCCTGACTACGAATGTCTCCAAGCAAACAGCCACATGCAGATACAACACAATCTGCAGAGCTTCCAGTAAGTTATTTCTGTAGCAAGCATTTCTCTTTGGAGGAGCTGGCTGGAATCTCCTTCAATCCACAGCTTTTCCAAATGCCTCATTTTCATCACTGCACCACATGCACTGTAACAAACCGCATGGCCTTTTTTGAAGGAGGAGATGGTAGTTAAAATAATAACCTAACCAGTGTAATGAATGGGCTCCCCTGGCAGGGGAACAGGGATTTCTGCCTGACAACAGCAAAGTTCTTTACAGGGTTCAGGGCAAAATTAAATTTGTGAAGGGTGTAATGTAAAGTCTACATGAGGACTAAATTACATTCCTGCTTGTTATATAACATTTAAGGAGCATTTCAAATGTGCAAAGCTCCTGATCTGGCCTTTTGACTTTCCCTGGTTGATTAAGGATTAACATACTAAATTTTAAGGCTATTGCAAAATACAAAGAAAGTCTAAGAATAGAAGTCAGTTCCTCTCAGTTCCTAAACCCCAAGACCTTAGGTGTCCTTATACCGAAAGATACTCACTTCCTGTGCTGACACTGTTCAACATCTTTTATAGAAGCTTTTCAGATTTTTTAAAAGACACTTCTACACATTTTAGAAGGTTCTTAACATCTTGCTAGCATTTTTTCAAATTGATTTCTGATTACTTTCTCCTAATTATATATTCCACAGTGCAGTCTTGACAAGGCAAGCAGCAGGAATCTGTTCATCTTCGAGCTCCTTTTACTCTTAAAAGGTGCATTGCATTCATACAGAGATGTAATTACAGCCTTCTGGCTTCTCCATGCAAGCACACCTTCTAACTGGTCATTACTAGAAATAACAGGTTCTTCTCTCTAACAATTTCATTTGCACTTCATTACGCTGTATTAGGTGACATTGAAGGTGACACTAGGAAAGGTAAAATAGTTCTGTATTGATTCAGTTCAGTTGTTTCTAATGTAGATTGTTCTACAGGATGTTTCCAAAGACTTATATCATGCCTCTCCTAAGAAGTAGGAAGCTGTCTGGTGTTTGCTTTCACTGTAACCAGAATGTTCTAAAGTTTTTTGTTTGCAGGGATTCACTCCAATTACCTTCCTCTAATTTCAGGTGAGGTATTTTTTCCAGCCTATCTCTTAGTTTCCTAAGTAAATATTACTCCATAGGAAATTGTCTTCATGCTAACTTTCTACTGCTGATGCTTTGGATAAGATAACTTTCTCCAGTAAAGATGTAGCTAGTAGAGATGTAAGCTACAGAACGAGATTCCCTTTAGAGCAATTCCTGTCTTACCTTCCTTAATTACAAGTAATCCCACATCTCTTGGATCAGTATCCAAAGCCCTTAAGTTAGTGAGTCTTCCCATCGGTGTCAGTGGTCTTCCTCCCTCTTGGCTAGTGATTCAGTCATTTAGTACTTAAAAAGCTGTGAAATAATTGCATTTGTATCAGCACAATATCCCTATTATTTGCTTGTTACAGCATCAAAGACTTAGAGCCTGGGGTGATGCAGAAGCATCCCATTGGGATGCTGGAGTCTGTCTGCTTTGCAAGAGGAGCAGTCCCTGCTTCCTTGCCACTGCTCCCTTGCCAGCTCCAGCAGGACTTACTTTGTCTTACTGAGGTACATTTGCCCCATCAAAGCCACAGATTTTGCTACTGATCCTTGATGTCATTCACACACTGTATGGTGTGTGTTCAGTGGAGGGAGAAGCAGGACTGCACCCAGAAGTGTATGAGCATCAAATGCAACTGCAGAGGTGAAGGATCTACTCTTTTCTGGTATTTCTCAAACACTACTTGTTATGTATTAGTCCCCATTACCAAAGATCAATAAAATGGCAAACCACTTCAAAAAGTATTTGCACTGAGTATTGCTGTTGCAAGAATAATTTTTAAAATGTATCAGAAGTGTTAAGACAGACAAAAGAATCAATATTTTTAATGATGTGCATATGAGTGAGAACTCAGGAACAAAGCAGACTTGTACTGGCAATATTCATGTTGGAAAGCCCAGTATAATGAGTGAAACAGGAAGTATCTTCCCAAATGAGATAAAGAAGAATTCTTTCAGCGTTTATAATTCTTCTCTTTTTACTAAAGTCCCTGATCAAGTGCAGGACTGAGTATTCCTGTGTGCATCAGCTTTTACATTTCTTCATACTATTTTCTGAATAACCAGAAGTGAATAAGTTAAAAATCTGTTATCCTTTTACTGTTTATGAGCTGTGGTAGCACAACAAAGGAATTGGGAACAAATTCAGTGGTTTCCTTCACACAATGTAAGTAGAAGCTTTGTTCCAGCTAGTTCTGACCTGACGTTCTCTTCAAGCACTTATCTCTGGGAGCATACCAGGAAGGAAACTATAAAAATACATTTGAGGATCTTGTCAAGTTAAAAGTGGTCAAAAAAAAAAAATAAGCCTCTGCTGATACTTCAGTGCATTCCATAAACTCACCCTGTTGGCCAGTTGTGTTTTCCCAGTACTAAAATCAGACACTGTTCTTGAGTTTTAGCTTTAAATTTATAAGTCTATTCTCCCTGTTGCTTTCCTATCACTCTACTTTTCTGTAAGGTTCAGAGTGATAACCCCTCCATGTATTCAAGGGAAGAAAATCCATCTAGTTCTTTCTTAGTAAATACCTGTTGACCTCCAGTAGACCCAGGCACATGTACACAGAAGAATCAGGGTTTCCCAGTGCAGAAAGTTAAAACAATAGAGACCCTGTTTCAGAATTAGCAAACAAAGATTTAACTCATAGAAACTTCAGTTCTAATGGCATTTGTAGAAAGGAAATGAAAATTATTAGACCACTTTATTGACAACAATCTTTGTATGGCACAATCTCAAGTACATGCTTGTATTTCTATATTTCAACCTCTTGCTCGTTTACCTCGTTCTTTGTGTGGAAAGAGAACAATGCACACAATAACTGTGCACTGCAATAGCAATATGTGGAGGGATAAAATCTGTGGACTAGTAACCACTCTGGGCATGTGGCTCAAAAGCTGTGAGTTAGCAGTCTTGGTGAATCTAGAAGACTTTAGGGAGATGTAATGTGGGTCTGCACCTCCCACACTCACTTCTTACCCTCTGGCCAGAGGCAGCCTGGCTGTGACTTTTGAGGGAGAGGTTCTAGACAGCTTTTAAAGAGTATGACAATGAGAAAACATGATTCAAGCACATCGGTGTCCACTTTAGGGTGATCAAATTGCTCTCTGCCCTCTCTACTCAGCACTAGTAAATATCCACTGACTTCAAAGGGAATTTACATGCCCACAGATTGATTCAGTTGATAAACAGAGGCACACAATGCAACTCATGTAAAATGTACTAGCTTATCCCACCTAGCTTGCCCTGCTGCTCCAGATGGACATGAGGCTCCCTCTGGTCACAGCTGCCCAGCCTGCATGGCTGTTCACATAACCACAGCTAGGCAGATGAGCAGCTCTTGTTGCTCCAGAAATGTATTCAAGCAGCTGTATCATGCCCTTAGCTCACATTCAGATTCTTACATTTGGAAGTTTGAAGAAAGTGAGATTAATTCTATGTTTGGTTGGAATAGACCTTACCCAACAGTGGGTGGCCAGGGAAGTGCCAGAACACTGTTAACTGATGAAGAGTTTTCATTTCAGTGCTTACTTTGCAGAGCTAGATACTGAGGTTTCAATGCAAACCAGGTGTAGGTGCCACACAAATTTCTGGCATGACTGATGAGCTTTGTGGATAATGCTTTTTACTCATTTAATAGAGTAGAATGACTATGATATGATATTTTATAGTGACTTAGAGAC
The DNA here is from genome assembly GCF_026979565.1 of Vidua chalybeata. Lineage (NCBI taxonomy): Eukaryota > Metazoa > Chordata > Aves > Passeriformes > Viduidae > Vidua > Vidua chalybeata. The sequence continues at coordinate 40,331,093 of NC_071534.1, forward strand.
AAATTCCCCCCACCCACCCCAAGAAGCTGAACTGATAAAAGGAGTTTAAAAGAGATTAACTTCTGTTGCTTGTGGGAACCTTAAGATGTATAGCTTTTGCTTAATTTTCTCAACAAACCCTTATCTTTGTCTAATAGCTGAGACATAAGGTGCTACCAGTTCCTGGAGAGCAGAAGCTAGTTGCAGCCTGCATTGTTGCAATCCAGTGTACAGAACTATCTGTCTTTTAAACACAAACCAGGCAGTGGAATGTTGTGAAAAAATAAGTAAAGCAAAAGATGGACCTTCTGTGGGAAACAATCATGAAAGTGACTGCAGAACTACAGACAGGAGCTCTCACAAGCTCACACAGGCTGCAGTGAAACCATTCCTGTCCTGGGCAGACAGTCCTCTGCAGTGTCTGCAACATTCATTACTTACAGCTTAACAGGTACAGAGCCGTAGGAGGAATGTGCTCTTTATTCACCTGAACAGCTAGAGAGGGACTCAGCATGCAGCATGTTGCTCTAAAGTCTGGGTAGAAGTTAGTTTTTTAAAGAACTCCATAAATAGACATCCTCTTCAAAGCCATGAACAAGGTACATTGTGGAGGTACAGTATCCACAGAGGTTCAATTCAGCAGAAAGCTTCATCCAGCAGCAGGCAGTCACAAAACATTTCTCATGTTTGTCAAAATCACAAGAGTACTATACCTAAAATGTGAATTTTCAAGTTTATCATACTCATAATTTCACCCAAGCAATATGTACCTCTTCCTTTCAGCAACTTTCCTTACAGCAACTTTCCTCTTTCCTTTCCTTTCACTATGAGTACCTACCCTATTACCTTTTTGTGCAAGTTACTATAATAGATTAAAATTTGGTAAGTAAATAAAAGGAATCTGACAGTGATCTTCTTTATTTCATAAATTAGTCTTAGAAAGACTCTTTTATCTAGACATGACTTTAAGGGAAGATGTTCTAAATTTTGTTTGTCTCTCCCTCAACTCTTATACTCTGAGCAAAATTTCATGGATGATTTTTACCATCTTCTGAAAACAAAATAAAGAAAATATGAAGTGCTTTCATCTACCTACACAAGAAGGTAATGGCTGTAGAAGTGGAGTACTGCATACCAAATGCTCACATGAAATTGCTCATAGTCATTCTCCCAGAATCATTAACATTTTGAATAATTAATAAATTCAAGAAAATTACAATCTGTTCAAAGACAACCCATGAAAAAATCCTAAGACTGACAAACAAGTTATTCATCATAAATTACTGCTCTGCTGATGCAGTTACATTACATAAAATGAAGCAGTCAACCCTTTAAGAACCAAATGTTTCACTAGCCTTCTAATGGGTGACAAACAGGTGAAATGAAGCACAGAGAGAGAACTAACAGAGAAGAAACCTTGCAGTGACAGGAGATTATCTTCAACATATATCACATTTCGTATACTGGGACTGCTGTAGTTCTTTCTAAGTAGAATAATAAAAAAATAATAAGGTAACACCAGAGCAAGAGGGATGCTGAGACCTGAATGAGTGTCAGTATGAATTTTCATTAGGCACAGCTTGAAGGTCTGAGAATTGTGTTGTGTAACCAAGTCTATGAAAATTAAATAGTGTGAAAACTGCTGACACAACAACTGAGCTGCTTATACCAAAGGCAGCCCCACAGCTGGGGTACAACAGCACACATCCCCCCACAGACCAGTGAACACCAGTTTATTCAGAGGTCATCAAAGGCATTTTTTTTTAAGAATCTTCAGAGACTGAAAAACGGGCAAAATTTTAAATTGTCATAAAAATTTCAGGTTTATAAACTGCTGCCAAATCCTTTCTTGTGTATAAATGATAGACTGTAATGAAATGTGGCATTTTCTTCCACAATATACTATAAAAAATGTCTGGGGAAATAAAGGTTATATCTGAGAAGCTCTCATCCTCCTGGTGTTTTGTTAGTAAAACACAGACACTAATCAGATGTTGCCTTTTAAGTATCAGAGCAGAGATTCACATTCTTAAGGGTATTTTTACAATGCTACTGTCCTACTGTCAGATATGAAATGTGTGCAATCTGTTAATGAGTAACTCAATATGCCCTGGGATAATTTCAGTGTGTTTCTATTTCTCAGATTTCTACATCATTTCTACAACTCAGATTCCAGTTTCTAGACACACCTAGCTCTCCTCCCTACACTGGCCTTATGCATCAGAAAAACAGGTATTTGCACAGGGGATCAGAGTGTTAGGGCTGGCCAAAGAGCCTTGTCCTCTCTTCACTGTCTTGTGAAGCTTCATCTCTGTAAAGCTCCTCTGGCTTCTACTGATTAGAGAGGGGTGGATGGGGTAGAGAGTTGTTGAGGTGGCTGCTGCCCCCATTCCTTTCATCTCTTCAGTGGCAGCAAACCCATCTCCCAAAGGCTGCTCCCCCTAATCTGGTTCACCTTCCATGTGAGGTTTATCCTTAGGCTTGACAGTCCTTCTCCCCTGGGAAATGTCCTGGCCCATGCTCAGATCACCATTCCTGCATTGTGCCTGTTTTGCTGAGTTGTCATCAGTGCTCTGTGCTGTTTGACTAACTCACAAAAGAGTTAGAAGTCATTAGGACTCTGGTTCTGCTTCCAAATCTTTAAATAAAGTAAATTGACATCTACTTTTCATTCCGAAAGCATAAAAAATAATTTTGTAGTGGACTTTACCATTGACTAATAAGATTCCACCTGAAATAATTTCACCAGAACAGCATCAAATGCAGAAAACCCAAGAAAGATACCTGGCTTTTTTCCTGTCAAATATCAGTACTTAATAATGGTGTGCACTATGGGAGAGTGCACACCAATGCAGGATGCCACCATACAGGCCTGGTGCTGTCCATATGTGCAACTCAGCAAGTTACTGAGGATCATCCTGTACAGCAAGAGGGGAGAAAGCCAATGTACCTGTCCTTCATCTGGAAGCAGCAGTCATATAAGAAAGCAGGGAGAGATAAAGGTGTACTTTAGAAGTTACCAAGTCAGAGATTCAAAGAGCTCCAGCAACCAGCCTGAGCACCAAAGAAAGCACCACAAACCCAGCTGGGCTTTAACATGGGTGTTGGTTAATAAATTAATTAACTTACTATTACCTGAAGCTAAGAATCACCTTACTAATTATATGAATGAAGGCTGAAGGAGTTGGTGTTTTCAGCCTGGAGAAGAGAAGGCTGCAGGCAGAAATTAGAGTGACATTCCAGTACCTAAAGGAGCCCTGCAAGACAGCTGGAGAGGGACTTATTGCAAGGGCATATAGTGATGGGACAAGGGGCAGTGGTTTCAAACTGCCCCTTGAGGGCAAGTAAGAGTTGCGTTCAAGAGTTGAGGTAAGAGTAGATATAAGGAAGGAATTCTCGACTGTAAGGATGGTGAAACACTGGCACAGGTTGCCCAGAGAAGCTGTGGCTGTCCCATACCTGGAACAGTTTGGATAGGGTTGGATGGGGCTTTGAACAACCTGGTCTGTGGAAGGTGTCCCTGCCCATGGCAGCAGGGTGACACTATAAGAAGGATGTCCCTTCCAACCCAAACCATTCTGTGATTCCATGATTCTGTGGCTGTCTATATAAAGGACTCATCTTTGCCTCATAGAATTCTTGTTAGTAGCTTCCCTCAGCATCTGGCATCAGCAGATAGTTGGTGTCTCCACGGCCCAGAGACAATCTAGTGTGATTGCTGAAGGCTCCAAGCCTAAATGCTTCCTGTCTGCAGGTCTCACTGCAGACCTTCACTCACCCCAATCATTTAGCACGGAGAGGATAAATACAAATAACCTTGAGGTAGTCATATAATCAAGTGTTTTCTGACAAAAATATTTTTGCGGATTTGAATTTATAAGGAAGCCATTTACCAGTTTGTGATTAAGGGGGTATTGGCCTGTTGAAAAGAAGCAAATAACCAGGGTAAGAAACATTTTGTTCTGCTGTACATCTCTCTCTTCATACATTGCCAGGAGATGATAATGAGCAGTGAGTCATGAGTAGAGTTTCACTGGAATGAAAAATGGCAGAAATAGAACAGAAATACACCCTATCCTTTCAAGATCCCCCATCCCATAAACACCAGAACTTCATTAATTAGGATTTGAATGTAAATTAATGTGACTATTGCAAATTAATGCTGGGAACCAATCCAACAGAGTTGTCCAACAGATGTCACTGAGAATGCCAAGGCACATATACTTTTTTCCATATTGCCACTGGAAGCCTCATCTCCATCCATGGCTCCCCAGTATTTGCAGGTTCCTGGAGAGGCATTTAGCATCATGCCTCCAGCAGCTTTGAGGCCTTAAGGCATTGACAGAATGAGGTACAGCAATATTTAGGTTTATTCCAAATGTAGCAGACACATTTCTAATAGTGCTTGGATATAAGTATCCAGTTCCAGCAGAATTCCAGGTTAACTGGAAAGATCATCACCTGAAGTTGTTCTCATTATTTGTGCTAAGATAGCAACTAGAGACCAGTAATTCAGGATGTCAGAGACTATAGGAATAAACAGACAGTCTGTTCTCTTAGCTTTCCTTCCTACAAAAAAGAAACTGTACTGGGGTCATTGTATGAAGGTCATATTCTGTCTGCAATGCCCGAGGAGACTGGGAAGCCCCACTGGACAGCTGTTTGCTTGTCAAGCCCACAATGTTACAGCAGATCATCCTGGTTTGGAAATAGGTATCCCTATTTCCAGAGCTCAGGTATTCTCTTAAAAGTGTCACACTGATCCTAAAGAGCCAGTCACATCTGAAGTGTTCTTTGAGCCAGTGGGAAAACAGGTTCTTTCCCATTCCCTCTTACTCTGTTCTTGTCAATTTTTCTATTGCCAGAGAAACTTGACCTTGGTTATCATCTAATTTAAAAGGAACAAACAAAATTTCCAACTTCCTTATGCTACCATATGCATGTATTTTTGTTCAAATACATCACTGACAGGACAGTTAAGCAGCCTGAGTTTTCTGCAACACATCTTCCGAGCATGCTCATCACCCTGCAAGGCACCCTTCTATTGCAAGTGCCTACAAAAGCTTCCCAAACTAAATTTGTCAGTGTCAATTCCCTGACTACTTACACAGCATTTGATTTGGTCTTGTCAGGACTCAGACCCACATCTCTACCTACTTCACCCACTCTTCCCAATTTTTGGCACCTCAATGCCCCCACCTAAACTCTTTATTTTTTTCATTCCTCCTCCTTTACCTATGCTTCCACCAACCAGGACCCTGTCCCTTCTCATTCGTGCAAGGCAGGCTGCAAGTCCTCAGGCTATAATCCTGTCCTCATCCTGAGCCAGACCACATCTGGCATCCTGGACTAGCAGCACAATTGCAGGCTTCAAAGTGATGTGTGTGTGAGGCAACCACAGCCACCAGGGCAGCTCAGAGCTCTGTCTGTGCTGGTTTGCCAGTGGATGGAAGTGCCTGGGTCACGTCTCCTGAAAAGCCCACATGCACTGAGCTGGGAGAGATTGTGGCCACCACTTCCCATGCAAACATTTCATACAACAGTTGAGCAAGGTCTAGAGTGATAGCTGGAAGAGCCACCAGCCTGTAGTTTGTATTTCCTTGCCTGCAATAAACTTCTGGATGTGATCTGAGAGGAACCTTTGCTTCTTAACTCTATGTAGTTAATGCTCCCTCCTCTGAAGGGGCAGGCTGAAAAATCTTATTCTGCAGCTGACCTACTGGTCACCAGCGTGAACAATCTTATGAGCTCCTAACAGATGGCCAATGAGAAAATACAATAAATTTCATGAAGCTTTACAGATGTCCAGGGAATATTCTTCAGCCATCCTAAATAGGCATCTTTGGTACTTGGATGTCCAGCTAAGATACTGTTTGGAGACACAACTGAGAAAAACTAATAACTGAGATAGCAGAGAAAGTCCAGTTATCTTAATTTTGGTCTTTTCATATATTTTACCTGCAGGACTTTAATCTTAGATTCATGATTTTTGGGAGAGTTCAATCCAAAACTTTTGCAGAACTGTTTAGAAATTCACTAAAACCTGGGAAGAGAGACAAGCTAGTTAAATGGCACACTCCAAAACTCAGCCATTTGTTGTGACATAGGAGATGCAGATTCTTTCAAACTCAAGTTTGAAAGAATCTGCATGTCTTCAACAATGGTTTCACCATTTTGATCCCACAATTATCATTATTTTAGCGGTACTAGGGTGATAAAAATTATGAGCATGGCACGATGTGCTGTGTAGTGTGATCCAGACACCCATTAGCTGGTTCATTGTTCTAATTCTCAGGCTCAGTGTTTCTAACAGTTTGGTTATAGTCATGGATCCTAATAGCATGCACACTCTACACAGCAATCAGAATTACAATAAATTTGAGTTAAGCCTTTAACTCACTATATCAAGTGTTTATTAATCAATATGCTTATCTAGTTGGTTTTTTAATGTGCTCTTATTCTTCTGGCAGCAAGTGCAGTTTACTTGCATATGGAGTGAAAGACGATCACTGTCCTCTAATATAAAAGCAAGTGAATGGTCTCCATCACCATAGCAGCCAAAGAGCCAATTTGGTTTGCAGTAGGACTGGGATAGAGCAATCCACAGCATAGCTCCAAAGTACATGCTTAAATGCATGATGCAATACAGCGAGCACTGGGAATGCCACTCAGAGCCATTTGTATGCGAAACAAGTACCCTCTGCCTTGCTCTTTCTTGCTGGATGTCTGCAAGCAGATCCAGTCTCTCAGCATAACTCTGCTGCAATTCTCACCTGCGTTGAAGCAAATGCAGGAAAACCAGTAAAGCTTGAGATTTTCTTGGGTTTCTAATACAGGAAGGTTTTCCCAGAAAAAATAACAGAAGCTCAGTGAATCTAGGACCAAGTCCATTGCCAAATTTCATATCCTTTCTCTGAACTAAAGGGTTACTACAAGTACTTTATAGTGCAAAAAATATTAGGTCCCGAGATATCGCTCACCTATGTCTAGAATTTTTCAATCACATTGAAACTTTTTGAAATTAGTTTTGACATTAAAATTCAGTGTAAGGTACAGATCAGATAGAAAGTACAACAGTATCACTGAAGTTTCTTAAAGCAATTGAAAGTGAGATAATATAAAAGGTTTAGACTTACCTAATTAAGGTACCCAAAGAGCACAGTTTAAATAAATTGATAAATGCATGCTGTTTTCAATACAAAATTCAATCTCACTCCTCCCATAAAATTTAGTTTTAATTTTAGTGTAACACCAGCACCAGAACCTTTAATTCCTGTAACACAAGATCAACACTATTTTCAGACAGCTGGTTTTTACTTTGTATTTTTGCTTCAGAAGAAATCATTAGTATCTTTCACAGGGGCACACTTTCTGTGCTGTTATAATGCTGTTATCCAAACACATTATAGAAGCAGGTTCATCATCTGAACAATCTTGGTCTCATAATATCTTTGTCACTATTGGAGAAAATTATCTGGTTTATTAATGGCTGCTGTTTACCTATAGTTTTTTCTGCAGAAACAACATAATGCAGATCTCTTGCTATCTCTGTGTCAATATAAAGTATATTTTCATGGAGATATTAAAGAAAAAGGTAGTGTTTTTTATCATTTATTTTATCTCCATTATCAAGTCCCAGCTGAAGTCAAAACCTCAGTGTACTGGATTGCAACCACACAATAATATTTGTCTCCCATGTATTTTAACTATCTGTCATGTATTTTCCCTCTTGGAATATATATTGAAAAATAGAATATGGGGATGCATTCAGTATCTCTACTCAAAACTGAGATTTTATTATTTATTTCAAGGGGATAAAAAAGGGTTTGCTTCAAGGATATTTGTAGTTTCATTTGTTATCACTTTAGGCATATTTCTGATATTTTCATATTTGTACTAAATCAGATGGGGATCAATTTTTATGGCAATGAAACACAAAAAAATTCAGTCGAGAAATGCAGAAATGTTTGCTGGGTGTGCAGTCATATAACAATCAGAATTTGTTATAGATCTCCGGAGAAGGAATGCCCTGGGGCAAGGTAACAAGGAAATTTATTCTAAGGATTTGAAGCATTGAGGCTGTAGTTCAGATTAAGAAAAGCCAAACCAACCTAATTTCCCTCTGTAGTGCAACAAGTCTGTAAATTTAATATTTTTTGTGAAGTTTTGTCATTTTGTAGGACTAATGGTTAAAACTCTTTTTCTGGGAAAATGCCTAATCACATCCAAAAGAAAGTGAATCTTAAAGCCACACATTGGCACATTCAAGGAAAATTAAATTTTAAATAAACCCAAGTAAGTTAAATACACACTTGTCCAAGAAAGGACTGTGACTTGCCCTTGTGTAGCAAGATAAGCTACGTGTGTGAGAAAATAAAGTTTCAACCTCAGAACTCTTATCAGTCAATATCTAGGAGAAGGCAATTTGCAAAATAAAACAATCCAAGACATTTCATTTCACTAAACAGATTTGACGAAATCATGACATGCTTATAAAATTTGGGTGGGGGAAAAAAGAGAAAGGCTTTATCTGTCATAAAATATACATCTGCTATTCTTTCTAATGTCTTGGAAATAATGTAGTTTCACTTACAAGATATTGAGGATATCATTATGCTCCCTTCCAGAACAGAAGTTGTTCTTCCTCAGCTCATTTGACTGTTTTTGCACTATGATTTAAGAATTCCAACACAAATATTTAACCATAAGGAAATATTGCAAGCAAAATATTATTTGTGTACAAAAATGCTTCAATTTAAAATAGAAGCAGTCCTCCTTTGACAAGGTTAAATGTAACTTTTAACACTTTAAGGATGCCAGCAGATAAAACACAGAAATAAAAAGCAGAAAGCCAAAAGACACATATGGAGTCAACAATGCTCTTGAAAAACTCAGCAGAGGGGGCTGGCATTCTCATACATGGGAGAGCCTTCAGCAAGCCCTGCAGGGAATGGGTCTACAGCTCAGACTTCTAGAATGGAAAAGAGCAGCTGCTTTGCTCTGCTGTCCTGGTTTTGCCTGGGATAGAGTTATTTTTTTTTTCCTAGTAGCTCGTACAGTGCTGTGTTTTGGATATAGTGTGAGAACAATGTTGATAACACACTTTGTTGGCAAGTAGTGCTTACTTAAGTCAAGGACTTTTCGGTTTTCCATTCTCTGCCAACAAACCGGTGCACATGAAGCTGTGAGAGAGCATGGCCAGGATGGATGACCTAGACTGGCCAAAGGGATATTCCATACCACAGAACATGAAGATTAGTACATAAACTGAGAGGACTTGGCTGGGAAGGGTGCTCACTGTAATGGGATGAGCTGAGCATCAGTGGGTGGTGAGCAATTGGATTGTGCATCACTTGTTACTCTTGGCTTTTATTATTCTCTTTTCTTATCTGCTTTTTCATTGCTGTTGTTATTAGAATGATTGTATTTTACTTTATTTCAATTATTAAACTGGTCTTAACTAATGGATTTTGCCTTCTTCTGATTCTCATTCCTGTCCCACCAGGGATAAGGAAGGAGAGATATGGCTCACTGTATTTGGGCCAGAACTCCCTGGGGACTACTCTGACCTCTGCTCTTCACCTTTCAAGTTATTTGCATCTCAGCAGGACATGGTTTAGCTTTCAGTTGGCTGACTTAGCTTGAAGTCTAAACACAGTTGCAAGAAACGGTTGACACCTTTTGATCTCAAAAGTCTTCTTTGTAATTACAGCTGAGTTGTCTCCTTTCCACTCTTGGGGGATGCAAGTGTATCTGTAACTTTGAATTGCAAAGGAAGAAGATGGATAGGGGCTGCAAGGAACTGGAAGTGGAACCAATCTTTTCCACAATGCAACAGCTCTGATTTTTGTGAGAGACACACTTGTGGTAATTTCCCCTGTGAATCACACTGCCTCGGTGGCAACAACAGTAGGGGAAATCATAAAACTGTTCCTGAATCTGACCTGCTTATGCTTGTGCACCCACATGGCAACCCATTTGCACAGCTGGACGTTAACCCCTTCCAGTTAGAGTGAACTGGGATGCTTATGGAAGAGCAAGCTCTCTCCCAGACAATGCGTACACCACAACAGTGCCTGGGCTGCCTCAGCCCCTTGGACACTGAACAGGCATCTCGGTGCCATCTGGCAAGAGGCTGCCCAGGGGTGCAGCCCTGTCCCTGTGCAGAGCAGCAGGGGCTGCAGGCAGCCTGGGGAGCACTGTGGACATGCAGGGGCAGGGTGTGTGCTCATAGGGATCACCCCTGCACACCAGGACAGACTCAGTCATCCCGTCCAAATTGGAAACCTCTTCCACTTGAACTCAGGTGTCTTACAGTGTCATATACCATCTATAAAAACATGAGATGTTTTATATTAACTATATATGCAGGCACATAAATGCATGTGCATAATACAGCTTTTTTGCTTTCCTACAGAGATATTTTTTTCCCTGTACAGAATAAGCAGAAACCTTGGGGTAGCTTTTTTTTCCCTTATACTACATTAAACATCACTATTCAGATTGAATTCTAGTGTGAATCACAAAATTATGTCGATGCTTCAGAATGTAAGTGCAGAATTCCCTTTTGGCTTTAATGGCATTTATGAAAGAAATCAAAGGAGCTTGTCAAAATTTAAAATGTGGTAATATGTTACCTTCTAGCTATTTTTAAAATTTTTATTTTATTTCTGCAAAAGAAGAAGAAAAACCAATCTGAAGAGATTTATATTAAAAAATCAAAAGATCCACCACCCTGGAGGAGATTCTCACATTAAGTTTCTCTTTATTATAAAGGCAACAGTTTTCTGCATAAATGTTGTTGTTGTTGTTATGGAATTAATTATAAATTTATATTTTATTTAGAGTATTCTGAGCTTCCATGCACTTTTTATTATACAAGATATGTGACTACTGTGACAATGGCTAGAAGTCATATGCAGAAACACTGAGAACTTGTTTGGGAAGAGACTGAAGAGGAAGAACACATATGACTCATACAAAAATGCATTGAGCATTGTGTTTCTACAAAAGATAACTGTCTACAAGCCTGAGAAGCACAAGCTGCTGTGATCTCATGGTCTCTTTCACAGAGCTCCCATGCTGGCTTGCATCTGGGTGGTGTGGAAGACAGCAAAGGTCACCCTGGTCTTTGAAAAGGGCAAGAAGGAGGACCCAGGGAACTACTGGCCAGTCAGCCTCACCTCAATCCCTGGAAATGTTAAGGAGTGCCTCAATCTGGAGGCCATCTCTACCCATAAGAATGACAAGAAAGTGATCAGGAGTTGTCAGCATGGATTCACTCAAGATAAACCATGTTTGACCAGCCTGGTGACCTCCTACAATGAAGCAACTCCTGAATGGATGAGGGGAGAGCAGTGAGTGTTGTCTACCTCGACTTCACCAAGGCTTTTGACAGCTTCTCTCAAAATATCCTTATAGGCAAACTCAGGAAATGTGGACTGGATGAGTGGACAGTGAGGTGGATTGAGAACTGGCTGAACAGCAGGTGCCAGGCCAAGTGAAGGCCACATCTGGAGTATTCTATCCAGTTTTGGGCTCCTTACTATAAGAGAGACATGGAGCTCCTGGAGTGGGTTGAGTGGAGGGCTACAAAGATGATTAAGGGCAGGACCATCTCTCTTCTGAGGACAGGCTGAGTGTACTGGGGCTGTTCAGCCTCAAGAAGAGAAGACTGAGAGGGGATCTTGTCAATGTCTATTGGTATCTGAAGGGAGGGTGTCAAGAAGATGAAACCAGGCTCTTCTTGGTGATGCTAAGCAACAGGACAAGCGGCAGTAGGCAGATACTTATGCACACAGTTCCACCTGAATATCAGGAAGAACTTCTTTACTGTGTGGGTGACCATACACTGGAACAGATTGGCCAGAGAAGTTCTGGAGCCTTCCTCGCTGGGGATGCTCAAAACTGTCTGGATGCCGGCCTGTGCAATGTGCTCTGGGATGATCCTGCCTGAGCAGGGAGATTGGACCACCTGAGCCACTGTGATCCCTTCCAACTTTGCCCATTCTGTGATTTTGTGACTTCATTGAAGTAGCCCTGGCTGAGAGTGCTTCAGTTTACCTAGGGAGAAGCAATGGGCTTCAGTGCAGGTTGTAAGATTATCAAAACTAACACTGGATTTTTCCTCTGGAAACTCTGTTGTACTAACACCTGCGTTATTTCATTTCACTGTGACCATGACTGTTACCCAAGCTATCAAAACTAAAACCACATGCATGGCAGCTCCCCTTTACTACTATCTTTTGTATAATGATTATTGCCAAAAAAAGGACAGAAAATATGGTTAGTGCTAATCCTGCCAATGTTGGTACAATATGGTTATGTGCTTATCTGCCAATGTTGGCACATCACTAATTTTGCATGGGTGAGCAATTCTGGCAAGTTACCATATAAAAATTAATTTAGGCGTATGAATTCTTGCAGTAATACTATTATGATACAGTAAGTTTATTTTTTTGAATCAGTGTTCAAGATATAACAAGTGCTTAACTCCAGATCCAAAATACAGCTATGGGTACCTGATGGAAATGCATTGCTTTTCGAGAGCTGCTAAGCACACAATTTTGTTGAAGGTAAAAGGTGGCTGAAGCCAAGTGGAAGAAGTTTTTAAAAATCAGGTTTGCTTTCCTTGGCAGCTTCAGAAGCAGTTGGAAACAGGTTCTAACCCTGTAGTTTCTTATGGCTGTGTTTTGCAGAATAACAGCATCAAGGGGGCTTAAATGGCTATGAGTTTCCTATATGAAGATCTTCACAACTCTAAAATTACAGGCAATGTTGTTTAAATCATTAATATTTACTAAAAACTAGCAAATCACTCTTTATTCATAAAATCAGTAGTTCCCAAACTTCTTTTTCACCAAGAACTGCAGTCTTTGCTGAAACCTTATTATGAAACAAATAAAGGCATTATTATATTATGATAATAGTCTAAAATGATAATAATCTGTATTACTGAATTAATGTCTTTATAATTGCTGGATGCCTTTTCCACTTCAACGTTCTGCTGCCCCATCTTAAAATATCAGCCCTTTTCCCCTGTGTGGTAGCTGCTATCCCCCTCAAACCACTTCTCAATATGTCTTAAGCATCTAATTTCTTTCCCAGGAGAGGTAAAGACTTATTTCCTGTTTCCATTCTTGGGAGGATTTCTGGTCAATTGCAAATCTGTGCTCAGGGAAGAGACCCTACCTTGGGACAAGCCCTTCCAGACACAGGTATCACATAAAAATGCTGGGGCATGGTCAGTGTTCTACTTAGGTGAGCCCCCTGCACTCATAGAGAGGCACAGCAAGCTCAGCATACTGCAGTGCCAAACACCAGTTTCAGTCCCTTGCTAAAAAAAATACCTGGACTCTCGCTGGATGGCTTTAGGACATCGAATAAAATGATAATTGTATGTGTGAGCTACAGTCTTGTGACACAAAATCCCTTGTGAGGAGCATATGAGAACAACACAGGAAACTTAACAGTGTTGTCACTCTTTTCCTTAAACGTGTTTGTTTACACTCAGGGCATAGCTGGGTTTGACTGAAAGCACTAAGAGATCAAACTTTCCTGAGAAACTTCTCTCAAAGAACTTCATCCTTGAAAACCTGCTACATTAGTGTAGCTGCCAGCAGGGTTGGAGAGATGCCTGCTTACCAGCATTTTTAAATGCTTCCTATGCAGTTTATACAAGCTTTTCCAACCTGCTTTGAATTTCAGGCTTCATCAGATTTAATGGAACATCACAGCTGTGTTTGTGGTGTCAACACTTTTCTTTGGTCTGTTCTTGAGCTGCAGACTCTCTCTCCCTGCTATCATGACTTTCACCCTGACTTTCAGGTCTGCATCTCCCCCTAACTGCTGCTGAAATAGAGGTGTGCCCAGCAGGGTTATTTTGAGCACTGTCAAGGGAAGTATCTCACAGTGCTCCTCACCAACATAAACCCTTTATTGTTAAATAAATAATGCCTAAATATAGACTATACTTTTCCAGATTTTTCTTAATCATGGGTCCTTTTTTTGGAGCTGTAAATTCCTGTAGTTCAGTTAAGTCCTTTTGTAAAATTACAAATGGAGATATAACGAAATCCTTGGAGGAAATACATTTTTGGTTCAGGATAGCAAAGCACAGGCACAAAGGACCAAGGACAAGAGCATAGATGTGACCATGCTTCCTATTTTTTGACTCAGGATGGGTTTGTGAGGGCTGGAGCTTCTAACCCCAGGCTGAGCAGCCTCCAAAACAACCCCATCACATTCACTGTCAGTCCCACAGTGTGCTGGGGAGAAGAAGGCATCAAGCTGCAGCAGAATTACTTTACTCTTGTCTTCAGGGAGACCAGAATCGGTTTTCCTGAGGCTAGCGACAGATTTTGGACTAGCCATGGGGTACCATAACTGCACCGCCTCCTCAGAGTCTGAGGGATTGTGCCAGCCATGGGCAGCGAGCCCTTGGCACCTTCCCGCTTCAGGCAGGGCTTTAGGAAAGAACTCAAGTGGAGGGTAAAGGAGTGTGAAAACATGGGACAAAAGGAACTGCCCTGCAGCACAGTGAGAACTGTTTTCAGTGTCTAAGCTGGAAAACAATTGGCAGCAACCAGCATTAGCTTATGGCATGCTAACTATTTACTCTCATTGCTTGAATGCATTTGAGATGCATGTATCGCTTTCAAAAGAGGCTCCAGCTCCATAGAAATAATTAAAAAAAAACCCCACAAACTTTAAATTAAAAACCAAAGCACTGTAGATTCAGATGTGAAATCACAAAAAATTATTTTTCCAGAAGGTCAGCATGTTTATTCTATGGCAGTTATTTGGGGGAAGATCATGATTCTTGCCTTATTGCTTTAAATCTGTTTAAAAGCATATTTTCTACTGGGTTTCTTAGGTTATTACACACAATAGTTGAAAGACCATGACCCATAAAAGCCAGAGGTTAATTTGATTTTCAGATATGTCAGCTGGAGTAAGCAGAAGGTTGTGCAGATTGCCTATTGTTGTGGCATTGTGTTTGCTTAAGACATTTCCCGTGGCTGCCTTGGCCGCGGAAGCAGAGGTGTTCAGACAGTCCTGTTTGAACTTTTTCCCCATCAGCTCATTCCAGAACTGAACTGACTTCCCCCAATGCAACCTTTGCAGTGCTCAGTGCTTGGTTTTTTTTTATTTTTGGGAGCATTTGAAGAAGCCTGGTTTCTGTGAACTTGGAAGATCCTTCAAGTTAGCTGCATTGAGTACTGCATTACAGCACAACTGAAATGGGTCCAGTTCTCAACCAATGAAGCTCCTGAGTGTTGCTGTACTCAGGATGGCCATTTTCTGGCACATTCCTAATGCTCTCACATGTCTGTCCCTTGACTAGCAGCACTGTAGTGCTGAATTAAGCCCTGGGTTTTTGTCACTAAATCAGTTCAAATTGAGATAAATGAAGCAGATATAAGAGATACATTTTTGTGCCTTTAGGAAGAAGCATGAAGATAATTATTCCATTATTATTATTACAATTACTACTACTACTACTGCTACTACTACTGCTGCTACTAGTACTACTACTGTTGCTACTAGTACTACTTTTTTTAAAACTCACTCTCTAGGAGATTTTCAAAAGACCTAGCTTCTAATCCATAAAAAAATAAGTAAAAAACAAAGGCAAATCAGTCCCAAAGCCCTCCATAAATAAAACATGGTGAGGAAGAATTAATTTAAATAAAACTGTCATGAGCATTAATAAAAGAGACCACTCAAGTTATAAAACAAAAGCAGGGGAGAAAGAGAGCCATGTGCTTGTCTAGGCTTAAATGCTTTAGGTCCCACACTACTGACACAGGGTTTTGCAGAAAAAGAAGCAGGTACAAAAGACCCTTGAAGGATGCCGTAGAAGAATGGATAAAATTTCTAGTATCTTGTTTCACGACTAAACCAGAAGAGCTTTTTTTTTTTCACTCTAACACAACTCAATAAACATTTACATACTCACTTTTATCTCTTCATCAAACTTTTGGAAGTGCCAACAAATTCTAAATCCTCACTGTTGTTGTTGTTGTTGTTGTTGTTGTTGTCTATTGACAAGGTTCCATGTATATTAGTTGTACCAGTCTGAATGACAGTATATTAGTATCAGAATGTCATGTATTTGGGAAAGCAGATAATCAGACTGAGTGGACAGGGCCACAGACACCACAGACCAATGCTGGAATGAACACAAAAAAGGAATGAGAAAAATAGTTTCCATATTCCTGCTTACAGAAGATGTACAGAAATCTAAGAGCTAAATGCAAAAGTAATATAATTTCTTTAACTTTCTCTGCCATCATTCACTATAGCTGCAACTGTGATTTATGAAAACATAACACATCTGGTAAACTCAGCCTGAAGTCTAGGACCCAGGAGTTTTGACAACTTGCTCAAATATCCTACTTCCTTCCTTGGCAAAAGTATCTGAGAATGAGTACCACATAAGGCACCTGGGATTTCATATGTCCAAGCTGATATTCAAACCTTCAAGTTCTGCCAGAACTGTTTATTTAATTAATAAAAAAATATTTTAAAAAGCACTGCCTATCTCTAAGCATGATGGTTAAGGCTTGACCATGCTGCCAACAAGACCATGGCTGATATGCATTTGAAAGCCAATGCCTAGCTGGCCTGAACTGCAGAAAAGCTCGTGTAGCAGAAGCCACACCTCAAAGGCAGGGAGAGAATCTTTATTCCTGTTCACCATCTGCACCTAAGCCGCCACCAGCAGACAAGAAGCCCCTCATCTGCCCATCCTGCTTAATCTTGAGACATCCCCATGTAAGGAGTGTCTGCAGTGAAGGCAGCTGGCAGGTTACTCAAAAATTCCCCTCCATGTAGTACATATGAACCACTTCCCTGTGTGTTTAACCCATGTTTAATCCAGGCACCAGTCAAGACTATCTTGTATTCTGAAACATGCTCCCACTTGATCTGAAATGTTGAGGTAGTTGAAGCACATGTGCCTGTACTCAGTCAAGCTTTTAGTACTGTCCTCCACTCCTACAAACACCTACATGTCCTTTTACCTGCTTATTTTCCTGTTGTCTCTGCATTGGAATCTATTTGATTACTTTCAGCTTTTTTTTTTTTTTTTTTTTTTTTGCTGAAACTGACAGCAAAAGTGTTGCTACTGCTGACATTTTGAAGCATCTCACATCATCAGGGCAAGATGTTCTTTCACAAGAGCCAGGGCAAAGGAGCCCCAGAGAGGATATAATCATCTTGCTCCACCTCCCCTATGAAAAGCTGCCAACAGAAGCACATAAACAAACAAATCCCTATTCCATCCCATTATTAGCAGATTTAGCTACAGGCATTCAAAAGGAAGATATAATGGAAAGTAAGAAGAGACTGTAAAAGCAAAATCATAATGATGGTGCTTATTGTGAAATTATAAAATTATTTTCAGGATATTTTCAGGTAGATTCTTGTAGAAAAAGTCATTCTGTAGCCTTTGGCAAATGTGACACTTGCAGGCTTATGGACAGCTTATGTTGAAGTATTTATATTTATATAGATTGCAAGAAGTGTTATGATTTTGTGACATCTTCTGCTGTGATTGCTAGTCAATTAAGATCTCTCCTCAGAGCCTTTTTTATGCCTAGGTATGTAAATGAAGACTGCATTCATGCAGCTCATAATGTTGCAGTTATTAGTCCTCCACTGTGAGAAGGGATATATACCCACTTTTCTGGCATGAATACTTTTCCCACTCAGCTGGACAACATATTTTTGAGTAAAGACAGGGCTGCAACAGGCCTTCTCTTTTTATCGTCTCCAAAATATTTCTGGGAAGGTGCAGAAAGAATGAGTATGCAAAAGCAGGAGGGGGAAGCTCTGTAGGGAAATGAGAACCCAGGGCTCCAGCCCCTGCTTTGTTAAAACTATCCTGATTCAGTACAATAGTTGTGCTAGGAAAATACCTTCTCAGTTAAGTCCTAGTGGTAAGAGAATTTCTAGTTTTTGAATCCCTAAAAGTATAGGGTTTTAACCACTCAGCATGACCAAGAACAAAGGTAATTCTCCACGTGGAGAATAGGAGTGGGGCAGACAACTTCCAGCTCCTGTTCCTGCCTGCCATCCCAGGTCTCCTGATGTGTCCATGTTGCATATTAGCACAAAACCCACGTGTACAGCTAGTTTCACACTAGTCTAAAAGAAACTTTGTATATTTGCTTGCCCTTCCCATATCCCCAAGGCACGCAGTGCTTCAGCAGGTCTCTGGTACACGCAGTACTCAGAGGACGACCTGCAGATGAAGAGCACCAGGCCATTAAAGCAAAATCCTGCTATAGTCCCTGTAGCCTGACAAAGCAAAAATACTTTTGGGTTTTGGTCACTTTGTGGCTAGGATGGCAGTAGAAAAAGAACATTTTACCCTAAATTTCATATACGAGGGCTTGGCCCTGATAACATTTTATGGATTTCGACTGGATGGCAGTCTTCATTTGGACCATTTGGACTACCCAGCTCATGCTCTGTGGGGGACTTCAGTGGACCACAAAGCCTTGGGACAATCACACTAACCATGTTCTGATAGAGATGCTCTTTCTGAGCTTCAGTTGCAGAAGTCTCCCAAAAGGAAATCCACATATGAAATTAATATTGACTAGAGGATGGTGCAGAAGATATCAGGTATAGCAGAGGAAATATACCACTTCAGGTATTGCTAACATTTATTTATTTTTAAGCTTAATTGGTGCTTCTGCATGCAAACTGGCAAGAACACCAACAGCTTCCATCTCATCAGCTCTGATAAGCCTAGAAATGCTGAATGCTGGGGGTTGCTGCAGGCAGACAGAGATCGGGTATTGCAGGAAGTAGGTTTGATGTCTTAATAAGAGGCATTTTGTCCTCCACATCACTATGATGCTTCAGGCCCTGTGCTTCTGAAGGGTCTTTCTCTAGAGATAAAGAGCTTCCTCATGCTAATTAAAGGTTGCACAGTCCTTTTGAAAAGGTAAGAATAACTTCATTGATCACCACATGACGTGGTAATCTTCCTGAGTAGAATCATATGCAAAAATAAGGCTTACAGTGTTTTTTGTATGGGAATTAACAGAAAAATGCAACCAATTCTACTGTCAAAGCTTTTTTCCCCTCTGCATATACAGCTTCATCCCATAAAGTCAGACACTTATTCTGACACAATCTCTGAATTTGTTCCACAGCTCAGTTCACACCTGTGGATATTGACTACATCTGTGATAACATGACCCAGAAGTTCAAACCTGCAGAAACGGTACATTCATCTCACATCAGACCTACTTATTCTCTCACCAAAGTCTTTGGGAGCTTTTATTACCTTTATTCAGAGCATGGAAAACACAGGAAAAAAAAAACTTCAAGTAAGCAAGCAACATAAAGTATAAACAAGGTACAAGCTAGTGCGAGTTACACTGTTGAAATAAATTTGACATTCCTATGAGGCAGAGCCCCAAGTATTGCCATATTATGCAAAAGAAACAAAGAAGAGCCTGCACCAGAAATATTTTTCATTATCAGAAAAATTTTAAACACGTCAAGTCAATGCACTTTCACTGGATACATTTCCAACTAGTCCACATACAATATTTTCTGCTCAAGTACTCACAAGCTAGAACCAGAATATTTAGAGTCAAGTGGATATTTCATTTTGCAAGCTTTTTCTTTATTCAAAGTGAATTTTCTTATAGTTCTCTAAAAAAATAGCTACAAAGGTAAAAATAAGATACAAGAAAATGGAATGAAGCTGCATCAATGTAAGGTCAGATTAGACATTAGGAAAAGGTCTCACTGTGTTTGGTCACTGCAACAGGCTCTCCAGGGAACTGGCCATGGCATCAAACCTATCAGAGGTCAAGGAGCATCTTTTCTTATCCACAATGGTTCTTATCCACATGGTTTAGCTTTAGTTAGTACTGCAAGGAGCAGGGCGTTGGACTCCAGGATCCTTATGGGTTCTTTCCAATCTGAGATATTCTATGATTCTATATAAAAATCATACCTACAGAGATGTTATGATAGCCCTAAGATTTTTTTTTTCTGACTGTAAGTATTTGTCTCCTTTCCTCCTGGTTGTGTGGAATAAATTGATAGCTGGAAGGCAGGACGACAACTCAGAGGGATCTCAGCAGCCTGGAGAAATGAGCTAACAGGAACTTGCTGGAGTTCACCAAGAACATGTGCAAAATCCTGCAGCTGGGATGGGGAGAACCCATGCAGAGGGCTGACAGTCAAGGAGGCATCTTCACGGGAAAAGGCCTGACGATCCTGGCAGGCAATAAAGTATCAGTCACCAATGTGCCCTTGCACATATTGGAGTGTATTAGCAATAGTCATGGGAATGATCACACCCCTCTGAATGGCACTTGTGAGAGTATTGTCTCCAGTTTGGGGCTCCCTAGCTGACCTACTGGGGTGAGTCCAGCAGTGGGTCACCAAGGTTCTGCAAGAAGATGTTGAGATAAATGGATTTTTTCAGCTTTTAGAAGGCAAGGCTAAGGTGAAGAAACCTTACACCTGCCTTCAACTACCTAATAAGATGGTACAGAGAGGAAAGAATCTCAGAGGTATTCTCAAAGGTGAAGGGTGATAAGAGGCAACAGACACAAACTGCAACAACAGAAATCCCAAAGAGATGCCAGGGGGAAAAAAATTAATTCATGGAACTGGTGTCCAGAGAGGCTGTGGTATCTCCATCCTTGAAAATCTATCCTTGGAAATATTGAAAACTTGACTGGACAAGTTTGTGGAGAATATAACATAACTTTAAAGTTGGCCCTGCTTTGAAAAGGAGCTGGAGGACATGATTTTCTGAAGTAATTTCCAATCAGAATTGTTTTATGCATGAAAGTTTAGAGTGTTCTTTGTGTAAATCTATTTTCATTATGATTAAAATTATTGAATTTGTTGAATGCTGAATATGATGCATGGCAAGGTGGCATAATTCAGATGCTTCAAAGAGCTCATATGAATGCATTTCTGGCCCACACGCAGCTTCACTCCCCAGCATGGTTACCCATTCAGACAGAAAAGTAGATTTACTCCAATGTCACATATAAGTTAACATTTTAAAAAAACCTCCAAACTGTCATATTTCCATTAGTCATGGGATTGCAGAAGGACAGAGAGTCGATTTTAAAACATTTGCATAGAGAATTCAGACATGGTATTTTATTGGAACTCAATATCCAAACCTTTAAAGGTCTACATGCCACCAAGAAAAATGTCTGGCTTTTTCTGGACCAGGCGGATCACTGGCTGGTAGATATGGAGAACTTGCTGAGCCTTGCAGGGACTGATTATTACTTCCTTTGAGAAGTGAGGCTTCACTTCTGACTCAAAAGTGGACATGACCCTCTTTCCCAGAGAACTGAAATCAAGGCACCTCTGTACTTTTAAGCATGAAGAGGCCATATCCCTCCTGTTGTACTGCTGTATCCTTACAACATTTTCGTACTAGAGGTAAGAATCCATACATTTCAAACAGTGCACAGATCTGGTTTGAGCGGTGAGCTGCTAAACTGTCTCCCCATATGTCTCATCTGGGCTTTTCCTTGTCATCTTGCAGAGATAATAATTTAAACTCTAACGTATTATTTCACATTTCTCCCTCATGAATAGTGACAGCAGTATGGGGTTGGAAAACAACCACTGCATTCTCTCTGTTTCAGTTTTAGTCAATGATATTTTCCAACGTTTTTGGGTCCAATAAACTGCAAAGTTTAAGTTCCAGTACTTCACTACTCTCAAGGTTTGCCGTACCTACCTGCTCTATTTTGCAGGTCATTCACTGCCTTTCAGTGAGACTTATAGCTCTCAGGAGGGCTGCAGAATCACATGGCTCAGACAAAGCCTTGCTTCAGAGGACAGACTTCTTACATGCTCCTGCTCCATTCCTACATTTCCTTAAAGCTTGGCACACCCAAATCTGCAACCCCTCCACACATCTGGGTGACCACCACATGGAAGAGACCTCCCAGTTTTGTTTTTTTTTTAATTGTGAAAGAGTATTACATGGCCAAAATAACACAACAAGAGAAGGGTTTAAAACATCAATGTCCGCAAATTTGAGTATTTTTGGCCCCGTCCTTTCACTTTTGCTCCATGACAGCATCCTAAACGTCTGGCGGTGCGCGGAGGAGCCCGGGGGCTGCCGTCAGCGCTGACCGGCGGACGGGCATGTCCCCGGCCTCCCCGGGCAGCCAGGGGGAACGCAGGGCAGGCGGGCAGCAGGGCTCGCTTTCGGCCACCGTCCCAGGTTCTTTTTTCTAACAAATGGCTTCCTGAGGAAAATATCCTTGGCGTGTTTGAGCAGAAGGCAAGTAAACCCTCCAAGTGGGAGTCTTGTCCCTCAGGATCAGCAGGCTCTGCCGGCGCTGGCTCAGCCCAGGGCAGCAAGGACAGCGCACTGCGGGCGGCGATCTCCAGCCCCCGGTAATGCAACTCCGAGCGACTCCGAGAGCACTGCCTCCCGGGCAGCTCATCCCGGAGGCGGCCGCGGGCACGACCGCAGGTCCCGGCCGCATCGCTGCGGGCAGCCGGGGGCGGCCCCGCCGGGCCCAGGCTCCGCCCGCCGCGCACCTGCCGCGGGCCGGCCCCCGGCGCGGGTAGGCGGGCGGGGGCGGCGGCCGCCCGTGCCCGGCGTGTGCCAGGAGCCCGCCGGTGCCGCAGGAAGAGCAGGAAGCGCCCGGGCGAATCCAGCCGCGCTATCACATGACTCAGCAGCCGCTGCCGCCGGGCTGAGTTCACCCAGCGCCGCGCCGGGAGGGGGAAACCTGCAATGAGGCCTCGGCCCCGCGGCTGCCCCTGAGCCCGCCGTCCCTCTCGCCCGGCTCCGCGCGGCCCGGCGCCCCCACTGCGGGAGCGCGGCGGGGGCTGCCGGAGCCGCCTCCGCAGCGCTGCCCGCCGGCGCGCCCCGCTCCCCGCCCTGCGCGGCGGCCCCGGCGCTGCCGCCGCCGCCGGCGGGGGTACTATGCTCACGCGGGTGAAGTCCGCCGTGGCCAATTTCATGGGCGGCATCATGGCTGGCAGCGCGGGCGCCGACCACGGCAGCGGCGCGGACTTGCCCCTCCGCTTCCCCTACGGGAGACCCGAGTTCCTGGGACTGTCCCCGGACGAGGTGGAGTGCTCCGCCGACCACATCGCCCGCCCCATCCTCATCCTCAGCAAGGACACCCGGCGCTTGCCCTGGACCACGGGCTACGCGGAGTGAGTACGCCGCGGCGAGCAGGTGGAGCGCGGCCGAGCCCGCTGCCCGCGCTCCCGGGCGCACCGGCGGCGAAAGGCGGCGATGCCGAGGGAGCCCCCGGCGGGTGCCGGCGCTGCCGGAGGCGGGGGGAGCGCAGCCCCGGGCCTGCGCGGCGCAGCGGGAGCGGCGGGGGGAAGATGCCGGGGGAGGGGAGCGGCATCCCCGGCGCTGTGTGTCCGGCCCTGGCCGTAGCTCTGTACCTGGGTGGCTCCTTCCTGAGAGCCCGAGGATGCAGACGGTCAGCTGCCCTTGAAAGTCCCCGCGGGAGTGGCCGGTACCCGGGTCGGCGAAGGATGACCAGGGGCAGCATCGGGCTCCCCTAGCCGTAGTGACGGCTCCGGGGCCAAGGATGGGGTACCCGCCGCGTACTGAACAGCAGTCTCGGTCCTTGACCCTGGAATAAAAAGGGCTTTTGGTAGGAAACCCGGTTTGGTTTGTGTGTGTGTAAATACTTCCCGCTGCCCAGGAATGGTGAAATCTGTGGGGTTTGGAACACCTTCCTGTGGACCTGACAGCTGTTGTGCTCGCTGGTGGTGACCAGTCACATATCGCTCAAAAGGCATTCCAGTTTGGGGAGACACTTGAGGACCACAGGCTCCAAACTGAAAGAAAAAAAAAAATCCATTGGCTAGCCCCTAAACTGGGCTTTTCAAATGGTTTGTTGCCCTGACTCACTCATATAATGGTATTTACTTTAGAAGGTGTCTGATCAGGACCTGGTTGTAGCCTTGCCAGCCAGGCGAAAGGCAGTGTTCCTTTGGATACGTCCAGCTGGCAGTGGGAGTAGCTGCAGAGGCAAGGCATGTCCTTGCACTTGATGCCTTTATCGGTAGGCACATTGTTTTCCTTGGGGATTCTGGGTGCAGGATTCATTATTTGGTTTCTTTCTGTTACTGCTTCTAAGTCTTGAGCATATCTGGCCATCCATGTTGCTACCAACTCAGGGATCACTAAAGTTACTAAATTAGCCCTTCCAGACTACAAGTCGTTTTGTATAGTCTCTTCAGACATATATGAATTCCCCAAATAGCTGTTGCAAAAACTACAGTGAAGGCTTCACATTGTTAGTGAGCAATCACTAGCTTTATTTAAAAGTTGTTACATCATTTGGGATGCTGAAATGGGCGATTTAAAGAGAGATTTTAATGAGATATTTAAAGAATTTTAAACTGGATTGTTCTCCTATTAATAAAGAATAGGTTAGTGAGCAAATTCCCCATGAACTGTAAGCTTAAATATTTAAAAGTAAGCTCTAATTGTTCTGCCACTATAATAGTCCCTTAAAAAGCCTTTCTTTCCAAAATAAGTACATGCTGCTATTTTCAGCTTCAGTGAAATTCTGTGGCTTTCAGCAAGTAACTGTAATTGCAAGTTGGTGACAAAGTGGAAGAGAGGTTCTCTAGCTCCCAAGTGTGTGCATCCCATGAGCTTCACCTGAGACTGCTGGGGCAGAAAAATCTGGCTGCTGGAAAGTGAAGTTTTCATTGAGCCTGTTGATGAAATGTGATGTGAGAGAGTGTTTGGAGATAAAGTAAATGGCTCTGGTGGTCATAAAAGCAGAACATACCAGGATTGTTTTCATATACTTGTTGCTCTTCCCTCTTGAGCAGCTTGGTTAATTGGGAGGCGTAAAAAAGTCACTAGCTTTTTCAGTTCCTGTTGGTATCTATGTGAAAAGAAGTCTCCCTTTTGCTTTGTCCCAGGTAGCTTTTTTATTGTTGGTTTTTGGTTTTTTTTTTTTTTTTGGTTGGTTGGTTTCTGTTTTTTGTCTCATCCCCTTCCCTTGCAGTTACTGGCTCTGGTGCTGGTGGAGCAGATCTAAGGGAAAGGTGGTACTTGTTAGAGAAAACTAGTGAATGTGTTACTACCCTCTTCCCAGAAGTATGTACATGATGTTCCAAAACTGGGGATCACTGTAACGAGAAGATCTCAAAATGCTCACTGTGGAGAAGCTGAGAGGAAAGCAGTGCCACCAAAATTGCATTGTTTTCCAAAGGCAAACCATTGAAGAATAAAGAAAAATAAGAAAATACAGACAAACTCAGATTTTGCCAAATACAAACTTTTTTTTTTGCTTTACTCATACTGAGCTATTACCAGGCCTTCTAAAAATAATTGTAAGACTTGCTGGGAGATGTGTTGAAATGATGTTTTTCTTTTGAAACAGGTTTGAGTTGCATAAAGAAAAGAAATGGAAAAAGTACCAGGAATATGAAATTACTATTATACATATTCTGAAGTTTGTTGGCTTGGGGAAAGCAGGGAATAAAGCGCTTTCGTGCTATTATTTAGCATTTTGTTAGTGTCTATATTAAGGAAACTATCAGAACAATGTTTGCCTTTTGTTACAATACAAGTGAGCACTTAAAGAATGTTAGGAGGAAGTTTGGTGTCCTCACAAGCAGCTTGTGATGTAACACAAAGGTCAGCTATTTAACTCACATTTTGCTAGTTTGCTTTGGTGTGAAGACATGAGAGAAGACATGCCATACCTGCAGTGTGCTGAGGTGCAGCTTCCCTGAGCTATTGCCTTTTTGTGTTTTCATGTTTTAGCAAATCAGCAAAAGTGATTGCAGTGTTTTGTTGGTTGGGATGCCTATGGACACAGGGATTTTTACTTCCTGAAGCTAATGAGAGGTTTGTTGTAGACTTAGAAGGTGGGAATTTGGCCCAGAAAGTGTAAGGGAAGTGTGTGCCACCTGTACTCTATCTGCCCTGATGTTGTGAAGCATTGCACAGCAGGGTTTGGATCAGTGGATTTATGTTCCACACCCAGCAGCAGCATCTGTCTCACTATCTTTAGGAAGAAATTCTGGCTCTAAGAATAGGTCACCTGGAGGCTGAGTTTCTGGAAAGCATTTGTAATGTTCATGTTCTTTAGTTGTAAAACATGTCAGTTTACAGATGATACCAGAGTTCCTTGATGCTGTCATGTTGGTATTTCATCCAAGCTGGAGAAGGCATTTTGCGGTTAGACCTGCTTCCCATGTCAGACTGCAGCAGTTTGTATCTACAAAATATGCATTTTTTAGGGGATTCCTCTTGCTTCTTTGATTCCTGAGGATTAGTATTTCTTGCTAAACAACATATTGACAAAGTAGCTTACCCTGTTGGCTATTTCTTTTCCCTAGAATATGTGTGGTATGGGCCTGTTCATCTGACTTACTCCCCTGGAACAAGCATTTCTCCTCCACTCCACTTTCTTCCTCCTCTAGTACTGAACATTTTTTGTAATGGTTATTTTTGTAATATTGTTCGTTCATGTCATATCTTTTAACTTATTTCTAAAATTACCTACTTAGCTCTGTGATATTATGTAGTGAAATGTAAATTAGCCTTTATTTTTTATTATTAACTTTCCATCTTTTAATGGAGTGATCATTACGAAAAACACGTAGGCAGGCAAATGAAATCTTCAGAAACATACTTGGTACTGGGATAAAATATCATTGCTTCCTGACATTTTAGTGGGAATCCCATGGGGACTCAGCTTTCCTTAGTCAGTGAGCAGCCTAAAGGCTGTCTTCTGAAATTACTGTCTTGCTGTCTCTTCCTTGCATGACAACCCTGAGACCTTGAATTTCATTTCACCTCATACAGGACGGCAAAAGGCCATGTTTCAAAGAGATATACCATAGACACTTGTTTAATGGTTGTTAAGCTCTGTAGAAGCAAAATTAAAATTGTATCCCACATCCAGTAAGCTTTTTAATTGTATTTAAAGGTATCATTTTATTTAGAAATAAACTTTTCATTTTTAATCAAGGGCACCCTTAACATAGTTCTCTGCATGTGGTTAGCTGGCATGCATCAGGAATGACCCTGGGAGAAGGTAGTCTGTTAACAAATGTTCTTTTAAGTCTGCCTTTAATCCAGAGGAGTAAGGAGATTTTCTGCTCTCTGAAAAGTTAAGTGATTTATTTGAATAAGGGTGGGTGGGAGGGATCCTACCTCACACTTTATTTACTCGTCCCTTCCTCTAGTCTGCAAGCAGCTGCACTCCTGAGGCCACTGGGATCTCCTCTGGAGCTTTCCCTGTCTGAGCCACGAGCTGTTTTTTGAGCTTCTGCTTGGATTGCCCTGTTACTGAGAGGGAAGTTTCTTCTTTTGTTCCTTCCTGTGCTATTGTCAGTGTGTTATGCTGCTTCCCTGCAGCACTGCTGATAAGCAGCCCCAGTGTTTAACTCGGAAAGTAACTGGCAAAGTAAAGGCAGAAGCAGAGAGTATGTAACATGAAATGACCCAGACAATATTCACTGCATCTAAACACTACCCAGAACATTATTTTTCACCTTTTTGTCTTTTGCTTTGTCTTCCTCCCTCTGTGAAGGTAGAGGATGAACAGGGTGGAGCAGAGCCTATCTCTCCTAGTTGAATTCCTTTGACTACATATGGCATGATAAAATAAATGCTAAATTTGCAAATGACAAAGAAGTAGCCTGCTGCTCATGCTGGTGGAGTTGCAGAGAAACTGCAACTGAGTAGCATTTTGTGGTAGAAAAACAAGCTTAGTCATTTTCCATCCATTTTGAATGTATATTCCTACAGTTCAGAATCCAGTACTATAATTGCTTTTCTAAACTGTATGAATCCTGGGGATGGGACCATAGCTGGTTGCTTTTTTGTCACATGTGTTCTTCTCTTTCCTCTTGCCTTTCTGCCATCTCTCTGGGGAGCTTCAAAAGGTACTATGAAATACACTTAAGGGACAGGGGGAAAGATTAGATTGTATATTGTCTGTGTCCTCATGCAAGAGACAATTTTGCCTGCCTTTTAGATTTATTTTTTGAAATATTCTAAATGACACTTCAGATACCTTTGCAGTTCCGAGTTATAATAGGTTTCCAGAAACTTTACTGGTATGTGTGTTTCTTGGCTTAAAAAGTCAATTTATTATCCCTGCAGTGCCTTTTGTTTGATGAGACAAAGTCCGGGCTGTTTTTCCACAATGTTACATTTCAGAGATACTGTGGTTTCTCTGCTCTGCAGGCCTGCACTAGAAATTACACTTTCTCTTTGGTGTTGGTGGCTGCTGACCCATAATGAATGCAGAGTTGTAGGTGAAGTGTGATGACTGTGTCCTTCCAGCATTATTACAAGTTGTTTTTATTATTTTTTGTTTTTATTTTACAACAAAACAATTTTACAATTGTTTTTATTGCCATTATTATGGCAAGTTGTTATAGTTAAAAATGAAGAGGGGGAGCAGTTGATGGATTTTTTTTTCATCTCAAAGTACTGGATTTTTTGTAAGGCTGATGATATTGCATCATGTTTTCTATGTGACTTAGTTTGTAGCAAATGAATGTACGTGAGAATTAGCTGGAGGTTTTTGTTAAAGGCATTTCTCAGTGATCATAAACACTTTGGTGAGTTAAGATAAGATAGAAGTATTCTTCTACCTTTCATGTTCTGTCTAGACCAAACTATTTATTCAAATGCTAAGCATTTTAATAATGTTATGAAGCAGGTGAAAGCTTAACGCATCTGTGAGCTGAGGCAAGGCAAAACATAGAAAATGCTTGTCCTGAGTTGAATATTTTGATGTTGGAGGATAGCATAGGGCTTGCAACTACTGATTGCTTATTCTAATCCCCATTGTTTCTTATTAATGGAAGATAACAACACCACAGTCCTGCTCCTGTGAATTGGAAGTGATAGTCTTTCTAACCCTCACCTGGGAGCATGACTCACCCCATCTGTAAGCACATTTTTTGTGCGTGTTCTGTTTGGTACAAATTTCAGCAGGATGAGACTCATGGGGAAAGGAATAAATTTTTTTATCTTGTTCTGTTCTGTTGTCAGGTTATGTACACAGAAATAATTAATTACTTTCCTTTTTTAAACTTTTAAAAAATTGTTTGCAATTCTCTTTGTCTAGATGAAAATATTTTCTTTTATTCTTTTTGTAGTTCAGAACATAAGACTGAGTAGGATCTGATGAATGAACTAAAAACTCAAATCCCATACATGTAGCTAGAGACAACTGAACAGTCTTCCTCTCTATGAATTATTCCTTTATGTATACTGTAATGTTAACTTTAATGTATATTGCCTGGCTCTTGTTTAAGCCTGGGTTCATATAAAACTGCCTACAGAAACCTCATGATAATTTTAAGAGTTTCAGAAGTCCCTTTCCTTGTGTAAGACCTTATGCTATAGCATCTAATATTTATGCAATGCCTCTAATCTGCCAAGTGCATTGCAAGTATTAATAATTTCAGAATAACCTTGAAGAAGAATGTACATGTGTAAATGTACTGGTTCTTCCAAGTGAAAAAAATGCAGTCATGAGGATAAGTTTTGGCAAGAGATTTGACATTAATGTGGAGAATGAATCTCAAGTTTTAGGTTCTATGTTTTGATGACACAGTTATTTTTCCTGCTGTTGTGTACTTGGCTTTTCCTATGTGGCCTCTGATTTCTTAGAACTTACAGGGGTTAAAGGAGAAAAGTAGAAAGAGGATAAAAAAGGTAAATTGTGCTCAGGTGCTTTTAATACTATCTAAGTTGCACAAACGTGATTCCGAATGGGGTGAGTATGAAATTCATCCCTCAAAGCTCTCTCATATTGCTAGTCTCTCAGAGGCTAAAGACTAGTGTTGTCTTGTTTCTGAAAGGCTTGCTTGAGCATGGTCCTAGCTTCTGACACCAGAGCATGACTGTGTCCTCCCAGGTAGCCTTCCTTTGGACTCTTCTGCCTTAGCACGGCTGGCAGTCAGCAGATGGTACCTGCAAACACTCCAGCTTTGTTCATTTGTCTCTGTTGCAGCTGCATCACTCGGGATGGGTGTAAGTGGGAGTGGTTTGGCACAGTTATCGTCACGGCATAAAGCAAACTGACAGGGCTGTGCCCCTCGGGGTGAACTGCTTTGAGCCTGTGGATGTGATCAAATGAAACATGCTCAGTTTGACCTTGAAAGGAGGCAGTGCTGCAAAACACAGGTCATTCCTCTGATGGGATCTGTGTGCTACTTGAGAAAGAAATATGGTTTGTGGGTTTCAGGATGGGTTAAATCAGCTTTGTGAGCTGAATCCCAAATAAGACTTGGAGTGGGGGAGTGCTGTTAATGAGTGCAGAGAGATAATTTAGGCAGAGCAGACATAGTGCTTTGCTATGGCATGGGGCTGGAGTAGGTGCTATATCTGTGATGGAGCAGCATTTGCAAGGAAAATAGAGGCTCCTGAACTACATCTAACCTGGATCTTTAACCACTTCCCCTTGGATTTCTGTTCTGATTGAACTGTAAAAAGCAAGAGGTCCTATTGGACAGCAGCACCTTTGTATTAGCTGTGCCTTTTGTTGTCTCTAATGATTTTTTTCTTCCTTCTTGTTAAACAGAAAGAGAAAGGTGACTTCTAAGAATTGGTTCCTGTTGCATCCCAGGTCTGGGTTCAGATTAGGGGTTCTGATATTTGTTAGTTAGCCAGTTCTGTGTACCCCTGTGCACCCCCGGGTTCCCCCCACTGCGATAGTCTGCTCCGGGTCTCTTACCATTGGAGCTCACCATGCCAGTCCTGTAACCACCCCTTTGTCCACTTCGGAGAGTTCTGTGCCTGTCACCACGCTCCCGCAACCCCATTTGCCCTGGAGCATACCCGTTGGTTACCTCGATCCACGTCACGCCCCCATAGCCTGCCCCCATTGGGCGAGGGGGCTTCCGCCTCCCTTGGCCCGCCCCCTATAACACCCTATGCCTTCCTTTGTTTGGGGCCATTTTCGTCCACGCAGTGTTTGGGAGTGGGTCACAGCTTCTCCACCACAGCTCTCACAGCCATTAAAGCTTTCCAGCTGTCCACGCGGACAAAGTGGACAATTCCTTTGCCTCTTTGTCTCATCCCTCGCGCTGACGGCAGAATGTGACCAGCCTGCCCCGGTGCACGGCAGCAGAAGTGCTGGGGAATCGTGGCAAGCACCGGTCTCGCCGAGAAGCAGTGCCCGAGCCGGGCTCTCCAGAGCTGCCCAGGAAAAACAACGCGAATGCCGCAGGTTCCCATTTGGCTAGTCATATTTACTTGGTAGGGTATGTTTGGGATGTCCAGGTATAATACACATATTATCCAGAGTGGTTTCCTGATCAGAGGTCAGGTAGAGTAGGTCACAGTTTTAAGTGCTCGGAGCACAAAACAGGGAGCAGAGCTGGTGAGAGAACTCCCAGCTTGTGTCGAGCTGCTCCACCCCTCAAATCCAACTGACACAGGGTGGAAGCTTCATTCAATGGTAGGTAGAGGGTCCAGAAAGTAAGAGATGGCCAACAGGTCCATTGAAGCCTTTTGGCTTCTTCACTTCTATCTCCCTCATCCAGAAGCACACTTGCTGTCTGGTAGATGCCAGCTGTACTTGGGGTTATAAGTTCCATGGTTGCTAAGTGGTTGATGCTGCATGAGCTGTTCAGTAGGTGAAGCTCATAAAAGGCTGCAGGCAGGTGTGATTCCTCCTCCCAATACTAAGGCAAGTGTTTGTCTGAAGAGTTTAACGTTCTCCAAATAAATACTGCACACAGTATTTCATCAGGGAAGCAGTGCTAGGATAAAGCCAGCCAAAGGGATGTCTGTGGGTCTTGATCACAGCATGGTTTAATTGCTGGAGTCTGGGTGGGGGAAGGACAAAAATAACACCACGCTGAGGCAGTCAACATTAGCAAGTGCAGTAGATAGTGCAGGAGGGTATGTGGTAAATGCATAATTGGGGAACACCAAAATATGGACCCTGTACATAACTTAGCAATCACACTGATTTAAGAAAGAAACTCAAGTAAAAAGAGGTTTAAGGGGGCTGTGGCCAGCAGACAACTTTATGGCATGAAGTAGGGTGGTAAATTGAGAGCTTTGTTCATTGTTTGGGATCTGTATTCAACACAGTGAGGCTTAAGGGGGAGAGAATCTGCTGAGGGAGTCTCGAGCTGCTTGAGGTAGAGGGGTATGGGCAGTGCTGTGTCCTCAGAGAGCCTCCGGCTTGATAGAACTGAAAGTCTTGTGTGGCCCAAATGGGGACCTAAATGCACTGTCTCCAAGACAAGCAGGAGTTGAATGGGTCTGGTCCCCCAAGATCATATCAGCCTCTTCCTCCTCTGATGTGGGGAGATCTGTCTGTCTATCACTGCCACTTGTCATAATGCCAGCTTGTTTTCAACTCTGTGAACAGTGTCAGACCCTGTAGGCTCTGCACTTTCCCCTCTTATGAAAGCAGGTCTGAGGTCCAGGTGGTAACTATGGCTTAGAGGTGAATAACCATTTCTAATAACTTTTTCTTTTCCCCTCCCTTTTTCTTCTTTCTAAATTGCTACCCTAAGGTGTAGTCTACCTTGACTGACTGTTTTGATGCTGTTCAGGTTCTTTTGCAGGTAACAATAATGACACTGAAACTGTGATTTGAGACAGCCAGCTTTTGCCCGATTTCAGGGAGAAAGGGTGAGGAGAGGGAAAGAGTAGAAGACCATGTGCCATTGCCTTCATGGTTTCCATGGTAGTATTCTGCTACAATAAGGGGAGAAATCCACTGAGCTTTGATTGCATCTGATGTCCTGCATACCACTGCTCCAGAAATCCTGCAGCAAAATGTCCTTGGACTGGTGTTAGAGGTCAGTGAGATTGTCTCTTTATAGGCATAGCTCTGTTTCCAAAGTCTTTGCAGTCAATTTCTTCTTTTGCTTCATCTGCTGGTCCTATATCTAAGTGCCTCTTGCGTTGTCCTGTCTGTATATCTACTCCATTGCATAAACATACAGACAAGAGGTGAGTTCTTTCCTCTTCTCTGCTCCCCACTGTGAGCCCTTCTGGATTTCCCTGATTTGTTTCTCTGTCCTTTGTGTCCTGTTATGATAATTTCTGCTTTCCAAACTCCCTGCAAGGAGAAAAAAAGATCCATCTCCAGCCAAGTTCTGCAGCAGATCACGTTTTTTTTTTTTTTTTCCTGCCAAAATTGATTCATTTAGGCCAAGTATGATTTTTCTATCTTTAGGTATGTGTTAGAGACCTTCTCAGAAACAGATGATGCGTAGTGCATGTTTGTAATGCTGTAAAATACCTGTCAGTCATAACTAACAATCTGGTCCTTGGTGGAGTTTTACATTAGAGGTGGGACTGAGGACACATCTCCAGCTCTTATAACTTGAGCAGTGCTCAATTTTGTGCAAATGTCTTGTGAAGAGACAAAATAAGTTACCTTGCTGTTCATCAGAGATCTGTGTATTTTCCAGATGTGGCAGGTCACCATATGAGCTCATGGGTTTTGTTAGGTTTTGAAACAGTTTGAGTGAAAGGTGAGTTTGGGCAACACTACCCACCCCCCCCCCCAACCCCCCAAGCTATGTGCTACTAATAGTTTTTAAAAAAAATATTATTATTCTTTTGTTTTCCCCTTCTCTCTCTCTCAGGAAGCTGTGGGTTTTTTGGGGGTTTATTTGGTGCTTTTTTTTTTGGGGGGGGGGGGTTGGTTTGGTTTTTTTGTTTGGTTTTTTTTTTTTGTTTTGTTTTTTTTGTTTGTTTGTTTTTGTTTTTGTTTTTTTGTTTGTTTGGTTTTTTTTGGTTGTGGACTTTTTTCGTTTTGATTCAGTATCTCTGCTGCCTGTCTGGGGAGGAGATGGAAGAAGCTGTGAAACTTTATAATGGGCAGCAACCTTTTTCTTACTGGTTGGCAAAAGCATGCCTTAAATTGATTCAGGCTCAACCTTTGTAAATGAGAGCAGGGTCCTCTTCAGCAGGTTCAGGGTTGCACTGGATGATCAGTTTCAAAGGCAAGGGCCCCTGTGTTACACTCCTGTCCCTGCCTTTATGACAAGGCTCATGAAGCAGCTGAACAGCTCTGCTCCTACCCCAGAGTGCAAAGAGTTGCACCTCCCTTGGCTTCAGTGGCTATGGGGTGGGGCTCAGTGCCTTTTCCTCTGTCCCATTGCATCCCTCCCACTTTTAATTCCATGGCTCCAAGTTCGTGCAGGTGCCTTGGCAGGCTGAGTGAGGGTCTTGGGTTTTTAATTTGTTCAGCAGTACGTGATGCTTTGCAGAAGCCTGTGCAGTAAAGCTAGGGTCCTTAAATTGCTGGTTGTGTGTTTTGAAACCTCATTTTGAAGAACGTGCTTTTTCTTCTGAATTTGAAATTTGATCAAATCCTTGAAGGAAAAAATCCCTTAAATGGGGAAAAAAGAAAACTTCTAATTTTCTAAGTTGAAATTTGCAATGTTTATTCTTTAGAAAGTTTAAAAGTTTTACAGTGAAACCTGCATTGTATTTGTGGTATCATGGAGGGGGTGGAATATGACTTTAGATTTTGGTATTTGGAAATGGAAAATAATAATCTTAAAGCTAGCCTCAGTAATTATTACTGCTTATATCACGACAAAGGTCAAAGTTTTATGTATGTTTGGTTTGATATGAGTGATTTACATTTTGAAAAATGTAAATAGAAAATTTTCTCCACTTCTTTGTCTTCCCCTTTGAACAAAAAAAAATTGTTTTTCAGCTATTTTTGGAGTAATTTGACGATCAGAACTTAGCCATACATACTCTCAACCATAATGCAGGAATTGATAAGGCATTAAAACATACAGTGATCTCTTTAAACAGATGTACATCAGCATCAGTCTTGGAGGGCAATCCTCTCTCCATTACCTAGTCACTGCTCACATTAATCACATCTCCAGACCTGAGTTTTCAGTTCATTTTGTTGTTCTTATCAATAAACTTCAAGATCAATGTCGCCACAGCCCTTACAAAATCTAGATGGCAACTTCCTCAGGCTGTGGCTACCTCTGGGGTGCTTCTCAATGTCATTTTAAGGTCTTTCTATCCCTTTCTGGTAGTGCAAAGCCAGGAATTAGAGTCCAGTTAGTTCCTTTGGCAACCTCTCCACAGTAATCCCTGAAAATCCTAGGTCTATGGATGGTAATTCTGTTAGCTGTTCAGCAAGCTGAGTCTGGAAGAATGCAGCTGGTGTGTGGGAATGTGGGAAGTTCCCCATCTCTGCCTTTAATCCTGCTTTTAGAGGGGAAAAAAGTTGCAGGCTAATGTGATTAGCTGTAATTCCATTCTTTCTTGGTTTTAGAGAAGTGTCTGATTCCTGAATCACAAGCTAGTTCTATGAAGTGCTTTCAAAGAGGGGAGAAGGAACTATTTTGGTAGCTCAGCTGATCTTCTTTGAAAAAGAACTAGAATCAAGAGAAGAAACTCTCATAGCCAGCAGTAAGTTTCTAGTTCTTGCTGCACAGCATAATTTAGAAATCTGAAACTAAGAGCATGTAAGTGGAAACAGAAAGAACATAGTCCTTTCAGGTGTGTGTGTATAAACATGGGCATGGAGCAACTTAATGCACACTGCCCATGGTTCTTCAGGGCTTTGCAACCCAGAGGTTTGCATTGGGATTGTGTTATTAGCTGATATGTGACAGCTGCTGCTGGGACTGGCGGCATGGCTGGTTTAACACAGACCAGGGATAGAGCTGTCTCTAAGAAAAGCTGCAGCTTCTACCTCAAATGAATGACCTGGAGATCTCTTTTTTTTCCCTTGAGGCACATCTTTTTAGTGCTAAGGGAATGAGAGGGTGGACTTCTGTGGGAGTGCCAGTGTGAACTGTTGGAAATGCTGTTGGGTGCCGGAGAGGGGCAGAGGAAGAAGCCCCCATGACAACAGCAGAGCACTGTGCCACAGCCTGTGCCAGCGTGGGCACGGACAGCACACTACTCTGGGGACAGAGGGCAGTGGCCTCTCCCGGGAAAGGCAAAACACAACCTGAGCGGATTGCCATCCTCAAAGGTTCCATGCTCCCTATGGCCATCGTTTGGGGAGAAGGAAGTGTCGCCCTCAGCAGCTCAGCCTGTTTTCTATTTCCATGGGAAATGAGGGAGAAAGCAGGAAAATAACCTTGTTTGTGTCTTGCCTGTTTGTTGGAAAATTCAAAATAAGTGTGCCTAGTCTTGGAGTCAAATACCGCCTGAACCCCTGTAGTGAAGAGCTCTGGCAAGGATGAGGTCAAAGGACTTAACTTACTGCTTTTTTTGTTCAAGCAGCAAATTTGAGATTCTTCAATTTAGAGAAATTGTGTGAATTGAGGCTTTTCCTTGACTTCCTGTCAGGTTCCCCCTCCTCTCGTGTCCTTTCTTACCAATGTGGCAGCAGTGACACTGGAGCTGGGAGGTCCTGGTGGCAGCTGCCCCCAGAATCCCAGGGAAGAGAGGGAGTGTGCAGGCACTGTTGGAAGGGTGCCTGGCCAAACTGTAACACAATTGCTTGGTTCCATTCCTAAAGGATTGCAAGGTGGGAGCAAATTCACTGAAAAGGAGTCTTATTCACTTCTGTCTCCTGTGTTGAATTGCCTCAAGCATTGATCCTGTTACAATACTTCAAATACTTGGTAGAGATTATGCTGTAGCAACAAAATGTTGCACTACTAATCGTACAAATTTATAGGCTCAGTCAGGCTGGTGTTTTGAGATGTTGTTTGGAACTGCCTTGTTTACAAGTAAAAACTCTCACTTTGTTTGAATATGGCATGATGTACACTGCCTCTCTTGCACTTACAATCTTGATGGTTTGGTATGTGGTTTAAGTGTTGTGCTCTCTCACAGCTTTCTCTAAGGCCAGAAAACCTCTTTAAGCTATCAAATAACTGAGTACCTTTCACTCAACAGCAACAAAAAATCCTCAAAGCTCCTCCCACTATCAAATAAAGGGGAAATTTCTGTTCTTTTCCCTTTGAAATTGCTTCATACTGCCTGGAGAACATGAAACCACTGGAAGAGTAGATGAATTTCATCTTGGAGAAATGTAGTGGTCTTTGGCAGGGATTATTTCAAGTAGTGTTACACAAGTACCTGTTTTGAAGATACAGTTACCCCTGTAGTATTGTTTTGGAAAGGCACATATGATGAAAGTAGGATGTGATAGTGGAAAATGGGTTGCCTCTGGAAAGTCTACATTTAAAACACAGTAAGACTGTTGTCATGGTTTGACAGGGAAGTGAATTTTCTCAGGAAGTTGGGATCAAACCAATCAGTGGTCAGGTGTGGATACTGACACTTGGAGGGGCCACTGAAGGCATTGGACACACCTCTGAGAACAGAGGGGGTTAAAAGCAGAGAACTCCCACGGGGACTCTCTCTTTGGTTCTGGTCAGAGAAGAGAAGAGTGCAGACTCTCCCCTGCCCAGCC
The DNA here is from genome assembly GCF_026979565.1 of Vidua chalybeata. Lineage (NCBI taxonomy): Eukaryota > Metazoa > Chordata > Aves > Passeriformes > Viduidae > Vidua > Vidua chalybeata. The sequence continues at coordinate 40,368,448 of NC_071534.1, forward strand.
AAGGCTGGGTGGGGGAGGGGAAGCCATGCAGCTTGGTCGAGGTAGGCCCAGGGTGTGAAGGGACTGGAACCGGGCTGGCCCCTGCGGACGGAAGGGTGGAGAAAATCTGAGATGTCTTTGTTCTCCCCTGCAGAGGGAGAGAGAGTGAAAGAGACAGAGACTGTGCCAGCAGTACACCGGCAGAGGAGAAGGAGAAGGGTGGGGGGGGAAGGTGCCCAGCCGCGGGAGTTGGAGTTCTGGGCCGAGATTTCAGCCGTCTGGGGAGTCCGAGACTTTTAACCCCTTCTTGGATAATGAAAGCTTTATGAAATATTAATCCTCCTTGGTCTGAAAGAGAAGAGAGATGGCCTGGGGCCCAAGATGTCAGAAGAAGACGGGGAAAGAGTCCTAGGTGGGAGGAGATGATGGAGTGGCCTTGGCTGGACTTTTCTTGTATAGCCATAGATTGAACCAATTTCTCCTGCAACAGAGACTGCATTTTTAGGGGGATGCAGTGGTTGGAGCCAAGAGAGTGACTTGCTGCAGTGATGAGGAGGGTGTGGTGGTGCCCTCTGTCTTCAGGAAGATGATCTCTGTTCTTGAGACCCTCAGCCCCAGGGGAGGAGAAAATGGGGGGGGGGGGGGGGAAACGACTGTTCTCCTGAAAAATGAGAAACTGAACTGTTGTTCTTTTGGTTCTTGGCAAAGCATCCTTAAAGGAGCCCTATGAGCAGTCTGTCCATGCACGGTGGTGAGAGCACTGTGACATGGAAAGGAGAGGGTCACACTGGCAGATTTTCTCCAGGCAGTTGCCATGTGTGACATGGAAACACAAGGGTGGCAATTGTGTTTCCTGGGGGGGGTCTATGGTGCAAGAGAGACTCCTCTCTCCCTTGATGGACTGAGTATTGATTATCTGAAGGGTGGTAGCTTGATTGAGGGTCCAAGTTGTATCTCACTGTGGTTTGTTGGAGTTTGGGTGGGGGGAGGAAGAATGTTTTGGAGGGTTTTCATTCTGGATTCAGTGTGTGTGTCTTTTATCATAGTAGTAGCTTAATAAAGTTCTTTCCTTTGTTTTTAAGCTCGAACCTGCTCTGCTTTGATCACATCTCACAGCACTCATTTGGGGAAGGTGCATTTTCATGGGGGTGCTGGCATTGCACCAGCGTCAAACCATGACAACTGTGTTCACCCTTAATTATGGGCAGAGCTAAAGAGGAGTAATGATTGGAAAAAAACAAGTAGGGAACATAAAGGAGTTGAAAGAAGGCAACAAAAATGAAGCCTAAAAAGCCAGGAAGGAGCACACTGATGGCAGGCTAAATATTTTTTGTGTTGGGAGAGAGGTTTAACAGGAGTAGAAGTCCCTATGACAGAAAATGAAAGGCTGTAACCAGCAATAAAGATAATGCTTCCCTGTGTACCTTAGAGTATACCGGCAGAATTTATTGCATGAGGACATACCAGAGAGGTTTGTTAAAGATGTAGTTCAGGGTCTCCTGTTTCAGGAAGCCCTTAGACCCTGGATTTAAAGGTATTTAAAGTTAAAGACAGGTATATTGAAACCCTAAAATCTTCCCCCACTCCTCTTTTTTTCTTTGAAATAGAGAACTTTTTCATGTTTGCTGCATGACAGGCATCTACTGGGCATTAAGGGGATTGCTCTGCTATGGCTGGGTTCATTCCTGAATTAACCTCTTCTCCCACTCCCACCTGTGCAGCAGAAAGCAGTGCAATTAGAAAGTTTTTCCAGACTTGTTTATTGTTGTTGTTTGGAATGATAATACAGAGTGTTGTGGCTTAACTCTGGTCAGCAATTAAGCACCAGCAGATGTTAGTCACTCCCCCACAGTGGGACTGGGAAGAGAATCATGAGGGTAGATGTGAGAAAACTCATGGGTTAAGATAAAGACAGTTTAATAGCTAAGGCAAAAGCTGCAGATGCAAGCAAAGCAAAACAAGGAATTCATTCACCACTTCCCATGGGCAGGCAGGTGTTCAGGCATCTCCAGGACAGCAGGGCCCTATCACACATAATAGTGACTTGGGAAGACAAATGCCATCACTCCAAATGTTCCTCCCTTCCTTCTTCTTATGCCCAACTTTTATTGCCAGCATGATGCCATATGGTATGTGATCAGTTGGAGTCAGCTGTCTTGGCTCTGCTCCCTCCCAACTCCTTGTGCACCCTCAATCCATTCACTTGTGGAATGGGATGAGAAAGCAAAAAGGTTGCTTTGATGCTGTGTAAGCCTTACTCTGCCATAATAAAAGCATCTCTATATTTCTGATCCTGTTTCCAGCACAGATCCAAACCAGAGCCCCACACAAGCTACTATGAAGAAATTTAACTCTATCCCAGCAAAAACCAGTACACAGAGGAAATACCAAAGGTAGGAGAGGGCCCTTCCATGGGGAGTGCAATAGAAAACAGAAGTGACAGCACAAACTACCAAAAACTGGTATGTAGCTTTTCTGCATGGGGAGAACTTCCTTTAAAAAAAAAAAAAACATCTTTTAATGGTGGGAAGTATTTTCATTTTAGGAATGTGTATTTAAACATTGAAGAAGGCAAATTTTCTTTGTTTAAAGATGGATGTGCTTATTTTTATGGTATTCCATAAAAGTAAAAACTTTTTCCCAGAAAAGAACTGAGAAAGTCTACCTCACCAAGAAGAAAAATAATTACTGCTGGCTATTGGCATAATGTAACATCTTGTTCTTTGTCTTTCAGCTCTTGTGTAATATTTTAACTCATATTTCAGAAAAAAAAAAAAAAAAGGCAGGCAAAATATATCCAGATACCTTTTTTCCCTCCCCTCTTCTCCTGTTGAGAGTCACAGCTCCTCAAAAGCATCACAGACCTATGGGGCTCTATACTGCTTTCCCCAGTATCAGTGTTGCAAAATTACCGTTTGAAAAAGACTTCACAAAAGTCAAGTGAACATCCTATTACAGTAAATAAGCCAGCATTGTTACAGGCAGGTTAGAAGGCACAGAAGATCTGTTACTACTGAATGGATTAGTCATAAAGAATCCTTGATCAAATAGCTCAGTCTGGGGGAATGGCAAGGTGGTGTTGACTTTGAAAATAAGAATGGGATCTGAAAACTCTTTCCCTTGTGAGGTCTTTAACAATACCTGGAGGAACTAAAGTATTGACAAGGAAGTAGTTATACTCTCAAGGAATTAGAACAGATGAGATTTGTTTTCTGTGCAGAGGAAGGCACTGCAGTACCAAAGCACTTGGTGCTCGCAGTAGCGTGTCACAGTGCAGTGAGGGACCTAAGTCACATATGGAGCTATTGTAGCATTTTGCCAGAGAGTTTATCTTAACCAAAGTTAAAAGCATGTTTGGAATTTGTGGAAAGAGATGAGAGTTTCCATATATAAGGCACAAAATAAGCTTGTTTGGGAATGTTCCTGCTAGAACTTCTTCATAAGCTATTATTGTCCTGTGTCTGAAAGAGGGAAGAATGCCTAATACATACCTGCAGATCAGGGCTTATCCAGTGTTCATCAGCAAAGTAAACCTGGTCCACTGTGTAAATTTAGCTAAGTAAAATGTACATCTGTGGGGCGATGGGAGGAAGTGTGATTGGAGGTCTAAAAATGAAAAGATTTCCAACTTGTTGTTTTAGGAAACAACATGAAATCTGAACAATAACTTGAAGTGTTAGAAATAATATACTTCCAGGTAGCTGTGTAAGCTGTGTGTACCGTTGATCAATTTCGGATGGATTGTAGGAAAGGTCCTTCCTGTTGCCTGTGTCTGTTCACCTTACAGTTTGCTGCCCAGAGATGCAGAGGTATAAAAACCTTCATTTTGCAGCAGCGGTTTTACTTTTTGTGGACAAGGAAGCCAGTGGTAGCATGGCTATGGAGTGGGAGCTAGATCTGTCTGTGGTGGTCTGCAGCTGATGGGAAGGATTTGCCATAGAAAGCTTTGACTTGTTGCAGTCTCTCCGTGTGCTGTGTAGGATGTGTTCAGATCTTCTGAAGAAGGAGGTGAAGTGGGTGATGTGACTGCAAAGCTGATTTCTATCCCTCTTGTCCTCCATATTTCATGGATGCGGGTCCTATTACAAAAGAGTGAAATACATCCATTGAATGGCAGAGTAGTCTGACAGTGTAGCTAAAAAAATGTTTCTGGTCAACTAGCTGTGAATAGGAATTTGGTCTAGAAATCTGAACATAAGAATTTGACAACTTATTGAAGTCTAGGACCACTACCAGTGTTGCCTTGTTGCAAATAGGGCTTCCTGTGTGGGCAGCTGCCTTAGCTGGTGTTAGCAGCTGAGGAATGTGCACCACGGCTTAGAGTATAGATTTCATCTGTATGTGTTGGTAATGACCTATTAGATGATGTTTTGAAAAAAAGCCATTTTAGACAGGTTTTTAAAGAAAACAAACCCTGACCTTTGTCTGAAACAAAGCCTCTCCTTATACAGTGTGCCCAGCAGGTTGCCATACTGTGGGTAGTTGTGTTTGCGAAAGTGTTTTGTTTTCTTTTGCTTATTGCTTTCCTTTGGCCCTTCCCATGAAATTGCTCCTGTGAAGTCTCACGCTGTTCATTTGTAACAGTTGAATAAAATGGAAAACTTCTAATTATATCTAAGAGTGCTGCCACGTGACTTGAGTACTATATGAGATAAAAATGTTGCTCTATTTTTCAGCTGTGTGACAGATGTGTTTTGTGAATAATGTTGATAATTTTCTTGCAGTGTGACAGATATGTTTTGTGAATTATGTTGATAATTTTTCCTTTGAATTAGTTGTGTGGCAAATCAACATGAAACAGAACAGTTCTGTCTAAAGAGAGACAATATTATTTCCTCAGCCAGCTTGTAGTCTGTGATGTCCAGTGTGGCTGTGCTGTCCATTTGTCCTGTGGAGTGTTATGGGACAAGGAAGTTGTCATCATGCATTGATTTCCTAGGTCTTGTCAAACTACTGAGGTTTGACCACAGACCAAGAAATCCTCATCCCCAAAACTGGCAGGCATCTGAAACAGCAACATGTTATATGCAAGTCATGTGTTGCACTTACCTTAACCTCACATTCTTTTTCTGCCCTTAGTTCTTGAGCCTTCAGAATAAACATCAGTTTTACCAAAATCTTTTAAGCAACAAACTCCCAATGCATTAAACCAAAACCAAAACAAACAAAAGAAAAACAACAACAAAACCCTCCCACACAACCACAAAAAACCAAACAAAACAAACAAAAAAATCTGAAACTGAGCTGTGCCAGAATAGATTCAGAGAATCATGGAATGGTTTGTGTTGGAAGAGACCTTAAAGATCATCCAGTTCCAGCCCCCTGCCTTGGGTGGAAACAGCACTGTTTCTAATAAATGCTTTGGCGGGTAGAGCTAGGAATTTTAAAATTAGTAGGAATTAGTAGGAATTTTGAAATTTACATGTGCTTTGAATACAGTAGACTCTGTCCAGAGTAGTAGGAATTGTGTGGGTGACTCTACACCCAGAAACTTTGCTCCAGACTGATGGTGAAGGTTTGGAACATCTTTCATATCTTCCCATCCTCTTCCTGGCCATGGTTTTTCTGAGATATTTTAAAACAAATCCCTGAAAAATCTAGACCAAAATGAAGGAGAAAATAGACCTTTTAAAAAATGGACCTGAGAAATCAAACTTACTGTAGCTCTTCTGGATATGCATAATGGAAAAAGTTAGAGATACACATGCATAATGATAGGAATATCCCTAGATATGTAGAATGGCTTTATGGCCTGACTTGTAATTGTACTTTGCCCTCCTTCTTTGCCCCCCTGCATTCCTAGTATGCCCTTTCTTGCATCATCTCACCACCTAGTGCTCTTCTTGTCTGACCAGGTGCCCTGTGTTATACTAGCAGTTTGGTTTTTTATGGTTTATCTGCATGTAGTTAGAAGTTTTCTGCATTTGTTCATATCTGAAGAAGTTTCTGCATAATTAGGGGAAAGCATCAAGCAAAATTTGAGCTCTGTCAGCTATTGTCATAAAAGATGCTGTTCTCTGGAGACCTGATCTCCCTCATATTATTATGATAGTCGGCTATTTTAAACCGCAGTCAAGTACAAAATCACCCCCAAATTTGATTGTTAAAAGAAACACATGCCACAGACCTATAGTAAGTCTCTTGGAAAAAAGCCAGTAAGATTAAATGCTGTCTGTGAACTCCCAGATGGTGAAGCTAGCTAAAGATTACACTTAAAGATTGTGTGAAACCCTCCTAGTCACTGAGAAATAGTTATAATATGTAGGATGCCTGAGAAATATTAAAATAATTATTTGCATAACACTGACTTCCATCATCAAATATAATTGGTGCATCTTCAAGTTTTAATAATCCTCATTTTTGTGCGCCTTCTAGATCCTGTTAAAACCATCAGGATTTCCTGATTTCAGAATATGGTGGTATTTGTTGACAGTCAAATACTAATGTGGCTTTTATAGGTTTTATACAAAAAGAAAACAGCTATTTTCTTCTCTTATTTCAATTTCAATGTGTCTTTCCAACCACTGCTACTGTGCCTTCTGTTTTAATCAGGACCTGGCAGAGGGATGGGAAGTGTAGGAGGACAGGCAATTGATGTTTAATCCTTCATATGATTTCTAATTTCTGCTAGGGCTGATTATACATGCATCTAGAGCAAATAGGCACACATGTGTATGCTAAATAGAGATACATTATGATTTTCTTGCTACAAACAGTGTATCATCTTCCACAGACTCCGTGGTTTGGGCCTGGTAAAATTCCTTATTACGTATTTTCACTTCTTCACTGTTCTTGCAGATGGGAAAACCTTGATAAAGATTCAGTGCTTGAGAAGTCTTGTTTCTTAGGAGATTTTGTCAAACTGTCAATTCTTAGATCAAAATTGGGCCTTTTTTATACTGAGTAATTAAAACTGCTGCATAAACTACAGAATTACCTTGAGTGGTTGTGATAATTGAGTGGTTGAGTGATCATTTTATATGAAGGTTGCAATGTATCTAATGCTTTGTTTAAAAACTAAGTATAAACCCTTGCAGTGTTGTGAAGGCAACAGCATTGCTGCTGCTTTGTTACAGGGCTGAGTTTGGCCCTTTTATCTCTTTGGTCCACATAGGCAAGGTATCTGTTTTGCAGAATTGTCCATTATTCCACGACTGAAAGCTTGGACAAGTCTGATAGCTGCCCCCTAAGGGTACTTTGCAGGCTCCCTGACACTCTGGTGGCATTTGTCAGCAGTGAGGAGTGCTGTGGGGAGAGTTTCGTGCAGTTCTTTTGTCTGGGGAAGGGTTCCTTGTTTTTCTGTTTGTTATATAAAGAAAAAGGTAAAAAGAAATCTCTCATCTTCACATCATAGTTTGTATCTGTAATGACTATGAGTTATTTCTGTATTATTGAGCGTTTCCTGCTCTGGTAATTACTGGTGTGTATCATGCTGCCAAATGGTTTTATAAATCTGCAGAGACTGCAGCTAGCACGGGAAGTCTATTAAAATAACACAGACTTTTGATTTACAGGACTTCTCTCAAATTTTGCAATTTCCATACTGCAGAGCACAGACACAGTGCTTAAAACTTTATACTGCATTTTGAAGTCACCTTGACAAAATTTGAGGTGGCTATCACACTTCTTGGAATGAGAAGGGAAAACTACAGGGACACACCCAATGGGAGTAGACACAGGAAAAGGCAAGTCACTTCCAGTGGAGACCTTTCCACTCTCTCAAAGCATGAGGTTAACAAGCTGGTGTGCTTTGAAAGAGGAGAGAGCAGGAGAGGAGGCAATGCAGAAAGTGATTTATCACTCTTTGGCATAAGTGGGCAGAGCTGAAGGCTTTGGGGTTTTGATAGCTTGAGCCTTGCTTTTAAGCAGAGATGTCGATGAAAAGACCCACTGTGCTTTACAGGCAACCTGGCAATATCTCTCTGATGTTTCTCTAATATGTCCCAGAACTGCAGGCTGAATTGGTTTTACCTCTGCATATCACATTGCATGGGCACTGGGTGATGTTTTGGTGTCAGTATCCTTTAAAGAATGTTAGAAAAGCTTCAAGGTGAAGAAGGGGGCTGTGGAAGTTATTCCAAAGACTAAGAAAGCGTCTTAGAGCAGGAAACTTGGATGTAACCTATCTGGTTGGAAAAAAAAAAAAAGGGTTGAGAAATGAACTTACTAGATTTATGAAAATATGCATGGAAAAAGGACCTCTTTTCTCTAGTGAAGAAAAGCAGAAAAAGAGCTGAGGCCTGGAAGGTAAAACTGTTAATTCAAATGAAAAATGAAGCTCAAGTCTTCCACGAGATGGTGAGTAATTCGATGCTCCATCAGGGAAATGAGTGAAGCTCCTATCTTGTGCCCCAAACTTTCATGTGAACACACCAGAGACACCAAAATACTTGTAGAAACACAAATGACTGACGTTGATACTGAGATAGTTCAATCACACATAAGGATCTGTGGTATGTCAGTGATCTGACTAGATAATTAACTTTTCTGGCTTCAGAACTTACAAGTATACTTTTTAGAACACTTGTACTTTCATAGCAATTGGGTATACTGGTTATAGCACTTGGCTGCAGCTTTTCATATATTACTGCTTGATGGTGCTTGCTCCGCTCTAATCGGAGACTGTGACAGCCTTGTTAGTAGCTGTGGAGATGCTCTGCACATTCACGCATTTAGAAAATGTTATCTTGGCTGGGGTTGTAATTAGGCAGGTAGCCAATTAGCTGAGCAGTGGCCGAACTCCCAGATGCCATGTGTGTGCATACAAAATAGGTGTGCTAGGTGGTGCTGGTACCTGGTGACAGAGCTGTGACAGCCTGCGTTGTGGGATAGCCCCAGGGAAGCACCTGGGGAGTCCTGTGGTGACAGTGACGTTTGGAGTGTTACCCTTTGCAAAGGGGCAGCCTTCTCACTTCAGAGGAGCAGCAACCCATGGTTTCAAACTAACAAGGCTGAAATTTAAAAGTGGATCTTGAAGGTCATTTCTCACAGTTGCTCTGTAAAATACCCAAAAAGGATTCTGTGAAAGCCCATCTTTTGTAGTTTACAGTTTTGAAAAAAACCTAATTTTAATTAGGGGACGCCTGTACTTGGAGCATTTGTATTTATGCTGGGTTATTTACTATATCATCATATTCACCTTAGTGCTGCTTTGACTGCTAGAAGATTACTTGCTTTTATTTTTATTAATTCTGATTAATTAAAGGGGGAGCATTTGCGTCACCACACTTCCTTTTCCCTTTGATTTAATTTTATTCAGCCCCCAAGGAGTTATAAAATATCTATGAGCTTTCTGCAGTATCTACATAAATACTTAATTGTGAGATGACTGTATTAATGGAATTTATTGTTCCTTATATGAGTTTAATGTTTATATGTCATTTCATAACACAAGCAGTGAAAAGAAAAGCCTGCTAAATTTCACATATACAGAAAGTAATGCCTCCTTGTCAGAAACACTGTAGGGATTTCTTTGTGTCCCTCTCCCTCTCTAAATATATCTGTGTAGGTATTAGAATATATTTATAGATATATAAAATATATCTGTGTTTGTATCTGTGTATATGTTTTAGAATAAGTTTCCATCAAGATATGACAGACTATGTAAATCAGCTATTTGAGGCCTCACATGTGCAGAAACCTTTCAGGACAGCTGGTTCAAGGCAGGGCTGACATTTTTAACATGACTGCTCTGCTTGGTCTTACCTTTGTGCTGTAATTGTAAGGAGTAGTATTTCATTACCAGTTTCTTTCTTTCCATTATCTTACTCTAGATTATTGGAGTTGAAAATACCATAATTAGGATGAAAAGGTCAGAAGTGTGTTATTCTTTGCCTGATTCAACATATGTCTTAAAGTGAAACTAATTTTACAGAACAAACAAAAACCCCCACATAACTCTGTGGAAAAAGTGAAGTCAAAATTGAAGGACAAATGCACACTTACTGATCACATCTCTTGGGGTAGATCCATAGCTTGAAGTTTGCAGAGAAAAATTTCCAAGCCAAACTTCTCCAAGGAGTAGGGCTCCAAGTTGAGTGCTCTCAGACTTCTTGAAAATACCTTGATTTATCTGTTCTCTTTGGCCAGGCCTGGTTGTCTGTCAGAGTGGGTGTTCTGTCAGTGAGTCAGCAGATGCTTAGCTAGAGATTGGGCATTACACAAGCTGACTCTTTCCCTAAAAGAAAGGTTGTGCAGAAGGAGCTGGAAATAATCTTAGAAGATTTGTTCCATCAGAAAAGGGGAGAACACAGAGACTGTGGTGATACCTGGGACAGAGGTGTTTTGGTGTTTCAAGGGACATAAGGATGAGAGAAACCAAGTTTCATTGTCTCTGCTGCTATCATTCCAGTCTTCTGAAATGCAGAGGAGACAATGAAGCTCTCTGTTGACCTTCATGAGAGCATCAATGCCCTGGTTCCTAATTATTAATGTGCTAAAGCAAGGGCCAGTTGATACCACAGAGCAAATATAAAACTTACCAGAAATAAGTGGGTTTTTTTTAGCATTATGTTGAAGTATAATCTATCCTTAATGGAAATCTTTTTATAACTTCTTAGACTGGGTATTTAAAAATACTGATTATAGAACTAGTGGTTTTAAGTGAAAAGATGCTTTTTATGCCACAACGTAAGGGGGAAAGAGAGCTCAGTTTGTGCCCTAGCTTGTGATGTTAAGGAGGTGCAGAGATTGCTCTCTCCCTTCTCTTCAGAGTAAAAAAATTAGAAATTAAATATAAAAGTGAAAGAAAAGCCAAAAAAAAAAAAAACCCTAATGCACAGAAGTAAAAAGTTAGTGATAATTTTTTATAATTACATTTGTTAAAATACTTTTATGTTCCAAAATGCTATTTGGACCATTGACTTCTGAACTCTGACATCAGCTAACTAGAAGCCTAAATAATTTTGCTAAGGGTTTTTCTTTTTAGTTGCAGTGCTCATTTCTTGTGGAGCATGTAGAAGAATTTGAACAGTGATGTTTCAGTTGGTTTTGAAAACAAATGTTCCATGGAACACTCAGAACCTTTAGATTTTAAAAATAAGCTGACAAAATATGCAGTAAAATCCATACTCTCTGTGCTAGTCCTTTTATCAGAATTTACCAGAATTTATCAGAAGGTGATGACATCTGTCATCTAATGCAATGTAGTAGTGAGGATCTGAAAGTTTAATGCTGCCAAACTTCCTATGAAGTCTGGACATTGGGGATATTAGATTAAATCTGATCTTTGTCAGGAAGACTTGACATTCATGGGACCAACTAAATTTCAGAAAAGGTAGAAGTCAAACCTTGCCTCTCAAAAAATTACTTACACCAGTATAATTGAGTTGGTGTATACAATCTAAGACACAGATCTTGCTGGACATTTTATGTTGTCCTGCTATTCTTTGCCTTCACACAAAAGAGCTGGGATATGACTTCATGGGTGTTGGAGGACTAGCCTTTTTTTCTGAAAAACTATTGAGGTATCTTAGCTTGCAATACATATGAAATATTGATTGCTTGTATGAATTAATACCTTAGGGTTTAATTTTACGTCTGTTGAAGTCAGTTAAGTGGCTTCACTTTGGATGTAATTGTTGAGAATGTGAGCCTTTGGAAATATATATGAGTTGGAGGTCGAGGTTCTGAAAAAATAAATCTCTTCTATGCGTATATCATTAGTCTGGTACAAAGGTGGTTTGACTTTCAAATAGGAGAAAATAATTCTCCAGATACATATTTATCACTTTGACCTGTGCAAGTAAAATTTTTACTAAGATGGGGAAACCTGGGAAATAAGTATTTTATACCAGAATTACATGAAAATTCAGCTCAGGAAAAAGGAGTGTTTTGCACATGCAGTACTATCTATTCTAGGCACTGTACATTAAACCTCTGTAGGAGTTTTTTGCTGTTTTTTTTGTCTTCCTAATGCATTGCTATTATGTAGTCTTTAATCATGAGTTTGGAAAAGGATGTATGTGACCTCCTGTTAAAGTCACAAAGCTAGTGTAGTAGAGTATTGTATTGATTGTTCCGTGAGCATTGTTCTGTCTGCTCTCACTGGTGTGGCTCATGTGAGACAGCTCATGTTCTTTAGGGACCTTCCCTGTTCTTGGGGTGCTTCCAGTGTGGGCTTGAAACTGGTTGGCTGTGCATACTTATAGTCTGGTAGCACAGTGTGCCATTTGGTGTGTGAACACCAGGTGTGTTGTAGTCCTAGAGAACCAATCACAATTGTCTTTAAAAAGTCAAAAGCCCACCCTTTTTTTGTTTTGTCATTGGATCTCATTTCAGTAATAGTGATTGGAAGAGTCTCGAGTTGTGACCAAAAGAGTCACAACTGACTTGAAAAGAGAAGTGGTACGAAAAGTGGTGCTGGGCAGTGTTTCGGACACTGGTGGCTGAAGACTTGACTCATGGTCATCAGCAGCTGGAAACCATCTCTGTAACTGTGTGTGTTTTCGGTGCTGTTGTGTACAGAGGTTTTCCCTCTCAGTGCTTTGTCCTTAACACTGGAAAAAATGCTACCCTGATGTCAGTGTTTGTCCGGGGGATTGGAGAAGAGCCCTGGCCAGCCCAAATGTTGTGCCCTGCTTATGCTTGGTTGAGGAACTCATGAGAGGAAGAAACTGTTGGCACCAGTGACCAGGAAAGGCTCCTAGGTGAGACTAATGCCATGGTTGCTGACAGAGGGTGCAAGTGAAGCAAGCAGCTCTTATGCAGGGGGTCATCCACAAGCTCCGTTGATTTGCTAATTGCTGGTTTTGTTCAGTTTATTCTGGAAAACTCTTCCAGAGCTGTTGCAATCTGTCATTTTTAAAGGCAAATGAACTGGTTAAGGCTTCCTCTGCAGTACCTTGCAGGTGCTGCACCAGCTGGAAGGAATTGTTTTGCTGCAAAGGAGTTGCATCTGTTTATCCCACCTCTCTTTTAAGGGTGGAGGGCTTGTCCCTCAAATTGCAGTGCACAAGTTAAGCAGTTTGCCTGGCAACAGATGTGTGATGAGATAGCAAAAGCAGAAAGATACAGAGAAAAAGTACAATGCAGAGCTGTAGGAGCAAAATTAGAAATGAGCTGACTGAGATGAAGTGCTAAAAACTGAATTCTGTTAATGCTATTGCCAGCTTGCAAGGCAGGCTGGATGGAGGAGGAGACTGGGGTTGCTGTCGTTAAATGGGAGAGAAGAGGAAGCAAATGGATGCAGAACAGGGAAAGAATGAGTGGCCATGTGGTATGCATTAAAATAACTTTCAGGTGATGCACCCAAACGGGCAGGCAGCCTGGTGACTGGCACAAGCAAGTCAGTAGTGATACATGCAGGCACAAGGCTCTTGCTGTAGGCAGTTTGTGTGGTGCCTTGGCACGGGCTTCAAGCCAAATGCCACCAACGTTGTTTAGACTGACTGGAGGTTTAAGCCATGCTGTTCAGTGCTCTGAGGCAGTGCTTTGGTTCAGTTCTTCAAGCCTCCTCAAGGCTCTTACAGGACATCACTACAAGAGCTGCTGATCCTGCCATGCTCTGAGATTTGCCATTTTCTGGGTTTAGTTTAGAAAGGCCTTCAGACTATGTCTCGTTCTTGCCTTGAGATCCCAACAAATGCTGAAAGATTTGAGCTCAGAACAACTGCTGTAATACCATTCCTGAATGACTGGGGTAGTGCTGGGAAATTGGTGAATAGACTCAAAAGTCTCTTCTGGTCTTTCATAAAGAGGGGGTGAAATGTATCTTTCATACCATAGAAGTCCAGAACCCATTAGGATTTATCACTTTGATATTGCAGAGACCTGGGATAGGAATTTCAGATTTATGTAGTGCATACAGTCACTGGATCTCAGTCTGGTTTAGAAATAATTTTAAAAATGTCTTTACTCATTCAAGATACTGGGAATAATATTTTCAAGTTCTTTCTAAGAAAAATACATGCCACAGAGAAACATTCATCAAGACATGACTTAATTGGTTTTTGTGTAAGTTTAATAAATATTTTAGTGTAGTGACCAGAACACTTTTCTGGCTGTTCCTAGAACCCAAAAATGTACCTGGTCTGTGAAAGCAGGAATAGACTTGCAGTATGCCACAGGAAGTAAATTCTTGAGTTAGGACTGCTTATTATACAGAGGCTTCTATTAGATTACTTGATTTGCAAATATCTTTAATTACTATTTAAAAGAAAAACGTTCTACTTAAACTTGAACATTCTTATAGTCGAGACTAAATCCTTATCTGAGAGTTCAGTTTGTCCTAAAGGGTCATTTCTGTCCATTCTCCAACTGAAGAATCTGGAAGGCATCATTATGCCTTCAAAAGGTTAATTTCTTGTTGGTCTTTTAGTCTCATGAAGCAAAATAGTTATGAAAATAAATTGTAAACATTGACAAAGACATCAGAATTTTAGATGAACCCTGTTCTTGGGTCTGTCTATTGCATTGCAGGGCTCTTGACTTCCCTTTGCATTGACCATATAGACACAGCTGTCTGCAACAGTCAGGGGCTTGTCCCAGGGTTATCAATTGCTGTTCACCAGCAGCTTTCACTGAATTTACTTTTGTTTCCTGGAAGTGTTTAATTAGTACTGCTAGTTTAGGGTTTTTTTGGCTAGGGTTTTTGTGCTTTTTCTCCAATAAGTGTTTTTCAGTTGTGAAGTTAAAGGAAGCTTTGCCATTTGTTTCAGTGGAAGCAGGGTACAGTCAAGAGTAGCTCTGCATATCTGGAATGTCAGTCTGCACATGCAGTTATTGCATCTGAAGATCAATTGATGTAGTCAGCTGAAAATGTAACTTAATTATATGGTTCAGTGAGAAACTGTGTAGTACAGCTGTAGCTAGTGAAATCCAATGTGAAAGGAACACACAGTTTTAAAACAGATTCATCATCTGTAAATCCAGAGAAAAAACAGCTAAGTGAGGATTTTGGTTTTCTGGAAAAACATGAATACACGATACAGCACTTCAAACATGGTCTCTGCATACATGTTGAGGTTTTGTTTGTCAGTGGGTTTTTTTTGTTAGTTTTTTCTTTTTTTTTTTTTTTTTTTTTTTTTTTTCTTTTGTGGGTTTTTCCCCCTAAACAACAGTGGCTGGCTTGTGGGTTCCTTCCCTTTGCAGGAAAAATTTTCATCCAGTATTTCAATTTGAGAATGTAGCATTGCAGGGAGTCAAACCCCAGAAACCTGTGCTTTGAGGCCCTGGGCCTTACAGGAACTCTGTTTTCCAGATGTTGAAATAGTATTGAAGAGGAGATACACGAATGTTCTCTAGTTTTGGTAATCTGGAGAATATTGTCTTTGCTTATGGGTACATCCTGGGAAAATCTTTGTGGGATCACACAGAATCACAGAATAGTGAGGTTGGAAGAGACCTCTAAGATCATCAAGTCCAACCTATGCCTTAACACCTCAACTAGACTATAGCACCAAGTGCCATGTCCAGGATCAGTGCTTCTGTGCAGAAATTGTGGAAAAACTGATATGTCTCTAGGAAACAGGTGCCTTGTTAGATACATTTTCATCTTAATATGTGATGTCTTTTGGAATCTCTTCAGTAAATGTTTTTTTGTAAAGCTCCTTCTACTGGACCAATGGTCTCCAAAATGGGGTCTGCAAGATGATCCCTTGGGGTACAGGAGGGAAAATAGCAGAAAATTTATCTAATTTATAAATAATTTTTAAATTAAAAATTATAAATCTTTTTTATGAATAAATGTATATATATTGTGGGTGCATGGTCAAAATTCAATTTTATTGATGGAATGCACAATGAGGTGGAGGTACTGCATGGCACAGTAATGTATTGACTCAAATACACAGAAATTACAAGAATTAAGTGCTGTTAAAGACTTTACTCTTTACAGGGAGCCTGTTTCATTTAAAAATATTTTTCTTTTTATTTACCCATCTGGATGGGGTCTCTTCTTCCCTTCTTTCCCTCAAGATGTGCTGCCTGTGCAGCCAGTCTTCCTTGCATGGACAGAGTATCTCAACTGCTTCAGCTGGCTATCACTTCTACACACATTTACCTTCCAGCCCAAGAACTTAGTAAAGCCTTATGTTATGTTTTGACATGCTATCATGTTAACAAAACAATGATGTAATGCTTTCTCTGTCAAGGATGACAGATCCTGACTACCTTTCTATTGTACCAGTTAAGGCTGTTTTCACATTGGGGCCACTCTTTTTCCTATTTGCTCCAGCCTGGACCTTCCTGTTCTCAAGAATGGCAGATGTGGAGAGAAGTAGCCCAGCATTAAAAGCACTTTCTCATTCATCTGTCATTCTTTAGAGAAGCAGGTGTATGAACCAAGTCCCTTCTCTGCTAAAGTTCATGTTGTGATTTGAGGAAATGTTGTAAATGTTCTGGTCACAATTGGCAGTCCAGATACAACTGAAATTTGCTTGGTTTTGAGTACTTGTATTTAATGAAAAGTCCTCTTTATTGCTTTTTGTTATTTATAAGGTTATCTGCCTCACAAAATCCTTACCTTCAGAGTAAGGAGTTCTAGGTTTTTCTGCAGAGAATTTGAATGCATCACAGAGAAGGATGTTACTTCAAAGTGGGTACGGTTTTTTTTTTTTTGCTTCTGAATATTTTTTTAAAGGTGTGAGAAACATCCATTTTCATAGCCCTTTCTGTGGATAGATGATTACTTTATGTAATGCACTTTTTTTCTTTTATGCTGCTCCATCTCACCTTGCCCACAGCCTGAGGCATCCAGTGATTGCAGCCAGTCTCCATCCTTGCTGGTATGGGAAGTCACAGCTAGTGAGCTGTGCAGGTCTGTCCTGGGCTGCGTTCATGGTACTCAAGATACCATTCTGGGTAGTGTAATGTTGGGTCTCTTTGGCTTAGGAGTTTATAGTAATATTTAATTACACTGCTTCTTCAGATCTCTAGACTGTATATATTTTTCTAGAATCACTATTCTAGAGGGTGATATTAATAGCACTATTTGTGGGCTGCCCTGGTCATTTAGTGTTTCATGCTGATTATAGAAATCTTGATCTGAGGCTTCTGAAACCCTTAGAAAGGTGTATTTTTATCTGGAATTTGTATGCTAGCAGATATTAATACTGACCATAGGACTCTGGTTGTAGATCTTTCTTTCCTGTGTGTTCTGGGGAATATCAGGACAACCATATAAGGTTATTTCAGAAATTACAACATTTTCTATGGAGAATCCTGTTGCCCTAAGCAAGATGCTCTAGGTAACTTAAGAAAACAAAAAATAAGGAATTGCTACAAACAAATGTACATCTACTTTTGAAATACCTATTTTAAAAGTCAATTAAAAATAGGGAATATGAAAGGAAACTTTACATTTTTATCTCAGGAATTTTTCTCAATAGCTGTTTGACTGAATACATACAGCTTTTGTACTGGATGTTTGACCTGATTATTTAATATTTTGTTTTAATTCTAAAAAGTTGCATCCCTGCCAGCTATCTACTGACTTCACTAATGACATTCCTCTTTTGCTCTCATTTGTTGTGAAGTCTGCATAAGTGATCTCTGGAAAAAAGTAAGCTCTAAGTTCCAGTTGTGACTGTCATTGACCTTGCTGAAATTAATTTGCAGTCTTTGCCCTGTTCGTAGGTTGCCTTGTACTACCACAGCACTCTGGAGATAATGGACAGGTACCAGCTCAAAAAAAATGGGGCAACAGTAGAGATTTAGTGTAACCTGCACAGCCACCAATGCTAGCATTTTTATGGGGTGGCACTGGCAGGTCAGGTTTGGGGATTTTTAATACAAATGCATTTTTCACTTATATCTTTAACTGGCTTGAATCTGCATGGTAAGGGACCCATCAGAGGAACCTGAAAGCTTTGTTGTAAGTGTCTCTGGCTGATGCAATATGCTGAGCTTGGACCAGCCAGGCTGAAATATGGGCCACTTGTACCTGGGGTTGTTGCCCAGCTTTTCTGCAGGAATCAGAATTTTGCTGCTGCTAGTTTGACTGTTAGTGCTTTTCTTGACTAACTGATGTCTAGTAGTCTTCATGGTTTTTGTTTGCTTTGTTGATCACTAGCAATGATAACTAAATTAGCTTTGAAGTTGAGCCCTTCTCCCAGCCTAACACTATCAATTTAGGAACAGACAAAGCTATTAAAAAAAATAAATAAAAAGAGAGAGATAAGAGAAACAGAAACAGAAGCTTTCATTTTCAGTAGAAAATTTGTAGCTGTCCTCCAGGCCAGCTTTTCCCTAATGTAAAAGTCATCCCATGCAAAACATGAAGGTTGCCTCTTCTGTTTGGCATGAGCTCCTGTTTATAGCCAGCTGCGGGCTTCCTGAGCTGGGGTGAAATTCAGAGGGAATTAGGAGGAATAGTGACAGATCCAGATCATGTCAGCCCTGGAGCTGTGTCCTCCTGAGTCTGTATTTGAGCCCAGTTGGCAGAACTAACATCTTGTGACTGGGCATCTCCAGTGAGTGAATAAAATAAGTTGATTCAGTTGTTTGGTTGGGCATGGAGAGGACAGATAAATTCTGTATAGCCCAAACTTGAAAGAGTAAGTTCCATTTTTACGTGGCTGTTGCTTTGGCTCCCTTACTGGTCATGCTCATCTGCAGCTGGGAATTTGTATTTTTACCCTAGGGTTCAGTTTTTGTTGTGTATCTCTGTGCAGGTGTGCCAATAGTGACAGGTGAAGTGCTTGAGTGTCAGCTGCTGGCTGCTCCAGTGTGTCTCTGTGTCACAAGCAAGAATTCTTACACTGCAGTTGGTATATTTGCAAAGGGCATTTTTCAACCAATTTTACACATTCAGAGTTGGAATGTATTCCAGCAGGAAGAAGCAACCATGATGAAGGAAGCTTTTGGCAGCGCTGCACTTGAATTGCACCCAGGTCCGTGCTTGGGATGGAGAGGCAATGCTGTGGTGGTGTCACATGTTCCCAGGCACAGCTCATGGACTGGCCCCGGAGCTTGCAGCTGCTTTGTTCTTCTTCCCCAGCAGATACAGAAGGGGTCCTAAAACCTAGCACTGCAGTTCATGGATTGGAAGGAAAGAAGGAGTGCTCCTGTAATTAAATTTGATTTATTTTAGTGCTTTGTTTTTACTTCTGATTTGCCTGGTCTCTTTGCAGGTAGAAACAGTCCTAAATTTTTTTTGCTTTGCTATATGTAACTACTGTGTGGAGAGAGGAAACAAGGGGCGAAGAAATGATCCCTTTTTTTTTTATTATGAGTGGTGTGTATTATTTGCCTGGTTTGGGAGACAGATATGGGTATGTGTGTACACAGTTTTGTTTTTTTTTTTCCAGATTAGTATTTCTACCCTGATGGCTTTTAACCAATCATGTGTAATTTAATTCTTGAAACATCTTGCCTGGCTTAATTATTTGAATAATATGAAAGATAAAGTTCCCAATTGAAATCCTTATTCATGACTTACTACCTAAGCATTTACATGTAAGCGTGTGGCGCGTGTGTGTGTTGAGGATCAGGGAAGAAGAACCTTGCCTGCTTCCCTGACAAGGATGTGCCTTCCGGTACTTCTCCACCTGAGCTCAGAGGCTCGTGCTAAAAGCATTGCTTGTGCATCATGTGGAAGGCAGCCAGTGTTTGTCCAATTACTAAAGTACACTTAGACATGGTAAGAAGGAGCTGTGTGGGCACCTTCCATCAATTCTGCTCAAATTAATCAAATTCTTCACAGAGGTCCTATTGATATTTGAGTATAAAGTAACAGCTAAAAGGCCTCTGATCATTAATTTTTAACAGCCCAAATGGCTTCCAGGCTTTTGATTTTTTTTTTAAGGCAAATCATAGAACAGTAATTCACATGTGAAAAAATTTGTCACATTTAAACAGCAGCAGAATCCTCTGAGACTGTGCAAAGGAACAGATTTCCTGATGTTTGTTGACTTTTAAAAATCAGTGGTAGAAGGCCTGGTTTTCACTCTCACACTGCATAAACCTGGGACATCTTCATCACCAGATGTATTTACAAATGGGAAGGGGCTTTATATCATACCAGATAAAATGCAGCAGTGGTAAAATGATGCACCTGTACTTAAAATCTTTGTCAAACTATAATTTTTCAGGAAATTCATTCTTTTAGTTTTTGACAGATTGATTAGCAGATGGCTTTGTGAAATATGTGTTCTGTTAGGTGAGTCTGATAGTATAACCTCATATTGCTTTCTACTTCTCTAATATTTTTCCAGAAGTAACCATAGGACTATGAAACCCAAATTCCCTGTAGTATGGGACAGCGCAGAAAAAAGAGCCAGCTGCAGGATAATGATGCTGGTTCTTGGACATGAGCACTGCCAGCTGAAGTGCCAGGATGTCTCAGTCTCTACTGAATGTTTAATATTCCATTATATCTTTAAGCTAATAATTAAGCAGTAGCCTACGTTGCATAATCCAATATTTAATTTTGTTGGAATTGTATTCCTTCCTAACTTCTTACATGGTCACTTAGTTCCAGCAAAGAATGGTTTGAATTTTGTACTTGTTTGTAACTTTAAGATGAAGCCTTTCGCCTTCTCTAAATTTCTGTAACTGTTAGGATTTTTCCTATTATTTTAACAAATGTGGATTTAATGTCAGAGGGCTTTGTCTTGAATTTAAAGAGAGGAGAAAAATGGAAATTATGAGATGGTATGTAGTTGAGTGGTAAAAACAGGAGAGGTTGACAACTTTTAAAATGTTTGCTTCGATAACTTTGAATCTTTAAAATCAAACTGTTATCAGACAACTCAGCAATTAAGACAAAGAAAGCAAAAATGACAACCATTGAATCACGAAGTATGCTCACTAGGTAGTTGACAACTTTACAAAGTTAATCTAGGTGATCAGAGCAGGCTCCTTCACCTGCTGAAGTGGGGTAAACAGGAGTGGAGGCTTCTCACTGTTTCAGGTGTAGAATGCTTTCATTTGGCTATCTTTGATTCAGCATAGGTCTGAGCTGAATGTTTAAAACAGAAACCTAGTCTAAAGGTGTGAAGGGTGACCTCCAAAAGAAGGTGAATTTCTTCATTTCACTTTTCTGCTATGGCAAACAAGCTAACCCCAATCTCTTGACCTCAGTTTTCTTGCTTTACAGCCAAACTCTCTGGGATGATTTTGGGAAGCTATTTGCTTGTTGCTCTGCTCTCTTTCATTGCATTTTCAAGCATGCACACTAAACATGCTTCACCCTTTAAAAAAAAAAAAAAAATTGAACACTGAGGGGCAGATAAAACTGGGGAAAGGACTTCCCATTTCACTGCAAGACCTAAAGGTTTTCTTGCATGCCTTCAGGTATTCTGTATTGGTCATCTGCAGGCCAGAGAGTGGAGTGTCAGTGGGCTTGTATTTGGTTTTCTCTTAATGTTTTACCATGAAAAAGCCTTTTTGCTGACAGAAGTGTCATATGTTGTCTTACATTGGATTCCACGGAAGCTGGTCAAATTATTTTTGCTACATGTTGTAGGAGCAGATCCTGCTTTCTGGGAGCGTTGAATATTGATACAATATGTTTATTGTTTTTCAGTAGATGTATCCTGCTAACAAGAGTGTCATTTTGTACTTTCATTTATCATTAAATTCACATTTGATTTACTCTTTGTTTTACTAATCTTACACATTTTGGAGCTACACTGTACTTCTTGAAATGCCAGATTTGGGCTGTGACTCATGATAAATCTGCTTGGGTATGTCTCATCTGCACCCTCTGCGAAAGCCTGTCTTCTCACTCTGGAAGTGGAGATGGCTTTTTTTTATTTCTTCAGGAAGGGGTTCATCCCACTATGGACCACATTAACCCTCTAGTGATCTGAGTCTGCCACATAACAAATTAAGTATATTTATTTTAAAACAGCTTGGAAGGGAGAACAGAGGTGATGCAAACCAAAGTCCTAAAATTCGGATTTATCAGAAGTTCAAGGGTGCTTTTCTCTCTGTGCTGTTTCTTATGATTCTCTGCTAGCATGTGCTACCTGGCCAGTCCTACCGGGCAGGGTTTGAGGTGGGATGCAATGAAAGATAGCTGCTATACTTGGTGCTAGCAGTGAGATGTTTTTGTGCAAATTGATGTCTTTGTTTTTTTTCCAGTCCTGGCTGTTTGCTTTATTTGATTTAAATAGGGAATGGCGTGAGGAGAAAGGCAAAGGAACAGCACCCTTGTGGATTTGGGCTTAGTTGCAGTGGGTATCCAAGAGCTCATATTAGAAAAGGGTTATGTTTAAAGTAAGTTTTTCTCATGTTTAGATCACACTGATAGTTTTACCTCTTGCGTTCTTCAGTGTAGATGAGGAAAAAGCAAACATAGCATCCAGGATAACAGCATGTTTCAACACTGTCAGTTCAATGCTGTGAATTCTTGCCTGGGAGGATGCTGTTCTGAACATTTGGTGGGTGGATGATTACGTATCACCTCCAAAAGTCCTGAGGTTTTTAGCTTCTTGAAGAGGTAATCCATCAATACTTCATTTAACAGTGTTAATAATTTCCCTTATCTGTCTGGCAGGGGGTTGTTTGTTTTAATGTGATCTCACCAATGTTATTAAAGGAGTTGGAATGCTAAAACCTTTTTTTTTTCTTTTATTCCAGTGCCAAATATATGTAAATGGTTTTAAGGTGGAGAGTATGCATTAGAATTATAATGCAGTATAAATAGCAAACACTTCTCAGATGGTGGTGAAAATAATTTTAGTTTATATTCTGCAACATGCAGTGTCATAGTGATTTGAAGTATCCTATTTTACACAACAGATTTCAGGTATAGGTGACTGAAACATGATGGCAATTTCTATCACTGTCCAAACTAAACCTTGGTTTAAAAGATACATATCTTGCTCTAAGATTACTCCCTAGTTTTAAATGTTAGTCCATTTATGTATGTTACTCTACATAATTTGTGTATTAGTAATTCTGTTGAATCGAGCAATTAAGCCAAGAAATAGGGAGAACTGAAAGCAAGATTGTACACTTCCATAAAACATCTTCCAGTCAGAACTTTAAAAAAATCACCAATGCAGAAGAATTAGATATTCTAGAAAAATCCCAGGTTTTATCTGTTGTCTTTCCTTGGGTGTCCTGTGCCTTCTCTTATGAATATTTTCCGTACCGAAAAATGACTCATCCAGTCTCAGGTGCCTTGGTATTGCTTGTGGGACTCTGTAGACCAGGCCTTTGATAAGAATTAAACTACATCTTTATGATGTTATATGTGTGGGAACTTGTAGCAGCCAAGTACTTTGGCTGTCTCAGTGATTTTGCTTTGCTTTGCACTGGGCTCGTTTCTGGGTTAGGCTGGGTTCTGGGTTAGGCTGGGTTCTTCCTATTCTGCTACACACTGCAAAAATCTTGGAAACTGCTTTTATCTTTGCCGTGGGCTTGCTTCAGTGATTTTGTTGATTTTGTTTGCTTTTGTTGTGGGGTGTTTTTTTTTTCTGAAGGATTGGCAAATGGTCAACTTCTCACCTGTCTCTTCTGATCAGCAATGTGTTCTTTTTTGATCATTGCTCTTTATCCAATGTGTATTGTTCTAACTCCAGGTTTTATAATTTCTAATTATAATAATTTTCAAGATCATTGGGACAAATCTTTCCCCACATCAAAAGGAGAGTTTTGACTAGAAGTGAGGGAATCATCTAGGGGAGGGGTAGTAACTCTTCACCAGCTGGAATTTGAATCTGTTGTCAGAAACCAAGCAGTGCTCAGGTGTAATGAGTGTCTTAATGGGTTTACTCTTTGCTAGGCATGTGATATGAATACCAAGAACAGAATAATTTGGATATTTTCCTCTTCTGGCAGATTAAACAGTACACAGTGTTCAACCAGGGTCCTTGAACATTTGATGCCAACACCTGTTAAATTCCTCTAGAAAGTGTTTTAGGTATTATAGGGAGGGAAATTATATGTCCTTGTTTATGTACCCCAGAGAGGAACTTGGTGCTGAAGACAAACATTGATCCACATGATCAGTAAAAAAACTGCTTGGAGGCAGGGGTGGGAAATCTTGCCTTGATTTTTTCTGCTGTTGCTATTGTTGTGTCATTCCCCTTAGCAAGCGATGTTAAACAAGATTAAATATGACTAGAGAAAGATATATCTGTATTTATATCCTGGGATGATTTTTCTGCTACAAGCCAAATGTTACCTTGAAATAAAAATTGTCCCTTTTTGCTTTTAATTTTTTTCTAAACCAACTATCATTCTTGGACTGTGGCAGTTACCCACTGGAAACATAAAGCTCTTCATGGTAAAACAGATGTAAATCTTGGTCAAAAATACTGTATGACTTGGTATGGTTGCTAAAGTAAAATGGCATCTCTCTCAGTTCAAATCAGTCTGTAGCTGAATTCAAAAGCTTCTCCTGCCCTGTGTTTTGATGACTCATATGCCATCTTCATGTTCACTGCAGAATTCTGTGAGGACTCTTAAGGTTTGGACATGCTTAGAATAAATTGAGTACCAAGGAGGTAGCCTGCAAGGTTTGTCACACAAGCTCCTTCTTCACCTGGATCCCTGCAATGACCCACACAATTCCTGCATGACCCATACAGTTTAGTAAAGGATTGTGCTGTTATCCTTTGGTATTCCTTGAACTCAGTTGGGAGTTGAGCATCACAAGAACTCTTCATGTCCTTGGTGGTAGAGTACCTTTTGTGTACCAGATGTCCTGAGGTCACATTGGTTCAAGTAAAGGTTTAGGGTTAAAAATACATTTATTTTATTCACTACAGGAAAAGGTTGTTTTCAAAGTTGTAAAAAGGTGACACATCAAAATGTATTTTCAGAGTTATGCTTAGTTGGGTTTTCTGTTTGTTGTTTGTTTAGGTTTTTCAGTCCTAAGGTCCTGTCTTTCTTACTTCATGGTGTTAAATAGCTTGTGATAGTGGCTAATGAGCCCCACAGTTGGGTTGAAGTATCCCAGAGTCGCTAAAGCTACATCTTCCTTTCATATCCTTCTTCCAGGTAATGTGTCCTTCAGAAGGCACAGGTGGGAGCTGGTCAGAACAGCTGCTTTGAGTTTTTTTCCTGTCCCTGCTTAAAACATGAGGAATGCCCTGACTTTTCCAACCTCATTTCTTTCACTAGACATTGGCCTGTTATCTTGTGGAAACTGAAGCAATTTCTTTGTGTCCTTAGACTGGTGATTAAAGTTTCTGTTGAGTATCTCACCTTGCACATAATCCATTGTAGCCCTTGGATGCTTACAAGGCACATTGTGCCTTTAATGTTGTCATCACCCATTATATTTTAATAGTATGGAATGAAAAACCGTATAGTAGAGGTAGATGAAGATTATGTATTTAATCTAAGATGAATATATGAAATTCAGTTTACTATGCCTGTGGCTCTTTGTGAGTATCATATAAAACCACACATGTTACTACAGAGCTGAATTTGGGTGTTAGCATTGAGTAATTTCATCTTCCTGTCATGTGCAGTGGTAGTTTTGAAAAGAGGAAGAGAATATTCTAAGATAATCTAAAGAGTATTTTAAAAAATTGATAGTGTGAAGAAAGTGTAGAACTCTCAGGCAACTTTTATTTAATGAGTTGTACAAATGTGTTTTCAGTTGGGCAGTATTTCTATTTAATTGAGGTACAAGACAAAGTTTGTACATGTTCAGAAGTATGTCACATCATGCTGAATTTGTTGTAGTACTGGTCGTAGTTATGTGTGGACATCAGATTCTAATTAAAACCTTTGTAAGCTTCCAGTGAAACTGAAAGTAAAGCATGGAAACCTCGTGCTTTGGGCATTATCTCTATTATGTTGCATTGGAATTACAATGCTGTTTTATATGATTCTTCATTCGGTAGCTCTCTACTGGGTAAAGCCTCATAGTTTCCCCTAGTTCTTAAAAGCAAACAAACAGAACTCCCTAAAACTCACCACAAAGAAACCAGCTTGCCATTCCTGTTGATCTCTACAGTCTGGTCTGCAATAACTATACTTCTTTTTTATTTAATCTTTTTCATTATTCTGGTGAATTATTTACTCTGTTTTCTAAAGAAACAAGATTTGTGCAAGTGTTCTGTGTACACCTCTTTACTTGTCTGGCAATAGTCAATGGGTTTCAAAGTTTTACATTTATTACTTCTTTTGTGGAAATACTGACTGTAGGGACTGTAGGGAGTGCTTATTGGTCTAATACTCAGCAGATATCAGATGCTGGAGATGTCACATGTCTTTCTATTCTGGGATTTTCATGTCACTCAAGGGTTTGGGGTTTCATCAGTATATCCTTTTGGGGAGAGATTGTTGCTTTGGCTCTGTTGATGAAAGGCAGATGTGGGTTTAGTTTCATGAATTGTTCAAATTCATTAGCTTGCAAAATGGCAAGCCACTTGCCATGTCCCCTTGCCTCAATCACCTCTCCTGGAAACTGAAAAGTGCCCTCTGAAATAAGCTGCTGCTTAAAGTGAGGACCAGGAAGCTAAAAAGACTCTCTAATCTCTTCAAGTGTCTTCTCTCTCAAATTTGCTTTTTCCTACAGGTATTGAAGGGATTTCCCTTAAAATAACTTGATAATCAATTAATACGAAAGTTGCACACAAGAAACCTTTTATGGCATAGGATAGCTCTCTTATAACCATGTCTGATTCCTCTGCTGCTGCAGAGTTCAGCTTTCAACCTGTGCCTTGCCTGGAGAAGCCACTTCAAGGTACACATCAATCACGTGCAGAATGTGGCTGGCAGAAAGCTAACCTGGTAAATGCTTTGTGGCCAGGGCAGCCTGCAGCTCTAGTGCAAGCTGTAAAACCTGCCTGCAAAGCCAGGATGAAGCTGTTTACTTGCACAATCCATCTACACTGGGCTGAGGTATTAGCATGTGCACCATTTTTTCTGACTGTAAACTAGGACATGGAATAGCATTCGGGACAAGGGTGCAATAAATCTGAGCCTTAAGTTTCAGCCTGAAAAAAAAGTTAAAAATAACCAGACTCAAATCTGGAGCTTTCTTTTCTTTTGTATCATCTTTAATTTCTGTTTCTTCATGCGCCTCTCTCTGCTCCTGGAGTCTTTGATCAGTACTGAGTTCACATTATCTATAGTCTAGTTCAAATCCTCACATCCTCACCAGAGCAACACAGGTGTTTTCTGTTACTCAGTGCAGCTGTAGAGAAGGAACTTCAGAGACAATACACGGAAGTTGTAGTTTCGCCTCCTGAAACCAGGTTAGGGCAGTACTCCAAGGAGGAACAACAGTTCAAAACCACTTCTTCCTTAATTCCCTCTTCCTGTGGTACATGCAAACATTACTGTACAAAAAGAGAAAGACAACTGGTAAGCTGTTGTTATCCTACCATGAATTTTCAGGCAATGGAAAGGAGGCTTTTGTATTTGGTCTGCTGACACTTTTACTTAAAAGTCTTAAGAGGCCTTACTGGGAGCAGGACTCTTCTTGTGACTGGCTAATGGAGGCTCCTGATGCAGTTTTTGCCCGTTTTTGCCAAGATTATAAACTGGAAATTTGTCTGAAGTAGAAGCAACTTTCTCAAAACCTCACAACCAGTGTGTGAGGAATTTGGGAGCAGATACAGATTTCTAAACCCAACGTAGCATCATACTTGAACTGATGCTTTGTGCCTTGCTGAGAAAGGGAGAAGTTTTCAAGCATCTCCTGTAGAAAAACTGGTGTTACCCAGCTTACATTGTTTTAACACAGCCTGCTTTGAGCTGCCTGCCTGTGTTCTCCACCAGATGAACTCTTCTGTAACATGCCTCAGGATAGTGTGGTGTCTGTGGCTCGGCCCTGTTGGCTGTTGATTTGGCACTGGCCACTGAATGTTGGTTTGGCTGTGAGTGGGTAGGTGGGGGGCTGCAGGCAGCTTGTGGAGAGTCGACAGACACAGTAAATCCTATTGGGGAAGGTAGCAAAGACACTTGGAGGGTGATCAAGCCTCAGCTGCCTGTTTGCTTGGCTGATGAGTCGGGTTCACAAGACTCTTTATGACTCTTTATTGCCTGAGCTGAATCCTGAGCCTTTGATTCAACATAGCTTTTTCTTGATTTGCTAGAAGGATAAAAGACTGACATATGGGCTTTTATTGCCCAAAAAATTACAGTTTATCTGATTCAATACCTGAGTTATCTCTTCTGCTGCGGCAAAAAACGCAGTTGCCTAAGGCAACCAATATGTTCAGTGTGATTGCAGGTTGTGATTGGTAAATCTCTGTGGGTTTGACTGATACGACATAGAAAATGGTGTTGTCTTTTTTCAGTGCTGTGCTGGTTGCAAATACATATTAATTTTGCTGATTTTTATCCTTCTTTACCAATGTTTGTTAAGAACATCTGCTACCTCCTAATAAATGAGATACTGAGTGGGAGCTTTTCCTTTTCTAAAAATGGTGCTAATATTGGCTTCTACTGCATTAGAATCTGTCCTCACTATGCAGATAGATCTGGATAATGAAAAAATTTGCTGTAATCCTTTCTTCCCTTGGCTTACCTACTATAGCTAATAGTCAGAAGTGAAGAAGGTGAGGGGGTTGAGAAGAAGCACTGCATAAAACCAGCCATGTGTCATTCCTGGGGTGCAGAGTACAAACTCTCTGTTTGGAGAGATGGAAAAACAGTTAACTCAGTTAACATCTTAGGGATGTGGAACTGTAGGCAGAAAAAGCAGTTGCTTTTCCAGGCTTACTCTAAGTTGGTCTTTAAGTTTCTTGCAGACATAAGTCCAGTTGGGCCCTAGGGTCACTTGGGAGGGCAGGTGTTGATTCTGTCAGTCCTTTGCCTAGGGGTGATCTTTTCTGAGGTGCTGCACTGTCCCTATAAAATGGGATTTTTTGAACCTGCTGTTAATGTTGAACTTGTAATTATTATTAGTTAGTGGGAGAAAGGAAACTTGTAAGTGGCTAAGTAACTGTATATGAAGAAACAAAAAATATTTTTCTCAGTTACTTGTAGGAAAAATACTTCAAATGTAGGCCTAAGTATCCCATGTCCCCTTCTTGTCTGCTTTTGAGACTACTGAAAGTTTAACCCACAGTTCTCAGCAGTTTCATTTGCAGAATCATCCTTTAATGCTGGGTTGTGGAACTGGTTTTCCTGGTCTTGAAAGTAGCAAACCCTGTGCTTGGTATTTGAGAAAATGCTGTTAACTGAGTATCAGCACCCTGTCACTGGCTGAGCAATGTCATTGGGAGTAGGAGCAGCCAGTAGTCATCCAGCTCAGAAGGTACATCTGTACAGAGGAGTATGTTTGCTAAACTGCCTGTCTGGAGGTGTTAGCACAGGTGAAGGAAACTCCATGGACTGTAAAGCAGCCTTGCTAGCTTTGTATGAGGTCAGAAGGGAGGAGAGGTGGGGTGTTTGGATTTAGAATAAGGGCATACTTTTCTGTCTCTTGACCTGGTCTGTGCAACCTTTGTGTAGGTGAACAAGGCGGTTTCTTAGTTTGAAAATAATGGGTTTTTTACAGTTCTCTCTCATCTGGGAGATGTGAAGAAAGGAATTACATTCTGATTAATAATGTGTATTTGAAAAGTAATGGAGGCATACCTGTTGTCAAATATAAAATTCAGATTTAGAGATGTACTTCTAAATCAAAAACTGTGATTAAACATTTGAAGGACTATTACTATTAATTGCTGGGGTGCTGATAGATGGCTTCAGTCTATATAACTTAGTTTACACTTCAAAACAACTGTAGAACATGCAGAGGAAAAAAATAATGTAACTTTCTCTCGTTACACATAATGTGTTATCAGATCCATTCATCTGTCACTTTTCTCTCCCCAGACTAGCGTTTCTCATGCTGTTTGTCCTCCTTACTGTGCTGGGATTATGTCAGAAAGCTCTATTTAGAGGGTGATTTTGCCTCAGCAAAATGGGTTTGCATAAGCTGTGCTGCATTTTGTCTGACTGGGAAGATTTTGTTGCCGTCCATGTTCCCACATGTGTTGCTTCCCAGTGGAAATCCCTGTAGATGTGTGTCATCAGTCAAGCTCATCTGAGGTGCAGGAACAAAGCTGGTGGGGGCCTGACCCCAAGATGCAAAGTGAGCTCCTACAGGAGCCTCACTCTGTGACAAATAGTCTTGGAGTTGTCTGTGCTTGCTGGCTGTGTCCTCTGGTGTTCACCACCTTCTCTTAGCAGTAAATACAAACAGAGCTGCACTATGATTTTATATGTGAGAGGTAATTGAAATGCATTCTGAAATCAGGCATAAATTGGCATATTCTAATGAGCAGCATCTCTGCCTCTTTCACTGCATCCTGCACTCATCAACACACCAGGAATATATTGTAGGCTATAGGCCTGCATGGCTGGGAGGTCATAAGCTACAATAGGTGAAGGGAAACATTTCATTTCTGTTTTTGTTTACATGGTATTCTATGCATCTGCTCATTTACAGAATTGCCCACGCTAGTTTGTGGATTTTTATTATTTTTATTCAGCTCCCAGAGGCTTGGAAACTTTATTATGTTTGTAATCTGCTAAAGCTGGGAAGAAAAGCTGTTTGTTCCATTAGGTTGTTTCAGGCTTCTGTGCAGTTTTTGACTTGCTTTTGAAGATACAAAGAGCTATGAGTATCAGAATGCCTGAAGGGTAAGGAATAAGCACAACACAGAGATGTCTCAATCTCTGTTCATATCTCTGAGCTCTTGCTTGTTTCCATTAACTTCTGACCAAAGTGATAGTGCTTAAGAGCTTGCCTACCTCTTTACTTGGCAAGATGGATAGTCTCTTTGCTCACATAGAGACAAAGATAGTTCTTTCTCTGATTAAACAAGCATTATCAAGTATATTGAAAGCAAAGGTGGTCTCCTTATTTTTGAAAGAGCAATTCTTCAGGTAGATAAGCTTAGTAGAGTTGCAGTGTGTTTTAGGAGACCTAATATAGATGGGGTTGAGGAGTGTTCACCTCATGGCATGCACCTAAATTACGTGCAAAACAGCCCCACAAACTGAATGTTAGTTTGACTGTATTATCCCTTGAGTCTTATAAATGCCTATGGAGTGGTGGTGATGCAGGGAATATTCTTAGAGCAAACAAGCTGAGTGTGATCCCCTTCTCTCCCTGCTTTCTTGGGCTCCTAATGCAGCGATGCTGCCTTTGTTACAGAAGATAACCCTCTTTGTGTTTTGAAGACACTTTATAAAGGAAAAAGCCTGAGATGATTTAAACAGTTTGGGGAGTATTGTTCCCATGTCCAAACAATGTATTTCTTTGTTAATATGTAAAAATGATCAGTCTTACCTTAAGACAATTTGGAAAGTCTGTGTACTATTGAGGACTAACTATAACAGTGCTTTTGTTCAATTTTTTTATTGTGATATTTAAAGCCCAGTTGAAGGCCACTGTGGAGTCATAGGCAGATAAAAATGCTGGAAGCACAGAAGTATAGTGGATACAATAATTGTAGCGCTCTTTGCACTAATTATTGAGGCTATTCAAAATGTAATTGGGCACAAAGTTTCATAGCTAGAGAAAGAAAAATCTACTGAATTGGGCACAAAGTTTCATAGCTAGAGAAAAAAATTCTACTGAATTTTTGGGTCGCGTTCAAAACATACCATATCCTAAGAAAATATTAGTTGGTGTATACTTCACAGCATATTGTACCATTATCTGTTGGCTGATGAAGGAAACAGCAAAAAAAAAAGAAGGTATACAGTGATGCGAACTACCAGCTAGAAAATCAGAGGAGTAAAAGTGAGAAAACCCATAGGCTGAGACAAAGTCAGTTTAATAAGGAGAGCAAAAGCTGCACATGCAAGCAAAGCAAATCAAGAAATTAAAGGACTGCTTCCTATGGGCAGGCAGGTGCTTAGCCATCTCCAGAAATGCAGGGCCCCATCACATGTAATGGCTACTGGGGAAGACAAATGACATCAGACATCCCCCACCTTCTTTCGCTCAATTTATATACTGAGCATGATGTCACGTGGTCTGGAACATCTCTTTGGCCAGTTTGGGTCACCTGTACTGGCTGTGTCTCCTCCCAACCTCCCAGACACCCCAGGTCTCTTCCCCATCATGACAGTACAAAAAGCAGAAAAGGCATTGGCTCTATATGAACACCTCTCTGTAATAACAAAAAAAAAAAAAAAAAGAAAAAATCTCCATTATCATTACTGTATTCAGCACAAACCCAAAACATAGCCCCAGAATTATCTCTTTCCCCATCAAAACCATCATAATTAGGCGTTTAGATTTTTTTCCCCTTTCCGTGTAGTTAAGTTTGTGCTGGTAGGCAGGAGCTAAATCAGGGGTGGGGAAATACTGTTGTCATAGAGGTAAGAAAATAGAGTGCAGTGAAGTTTTTGTATGCATATATAAATGGGAAAGATGGCATACTTACTGCTTAATCCTCTGGCCTCCTATTGATGTCTTCATGGCAGAAATGCATTTTATATTCAATGGCTAGTTATGGTCTTAAAAAGTACAGTAAACCCAGAAGACTGGGCAAAGTTTCATGCATGTGGAAGTAAGACGATTGAGCAATTTTAGTAATTTTTTTTTGTGTAATTGAAAAAAACATGCTTTCTTAAGCAGAAATACTGCTTGCAAAACAACAACAAAAAAGAGACATGCAATTTTCCTTCAGCATCCAGCCTCCTGGAAAAGCCTCTTCCCTTCATAAAAGGGAAAAGAAGTTCCAGCCAGAATAACTTTCACAAGAAGGGAAGGAATCACACACAGAGAGACATATTTATCTAAGCTCAAGTGATAAAATGTGATTAACTGAAACTGGAGCAGCCATTGAGGTTGGAGCAGCCACCACATACACTAGAAGACAATGAAGCAGGAAATGGACCATTCTTTTGGCATTTACTTGGAGGTGTCTGGTGCCAGTACTACAGCAGGACAGTAACATTCCTTTAAAAATCTTCAGTAAAATATGTAAATATCTCTGCTTGCTGCCTGCTGTCTTCTCTAAAATGCTACCTTGGAGTTCTGACACATCAGGGACAGAACAGCTGTGCTAAGGCTGTTCTGAAGATGCTTCAGAAAATAATTTTTGTTTTGTTCCAGTTTATGAATGGGACCAGATCATAAGGACTACGGGCTGTCAGATTGGCAGGTTGGCATCTTTCTTTCCTGTTGGCGCCACCATCCCCCAGTGGGTAGGGGAGCAGAAAGACATAGTTGCTGCTGTTGTCTGCTGCAGGCTGGTTTCTTTGCAGACCTGAATGGGCAACTTGCTCACGCCTGAGCGTGTAATGCTGTTCTGGAGGAGGTCAGTCAGTGTGCCTTCACTCTGGTGCCCTTCTTTCCCTTGTTTCACCCTGTGAGGCCACACAATTTTTAAATTATATGTTAATGGAGAGAGGTGTGTAACAGCAGGTAATGTGTCAGGAGACACCTTTGCCCCTTGTACAACCACTCTCCATTCTGTGGAGGAACCTATTTCTTCTGTTCAGAAACACATTACTCCAAATCACTTCTCTGTAAGACTGAATTTTGTACTTACTGATACAGTCAACATTTCAGAAGAATTAGAATTTTTTTTGCTTGTGTTTTTTTTTACTTTACTCTTCCTAGTAGGAGAAGACTCCTCTGTGTTTCAAATCTTTCTTTTCTAATTGCTGTGCTGATTACTTCTGTGTTCTGTGGGGCATTTTATTTCAACATTCTGAAATTGTATTTCTTAATCTTTGCATAGTAAATAAAATGTATCCTAATCAAATAAGTTTATCCCTGTTTAAAATATACATATGGGAGATATATATATATAGAGATAGATAGATGATAGATAGATAGATAGATAGACAGACATATATACATGTGTATACATGTCTCCAAAGCATAAAGGAAGTATGGTACTTTAACTGGTTCAGAAAATACTAATTTTGTACAGTAGGTGGTGTAATTGTATTTTGTGACTATTTGAGTCTGTGGAGTAAAGAATCTCCTTTTTCTCAGTTGAAGAATTTTGAAGAATTACCCCTACCCTTGAAACACACACTCTGATAAGAAAAGATTGGTATTCTGAGCTGGTTGATGGGTAAAGGAAAGGAAAATTATATTGATGTCATTTAAAAGTGTGGGACAGCCTGTGCATTGCTTTGAAAATCATGCACCAGCTCTTTGTGTCTTCCCCCCCCCCTTTTTTTTTTTTGTTTTGTTTTTTTTTGTTTTGTTTTGTTTTGGTTTTTTTTTTTTGGTGGCAGTTTAACAGCCATCACTTCATGTTCCTGAAGGTGTTTTGTCCTTGGCAAATGATTTACAAATCCTTTACTGCCACTTGTTGATCATTTTGAATTGAGAGCAGATTAATGATTGTTTATATTGGCAGTGTTCTTAATAAGAGCTATCCAGCTTTCTGTGCCAATCTAAATATCCTGTGCTCAATGACTCCAAAGGTATGTAGGTAGTGCAGTAGGTATGTAGGTAGGTTTAATGTCTAAATATAGCAATAATAATATCTAGCTTTCTTCTTTTCATTCACCAGAAGAAATTGGTGGATACATTTCTATGTGTGTGGAGTATGGACTGAGATAAGTCTATGTTGATGTCTGTTTCAGTATTAATTTCTGACATCTCCCTCCTTCAGAAGAGGAGAAATTCTTTTAATGAAAAAGTCTCTGAGCTTGTCTTCGGTTGTGGGTTGGGCTTTTTCCCTATTATGCTACAGAATATGCAGTTCTCAGCCCCTTTCCAAGCTGCCAACTTTCTGTTCCACTGAAGTTACTTCTGGCTCCAGTCCCAGTATTTGTGGGGAACAATAGATCCTATTTTAGCCTATACAGATTTAATTGCTGTGAATAAGATTGGCAATTATCTCCTTTTGAGTCTGAAAATCCCACCAGCTGTTTCAGATGCTTTTAAATAGTTACACCATGCTAAACTCACATATTGCATCAGGAGCTACAATGCCAGCATGTCCTTGGCCTTTATTTTTAAGAGTAGTTGTTGCTGCATTTTTTTCTGTTTCTTCTGTTTTGCTTTAAACCCTAATTCTCTGCCTTGGTGGCATTGGGTGGCATTATTAGTCATACCAAAGGACGTCCATATAAAAGATGCATTTTGAGGAAAATGCATTTCAAATAGCAAAAAAAAAAAAAAAAAACAACTTATTGAAAGAGAAGTTGATGGCCTTTTTTGTTTTTGTGGGGGGTTTGCTTGGTTTTTTGTTTGTTTGTGTGTTTGTTTTGCTCCCTCCACCCTCATAAGCTCAGGCATGTAAGTGGGAATCATCTGACCACATGCTAGCAACCTGCTGTGTCAGTGTCTAGGCTCAGCTTTATCTCCCACGAAGAGGAAGATGTGTTTCATGCTATGTAAACAACTAAAATAGGTCAGATGAATCATGCCCCCAGATGTCTTCTTTCTCTTTAGCTAATCACCCAGACTTAATAAGCAGACTTAGCTGTCTGCACCGTAGACATCTGACTAGATCTCACCTCTGGCGATCACACTTGTCACAACAGTTGCATGTGGGTGACTAGACACATGTAGACATGTAAGATTAAAAGTACTTGGCTTCTTGATGCAGAGCCAATGTGAAGGTGGAGGTGCTCTGAGCTCATCTTCTTGAAACCAATGACAAACTTGCGTGGATTTTCCCAGAAAAGAGACGTATCAGTATTTGATGTTCACAGTTACATACTGCTGAACTGGGGTGCACCATCTCTTTCTCATTACTCGCTTCCAAGGCTCCTAAGATTCATAACTTCATAGGTTTCTTTTTCAGAAATGTTAGACAAGACTTCTCCCTATTATCTGCTATTCCTACCTTTGTGTTTTCTCTTCAGTCTTGTTGTGGAAATATATTGATTTTTATTAAAAAAAAAAATCACTTTGTTACACAGGTGTCCCTGTGAGGTAGCACACTGGCATATGAAGGTGGAGATTGCTTATATTGGGAAAGCCAAGAGAGAGGATACTTGAAGTTTGCCTTTCACCCTTTGCCTGAGAAGTAATCCCTTGCTAATTTTGCAGGTTATTCAGTTGCTGAATTCTGTGGGTTTTCTTTTCAGTCTGAACATATTGTTTAATATTTATTTAGAATCTTGTCTAAGGGTGTATAAATTCAAACTTCCAGTTTCACTCTTTGTTTTTGTGTGTGTTTCACATTTGTGCAGCTTATTTCTGAAAGCGAGTTGTTCCTTGGTGTAGCAGGATGCAGAGACACTAATACTTTATTATTTCCTGATACATATTTTTACAGATCTTGACACAGTTTTAATTTCCCAGTGGTCTGAGAGGCATGGAGAAGTTTACATGGAAGTTGCAGTAGTCAATCCGTTCTGGTGTTGACTTTGTTCTTGTTGAGACCTCTCTGGAATTGCATGTGCTTTTGGTTACACTATGCGAGATCTACCCCATCAAGGCTGCTTAAGTTGGTGCCAGGCTATGCCATCTCCTCTAGGCCTCTTTGGGCACAAGTGATTCTCCTTATTTATAGAGCTTTCTAAAATATTCAATGTTGGCCCTACTTACTGTGTTTGTGCTATGTATTTGCCAAGTCTGTAGGCTTTCCAGTGTGCCTGTTGCATGTACAGGTGAAAACTTGGATTGAGGCTTTTTAGGTGCTTGTGCTAATGACTTTGGAAAGGATAAGGTTTGTAGTGGAGGCAGATTGCACAGTACAAGCAGAAGAAATGGTAATGCTGGAGAAGTATGACCTTTCAGACTTCACAGGGTGTCAGCAAGCTGTTCCTGCTCAGGGCCAGTTCCTGTGCACACATAGGTAAGATAGGCTTCTTGCTTTGTGCTTTGCTCCCTCTGCATTCCCATATGGACAAGGTCCTGGACAACCTGTTGTAGGTGACCCTGCTGGAGCAGGGGGCTTGGGCCAGATGACCTCCAGAGGGTACTTCCAAGCTCAGCTGTTCTGTGATTCTCTGACTTTGCACCTTCCAAAACTTAACCTTGTTAAGCCTTTTCTGCTCCTGGGTGGGAACGCATCTCTTCATCCCACCTCCTGCAAGGACAGAAGGAGCCTTTGGGGAAAATTTACCCTGAGCTTGTGGCGTACCATGTTAAGAGGTGTTGTGCAGACCCCAGAGCTTCAGACACTTCCCCCTGGATAAAGGTAGCAGATGGGGCTGGAAAGGACACCCTTGTCACCCACACTTACACAGAGCTCATTTGCTCACTGCTACTTGGTTGCTCTTGGGTAGAAATCCTGCATTTGGTTGTCATTCTTCTTTTACTGGCACTGATTTTAACAGGGTTTCTATGTTGACTTCCACTCTAAATTAAGATTGCACCTGGAAATTTTCATCTGTGATGGCTGAATGACTGAGCAAAGATGTGGTAAGCACATTTTTCTCTCTCTCAGGATTTTTTATTGAGGTGCACAGAGAGAAATGAAAGAGAAAACAATTTCTATTTTTGCTCTATGTTTTTTTCTTGTGGAATGTGTTTGGAGAATTGTTTACCTAGAGTGAACTTTTAGTTAAATCATGGTGGATTGTTTGAGCCTGAGAGCCAATCAGATCCACCTGTGTCTGGGCTCTAGCGAACAGAGTCACGAGTTGTGAGTTAGTTAGATATGATAGTTAGAGAAAGTAGCATGTAGTATTTAGTATCCTCTTTTATATAGCATATTAATGTATTATAACATAATTATAATAAAGCAATCATTTAGCCTTCTGAAATGGAGTTAGACATCATCATTCTTCCCATTAAGTTCACCAACATCAACAACACAAAGATATTAAGCACTTTGACCTATATTACTTGAAAAATAAGTGTTTTCAATGACATAATATTTAACTGAATTTTGTATAACTTGTGTGAGAATCGCCACAGGTTTTTCTTTAGAGGTGTTTGTGTGTATGTATGTGTATATAAAATAAATGTTAAAGTACTGCAAAATTTTCTTGTTTTGCTTTAATTACTGCGACATTTTTA
This sequence comes from Vidua chalybeata, assembly GCF_026979565.1. NCBI lineage: Eukaryota > Metazoa > Chordata > Aves > Passeriformes > Viduidae > Vidua > Vidua chalybeata. The sequence goes on from NC_071534.1 coordinate 40,406,177, forward strand.
TACTTTAAATTTAGGAAAGCTAATTTTGGAATTGATTGTTAGCCACAAGAGGAATAAATGAATGATCATTACAAATGTTTCAATGAATCGTGGTCTATCAAGATTAAGGGAGCTACCATTTTTGTGTAATCTTTTATTTCAGGCTCAGGATTGCTGACATTTCATTGGTTTGCATTTAGCTTCTATTTTAACAGCTTTAAAGATGAGATCTAGGAATGCAATTTTAGTAACAGAAGTAAAAGACTGGGTTTTGAGGCACATTTCTATGGCAAAGAGTCATTGGAGTGTTTTTTTGCACATGGCCCCTTCCTGCACATCTGCTAGCTAATGTTCTCCCAGAGGAAAAGTGATGGATGTAAAACTCCAGCAGCAGGGTGTATTTTTTCTTTAATTATTTAAAATTACCAGCATAATTCAGAGTGACTCTGAATTAATTTCCTACTTGTGATAATAAAGCTGTACATAATATTTTCTCTCTTTTTTTTTCCTCCCCCTTGTCTTGCATATGTGTACTTCCATACATATAAATTTCTGTAATGACTTCTAAGAATAAATTAGCAGATTGTTTTCTTTCAGGTTGTGGGGGCTTCAAGTATCTGCTGCAGTAGAGGGATATTGTGAAAAAGGCATTAGTGTGTATCTGTGGAAATGTGTACCTTCTCTGTCATACTTGCAGAGATTATCTTGGGGCTAAATTCAGTTGACAGCTGTATAAAAGGGATTAGTACTGTCACTGCTCATCTCTTGGGGTTAACTTTCACATATGCTAAATATGAGAGATATTTTTTTTTTTTAAGCTTGAACCAGTTTTGCATAAATGATTTATCTTGATTTCTCTTAACCCTGAAGCTAAGACTGTGGTCTATAGCATCAGTCTAAAAATGGGGGATTTACTGTGTTACTTTAAGCACATAATTTGCTTCACTGTAAGCATAAGGAGAGCTTTTATTTGCATATAATTGGCATTTCTGTAAGGAAGAGAGTGTTTATTTTAGATGTGCTTTCAAAAGTAGAACTTTGGGAAGGAAACTGAGGAGGAAGGGGAAGTAGTCTTTTGTTTTCTTCATGCATCCTTGTCATGTGCTTACACTCATTTAAAAATCTAAAAGAAAACAAAACTATGAGGTCAATTTAAATTGAGCTTTTGGTTGGAGTTTGGTGTAGTAGTAATAGTAGTGCTGAGCTTGTAGACAGAGTGAATATTTCTGAAATCCAGATGCCCTTTGCTGTAGCAATTCAGGGCAGTTTGCTTTTCCTTAACTTTTCATCATTTTAGCTAGAATTATTTATGTATTTGTCACATAACTCTGTGGGGACAACTGAACCTCATATGCAGCCATTCTATCAGACTGTGTCTCAGCTATGGTGCTGTCCTTATGGGGGACGTCATGGTCAAGACTTTATTCAGCCTCACATGCAGAAGGTAGTGTACAGCTCATGGGAAGTGGCTGCTTTTCCTTTGCATTAATGGGAAAGGAATGGAAGAACTTTGGCTCCCATCTTGAATGTGAGCTCTAGGATAGATGCAAAGATGTTTCTCATCTAAAAGCAGCTCATAACCAGTATCCAATGATGTGTTTCTTAGTATGCAGTCAAAAATGAAATATTGCTCATCAGTGAACTTTCAGGATCACCCCTAGAGGCTGTGACAGTGAAATCAGATGTGATAAAATGACTGTGAGCAAAATAAAAAAGCTACTATCATGGTGTGGTTTCTTTAGATTGAGCCAGGTGCCTGAATTTCAAGAGCTGTCAGTCCTAATGCACAAAGTCACAGGTACTATTCACACATGGCTAATGAGACATGATAAAGGATATTCCTGTAGAAAGGGTCCATTTCTTTTCACTACTATTTAGGGTTTTTTTAATGCTTTCTGCTTCAATTTGAAGCTAAAAAATTATCACACCAGCCAAAGCTGGTGTGATAATTATCAAGTATTATCAACAGCATAATAATGTTTTAACATAATAACATAATGAGGTAACATAATGTTATGACGTAATAACATAAGGTAAGCTTTATCAGCAACAAAAATCTAGAAAAATCTAATAGTGCATTAAAATCTCAGAGTTTTTGTGCAAATATATTTATCTGGAGGCTGACTTCACCTGATTGAATGTGCTCTATTCATATAAGAAGGGTAACTTTTAGAACTTTCAAGGTAACTTCCTCCTGAAATAAGCGCAGGTCCATTTTCCCCAGATTAGCAGGATTTGAGAACTTAACTGTTGGAGAGAAGAAGAGAAAGGTCCAAGCGCATTAGTGGAAACTGGACTAGAAGGACACTGGTCAACACAAAGTTGTTTATTTTCATTGTCTTCTGGGTCTCTTGCTTATATTTCAGCAAGTGTTCAACAGCCAGGCAAAGTTGCTTTAAATATGGATGATGAGCAGTCTGACCTGACATTCTTTTCAATTTCACTGTCCTTTGTGGGAAATAAATGGCAGTTCTCTTACAGTGTCAAATTAATCTTTGGTTTTGCAACCTCTTCTTACCCCATTCTGATAGCTAGTACAGAAGGAGTGAGGAAGAAGAATTTGGCAAGTAGTATTGCCAGCTGTGGCTGAGACTGCTCAGCTCTGAAGTGGGATCATGCTTAACCACCTTTGTATCCCACTGGTCTGGCTCGGCATCTGCTTGGGGCTCACTGTCCCTTGGTTTTCTTCTGCAATACCTGCATGCTAATTATCAAAAAGAGCTGCCTCTCCCTGTGTGGTGGTCATAGAGCTTTCACATTCCTGCAGTGACCTACAGGTGTTTTGTTCCTTGTAGTCACTTAGTATTTAAAGGGTAACTTTAAATACTAAGGTGTGCTGCATTGTAGCATTTTGGGAAGTCCATACAAATAACATCAGAGTGGACTTCCCTTCCAAGATGTTACTGACTTCAGCCCAAAGACAAGCTGTGTTACCAGGTTATGATCATTTACACTGAGCTTGTGGTAAATTTCCAACATAAATGCTATTCTGCTTTTATACTTTGCCTATTTTAATCCCATATTTAGTTCTTATGAGTCTGATGGGTGTCATAGCTTCTAGCTGGGCCTCCAAAGTGAACTTGGCCTGGTATACCAGTGTAATTGCTGGTAAGAGAAACCATATTTTCACAGCACATCACTGCAAGATTTCATGGCTAAATATTCACTTCCTCCTTGGTTAATAAAATGAAAGTTTTATTTTGCCCCATGGATTTAGAGAACTGATTCAGGTCTGCCTTCAGTCTCTGCCTGCAGTGGACAATACTAGTGAGTGCTTTGGTTTTGATGTGCACAATATGACAGATACAGTAATGAATGAATGGAACTGTTTAGGCTGCTTGAAATGCTTCCTTTCATCTGAGGGAGGAGGTGAGCAGCTGGAATGAAATCTCTTTCAAGTTGATTCCCAGTGCAGAAATAAATCTCATGTGCGTGAAAGGGAGGAAACAGACACCTACCTGGAAATCTAAGACTTGTGAGATGTCACAGAAAAAAGCAGCAGCATCCACTCACATGCTTATCCATTAAGGAAAAAAAGAAAAAAAGGTGGGAGGGGCAAGTAAATCCAGCAACACTTTTGTGAAAGTTGTTTTTTAATGGTATCTTTAATCATCACTCTAAGACTGTTAAAATTATAACACAAAACTGTTATGATGTATTGTCTGTTGTCTGTATGTACAGTATTCATTCATCTGTTAGTTGGGTTGGATGCAAGCTGGTGTCATGCAGTTGTGGAGTGGTGTGTGTGTGCCACAGCTGGAAAGAGGAGAGACTGGCTGTAGCTCTTGTGAGGGAGGGAGAGAAGGGTTTTGTGCTCCCTGCTGAATTGATTCATTCAGAGTTAAAACAAATACAGGTGTCCACTGCTAGTGTGAAACTCCAGAGGAGGGTAGAATTGAAAATTGCAGTGTACAACAAGCTGCCTATGGATATATCCTTTTATTTCTAGCTCTTTTTTTTCTCGCTAACCCTTAAGAGCTTTTGCATTTTTATGGGATTAATATTTGTGGAGCAAATGAGCACAGGTTCCCCAAGTAAAAACATCTTTCAGGGCATGTTACAAGCAGTATTCCTTCACTGCAGCTCATATACTGTTTGAAGCGTCTGTTGTGGGCTATATTTTGTTCCAAGTGGGTAAGGCAACTGCATTAGGGATTTTTTTTTTGGTGGGTAAAACTTTACTGCTACAGCACAGCTTAGAATTTTGGCTGATCACAATTTAATGTATTATCAAAGTGCATGGTACAGAGAAGAATAAAACACCCAAAGAGTATATACTGGTATTGATGCAAAAAAAAAAAATAGAGGGATGAATAGAAAGGCATTCTGAAGACAGAAGCTTTTGGTTTGTGTTTGCTTTATTTTTGGTTTGTGTTTGCTTGTGGTTTGATTTGGGTTGGTTTGGGGGGATTTTTTGAAACTATCAAAGCCTGTTTTGGATGTGTTTACCAGGCCTGTTTTGGTTCTCTTAAAATAAACTTCAGATTTTGCAGTGATCATGGCACAGAACTTTGAGCTCTGCTTGTTGAGAGAAGAATAGAAGCACAGTGTGACCTGCATTTCCATCTAGTCAGATGGGCTTTGGGGTCTCCTGAGATACCAAGAGAATCCTAATTGTGAGACAGACAAACCAGCTGGCCCCAATCTGGTGGATTTGCTTTTAGCTGAGGACATGCTTATGATTAAGACTCATGAAACACTGAAGTGTCCATCAAGATTTGATGCAGGTACTTCAACTGTGACCAAAGCCCACCACCTGACTGTGCAGGCTTCAGAAAGCTCCTGTTTGGAAAGCAGGATGGGTTTTATTAGCACCACTGTACCTCAAACTAAACTTTAGGATTATTTATTTATTATTGAGAAATGTGTTTGACACAGTACAGACAGCGAATTCTGTAAAAGGAGGGTCTTCTGAGCTAGATACATTGTTTGGGTTGAATGTTGCAAAAGATTGAATAGGATGGGTATTGGGGGAGAGGAAGGAAAGAATGGAAAGGAGTTGATCATCAATAGGTCTAATCAGTGTCTTGAGAAATTTGGAGAGAGAACAAAAAGAGGAATTCACTTGAAAAAGTGTGTCTAAGTAAGCTAGAGAATTATGTAGGCCTCACTCTTCTTTTAATTAATTTTTAACTATTTTTTTCTCTGCATTATTTTTAATATCAATGATAAAATGAAATTGAAAATATTGGAACTGTTTCATCTCATTTTGTTCACTTTACTAGTGGAAAACTTATCTTTTGAGTTAGACAGAAAAAAATACATGGGGGCAGTCTTTGGAAGCTGAGGTACTTAACCAGTGGAAGGAGAGGCAGATTTTCCGTAAAAAATTCCAGAGATCCAATTAAGAGTTACCTTCTGGTGATATGAGTGTCTTGTTAGTTCTGCTTTGTTATTTGTACAAGCAGCTTAGATGTGATTTTTGTTCAGATAAGTTGCAGTGTGGGAGAGCAAGGAGGAGTGAAATCAGCATCAGAAAGCTGGTTGAAAGAATCGCCTGGAGGAGAGATTTAGGAAACTGCAGAAAGAAAAAGATTTCAAAAGTCAGCAAAGATAGAGCTGTTTGAAGCTGAGTAGAAGCTGTCTGAAGCTTGAGTAGTTGTTACCAGCTTCTGTGCTTGGCATCAGGCACCAACACATAGCTCAAGATTTGAAATTAAAAATCACTGGGCTTCAGTGCAGCAGTTTTCGAGGATTTGCCTGTGAGGTGGGATGTGAGAGTAGAAGAGTGCCTGCGTCAGGAGAGGAGCAGCTTTTGGTGTCTAGACCCTGTATTACCTGTGAGGATCCATAAGCACCATTTTGACATTATGATAAATTCAGGCATTCACAAGGAATAAAATGCACTTAATCCTCTGATGAAGAAAGAAAAACTGGAATTCTGGGAGATATATTTGATTTCTTGGATTAAATACATTGTTCAGAGCCCATTCCTCCCTCCTCAAATAAATAATCCTCCTTTAACACTGACACCCCAACTCCCATGTCTACTCAGTGTTCAGTCTTGCCAGGTTCCTTTTGATCATATCCTTTTCTAGCAAGGTGCTTGGAGCGCAATTTCAACTCCAGGTGGTTTGTGATAGCTGATTGTCAAGCCAGTCTCTTGGGTCACATTGTTCTTATAGTCTTTCTAGTGTATTCAATGCATTGAAAATTTTTATTTATAAGAGCCTTAAAAAATGATAATATTGTGCATAACTTGACATGTCATTAAACATCGAACATCTTCCACCATACAAGTCCTAAAGTCCATCACTAAGCTCAGAATCCAGGGCAACTCCAAGAGTTCAATGACTTTTGTAAGGAACAATAAGTGGTAGGAAAGTAGTGATGTTTGTAAGGAGTAACTTTTGTCTCTTACTTGTCCTCTGCTTCTTTTTTAAAATGGGATTGAAAACAGCAGCATCAGTAAGGAGTCTGGTCAGCTAAACTAAATATCTATTAGTTCCTGATGTGATAAAACTACACTTTCTCTTCTGGTGCAGTATTTTAATCATGTTTGTAGCATTTCACACTGAACAGGTCTTGATCAGTTGATTTAAATGCTTTGGTATTGTGATTTTGTCATGTGTGTTCTGTCCTCCTCCCCAGACACTTTCACCCCATTTTTGAATATATGCTTCTACTTTGCCTAATGTCAAAAAAATTAGAGTTTTCAGACTGGAAGCTTACTGCATCTCAATATTTGATCTGCAGTTGCTCAAATGTTAAGCACTATAGGGGATAAGTGGTTAAAACTGCTCACAAGTGCCTTGCAACTAATTGCTCCTTCATCTCTGCTCTCTATGTGTTTTGCAAAATAATTTTATCCACAATTAGTGTTTATTTACAAGACATGCAAACAAATGGTGGTACTGTGCATACAGATAGACTGCAATGTGAAGCATTTAGCACTGTAAGGAAACTTCCTATTTCTGAAAGCCATTAACTGCAGTGGATGTACATTTTCTTTTTAAGAAAGACTGTTTTTTCAGAGGCAGGAATACTCATTTGCGTGTCACAGCATCATACTGCTCCTTGAAAGTGAAAAAATGTATTACCTTTTTAAGCAAGGCTGATACAGACTTGACATTTCAGCAAGAGCAGGCAAGGTGGAGTTCCCTGCAAGCCTTCCTTTGGTTTTTGTTTTCATTTCAACAACTTTTAGCAAGTATTTTCCTATTTTGTAAAGTTTTACTGTAATGAAAACATTAGAGATCAAGAAGTCAGGTATGTCTTGAACATGATGTTCAAGGATCATGATGTGCCTTCAAGCCGTTTTAGTTTCTGGTGAGGCAGCAGTTATTTCTAAAGACATTGTGTGCCTGATGTGAAACTCGTTGCTTATCCAGTAATAGGAATACCGTCTCTGAGTATCGGTCAACTTGTTGACCCCAGCCTCGCAGTGAAGAGGAATGGGTGGATAGTGTTTGTGGAAGAAGATGTGCTTCCATCAAAGTCACAGTGTCTTTGCTTGGCTGGAGCAAGATGTTGTCCCGTCTTGCATGGGATTTCCCTGTGTGAACCCAGGACTGTCAACTGATGCAAAATTGGTCAGTTTGTGATGAGATTTTCATGTCAAAAGTGGAAAATGTGTTTGGGCTTGACTGTTCTGAGATCAATGATAGTAACCACAGTATTTTGGATAACACAGGCTTCTGATTAAGATTTTAAAAGCTTATTGGTGGAATAGCTGTTTATTTCAGCCTCGTCACTGATCAAAGGAAGGAAGCTGTGGCACAAGTCTCAGGATACCTTTGGCTGTTAAAAGCTTGTACTGAGCTCTTAGTGCTGGGTTTTGCATGCCTGCAGCTCTTAGTGCAAATCCTCTGTTTTCTGGGCAGGTGGGACAGATAATTTAAGGTAGGCTTCTAGGGGCAGGGGTTATGTTGTGCAGTACTAGAGGGATGTATTTACTATGCATCACTCTATCACTGCAGTACAAGCAAGCTTGACTTGCCTGTCAGAGACAAAGTCTTTCTCTTGTATTTCTGTCACAGCATTTCTAATGTATGCTGTTTAAACAGACTGCCTTTAGCAGTAACAGCTTTGTAGATTTCTAACAGGTATTTTGTTTATGCAAAGACTTGGAACTCGACAGAATGCACACTCTTAGCCAGCAGATCCATTATTTACAGCAAAGATGCTGGCAGGTAGAAAAGCAAATGGGGGTCTTATGTTTCAACTGGGAGGCATATGCATTATCAACTTCATCCATAAAGTAGTCTCTTTTAAAAAAGTATAGCATGCCTAGGGGTGAAATATGCTCATGGCACCATCGGTTCTTATTCACATAGTTCTGTGGAAAGTGCTTGTTGTGTCCTGTGTATGTGTACAGAAATAAAAAGTATACCTGTGTGTATGTTTGTATCTCTGGAAGGTGGTCAAGTATTTTAATTCAGTCAGTACTTGCAACACTGCTGGGCTCTGGTTCCGCACATCTCGAGTCACATTGCGAGATACAGATGGGGGCTTCTGTGCTTTGCTAATCTGGTCACTGTTTTCTTTTTCTGTTTTGCTTTTTTCTTAGGGTAATAAATGCAGGGAAGAGCACGCACAATGAAGATCAAGCCAGCTGTGAGGTCCTCTTTGTCAAGAAAAAAGCTGGAGGCAGTAATTCTACACCAAACAAGAACTCTTCAACAAAACGGAGGTCATCGCTGCCCAATGGAGAAGGTCTCCAGCTGAAAGACAATTCAGTAAGCAAACTTCTGTATCTTGTCAGTGGAGAAATACAAAATAATATAAAAGGATGTAAGAATATGGCACTAAAAGGTACTTTCTGAATATTTAATATCTTTTCAGTTACCTCTTACTGATTGTCTCTGCTTAAATGCAGAACATTTCACTATATTTTTCTTAGCTCTACTACTTAAGTTTTTGTGTTGAAAAATGCTTCTTGCATCTAAGACATTTTAGTTTAAAGATGGGCAAGGGGATGCTCCTGGATTCTTCTTTTTCTTTCATTTCTGAAATATAATGTTGAGACATTTGAAGATGAAGAAAGGGCTGGAGCACATCTCCTGTGAAGACAAGGCTGTGTGTTGGGGCTATTCAGCCTGAAGAAGAAAGGCCTCCAGGGAGTCCTTAGACTGGCCATCCAGTACCTTAAGGGAATTGGAGACAGGCTTTCACAAGGGCCTATAGTGACAGGAGAAAGAGTAAGGACTTCAAACTAATAGAGGGTTTAGATGAGATATTAGGCAGAAATTCTTCACTGTGAATGGTGAGGCACTGAAACAGATTGCCCAGAGATATTTGGCCAGGTTGGATGAGACTTTGAGCAGCCTGGTCTACTGGAAGGTGTTTCTGCCCATGACAGAGGGGTTGGAACCAGATAATCTTTAAGGTCTCTTTCATCCTAAACCATTCTGTTTCTGTAATTTACACAGATGCCTCATGGTGCCACAAAAACACAGGTCAACTTCCATCTGCTCTTTCTAAGTTTCTGTACTGTTGTGTTGGCACATTTGCACTACATGGAGCTCTGTGGACACTGCATTGGCAGCTGTTTTCACTGTGCACACACAGGGGTCAGATTGTTCAAATATATGAACAATATAGTGTTAAAATGTGTCTTATATCAAAGCCACTAAGCCCCATCTTCAGCCAATGTTGGAAAGATACTGCGTTCTCTAACTTAATCAGGATAATCTTCTGGAATTCAGTGATTTTTGCAGACTATAGTTTCCCTTGTTTGTGTGAAGTGTAGTGTATGTCATACACTTGTCTACTGGCAATTGTCTGCTATTTTTCATCTGTCTTGTTTCCTGACTGGCTAATTACTTCATCTGCTCTTTAAGCATGAGGTCAGCCTCCAGCAGTGATTGATAGTGTGTGTTCAATCCCAACATTTCACCATGTAATACTAAATGCCCTGTCTGAATGTTTGAGTCAGACGATGTGGATCTGCTGCGTTCCTGCTGCTGGAGAACACAGGTTGTCCCTAAGTGATAATTAGTTTTTCAATGTACTGTAAATAGCCTTTTTTGGTAGTTTGGAGTTTTTTTGGTTTTGGTTTTGGGGTTTGGTTTGTTTGTATATTTTGTTTTTTGTTTGGTTTGGGTTTTTTTGTTAGTTGGTATGTGTGTGTCTATTTTAAATCAGGTGGTGATTAGCAGTCTGCTTCAGTCTCTCTCACAGAATTCCATGGCTTGGTATACCTGATGGTTGCAGGGTTCATTGGGGTCCTGAGAAACAAGCATTCCTCTTGTACTGCGTCCCTCCCAAAATCTTGCTCCTCCAATTCTGTTTCATACTTCATTATTGCTGCAACATTTTCAAACTGACAGATCCTGAGGGTTTGCAAATTACCCTATTTTTCCTCTTTAAAAATCTTTCTTTAAATCGTGTTTCAATTCCTGTGTGCTGATATTCCTCATTGTATTCAGACAGTTATGATTTCTTTTTTCAAGTACATTTTTGCAAACTCCTGGATAAAGAATTGTGCCCAGAACTTGTTGGGACTAGGAGTTCTGTATTAAATTATAAGTCCTCCGGGCTCCACCCGGGTGCCCAGCCAGTCCGGGGGGAAACCCTCGGCTGACCGGTCTGCGGGGAGGAGGTGGCGGGACCCGGATAGCTCCACCGTAAGGACGAGAGGACTCCGGAGTAGCTGTATTCCTAGAGGCTTTATTGTAGGAGAGGCGCAGGAACAGGAGGAGGAGACAAGGGACACAAGCACTCTAGAAGGGAGCCAGCTCCGCGAGCCCCGAGGGAAGGCGGGGCTGGGTATTAAGGGCAAAGGAATAGGAGTGGTTAGGGTACAAAGCAACCAATGGGCAACGAGTAAAGGGGGGGAGACAGTGGGTGACAGTGGGGTGACATACAGAGAACTAATCGGGGTACAGAGGAGGAGTGGTATTCTAACAGGGGCCAATGGGGGTAACAGAACAACTGAACTTTCTGGAACTGGGGAGAGTACCAAGCATTGACCGACAGCTCTTCTGGGGTGGAGGGCAGCAGGTGATTGGCAACCTTTTCTAGACTGTTGCTGCCTCCCAAGGGAGAGCAGGAACCCCTCCCACAGAGTTCTACACACAGTCATGCAAAGTAAAACAGAATTTGTTTTAATTAGCTGTGTATTTAAAAGTCTTTCCTAGAAAGTCCATGCCTGCTGTTGGTTCAGGAGGGTGCTTGGTTTCAGGAGTGTATTTAACTTTTGTATTCATTAATTATGTTTAATGAAGCAAGCATTTTGCCACGGTACTTGTTTGTGTATGGAGAGCACAACAAGACGGCTGCCAGTGTCCTTGGTCCAGGTGATGGGTTTGTTTGACACTAAGGGCATCACTGTGCCTTGCACACAGGCTCACTGCAAAGATCCCTGTGCATGCACCACCCTGGGTACACACATCTTGCTGTGCAGAGATATGAGATTTTAATACCACATTAAAGTTCCAGACCTACCATGTGAGATACATGGTCAGGGGCCTGTGCATCTGGGATGTGGATGAATGTAACTGTGCTGAGTTTGCCTGGTTTTGCATATTTTAAGGGCTTGCATGGGACATAAAAATCTTTGTAGCATTGTTTCACAAAGCCCAATTAACTTCCAGTATCAAGAGCTTCTCAGGAGCAAAAGCCATGGCTGATCACCTTTTTCAGAAGGAACTTTTTTTCCAAACATGACATAGTTAATAAGATAAGACTGCATTAAAAATACAGGGATCTAAAATAGTTTTGTTATTAGAAAGGCATCTTAACTAACCTTGATGTTACCCATTTTTACAGTTGATGTACTGTTATGGTAATGTAATTGTTGGGTCAATAAACTGCATGTTTTTAAAAGCTGTTCTTTTTATCCATTTGATATTTCATGATTGTCAGTAAATATCTCCTCAGTAAATATGTACTTACACATAGTTTATGAGAAGTATCTTACGGAATGTTCTGATTTTTCTTTTTCTTTTTGCTATTTCCTAGTTTGATTCTGTATCTTTCATCTTGATTTTGGAAGGAACAGCCACTCCCTTTCAAGTTTCTTGAGAGAAACACTTTTATTTCAAATCTTCTGTTCTTGATTCTATTTCTGACATATTTTGACAACAAAGGAGCATAACATCTAAATTCAGGAGCCAGCTGATCCATATAATAGATTGTACTGTTTTCTAGTTACTTTTTATCTTGTTCTTTATATGTTCTTATCAATGGATTTACTTCTGTTTTCTACATGGCACTGATATAGGTGCCGTCACACTCATTATTTAGTTGTGGAAAACCTATTCTACCATGTTATTAGACCACAGCTTGTGTATTTAAATTTGTAATATATTTTCCCAAAACAGGTAGCATATTCCTGGAGAAAGTTTTCTACTAGAGGGCAGTCTTACACTAGCACTTAGTAGGATTTTTTCCTTGCTACATCTTTTGTTGGTTGAGTGTATCTAAAAAGGGGGAGGAAAAAAGCACATTTCTATGTTGCGTCATATTTTTGTTTCCATATTTTTATACTGTAAAGTATAATAACCCTCACATAGCAGTGTTGGCAAATATTTTTTTAAGGAGTATATGAGGTTGGTGTTAAATGTGATGAGTGTACATCTTAATTTGTATGAATAAGAAACACTGGCTTTAGACACTACAGTGAATGATAGGATATCATCCCAGGAAATATTTAGTAAGAAAGCCAGAGGCTAAATAATGTAAATGCCTCATAGGAAAATCCCACTGTAACACACAATCTGAAATTGTCTCTATGTCATGAAAGACCTTGCAGAAATACTGAAGGAATAAGGGAATGAGGGAAGAAGTTAATTGAAAGGATTTTTTTAAAGTGTGGAGCACAAGGGAAATAGGCAGTGAAATTTAAACTTTATGTAACAGAGTCCTTTTCATCATCCTCAGATTTTTTTTTCCACAGACTCTTTAAGAATGGCACATGCCATCTTTGTTTTCTTCTGCTTTTTGGGAAGTTTGTGAAACATTAGCTACATCTGAGACTGTGTGATTGTTGTTTAATGCTAACCCCATCAATCCAGCCCTGTGCTTTGACAAAGCAGCATAAGGGATTGGAGATCCATGTGTTGTCCACACAAGTTGAATGCTGCTATCATGGTCTTGACTCTCCATGTGGACTTCCAGGGGTGGAAAGGATGAGGTGGTAGGCCAGAAATGCGGAAATGGAGAAGTGAACATTTCTTTAACCCCAACACACAAATTCTGGGAAGTCTAATAAATAGAATAAACATGGTTTTCTTCTTGAAAGGGTGGGTAATAAAATGAGCAGAGCAGTGAAATGAAAGGGTCTTTAAATTCAACCCCAAGTTAATTCTCTCCCCTTCCCCCCTATCCCACTCCATTGCTGCTTGATTAATCATTATTAATCTCATCATGATTAATCTCCTGTCTGTCCCCATTCAAGAACATTCATGTTAAATTGCACATCTTTTTCATTTGTACTATTTTTAAATGCCTTTAACTGCAGAGTACCTTCATGATGAATGCTGAAAACCATCAACAAGTGAAGTGGAAATGGTGCTAGGATATTGTTATAGTGACAATCAGGCTGCAGGACTTCATATGATGCATTATTAATTGTCATTGTAATGTGAGGATACTTAATTACTAATTCTGCAGTTTTCTTTGCCACAAATCTGAGATGCTGTATGTTTTGTGTGGCATAAGGCTTGTAGCCTACCACAGGCAGCTGAACATATTCATAACATGAGGAGGTTTTTCTCTGAGGATTGGGGTGGCAATTGCTGGCCCAGTTCAGATTTTATGAGAACTCAAGTTGCTCTCTTAAGTGTTTTGCAACTGTAGTTCATATCTGGAATAATAATAGTCAGGGTAGGTTGTAGTTCCCAGAATAAATCTTTAGTGGCAACATGATTTATTTGCCTGTTTGGAATTAGCTCCATAACGACAATCTGAAGGTTTGCAGTCTAAGACTGCTGTCTAGCTTACCTGAAAAGTGTGGCCCAAAATGATCACTAGCTATTGCTAAGGTTTTTCCCTTTCTTTTTTTTTTTTCTTCATATCATTGAGCTCAAATTATGTATGTGTATATATATATGCAATTTCTCTCATGATTTCTCATCCATTGCTTGACCCAAAACTTTGCATGTCTTAATTATATTTTACAATTGCAAAACCCAGGAGACTGCTGAACCTTCCTGAAAGCTAGGTCAGCAGTTGAGGAGTCTGAAGCATATTGAATTTCCTAGTACATTCTGTACTAGGAAATTAATTGTAAGGTCAGTGCAGTGAAGGATTTGTTTTCTCTTTGTGTTTTGGTAGTTATTCAGCCTGTTTGTTGGGTCAGAATCTTTTGAATGAAAATCTAAAATAAATCACTGTGGTAATAGACCACACTCTTATTTGAGGATTCTGTCCAGATAAAAGAAGAAATGAAGACTGGTGTTTGAAAGACTACTTCTGGCAGAATACTGCCAGTGCTAGTAAAAATAGATGTCTTGCTCTCTCAGTTTGCAGAATGTCAGTTGTTTTTGGGAAGAAGTTCAAGCTCCCAGATGTAAAAGAGAGCAAACAGCAATGCATATGCACACCAGAACAAGTAATTGCTTGGTGGCTGCAGAGGTCATCTCAGCTGTGTGAGCAACAGCAAGGACCTTTCTGTGCATTTTGCCTCATCTGCATGCCCTGACTGCTGGTCCTTGTTTGTTCACTGAGTCACTGCCTTAATTGCATTATATTTTTAATTCTCATTGAATTGGTGTGGTTTTGGGGAATTAATTACTTTCAAATAGAGGAGCTGTTTTTATTCTCAGGGTGGGGAAGGAGTTTGTGTTTTCTTCCTTTTTTAGGCAGCTAATATGTTATCTGTGGTTTTCCTCTTTGCTAGTTCAAAAGTAAATGAAGCTTTATAGGAATATACAGAAGTTTTTCAAGACTAATATTTAGGTTACAGTAATGCCTGAAGATCCCAACTGAAGTTAAGGCCCTAGAGCATCTTGCACAGAATGTCTGTATGAGAGCAGCATTATGGTTGTCATCTCCCCTGAGTGCTTAGAATACAGACTTTACAGTTCTCTAGTTCTGCTGTTGATAGGGAGAAATAAATCTACTTTGGAATGAGATGAGCATAGTCTGAAAATGTAGGGGTTTTTCTGTCTGCCCAATATAAGGGCAATTTAGAGAACTATCTTGGGGGTGTGCAGTGTAGATGTCTGAGCTTAGCTGAACTGGTAGCAACATCTTCTTTGTTCAAGAATTACTACTACAAAAAGGACAAGATCAGTGGACCACCATATTTGATGTGGCCATGTCACGGTGACATGTGTCAGTGAGAGTCTGAGAATACAGCTCAAATCCATGTGAACCTCTCTGTCCAAATTTGTGCTGCCTATTGGCTTAGAGGAAATAAATGGTAACATTTCATTTTCCCTTTTTGTCAGAGCCTATTTTCACCTGTTTTAAAGCGTCCCAGTCTCATCTTTAACACCCAAACTCACATGAGGCTTGATCAGTGTAGGACATATCCAGAGTTGAGATCACAGTAATGAGAATAATTTGTGTTAATAACTGTCCTCTTTATATTCTGAAAAACTGTAAAACAGACTTTGCTGGGGGGTTTGCTTTGGAGAACTCATGAAAATGGAGTGCGGATCAAACTTGTTCTTAATTGTAAGTTTCTGTTCCAGTTTGGGGGCAGGAGGAGAACAATGACAAAATATCTGCTTCCTTTTGGTGGAAGATAAAATCTCAGTCAGAGTTGAAATGCCTTGGGGATCCACCCCCCCCCCCCAATCAAAGTGAACACATTTCCAAAGGAGTAGCACCTTTAAAGGACATGAGGACAAAAACCGTGGAAGCATTATTCATGGTGCATCATAACATGGATTTTGGCCAGGGAGACAAACTCTTAGGAGAAGAACGGGAGCAGAAGTGGTTTGATATACAAATCCCAGGAGTCACAGTGGTGTCATTTTGAATAAATAGTTTCAGTTTTCAGGTGAAATACTTTCACTTTGGAAAACTTGTTTCTGTTGGCAAAATACTTCACATTTTACATGAGTAGCAATCTATTTTTACAAGCAAGTTTTTAAATTACTAATCCTATTAGCTGTTTAAAATTACTGACACAGAATTTTACATCCAACTGTTTTGTGAACTTGGAGGGATTCTGAGCCCAGAGCAGGTAGTACAACTGCCAGCCCTGCCTTCAGGTGGGAAGTTTCACAACTGGTTTTTTAATTAATTTACCAGGCTGGATAAGTGTGGGGGGAGAGAGGAGTGGTGTTTGGCTAAGGAACCATGTTCAGAAATGTGGACACATGTTGGTTTTTCTGCCATTCTAGGATATATCCTGTGTGATCCTTACTGTGGTAAGTAAAGAGTACTTTAGGACAATACCCCCTTATAACAGCATTTCAGTAATGAAATGAAAAGTGCATGAGGGACTGATGAATTCCTCCTCTTGGAGGAGCTCTGCTGTATAGATGACTATGCTGTTGATGCTTTGGTTAAGAATATATTTGAACTTTACCACGTCAGCAATGCTGTATGTGAAAAAAAACCACCTTGACTTTTATGTGATTTTTATTATCATGACACCTTAGTGGAGCAGCTGAAACAGCAGAAAGTAAAAGGAGCTGCAGTTCACAGCCCTGTCCATAAATTTGAAATAGGCAGTGCTTTGGACATGAAGTACTGGGATGTAGGTGGTGCCTAGACTTCATGCTGATCTGCAGCGTAAGGGAGCAGTGTTCAGGTGAACAAAACAAATCACATCTGTCATCTTAAATTAGACCACAGTGCGACATGCACATGTAATTTTGAGGTTCTTTGCATGCAGTGAGATCTAGGTTATGCTTTCTTATTACAAGGTATTTTACAGCAGTATAGCCTCCTTCCTGTCCCTTGCAAAATTGTTTCTTTCTAAATCTGTATTAGTCCACCCACATCCAACTTGCAAGGCAGCCCCAGTAACAGCTGTTTCTGCATAGCTAGGAGAAGGTGCAGGATTAAAATAAATGGAGGGAAAGGAAACACAGGAAAGACTCTTTCCCCATGCTAATGACAAATATTCTGTCATGCAAGGTTAGGTATCATTATGCCTTAAATAGTTACCCGAGGATTGCTAGGTGAATTTCTCTCCCCACAAAAAGTTGAGCTTATCAACAGTATGACTCTTTAGTATTCTCCCAGCATATTGGAGCTTGTGATGCCCAGAGCTACTCTGCCTCCAGCCCTGGGTTAATGCTCTGTTTAAGTGATAGGGTACACCACCATTTCCAGTGCTATACAGGAAACTTTTTAGGGGACTGTGAAGAACCAGGCAGTGGACATAGAGGCTAGATCAGATGAAGTTCTGCTGATCCCACTTGCATCTGTCATCCTCGAGAACCTTTGTGCTGATGCTGTTTCCTGGGCTGGCAGAGGCAGGGTAAGCCTGAGTTGTCCCATCTGCCAGCATGGATGGACCTTATCTACCAGCTGTGGAAGTGGAGTTCACATTTGTTGCTGGATGTCAAACTGAGGTCCTTTGTCTCATGCCTAGCAAAAAAAGGAGGTCTGTCACAAAGCATCAGGTGCTGTCTTGAGTAGAATTTTGATCTTTCATAGTGGTAAGTCTATCATATATTCAAATGCTATTCTTCTAAAACCTATGATGGCTGTAAGGTAAGACAGATTCAGCCTTTCTTATTCCATTTTTTTTCCTTGGGCTTTTTTCCTTAAGAGGTTAAGCAAAAAGAAAAAAACATGCTGGGGATGTGTGGCAAAAATAAGCATCTCTTCTTTCAACCAGAGTTGTACTGACACTGTAGGTATTTCTGCATTTCAGAAAGAATGTTGCCTCTGGGAAAGTTATCTGTGTTTCACCTGCTGCCTCTGTGCCACCAGTCACCTTGCTCACAACTGTATAACAGTGACCATCTCTTTTCCTTTCCTTTCTCCCCCTACTGCTTCTCCAGGACACAGATGGGATCAACCTGTACTACTGGTCCCTGTTTGATGGACACGCTGGGTCAGGGGCAGCTGTGGTTGCTTCCAAGCTGCTGCAGCACCACATCCTGGAACAGCTACAGGAGATTGTGGACATCCTGAGGAACACAGCCGTCCTCCCACCCACCTGCCTGGGAGAGGAACCGGACAACCCATCCACCAACAGCAGGACACTGACACGAGCAGCCTCCCTCCGTGGTGGTGTGGGAGCCCCGGGCTCACCCAGCACACCTCCAACACGCTTCTTCACGGAGAAGAAGATCCCACATGAGTGCCTGGTTATTGGGGCCATAGAAAGTGCATTCAAGGAAATGGTATGTATGTCTCAGGGACCTGAAGTCCTTGTTGTTTACATTGAGTCACATAACCTGGAGATGATGAAGACAACATCTGATTGTGAACAGAACTATTTAACAGCCTCAACAGCTTATCAGGTACACCCCTGTGAGGCAGCCCCTGCATCTTAACTCCCAGGTAGCACTGTGGCAATGGTTATGCATTACTTGAATTTTCAATGTATGATACTCTTCTTTTTAATTTTCTTCTCCCCCTCCTTTTATAAGATAAAGATCAGTATTGCCTTACAGTGCAAATTTCAGCACTGGAAGTTGTTATCAGGCTGAGTATGTGGACATGCACTTTATAAAGCCTCATTGCCCTACCAGAGCAGCAGCAAGGCTGCTTGGCCCAATGACCTGTAGTTCACATTGGTGTTGGAGTAGTGACTGTAGAGTGTCTGCAGCTCTTCACTGAGGCAGATTTTGTGGATGAGTGGGGCATGAAGTTCATTCCTGCCACCCACCTGACTTGTGTACAGCCTGAACAACTATCAGGAAATCATGACCCTGTGGGAACAGAGTATCCATCTATTTCCCCATGAATTTTGTCCAGTACATGCATTTAATTAAGAGACTACAGTTGTTGTTACAAGTTGTACTTCGAGTCCTGAATAACAATTACCTTTTGCTGGATTGTTCTTTCTTCCCAAGGAAGTGCAGGCAAGCAGACCCTCCAACTGGGTTTGGACTTGCAGGTGGGTAGGTCCAGGAGCAGCATTCACAGCCATGTCTTAGGCATACTTCAGTGGGGATTGTGGGGACAGATTTATGCACTATGGGTAGTGGTCTCGGTTTCTGCTATATGAAAAGAAAGAGGAGGATGCATGAAAATCTGTCAGTTCAGCACACCTTTTCAGAAAGGGAGGACTAGATTGCTTCCTTTCTTTGTTGAGAAATGAGAGAGAAAATGACCATGCCCATCCACTGCACCCTAGTGGATTCAGAGCACACTTAAGAGGAACGCAAATTTCATGCTTCAGTTGGTGTAATTTTGAGGCCAGAAGAGTGCCAGGCTCTGAGAGCATGACATGATTCTCTCCTGTTGAAACTGTCTTCAAGTGCAGGCAAGTTGAGAAGTGGAGTTTCATGGGACTGGGCAGTGAAAGTAACAGAGTATAGAAGGGCTGTTTCAAGTACTCTACCTCTTTTAGGAGAGCAGCGTTACCCATTGCTGCGTTACCCATCGCTGCCTTCATGAATGTGTCTGAGTGAACAGGGCTGTTATTGCACTGCTTTATTGTGACTTCACATCTCTGGTAGGTGTTCCACAGAAGACCATCTCAGCTTATGTTCAGACAGCTGGTTGTAAGGGCTTTTGTGGGTAGAGTATGACAAATGCAGAAACACTGGATAACTCACTACAGTTACGGTGTTCAGGTATTCCTTGTATAGCTCATGCTAATCTGCTCTCCCTGTTTCTAAACTGAACCAAACAGAACATTTTCCTCAGTGCATCTTTGTTTATATGCTACAGACTATGTATCTTAATTCCCACTTGCTTTATATTAGAGGGCTGAAGTTCATAATTGTCTTTGATAAACAAATGACTACCCCAATGCAATGTAATTTCAGCATTCAGTTTCACAGGAAATCTTATAAAAATGGGCAGCTGGACCATTTTTTTCCATTTTAAAAATGGAAAGCAGTAGATAATTAAATTGTATCTACTTTAAGCTCTGAGGGGAATTTTGCGCTTATACTTGACTTAGGCAAAAGAGTGTTTTCTTTCATCTGTATAAGGGAGCAATTCATAAAATCAACATTTCTGTGTCTCATCTGTGCTTGCAGTGTTTGATCTTCCTCCTGCCTCTGTTTAACTTCTGCTTGCTTGTACTCCTTTTAGTTTTTGCGTGAAGACTTTGGGCTTCTTCCACAACACATTGTTTAATCAGCCCTTGTTTGTACTGGAACATCATGGATGTTGTTGAGTTAGGTCAGCGCAGTCGAGCTGAGCAGCATGTACAAGAGTTTTGTGCCAGCCGAGTGTGTCAGTTTACCTGGCACTTGGTGAAAGCTCAAGTTTCCTGGACACGTTGGCAGACTTCTTGGTGGTTTTTCCTGAAACACCAATTGCTGCAAAGGATTCTTGTGAACTGAGTGAAAATAATGAGTAGATAAAGATACTGTTTTTTAAACAGTCTGACCCGACATGTTTATCTAATGATGGCTTTGTCCCCTTTTCCTGGGAGCATTTAGTATACCATTATTTTTTTCCCCAACTTGCTTTTGAATTCTAGTCAAGGTCTCCCTGTTTTTGCCTCAAGTCTCATATAAAATGCAATTCATGGCTTTCAAAAGGCTTTAAAAATTATTTTTCCTTTATTTGATGTGGGTTTTTTTTTTTGACAGTTCTTGTCTAACAGCTACATGCAGTAAAACGCTGTGGAAAGCTGACACAGATCATCATTGCCTAACTTAGACATTTAGCAATTAAATTGTCTCCATTTTGAAGTACATCTAAATGATGTTTTCTGTGTTGAAACAGGGATTAGGAAGTTTGTGCTGTGTTTTCGGATAATTTAATTCCCTGTCTAAAAAACAGCAAATGTCAGTAATTGTCAGTATCACAATTCTTCCAGTTAAAAGGAAATCAGTAAGCTAAAGTTCTGAAGGTGTCATAAGTCAAATCCTCTAATTTTCATCTGTTGAGTTTTAAGATGTGCATTTATAGATTCAGTTCAAAGGAGCCAGGAGGAACTGCTTCCAAGTGCAGTTCCATATTGGATAGAAACATCAAATTATTGTCCTTTCCCTGTATTTAACTTTATATGCCTGTGTGATGTTGTATGTACTTGCAAAAAAGGTTAAGGGGAGAGAACACCTACTCTGCAGCCCATTTAATTTTAGATGGGAATAAATGGCACAGAACTAGTCTGTATGATTTATTGGGAGGTATACATCTGCATTCATTGTATCATGATTTTCTTCTTTATTGAGTTTTTTTTACTTAGATGAAATCTAGACAGGTGCTTTTTCTAGATTGGTGCCATTTTAATTAATTGAACAGTCTTGGCAGAATGGCATGTGTTGTACAGTTCACCTTTTTGAAAATTTCCTCTCATTATATACCCAGTAGAATTGAGAGTTTAAATAGAATCACAGGCATTTGATGTAAA
Organism: Vidua chalybeata; assembly: GCF_026979565.1. NCBI lineage: Eukaryota > Metazoa > Chordata > Aves > Passeriformes > Viduidae > Vidua > Vidua chalybeata. The sequence goes on from NC_071534.1 coordinate 40,427,499, forward strand.
GCATGCTAAGGAGTTAATTTTATGTTTATGCCTTCTGAAACTTTTGTTTTAACCAGATACCTAATACTGTGTGTGTAAAGCTGCTTTCTGTCATAGCAAGGTTGAGATCCTGGAGGAAAGGCTGCTCCTCTGAGGATAAATATAGATGAATAGAGGGTGGGAAGAGTGTGGCCAGCAGGTTGAGGAAGGTGATCCTCCCCCTCTACTTGGCCCTGGTGAGGCCACACCTGAAGTGCTGTGTCCAGTTCTGGGCTCCTCCGTACATGAAAGAGAAGGAGCTACCGGAGAGGATCCAGCACAGGGCAGCAAAGATGATGGTGGGATTTGAGCATCTCTCGTATGAGGAGAGATTGAGGCAGCTGGGCTGTTCAGTCTGGAGAAGACTGAGAGGGGATCTCATTAATGTGCATAAATATCTGAAAGGCGGGTGTCAAGAGGATGGTGCCAGGCTCTTTTCAGTGCTGCCCAGCAACAGGATGAGGAGAAATGGCCATAAACTATACCAGAGTTTCAGCTCAACCTGTGGAAGCACTTCTTCACACTGAGGGTGGCAGAGCACTGGAACAGGCTGCCCAGGGAGATCATGGGGTCTCCCTCTCTGCAGACATTCCAAACCCGCCCGGTTTCTGCAGGCAACCCTGCCTTGGCCTGGGGCTCGATCAGCGGAGGTGCCGCGGGCGGCAGCGGCGGCCGCTGCGCGCAGCCTCCGCCAGGTGGCAGGAGCGGCCCGCGGCTCCGAGCGGCGTCGCTGCTGGAGGGGAGCCCGGCCCAGCCTCGCCGCGGCCCGCGGCTCTCCCGCCGCCTCCCCGCTGCCGGGCTCGGGGCGGAAAGCCGCCCTGCTCGCCCTCACCTGCTCGGTACGTCACCGTGTCCTCTGCAGGCTGCGCTCCGCATCCCGCGCCAGGAAAGGGGGATCAGACCTGGGGAAACCCTTGGGAGCACCTGCCACCCGCTGCAGCACGGGTCCCGGCACGGACGGCAGAGCTCCGACTAAATTAACTGGTTCTTCGGAAAAACAAACAAACAAAACCCCAAACAACAAACAAAAAATCCCACCCAAAACAAAACCAACAACAACAGCAAAAATTACGCTAGCTCAGAAATCATTCTTCTGCTGGAAAATGAGGAAAGCTTTGTATACACTGTCTAGACTGAGCCCCTTTACACTCATAAAGGCTTTAGAGGCATTTTGGGGCTTCTGCTCATGTTTATACTACTTTCTCAGTGCAACTGTTACAAAGTATTTCATTAAAAGCCAGTGTCTCTACATGAGAACGAATTGGTGGCACTGGGAAGCTTAGTTTTATTTTGCTTTATTTTTCTCCCTCAAATCTTGTTGAGATGTTGGAAAGCCTTGCCTTCTTTCCTTCCTGTTTAAAATGTCAAGCAAAGTATGTAATATCGAAACATACATGGTGCTCAATGTACTTTGACAAGTCATGGTAAATTGAAGTTCTAAATGGGAGAACTAACAACAGCAGTGATTTGAGAAAATCCAGTACACAGATGTAGTTTAAGTCAAGGAAATTTTGAAAAAGAGGCCCTAAGGATTATCCATCTTCTGTCCTATAACAGATGCTTCTGAAATCTGCTTATTGGAAGAAATAAATTTTAATTTAGGCATTCCAGCACTTGCAAAGTATATGTATGACAGAGCTGAAACTAGGTGAGGAATTGCACGTTGTTTAAAGGTCTTGGAGGGTATTCTGAACTGTGGAAATGAAGGTTTCTTAAAATTCCTGGCAGTGCTTGGAAAATCTGTAGTATTTATAAGTTTAAATTATATTGATGATTAGAAATGTCTGATTCCTTTGAACTCTTATTTTCAGCTTAATTTAAAAATATACAGAAACCATGGGGAGGAGAATCAGCTTCTCTATAGCAAGATTAGATAAAAAAGCATTTATAACAGGCCCAGTGCAGATATGAAAATGGTTGAAGTATAGATCTGTGTGTATGCACACACACACACAGAGGCAAACATATATTCATAATAAAAACAGCACCACATAAAAGTAGGCAGGGTTTAGCTGGAAAAGATCTGCCAGTACTTGCAATAGTGATGTTAAATGATGCTCCCTGTTTGAATCCAATATTTTATAAAAACAGACCGATTTGAAATAGGATTTGATTCTGGACACAGGAAAGAAGGGTGATTTGTACCATTTTATTACCTGAAGCTAAACTACAGACAGCAGAATTAATTCATTGGTATAGCATACACTTCAGTGTTTGTTTAAAATGTATGGATGAAAGTAGCTCATTTACTCACTTGCTCTATGTTCTGCAAGCTTTCTTGGGGCATTGTATGTGTATTTATATATGTGTGTGTGTATTTATGTGTTTGTTATTTTTCTTTCCAGGATTTTATTGACTGTTGGTGAAAAGTATAATTTGCATTCTCCACTTCTGTTAAGCAGAACGACTCTTTTAATATATAATGTTTCTTGCACTCAGAATCAGTTCAGTATCCACTCATTCCCTGTGTTTCTGAAGGGTAGCCTTGTGACACAACTGTATCTTGCTACTGTTCTTAAGGTGTGTGCCCCACAATTCTAGCATTCCTCTAGGGAAGTAGGTAGTTATTCATGTTGTAGCTGAGTCTCATTAGTTATCTGCTGTTTATGTAAAGCACTCCAATTATACCACCAGGTACCCGTTGTTATGCTTCATTTATCTTTGCCTTCATTGTGCTTTTGCCATAGCAAATTCTCTTGCATCCCTGAGATTTGCTATTTATTTCTTAGTACCTGATGTTTTACACTCTCCTGACCTGATTTTTCCCAAACATCTTTGTATAAGTAATAGGTACTCCTCAACTTTCTGTTCTTCTCCTAGCTCGTGTGGCCATAGCTGCAAGAAAAGGCAGACAGTGGGATATACAGTTTAATAAAGACTCTATTGTATTTTTATTTTTTAAGGGAGACTTCATTTTCTCAAGCATTAATTGCAATGCTGTCTTTATAAATCTTGTTCTCTTCTCCCACAGGATTTGCAAATAGAGCGAGAGAGGACTGTGTATAACATTTCTGGCGGCTGCACAGCCCTGGTGGTGGTGTATTTATTGGGGAAGCTTTATGTGGCAAACGCTGGTGATAGCAGGTAAGTGTGTTGTCTCCCCATCTAATCCTTCACCCCAAACTGCCCAGGCCTGGTGTTACCGAGTTCCTTAAATGCAGACAGCATTTCACAAGAAGATTGTGTTTCTTGGCGGGACACTTAGCACTTCTCACAGAAACGAATGCAAGTGCCAGGGATAGCGTTCCATTATCTTGAGGTGGTTGCAGTCAGGGAAACTGACAGCACTTCTGGTCCTGTAGCAGTTTCTGAATAACTTGATGTTTGCAGAGAAGTGGAAAGGTGCTAAAAAGCCATTGAAACAGAAGAGGCATTGCATGTGTAGTAGAATTGTGTGTTGAACACTGACAAGGTGACTGTATCCGGAAAAGCTGGTAGGACTACATTTTTTCCATAGGAAGTCCTGTGGCTCCTGTTGCCAGGCTTAGTCTTGTTGGCCATTTGGCTTCCAGATTTTCATGTAATTGAAAGTGGTGATCAGTACACAAAGAGCTGCTACTCTTACCTTGGGGGATGAGGAGAGGGAGACAGGCTATCACGGTATAGGTTTTTCTGTTTCTTGTCCTGTTCTAGCTCAAGTACTTGTCCAATTCTCAAAACTGAATGCTGTTGCTCAGGAGCTGTTGCTTTGTTTTATTTTGAAGTTGGGTTCTTGAAGACTCATGATAAGAAGCATTTTCTTTGTCTTCTGATGTTGCTAAAGCAACATAGGAGCATACTAGAAATCTCTCACTTGCATTCTTTTCCCCTCTCTAACTCTGCCCTTACTACCATTGGAGAGAGATAGTGAGGCTCTTCTTGCAAGACTTCAGACTTCACATGTTTCTTTCAGCAGTGCACTGCATAAACAGGGCAGGGAGAAGAGTTCACATGCGATATGATCTGCTCTTGTAGTCTGTTCATTAATAGCTGAGTAATTAACCTCTGCAAGGGTATTGAACCATGTTGTCTTGATGCCTAAAGAGACTACCTAGAACAGAGGCTAGACAGTGTTAAAGGAGTAAAGTAGATATTTATTAAAAGGCCTTTAAAGGATACACCTTGGGCAGTACAGGAGCCTGGCCGTGGCTACACCCAAGATGAATGACCGGTCACGAGTTTTCACACTTTCATAAGTTTTGGTCCTTTTACATATTGGGGTCAATTGTCCAATTACACCTTCAGGTTTTGAAGTCCCATCCTCCCAGTTTTCTCTCCTCAATTCACTGTTGTTTACACTTTTTGGGACTGAAAAGGTAATGGTGTCCTTGTTTCTTGGGCTGGAAAAGGATTGCTTTGTCTAACTAAACTGTGAAGAGACCTTGCTAACACTTTATATGAAATTCCGAGTTACATACTAATGCAGTACAGAATCTGAAGAATGTGAAAGATAAAACTTTAGGCATCAGTCTTTAGGTAGAGTCTGCTATGTTTGTGTTTAAGGTTTGTGCATACACAGTTCATGTTTGTAGTGTGTACACTCACATACTTACAGAGACAGCACTTAAAAATTAAGGGTTTTGTAGTTTAAACCTAAGATTTTTACTGCCTCTTGCCGCTTCCTGTGTAGGAAGTCAGATAAATCCTTTGTGCATAAAATTCCTATTCTTTTCATGTTGGTGATTGTTTTTAAGATGCTAAATTTGTTGTATGTGTTGCAAGTTGTTCATCCAGTTTCTATTGACAAGTGACATATTTGAATTTTCTTTTTGTATCAAAATGTCAAATGAATCTTCACATGGTACCTGCAAACATGTTTGAGGTGATCACCTGTCTGGTCAACAGAACTACTAGCTGAACTACATTCTATCTCTTCTGCCATTAAATTAGAAATAATCAAGTTTTCTAGTGCTATTGCACCTGAAGTACAGTTGACCCTCTTTCTTTGAGTTGGCTAATTTGCTTTATTGTCTCTTAAAAGTGTACTGTGTAAAACTGGCCATGCAGGACTTACATCTGAGTAGCCAAGATCTTTGTTCTTAAATGACTGGAACTGGCTGCTTCCAGTTCCCTCAGGATTCCTTCTGTGCTCCCTGAGAGCAGCCTCAGCTCCACTGCAACCTCTGATACCCAAGGGCAAGACACTGCTGTTGGCAGTGATCTGGGGTTGATGCCAGAGTGTTAGTGTAACTGTAGTTTAACATAGTAAGTCTTCAAGAAGTTTTGCATGTTCATTAAGTCCACCCAGAACCAGAAGAAGAGGGAGGGCAGGTAACAAAAAGGAAACCATCAGCAAGATTGGGTGTTGTTTGAACCGGGATTCAAATTCTCATTCCTTACGTCTTGTTGGTAATGAAGTCACTCCAGATTCAAAGTAGTTTGATTTTGTGCTTCCCAAATGGACCTCACAGAAAGTCTCTCATATGCTGAGAAGAATTATTCCAAAATCATTCATTTTCAGATAAGTCCATTTCTAGACTTTCCTATCTCAAAAGAAATTTTAAAGCTTTGGTCTGGGTCTCTCTCACCAAATCCCCTCTTTCCCACTTACAGGGAAAAAAAACAACTGTTGCAAAACATTGAGTTGCTGTCATGACAAAAATGACATTTTAGGACTAGACAAGCCACTCTGAGGTTGTCTGCCCCCTGCCAGGGTGCACAGTGCATTCCTGTATTTTGAAGAGCCCAGTTATGTAGTCAAGAAATTTTACTTGTGTTAGTTGGGGAAAATAAATTTCTTTTTTCTGTCTCACGCCTTGTGTAGTCAACTTTGTGGTTTGTACAAATAAAAGGGAGGGCAGTGAAAAATGCAATAAAGAAACTACTTCAAGAAATGGTTATCTGCTCTCGAGAAGAAGGATGGGTTTGTTTTTTTCACTCTTGCTGCTGTTGGAACTAGATGACTAAATCCTTGGTTTCTTTGAGTTCACCTACTCATTTGTGCCTTTCCCCTCTCCTTATTCTCCTCCTTCCCTCTCTACTACCCCACTGGAAAAAGCCTGCAAATAAATCAAGTTTCCCACAGATAGGAATCTGTGAGAGAAGGTTTTGTGTGGGAAATAAACAGTTTGGGTTCATGCAAACCTAACCAAAGGTTAGGTTTTATAATTTCAGGGAACTTGAAAACAGCAGAAGCTTTTAAAGTGGGGTTTTGAACAGCTTCTGCTGTCAGAGGAACAAGGTACGTGCAACAAACTGTTACTGTCACAGTGAGACTAAGGAAACGTTAAGTGTGAGACTTGAATAATAATGTACTGTGTGGTGCCAGCTATACCTCAGACTTATGTCTGTGGTATTCAGTTTATCCACCAAAGCTTCTCAAATCTAATCATTTCATGCCATGTACCCTGGCAGTGTTGTATAGCAGCTGTCCTTTTGTAGTTGATGTGTAATTACATCATGAAAAGACTTTAATTACCATATTACTAAATTACCAGCCAGCAATCCTTTCAGGTTCAGCCCTAGCTCACTTCTGTATGGACTATTAGGCTTCTCCAAGCTGAACACTTTTGGTTGGTTGAAGAGGGAGGAAAAATTGTGCTAATTGTAGGTTTTGTTATGAACTATTATTGAGCTTGATGTTATGGCATCACTAATGTCAATGATATAATTAAACTTCTGCTAACGAAGCAATCACAGTTCTGTAATAATTATATGTTAACTGCACATGATACCAGAACCCTACTAAAAATTAGGTGATGTATTCAGAGCCTGATAAAAACAACTTGGAAGGAACTACTTTCATTCTCTAATGGCTTATCTGATCATTCTTGGACTCTGCCATAAATATACCTGTTTGTGCAGTCAAAATTCATATCAGAATATTGGCCAAAGCTTTTTCTAATGTTTCTTTCTCTCTCTTCCATCTTTTCAGTGATTAGCATTGTCCATGCAAGGTTATCTGATTAGGGACTGATAGTGCTATAGTCAGCTATCCAATATATAGTGCTTTTTTTTGGTGAGCATTGAGACGCTGTGTTTTGCTTACCAGCATGACATATTTGCTGTGAAAACTAGGCCATTGGAATAGCTGCTTTTTTTTCCTTTTCTTTTTAAAATACGGAATAGTAAATCTTTGGTCATTGTTTTAAATGGTGTTGTTCAATTCTATATTGCTAAAGTGACTTTTACTTCTGAACTGCCATAACACGCCTTGTTAATCTAGGTTCTTTTTAGTTTTATGCTCTTTATTAGGATGTTGTTTTATAGCTACTGATGAAGCAGTTGTAAAACAGGGACTTAATGTTTTTACTGATTACTGCCCAATTATTATATAGCCTCATGCAACATAACATTTGTCCAATATCACTACACTGACTGTAATGCAATATGATCATATTAACTATGTTTGGCACAAGCATTGTTCTGGCTTTTGTATTATCTGGAGCTGCTTGGAGACTGCAGGCACTTCCATTTTGTGCTGTGCTTGGAGCCATGTAGGGAAGCTGTGCCTTTATCGTTATACAAGAAGCAGAACATCACAAGTTGATTTGACTTTTCCATACACCCTGAAACCCTTGCTAAATTTGCAAATGAGTTCTTGGGCTTTCTTGATTTATTGGCAGAACGTGGCATCAAAGCAAAAAGCCTGATGTTTCAAAGGCTTCACAGACTTGCAGGGTCACTGAATTTTTTGCTTTGCTTCATCAGCTCTTTTTTATCATCTTTTTGCCTCCTTGCTTTTCCTCCCCAGTACTTACGTTTTCAGGGCATATTCACGCTCTACTTGAACATACCTCCTCATGTCTAGAATAGATTTTCTCCTCCTTTTTGCAAGTGAAAAATTACTGCTAAGGCATTTTTGCTTACTAAATGGTAGGAGCTCATTGAGTGAATATTTTTGTGATGGTTTTGTGTGGGTGCAGTGAAGTAACTTCATTGGTACTTCAAAAGACCAGGTGTGGGAGAGTGTGTTCATAAGAGTCTTCTCCCAGTGTAATAAAATAGTGAATTGAAAATTGAATTTGTTTACCATTCCAATTCTTTTTGGATTTGCTGCTTGTGTTGAAGCTTACTACATTTATACTTCCACTTCTTTGTCATGGTGCTTGTCAGCTGCTTCCCTTATGGTTAGTTCTCATTACAGGAAGTCAGATTTGGGGTTTAGTATGCTTATATGAAGTAAATAAGAGCGGCGTGGAAACAGTCATGTATCTGCTGACTGGCAGTGTAGCTTAAATAGAATTTCTGAGAAGTCAGAATTGATGATTCTGAGCCATTTTTGTGGTTCATGGTATCTGACCTCTTCCTCGAGGCAGTCCAGCAGGATCGTTTTTGCCAGAAGTGCTAACACTGTGTAAGGATGGAAACTAAAAAGTGTTCTAATATATTGCTACTGTAGAATTAGTTTACTTTAGTCTTTGGTTTATTGTCTAGGAAGCTTTAATTTTCTGTTTTTCATAACTACTTATCTTCTAATCTAAATGGGGGTATTTTTCCTGTTTTCTGTGAGTAGTCTCAGGCCTAAACCTTCTCTGTCTCTTTCTATCTGTGTCTACATAAACAATAACTGTGCTTCATACTAGACACTTAGAGGTCTCTAGAGGAAAGACTAACTTAGTTACTAAGCTTCTCCAGTCCGCAGTATTTGGAAAAGCATTCTTTTTCCTGTCTTCTCCTAAAGATGGGGCAAAGAAAGTTGCGAAACTGAACAACACACTCGGGCCATGCATTCGGTAGGGCTTTTTCTTCATTCTATGAAGTTCTCATTCCTCCAAATTCTCAGAAGATTCCTCCCCAGAGGCAAGAGCAACACTTACGGATTGTAGTTTGGCCAATCTATGGTACATCCCCTCTTTAGGTTATTATTAATTCTCTGACAGAATCACTTGAAAATAAAAAATGTTTGATCATTTCAGGGTAACAGATAACCTAAGTCTCATTTGCTCACAGGTCTTCTAGTGAGGAGAGACTGAATTCAAAGCCAGGCAAGTCTCTGCCGTGTACATTCTCCTTCCCTGCAGTTTGATAGGTGGAGAGGTCTGATCCTGACTAGCCCAAAATTTTGGAGAAGATTAGCCATGTTCAGGAGACATGGCCATGTCCTCTCCCTCTGTTCCTCATGTCTCTTTTCATTAGAAGCATGATCTGCAGGCCTGCAGGAAGCTCTTCTCCCCTTTTCCTGCCTGGTCTCCTTCCAGGGAGAAGCAGGAACACAAGATTCTTTGGAATAACAGCAACCTCAGATACTGCCAGATTTTGTGCTGGGTAAAGCTTTTGAAGACACTTCAAGAAACACTGAAGGTGAGGTGTGAAGAGAAGGTGTTGGATCAGAAAGTAATTTCACTCAAAGGGCAGTGTTATGGAAGATCATTTTCTGATTATCCAGTGAATGACAGGTTCCACGTTACTGGCATGTCATATCCAGCACTGTCTTGGCAGAAGTTATTAATTTGGTAGTAAATGTTTGCAGGCTTTGAAGACAAAACAAACATCCACCTTCTTTTCCAAACTCTTTGTTTTTCCTGGAGCATATGCCTCAGCAATACCTATGGCAATTAGCAGATATTGAAGCCATTGTAAACATTTTCAGTGAGGGGTACATTCAGTTAAATCTTTGGTCCTAATCACACAGACAGTGTCTTATGTTCAGGTAATGAGGAAGGAGAAGATTTTTGGCTATTTCAGTAATGCCAGTAAACTGTAAAGCCACAGTTCATTGGTACTGGTTTCCAGGACTAAAGAATTTTATTAACTTTAATTCTCATGGGTTTTCAGCCTTTAAAAAACAAAAAAGAAAAAGTCTCCAGCAAACTGCAAACAAACTGTCTTTTAAATCTATGCCTTTGTAGCTGACTACAGAGACATGCAAGTTCTTCACTGCAGAGTTGCAGGGCCAGGGCCAAGACATGGAAAGCAGACTGGGCACCTTGGTTCTCTAGCTCCCATCTGTACTGTAGGAGGAGGGGCAGAGGGAGCACCTGAGGCTTGCTTGGTGAATGTTTCAAAGTCTGCTGTGGTCCTTACTATGTTGAAAAGCTTTTCAAGTCACCTGAATTGAACAAACTAAAGGCAGCCCAGGCTGTTCAGTCTCAGTAGCAGCTATGCAGTGATGCTTGAGCCCTGCTACTGGGACTTCAGTGATGGCTCTGGTCACTTCTGTGTGGGTGAATGAAGCAGGGCTTTGGTAAAAATTCACCCATGAAGAGTGAGCAGAGAGCATGAGTTGCAATCTTTGCTTTTACATCTCAGTCCAATTTGTTCCAATATCCTGCAACTGGTACCGAGTTCAGCAGAAAAGCTGAGATCAAAGTAGATATGACTTTAGGTGCTAAAGTCATTCTTTTTGTCAATGGTAAGACAGTGAAGAGCAGAGAGATAAAAAATCCTTGCTACTTCCATCTTACATGGACAGCCATAGCCCAGCCATATTACTGGCAAAATAAACACTGACTTGCACAGCAATGCCTTCATCCACTAAGCCCAGGTTTAGTTGCCATAGTAACTTGTCTTGGAGATGAATGTGATATCCTGGACAGCAGAGAAAAAGACTTTGATTCCACAGATACTGGTCCTGAGGCTCAGAGCTGGCCACAGAGGTGTGACTGCATTTCTTTGTTCATTTCCCTGGCATGGCCTGAGTAATTGGTAGCATGTTGTTCAGCCATGGTACAGAAATGTGGTGGTCTGTCATCAGTGCAGCCTTGTACTTAGTTGTGTTCAGATGAAGAATACACTGAAATCATTGGGGCAAAATGAATCCTAAGTGGGAAGATTTTGTGTGCTAGTAGTGTCACTATAAACTGGTTTGTAATAGCTTTCTAGCTGCCAGCTGAAGCCCTTTCTGAAAGATTGATGTGCTGAGATGTAAACCATCAGGAAAGTAATTGATTACACAGCATTTCAGTTTACTTCATTCACATTTGGGTTACTACTACTGGAGCTGGAGTAGACATTACTAGAAGTGTATAGGTAAGCTTATAAAGTCACTACTTGTTCAATAGCAAAAGTTACTTTCCTGATTAACTGAACAGGAACATTGCATACAGACAGCCAGTGCCATCACATTAGTGGGAGGGTGGGCATAACAAGAAAATATATAATTAACACTAAAATAAAACACAGTTAATAAAGTGAACTGCTAATAATAGCTCCATGCTTAGATTTCATCAGCCAAGCAACACACTTGAGAGCAGAAGCAACACACTAAACAAGGGCAGGGAATTCACTCACGGTAGAGTCTCATGGGAGTGGAGCTGCAGCCCACTGAAGAGGCACTGACAACTAGAAGCATACCGCTCCAGGGATCAAAAATGATGGGGCAACATATCTTCTCCAAGCTACCTCCTCTGTGGACAGCCTGCAAGCTCAGCATTACATTTAATTTTAAACTGTAGAGTAGTGATGCAGAAACAGCTGAAGTCATTTAGTTCCATTGTTGGTGACAGCCAGGTGCTTCTCATTGTTAGATGCAATATATAGGGCAGACTGCCAGCAATAGAAAATCCTTGTAGCTGCTGCTTGCTAAGTTGTTGTGAATACATGAGATGGAATACCAGATCAGCTCTAAAAATTCTGATTTCTGTTATTTTTGGTGGCAGTAAGGAAAATCCCGACTGGCTCAGGTGCTATTGAACATGAGAAGTAAGCCCTTCCATGGAAATCAATGTTATTCTGCTTACAGAAACAGTTTCCATTTGCCTATTTGTGGTGCTGTATTAAAAATGATACGATTAATTCAGTAAAATCAGACCATCAGAATAGTGGCTTTATAGTATTTCAGCAGCCTCATTGTGCCCAGAGGCCTTCTCCAAAGGAATCACTAAGTAAGCACTAGAAATATAAATATGAATGAGTCAGGTAATTGGAAACAGCATAAAGCTCTACATGTGTGTGCATAGGAACAGCTCATGTGCTTGCAGGTGCCTCTGAAAGACAACTTTCAGGGGGATTTGCAGGGACTGGATTACATAATTTCTTTTTCTGCTTCTTTTCAAAGGCAGGAGGAGGTTCTCATCTTGCCACTGGAGTGGTATAGCATGCTTGGCTCCATGCTGTGGCAAAGACATGAAGAAAGGACCTTGAGTGAAATTCTTGGGAATGCCCAGTCAGAGAACTGGTGGAGCAAGGGCTTTGCTTGGCAGTTGTGCTGCTGAGATACTAACCCTTGGAGCAGCTGGGGTGGCTGGCAGTCTGCAAAAGCCTTAGAAGAAGTTTGGGAGTGATCTTCATTGTTCTGGCAGGAAATGCCACAGCATGCTCCTGTAAGAAATTACTTTTGAAATATTTCACCAAGGCAAGTTCTCACACCTTTTATTGGCTTGAGGGAGCTGAAGTTCCTTCAAGTGATGAATGAAAGTGTCTGAGCAGCCTGCTGTAACTCACAATGTAACATGAAACTACATTGTCACAGGAAGAGCCACTAGCAGGGAGAGTCTACTCCCCCTTAATGTTGACTTTGTTTGGCTGAAAGAAAAATTATCCAGTGTTTGTATCCTGTCACAGCCTTTCTGTGAACAGGGGCATGTATGTGCTGAAAAATATGAAGAAATCAGGGTGGCACAACTGTTGAGTGGCAGTAAATAGAAAATGAGGACAGAGACCATTTTCACTGGTGCTACTCCTTCCCTGGTTTGTTGCTTGTTTTCTTCTTGATAATGATGCCAAGTAAGAGTTGGGGCAATATCTTAAGTATTACAGGTGGGAGGCAGGGAGGGTGTTTTTTCCATTGGTATTGCTGAGGGTTGCTGCTTCCACCTGAGTTTTATGGTGATGGATATGTCATCACTGGAACCTGTTTTATTGCCAGCTAAATTTATATAATAGTTTGTTCCACTATCCCCAGCCTGCCTTAATTAATAAAAGTAAGGAAATAGTTTAAAGGCTTTGCACTGTAGTTCCACATTGCTAGTGAATACATGGGATGGAATATGAGATCAGTACCATACTTATTGCCAGCGCAGTGAGGTGTTTGTACACCTGGTTTCTAAAGAAACATTGAGAAATGGGTATGGGTGGGACTAAGTGAGAATAATTCAGTTTGAAGAAGTAAAACCAAGGTGCCAGTGCTGAATGTATTAAAAGTCATCAGTAATCATAATGGCAGTAATGGCCAGTACTTCATTTACAGAAGAGAAAAACATTTCTCATTTTAACTGTTTTATAGTCATTGTCTTTCACTTCTTAGCAATTAAGAAAAGGTAAAGTTATTTTAAAAAGCACAACTGGTTTGAAGCTTAGCAACCATTAGCATTGATCTTCCCTGGATTGTTTAAATATATGCATTTAGTTACCAAAATAAACAAGTACCCATATAGACTGATTTCATAGTTCTAGGATTTACTTTCTTTTTTCCACAGCTATCTTGTGACACACCTAATAAAATCTACTGCTTAGCTCCCCTTTGAATATAATAAAACCCTGCCTTATTTTTTCTGTCAGTTTAATCCCTCTTTCTTTTTCATTGACACATTTCTAATACCTTTGCAGACAGGCCAGACACTTCTGCTTCATCTGTACTGAATCCACATGCTTCAACACCTTTTGACAAAATGGATGTGGCCTCCCTGTAACTTGGAATTGATATACACTGTCAAAAAGGGTTTTCTGAATGGACTTTCTCTGTCACCTTTACCAGATTTTTATCCTGTGTTGTAGAAATGTACAGTTTAATGTTGTGTTTCAAATCATTTTTGCCTGAAAAAGTGTGTAATGGAATCAGGGTGTCCCCTGAATACTCCTAACAGTTGGAGATGTCTCTTTGTTTTGAACAGTGGAGTCCCAATAGGCCTGTGACAGCAGTGGAATTACACTCTTGACCTTGTTCACTAAAGTGTTGCTTTCTCTGTATGATTAAATGAGAGTAACCAACAAGAGCTTCCTCTAAAATGTATGAGTTTCCTCTATTTGTTTCTCATAAGAAACATAGAAAGGATGCTGTGCAATTTTCAGCTGATTGTGTTTTCCACAAAAGAAAAAACAAACAAACCCAAAGCCCTGCTTGATTCAAGGAGAGGGGGTAGTTGTTAGCCATATTAAAATGCAAAAGCAGTTAAAAAAGTTAAAAAGCAAAAGCATATCAATATTTTCCTTAAGCCAGTGTTGTTGCTACAATCCTGAGCATCACAGCAGCAGTACAGCACAGTGGCAGGTTTTTATATTGTTGTTGCTTCACTCTCCATGTATTTTAAAAGTATATTTGGTATACTAAGGCACCAAATACAATTTCTAAGTATTGAATCTGAATATAGAAAATAACCATATACTTAATGTTCTGTGTGAATTTAGGTGATCGTTATGGACTACACAGTCATGTCAATCCAAAAGATAAATACACTGTTTTCTGCTGATGCACATGAAGCCTTTTAATCTCCTGGTGTTTCTTTTCATTTGCCTGTGAGTGAGCAGACATAGACAGCTGTAGGATTTGCCATGACTGCCGGTTCTGCCTTGTGCATTGAGCCACTGGCACATCTCTTGCTCTCCATTTACTTATTCACAGTGTGGCTTCTCTCTGGATCAGAAGAACTCTAGAGGCCAGAAGAGATACAAAATCAGATTCTTGTTTTTTCCATTTTAGGCTATTTCAGCTGTGTTTTGGGGAGATTTTTCTCCAAAATATTCCTGTTTACTATGAATATCCCAGCTCTGGAATAGTGAACATAGTTCCATTGTAATGCCAAGCGCGTGAAATGTAATGGCAGGTACAATCCTGTAGTTCCTGTGGGTGGGGAGTTAGGGTTCAAAAGAGAGGAAAGGACTCAGGGAAATCTAGTTTATTTTTAGAAGAGATCAGAATAGGTGATTTACTGGCCTCCATGGCCTCAAGACTTCAGAGCACTTCCTTACTGTATGTGACGCTGTGTGGAGAGGGCATCAGAGCGTGGAGGGCAATGCACTGAGGAGGCTGCAGATCTGTGACTCCTGATTTCTAGTCCTGCCAAAAAAAGCTTTTGTTTTTTAATTACTCTTTCATTGGTGATACAAATTAATGATTGGTATGGGTCTGAAGCAACCTTGTCATCAGAGAATATTTGGTTAGTGTTGACATACTTGTTTCTCTGCAAACATGAATCATCCATCTGGCTTTGGCAGGCTTGCCCTGTGGCTCTGCTATAATGTGTTTCACCAGTGTGGTGGAAATGAAAATGTCACTATTAAACATGGCAAAATCAGATGCTGTCTGGGCACTGCATCTATTCAAGGAGTTTTTGCTTCCTATGTAGTTATTTCTGAAGTTTAATAGGACAGCTATATTCTAGCATAAAACAATACGTTCATATATCCTCAATACATGGGAAGTTAAATGCTTTCAGAACACTATTTCCTTGCATACATGAGTGTTTCATGCATGGCAGAAGCAGTAATGCTCATGTAACACCATGTTGCTGCTTAGGCCATTAGGAAGTGTAAAATCAAAATTAATTGTCCTGCAGGACTGTATAGAGTGGGTCTCTAAAAGCAGTTGCTGGAGCTGTTTGCAGCTGCTGCATCAGCCAGGCTCCTTCCTCATGAGCACTTATTGACTCTGGGCTATTGAATTCAGGGCTCTGGAGGTTGCTCAGTAGAAAAAGCCTTCCATTGCTGCTTGGCAGTTCTGTCACTGCAAGGTCATGGAAAGGGCACGTCAGTCTCCAAACCCAATTAGGGCCTTATTCAGCACCTTTTCAATCACAGGGGAAAATCCCACTGAGCAGGGTGGCTCCTAGGCCAGGCTTTTGCACCCAGTCTCCTCAGTGAGACAGCCAACAAATATGTCCCTTTTTGTCACTTGAGCCATCAGAAATACACTTTGCTGTCATGAAACAGCTAAGCAGTTAGTGCAGAAAGGTAAAGAGCGCAGTACGGGCTTATAAGCTCACCACAGTTTAATTTGGACCAGTGCCTTGTATGTTTATGTCTCTGTCTTTCCCTTTACTCGTATCTAGAGCTGTCTCATTCCTCAGATCAAATCATTTGACTCTTATGAACAGCTGTAACTTGCAAGTTGAATAAAGTCCAACTGCTGAAAACATTAATGAAAAACATAAAACTCTCTTTTACTGGGTATCAACAGTATTGCTTTAATTCCTCCCCCTCTGAAGGTTTTTTTGTGCATGTGTGTGCTAGGTTGTGCTTTTCATCCCAGGTGGCTGCCAATTCTGGTGAAAATAAGTTGAGCTATGAAAGGTTAACCCACTCGCCTCTGAATTGCTTTTTATATGATGTGAGTCCCTCAGGGCCCAATTCTACCCATAGAAGTAAGAATGACAGCTATCAAAATATATACAAACTATGTCAATGTGCACAAAGAAAAAGATGAACCCCAGACTGGTCTGAGTGCTCTTTAAAATACGGATTTCCTGTGAGATAGTGATTAAAGGGGAAGCAAAGAATAATTAGAAAATTAGCCTGACGTGCTAGCAGTTATATCAATGTGTGGTTTTATATTAGCTCTTTCAGACAAGCAAAAGATCAGAAAATCCCTTATGACTCACTTAAACTAGTGTGTAAAATTTGGTTAGTGTCTGATCAGCTCCTTTGATTAGTCTAGTCTAGACTATTGCCAGAGTACATACTCTATACTAAATCCACAGACCCCTTTAGAGGAGGCCTACTCAAGTGAATCAAATAACATATTAAAAAGTTATATAAAGTGTTCACTGTCTGAGTAAATTAATCTCATTCAAAGCTGAATACCTTAGGAATTGCAAAAATAAAAGCAAAAGTGTTATTGCAGAAGAGAGGTGTTAGAGTTCTTAATTCGTATTTAAATGACTGTCAGAAATGCAAAAGAAAAATTTTCAGTAAACTTTTATTATTTTTAATTGGATAGGCATTTTTGTAAGTCTGTAGTCAGATTCTCTAAAGGAGAAAAAAATCTGTCAAAAATTATGCACTAATTTTTTTAGGAAATAGAGAGTTGCAACTACCATGTCTGTCTCAAGTACACAATATTGGTTTTAATTAAGGGCCAATGGGAACCTTTAGTATGTAGGCTGCACTCTTGCCACCTCTAAGTTCTACACAGTATTATTTGCAAGGAAGTGCTGAGAAGTCCAAGAGCACTAAGCTAAAACTGCTTTCCAAGCAAAGCAGTTTTCCCCTCATTGCCAGAGTTCTTCACACATCTGCCATTGTTGTATTCTGAACCTATCTGCTCTTTGCCAGATGAATGTCAGGATTGGGAACAGTTCATTTACTCATAGATAATGCTGCTGTCTTTTGCATACTAGCAGTAGTACATGACAATTTGGAGGCAATTTTAGTCCAATGACCAATCCACAAGACTTGGAAATCTGTCCAACGCCACTAATTTTAGAAATTGAGGTTTGTACCTGAGTTGGTTTTCTCAAGATGCCTGTGTTTTGAATTTAGAATTTTAAGTTTTCAGTCTTCGTGTGCCTACCATATTTGTTGGTTGCATCCCAGTGCCATCAGAACACCTGGCATTGAGGCAATGACAACAAATTGATCAAGGGAAGTAAGCTAGCTCATAAATAGGACATCAGTGAGGTGAAAATATCACAGAAATGGGACCATTTAAAACATAGAGAAACTGGAATCCAAGAAGCAAATACTATTTTAACTACACCAAATTCTGTCTAAATTTGAGAGGAGAGCTGGTACACTGCTGTTATCCAAACACTGAATTAATCTACTTATGGCTGAGAGACAGTTCCACAGCAGGCATTAAAGTCTTTGGGATGATACATTGTTTATCTAAAGTGCCAGGTATTGCTCTACTTACAGAGCTGCCTAAATAATGGAAAGATAAAGGAACATAGTTCTGTGAGTGAATACATGAATGCAGTAGAAATATTGGGTAAATTCTTCCCTCCTGTGACTTGTCTTCCAGCCAGTGGCATTACACCAGGGAAAGACTGGACCATATTTTGTGTGCAGCATATCATATTGTTAAAGAGGCAACAGGCAGGTGTTTGAGAAAATTTTCTCTCTGCAATTTGCAGAACTGTATATGAAATCTCTTGTCTAATCTACAGTCATACCATTACCTGCCATCTTTCAGCAGGTAACTAGTTAAATTTGCATTAAATAGGATTTTCTTTGCTATTTCCATTTAATGTTGGAGTAGAAATGTTCTGACATGACACATGACAAATTAATAATTGGAAAGTGCTTGGATGAGTCATTTGAAGCCAGTAGTTTAGACAATATCAGCCACAACTGGTATTAAAACCAGCAAAGAATTGTTCTACAATCAGTGCTTCTGCAGCATCAACTCTGGATGTCTGCATTTACCTTAATTAAGATACCCCGTTGACATCAATTGAAATAACTCCTGCTTTTGTTGCTTGGATGTTTTTGTGAGCTCTAAAATGAACTCAGCTTATACAAGTACTTTGTTACCCAGCCTAAAGGATGCAGGGCAGGAATTATCCTGTTCTGCTGACAACCTCAGTAGAAAAGAAATGGCTTTATTTGACTGTGATTCTGAAGAGAATAAGAGTGTGACTGTACCCAGTGTTTTTTTGGGTTTTTTTTTACTTTTTTTTTCTCCTATGCTGATGATGTTTTATTACTTTACAGAGCTATAATAATCCGAAATGGCGAAGTCATTCCAATGTCTTCAGAATTCACTCCAGAGACTGAACGCCAGCGACTTCAGTATCTGGTAAGAGACCTGAGGACCAAATCAGGTACTGCTGATGACAGGCATTGCCCAGTAATGTCAAAGGCTCAGAGAAATGCTGCTGAGTTACTGTGGCTCACTGAAGGATGATGTGTCCACTGAACACCAATGACTGATCATGTATGTCTTTAAGCCATCAGCAAATGTGGAGAAAATCCTGGTGGTGCAAATCTCAATGAAAGGAGTATTGCCTCTTTGGCAAAGGCCCTCGATTAGCGTGGCTGTGCTTATGTACATTGTTCAGCTGCAGGCCCTTCAGCAGCACACTGGTGTTGGATTTTGAGAGCTCAGACACAGAGTTAATGAGCCACAGATGTATTTCAATCCATCCCAGTGCTTGCTGTGTGACAGTGTGACTGCTCTTTGTATGTGAGTGATATTGCAGAATTCAATTAATTTACTCTAACAGTATGCCAGTTGTATCTCTGTCAGGATAAAGATATCCAACTTAGAGGTGATCTCAGTGAACCTTAGTAGCTGCAGGATAGGATGGGTGATCAAAGATTAGTTTTATTTAATGTAGCAGCACCCATAAAGCTGGGACAGGGTGACTAGCTGGGGACACATGGGATGCTTTATAGACCAAGCTGTGTTGGCTGATAAGCTGCCTGAGGAATATAAGTCAAAATGTATGGTATTATTTTTCATACAAACCATCCTGTTACTTTTTAAGGTTTTATTCGATCAGTTGGTTGAAGTCGATTAGTTGTTTGTCAAAATATCATTCCTGACATGGCTGAGAGATTTCCTTTGTGCTTCTTCTGTTTCTTTTAGAAATTTCAGCTTCAGCCAAGGCAGGGTCACTCTCAGCCTTGCCTGACTCAAGGTGGAGAGGCCAAGATTAGTGATGTTCCCAGGTCTTAAGGTATTTTCTATTTTCAGCCTGGACCAAGCACTGTGGTTTGAAACTAGATAAAATGCCAGTGTTTGAAAGGTGGTGGTAGAAGGTTTTAAAGAAAAATTGTGTTTCCTCAATTGTCACATTTAATTTTTTTTCAGTCGGATTCATTGGCTTGAAGCTGAAAATTTCAGAGGAAATACTACTTTGGGACTATTCGTATTCAGAGAACCAAGTGGCAAAGAGGCCTAATAAATATTTACAGTTCAGTTACATTTAAAATAATTTGTTTCCCTCTAAAATAAAAGGTATCTTTAGCATCTAGGGAGTCTGCTACTTCTGTAGGAAATATGAGATAAAACATTGCCTACAAGGGTTTTTGTTTTCTCATTTGATGTCCTTTCTGGCTTAAATTTGAAACTAGTAGCTGATCTGAAAAGCATTTCTGCTGTTTCCTATGGAAAATTCCTTTACCTTTGTTTGTTTGTTTTAATTCTGTATGTAACAAATATGCCAGGTCTATGGGTATCATGTTCAAAGAGAATACATGCAAGACAGCAAGAGCGTGAAACAAAATTACAGATAATTTCAAACACAACATTCCCTAAGTAAGATTTTTACTCTTGTGTTTAAAAAAAAGAAAAATAAAAAGATTACTCCAGACTTCTTGCAATGTTGGCATAAGCATTACACTCCAAAGTTTGCATCTGTCTTACTAATTAGATCCCAAATAATTCCTCTTACTCACTTGTCTGTCCCCAGGTTCTGCTATTAGTCTGTTATTCTGTTATTCTACCATCAACATCTCTTGTCTCTTGTTCTGTCTGAAAGTTATTTACTTTTGTTCTATTTTCTTATTTGCAGTTAAAGCTGAGTTTCTTTGTTTCAAATATGTTGTGCTGCTCTTCCTGCACAATAGGAAGAAAATCCCTTAATCACTTTAGCATTAATATTTTACTTTGTAAATGCAGAGATACTGTTCACTATGAGGAAGTTACTGTACAAACAAAGGGAGAGTATAGATTTACAGCCTGAAGGCTGTTCCCTGTGCAGCAGACACTGTTGGTGCAGTCAGGATGAAGGAGCTTCCCTCTGCTTAAATTTAGTGCCTGTTGATTCCTTCAGTCACACAGGATGTTCTTTTAGGCCCTCTTTTCTGAGCCTTAATTTCTGTGTGGAAAGAATTCCATGGGATAATGAGTTGTTCAGGTCATGTGAGTATCTTATATGAAGTCCTTCAATATAGTCTTAGACAAAACTGTTCTTCAGCTAACACTGATTGAGTAACTGAGAGGGGAGGGAAGTAAATGTTTTCCCTGTCCTGGCAAGTTTATTGCCATGCATCCAAGAATGGCCTTGGCAGTAGGCCTCTGGCATGGACAACTGAAAAGGACAGGTTGACTATCCATTCGTTCTGACTTTGAAGCAGCTCTGAGCCTGGTCATCACTCCATAGGAGGGCAGTCGTGGGGCAGCATCCAGCTGCAGACTTCAGGCAGGCTATATGGCAGAGACAGACTTCTCTGTCAGGCAATTTGTGAAAGTATTGCAGAAGGCAATCAATCATTCTGTCAGAGAGCACTTCTTAAGATGTAAAGTGTGAAAGCTTTGCACCAGTATTCCCTTGGTCCTTCAGTTTCTGTAGAGGTTCAGTGCACCATGTTGCTTCCCTTCCACTGGTGGGCATTCAAAAGCCTCCTTTTCTTCTGAATTTGTCTCTCTTTTCTTTTTAGCACTGTAGAAGGAGAGCTCCACACATCGCTTGGGAAAAGTCCTGGTTTCCTGTATCAGTGTATCTTGAAGGAAAAAAAATCCAGTATTTACTGGGAGCTGCTCTGGTGCATTCAGCAGTTGTGCAGGCAGTGACAGCCAGAAGCAATTTTTCTTTCATCTTCTGAGGAGACTATTAATTTCAGTCATGATAGTCTAAATTGCAGCAGTAAATAGGATAGATTTTGTTACTTTTTCCCTTGGAAAACGTGTTTAAAATGAATGGTGAATTGAGTGTACTGCAAATGGGTGTATTTCTATTAGTTACTGAGGTTACACTTTCAAGATGTCACGGGAGGTCAGTGTGGTGTTTGTAGCATTTTCATGTGTGCAGCCAAACAGCCCCTCTAAAGTTCACCAGATGTCCCTCTAAAGCTACCAGTGCAGATGTCACTGCTAGTAGAGAGTGGGTGGCCACCAGTGAGAGTGACCATGGGTGCTCTTTGTGTTTGCCACCATTCAAGCAAAGGTTCATGAGCCCAGATAGTCATGGGCTCAAAGGGAATATATTCTTATTTTGTTGCTCAGGTGAGGATAAAAGTAACACTAATATTCACCTGCTGAAGGATGCCTGCAGAACCGGAGCCTGAAGAGGAAATGAACCTAGATCTCCTAATGAAGGCAGCACTTCAATTACAAGTCAGTCAAGATGTAATTCTCTTAACAGTTTTTGGCTCCCTGTATCACCCAGCACAGGATTACTTCACCCATCTGACACAGTGGATGATGCTGTGGTAAAAGAGATGTGTGGTTCCGTGAAAGGGGTCCTGGCCTTTCACAAGATGAGACACCAATCAAGAGATGGATTTAGCTTCTAGTCTTCTTCCTTTTACCACCACATCCTTTAATTTTAATCTCTCTTTGGGTTAAGTGTGTCCCTATGATAATGGCTGAGTCATTTTCAAAACTTCTGGGTGCATTGGGCTGTGCATGCTGTTGTGAGCAGTAGTCCCATACAGTAGAATATTCTTTTGGAGAATAGGGAACAATATGATAAAAGTATAAATTTGTAAGATAATAGCTGGTGTAGGGGAAAGCAGCAAATCTGAAAATAGCACAGAATGCAGTGAAACCACTAGTGCCAGCGACTTTCCAGTGCAGTGCTTACTGAAGGAGCTGGAAAAGGCAGTGGCAGGCCTTACTGAGGTACAGATAAGATACAAGCAGTGTTTCCTGCCACCTAATTAACTGGCATGCTAGTGTGTAAGTCTAGGTTTATCTTCATTTCATGTTTGCTTTTCTAATCACCAGGAAACACAGCAGGATGTAAATGCCCTTTTTAAACAACCATGACTAATATTTCTTTGACTGAACTTCATTTTAAAATACTAATTTTGAATGCAATACATATAGCCACAAAATAAACCATAAAATGGCAGAGTACCAAAAACACACAATGTAGACTATGCCAGATTTATGCCAAAAAGCTCTAAGAGCTTCTGAAAGAGAAAATACGACAAATGTTCCAGTTTCATAACACAGAATAACAATGTTGTCTGAAGATACCTCATAAGTATATAGGAAGTGTTTGATAGCACACTATTTGTTAAACTTCAGGTTCTCTGATTGGTGTTTCTGATGTGAGGTTCTTGCAAATTGAGACTAAACAAAAAATGGAAAATATTTTGTGTCCTTACAGGGGAAATTCTGGTAGTTCACTTACCAATTTTTTTGTTGTTTGATCACTTGAGGGGATTTCATGGTTCTGCTTGTGTATCTGTTTGAAAGATCTGTAGATTTTTAAAGTGTTGTTTTTTGTTTATTTTCTGGTTCTGCTGCCCAGCGTGGTTTTGTTGAGGTGGGGAGAAGAGTCCTGCCTTGTACATGGAGAACAGTTCTCAACAAGCCCAACTGGAATTTGCAGCTGAGTTTTGTAGTAGAACATTCTTCTCTCTGTAGAATTACCAGTGAAGCATCAAAAATAACAGTTTAAAAATGGTAAAAAATATGGAAAATTAAAAAAATAAAGCAAAGCACAACAAAAACCCCATCTCTTCACATAAGAATTCAGATCACAGACACCAGAAGCTTCCAAATTGCTCTTTTCCTTCTGTTTCACTGACGCCAAAAATATTAGAATCAAGTTAAGATCCCTGGATTGTAAATCAAGCATTGAGGCTTGGCTGCGGAAGAGAAGTCTTATTTGAACATTAGCAGTCCACTGGTAACTGTGCCAGCTTTATTAATCTTATTTCAGTTATGACCTCAGACTTTCCATCTGAGAAAATCTTTATGCAATACAGTCTCTCCTGGTTGTTTTACCTTTTCATTAAAGAAAATTCTTGGTTTTAAGTAAAAAAAAAGCTAAAAGCCTGTAATGTTTTTCTTCTTGACCTCTTATTCAGACTAGTAATCTCACATTCTGATGGTTAGATAACTTCATTTTGATATCAGGTGTGATTGTTCTTTTAAGTATGACCTTGTTTTGTAGACAGGTGACAGTATTTAGCTGGTAGTGGTTTGTAACATTTTAATCAAAGATAGGCTGTACATTTTTAAAAGTGAACTGAATTTCACTTTCAATGCAGACTGACTTCATTGTTTACAATATCATAGACCAGAAGAAATTTTAAAAACACCAAAAACAATCCAGCTCTTCGTTATCATACAAAGAACAAATATTGTTCATGTTATGTGATGCATCAAAGCATTAGGAATTTTCCATCTTTTTTGCAACTGGAATGAAAATAAATAAAATAAAAAGCTTACATGTACTTTTAAATGAAGAAGTTCATTTTTCATACTTCCAGAGTGCTGGAAGTATGAAAAGCCTCATGTGGACTAATACTGCTGAACCTCTCAAAAGTCACTACTGCTTCTCAACCATTTCTGTAATGAGGAGAGTGATCCAATTAGAGGGCCCTTGACAACAATATTTGGGTGGAGAAGGGGACCTTGGCTGACTGTAGACTGAAGGAAAAAGAATGTAATTCCCTTAACTGTACACAGAGAGAATTTGATGGAGTTCCTGTTCCAGGAAGGGATTGCAATGTCAAGATCACTTGTGTGCTTGAAAGCCACCTCTTGAAAGCAGAATCCAATCTTGTTGGCTACACACAGCAACCTTCCTCAGTCCTGTTCCAACCAAGCCTGAGGTATTTTCTGGAAGGATGTCTGGTGATGGGAACAGAGACAAGCTGATAGAAAGTTAATGTTGTGATGTGCTGAGCCTTATAGAGCTCCTATTAAATTGACTGGGAGCAGGCTCAACTCTTAAATGCAGGAAATATTTTATTGTGAACTATCTGCATGACAGATGCCAGGTAGATCAATAAGGGCTTCCAGTGCTTCCTGCTGCTTGCCTTTGATGAGCACTAGATTTATGACATACACACAAACTAAACCCCAGCTTATTTCATCTGCCTTGATGGTGGCTGCTGCTGAAGATAAGACAGACTTTATTGCCTTAACTGGCTGGATAAGAAAAAGAGTTATCTGCAAAACGGTTGAGAAATGCAACTTTTTTTCAGTTCCCTAGCCAATTTGACTGTGTCTTTCATAAGGGCTTGCTCACAATGCGGCTTTGCGGAGGAAGAGAGAAAGGCTTGTTTATTTGAGTACTAAAGAAAAAGGAGTGAGGTTTATTTCAGAAAGATCACTTGACATGATAGGTTAATCCTAAACATACTCTATTTCTTCTGTGTATAAATTCAATCCAAAAATTTACACA
Organism: Vidua chalybeata; assembly: GCF_026979565.1. Taxonomy (NCBI): domain Eukaryota; kingdom Metazoa; phylum Chordata; class Aves; order Passeriformes; family Viduidae; genus Vidua; species Vidua chalybeata. The sequence goes on from NC_071534.1 coordinate 40,452,344, forward strand.
GTGGACGAAGAGCCTTGCGATGCTTTCAACTATGGTCAGCTTTGGAGAGCATGAGTCAAAGGCATGACTCTGGCAAAGAGGTCTCCAAGCATCTGCAGAGCAGTGCAACAGAAAGGACATGAGCAGCATTTGAACATTAAAACCATCAAAGGCCTTAGTTGCAGTTGTGACACAAAACTGCTGCTGCTTTTCTTGAAGTCTGTTTTGGATGAAGGATGTAGTTTTTCAAAAACAATAAAATAAATTGCCTTGTAGCTTGTGTTTATTTGCAATGTCATGTGATGCGGGGTACATTTTTCTCGAAGTGGTGACAATTAAGATGTGGTAGCAATGTTAGGTTTTCTGTGTTGTTGGCATTGCTGAACTGGGAGTCAAAAAGCTAGAGCTTCACTGCACAGTCACCCCTTCAAGTCTCTCCATGGCTTTGTATTTGATCATTCCTTTCTCTCTTGCTGACTTACAAAAGGGCATGTGTTCTGTTTTACAAAGCTCTACAGACTCCTTCAGGGTCAATGGATGAAGTGTAGTTTAGAGATCCCAAATCTTGAGAAGCAGGGAGAAGAAATAAAGGATTTTGAGGTCAAGAGGACTTCTAAGGCTTCATAAGGCTGCTCCTGGATATCAGGCAGAGGCAGAAATGGTGTATGTGCATTGTTTGCTGAAATGGAGCACATCATCATCCTTATTTAAAAAGAAGGGTAGAGGAGTGGGTGGAATTTGTGTGGGAAGGGACCAGGAAGGGATGGTAATACTACCTCATTAAAAATAGATAATGTCTTGTTTTATGTGGTATCTGTGGTTTGATTTCTGCCCACAGGCTTATATGCAGCCTCACCTGCTGGGAAATGAATTCACACATCTAGAGTTTCCACGGAGGGTGCAGCGCAAGGAAGTTGGAAAGAGGATGCTGTACCGTGACTTCAACATGACTGGCTGGTAAGAATGTGTCCTTCTCAGCATGGGGTCAGCCTTCTCCCCCAGCCAATGCCTGCTTTGTACCTATCTTTGATTAGTGTAAACTGCATCAAACATGGAGGTGTACCCCTGCATACTAAAAGAAAAGGCATTTCCTTCTTTCAGGTGTATCTTTCTTCTAGAAGATAATGTTTTAAATAAGTGGACCTCCCTCCAGAGAGTTCATTGTAATGTGGGAGCACTCAAAGTGGAGAAAGCATATAAAGGCAAAGATGTGCCAGGGCATCTTTCTGAAAGCAAAACAATTTTCCTGTCTTTGACATAGTTTTTTATAAATTCTGGATCAGTGGGTCAGACATTTGTCTTTTAAACTAAGATGTTGGGCGATCATGCCTTCACATGCTGAGGAAAGCTTGCAGAAGGAAGGAGCTGCCTTCCCTACTCCACTGCAGCTGGTTTGGATATCCCTTGAGGAATTGTTTTAGACATGGACCTATCTGAACACAACAAGCCTAAAATGAAAAGGCTTGAATGAACAGCATGGACTTAAAGAAGTGAAGACAGATAGAATGATGTGGTTTTTTTTTTTTTTTTCTGTTTGTTTCTGGCTAAATGTCTTCATTGTTTTTTGTTGAGCCTCCTCGGAGAAGCCCTAATCTTTGCTGTTGTGAGTTCCGTGCATGAACTATAAAGGCAAAAGCCCAATATATGCAAATGGTCTTCATTTCCATGACATTTGTGTTTTAGTGTCTGTAGTAAATGTCCTTTCAGGAAGAAAAAGGACTGAGGGGTTAAAAAGAAAGCCTATTTTAGGTTTGGAAGCCTGGATGCTCACATACACCTACAGCTCTACATAACTTTTGCTTTGTTCCATGCTTTATGGACCAAAAATATAATTATGTTTTAATGGCAGAATAATGATCTAAGTTTAATATAATCTGAAGTGTTTATGCAGAACATGTAAATCTGAGAATAACTATCATTGTCTGTCATCTTGAACAGCTGCTAGTAGAATATGCAGTTTCACCCTGAGAATGATGACTTCACATTTTAAAAAGGCTACAGGCATGAGCAAAAGAATAGGAACAGAATGAGAACATTGGATCAACTGAGGACTTAGACAGCAAAACATTTGGAAGATCATGAGACACTCTCCCAATTTCTGCAAAAGGAGGTGTTTTTTTTTGGTTTTTTTTTTTTTTTTTGTTAACCTCCCAGATGTCTCTGGAGGCACCAATAAAGAATGGTTTCATGTAGACTTCCAAAAGCTCTTTTTCAAGATGTGACATGCCAGTTGGGAGGAAAAACGTGGGGGAGAGCTACAGAAGTATCATAGGCCAGGAACTTCCTGAGAAGAGGGCAAGAAAAGATTTCTGTCATCATGGCTGGAAAGCAAAGAGGGTTTCTTCAGGTTCATGGGAGTTGTTTTGCATTTCCCTGCTTGGTTAGTGGTCTGGAAAGGAAATGGGGCTGGAATTGTTGAAGTTGCAGCATTGGCAGGTGACACCACAGCTCTTTTCCTATTAAACAAGAATGGCCATGAGGTACTGCAAAGAATTAAGTGATTAATGCAAATGGGCATCATAGTGATCAAATTTGGTATTGATAAATACAAAGTAAAGAATAAAGAGGAAAAATAACTATTTATGTACACTAGAGGTTCCAAATTGAAAAGTCTAAAAACTCAGTGGAAGTTTTGCTTAGTACAGTATTTTTTTCAGTCCAAATCACCAGCAGAATGCTGAGATTCGTACAGCAATAGACAGTTTAAAAGTTAAGTGAAGAGATAATTCTGTATATTTCTACCTCACTTGTGAATGTATGCATAGCACTTTACCTTATCCAAAATGTGGTTATTATATAGTTAATACTGTTTGGCATTAGAAAAAGAACAGAAATTCTAAATGTAGAATAATCAGTAAGGTAGAAGAGCTTTGGTAAGTCAAACTGGCAGATTTGATCCAATGTGTTGCTGGTTTGTGAACTCTCTTAGCTCTAGCATATAGGAGGGAGGAGAAGAAAGTTATTTTCCGGTTGATTTTTCTGAATTTCCTGAAATCTAGGACACACATTGATCCAGTTAGAGATTCTAATATGGTCAATGCAAAAATTGTCACCAGTTCAGTACAAATATGCTTAGCTGTGAGCAGTTATTCTGGAATAAATGCTTGAACTGCGACTTGAAAATTCAAGTCTGAATTCACAACAGTATTGTCCCAGAAAAAGGTGGCCTGTGCCAAGCAGAAACATGTGGAGACTGTGGTGAGGCTGCCTCTCCCTGCTGTTCCTTTTGACTTCTGGATGGAAGTGAAAAATGGGGCCTACATTTTTGTCCTAATAAAAGAATTGGAATCTTTCAGCTGCTCCATAATCCACAACTAGTGCATCAATTACCTCTTTGTTTGGTTGCCTCAGGACAATGAAGTGATGAGGAAATTGCTCTATTGCCATACATTTGTGTAAAACAGAGCCCTTCTAAATAAGGATCCATTTCTTTTTGCAAGGTTTCGCCCAAGGTGTTTGTTATCCGTTGAACTGTGTGCAGTGATCCCCTAGGCAGAGGAGAAGCAATCCATTTCTGTTTATGTAAAAGTCTGGCTCAATTTTAATGGTTGTGATTGTGGAGAAGACATTAGATTTCCAGTTTGGTGGGCCCTCAGAGGTGATGGTTTGAGGTGGCAGAGGTTTCTTAGCGGCTGTTTTCCATTTCAATGATTTTGCTTCTAGTTTCTTCCCTTTCTTATTCCTGGATTCAACTGATGCATCAGGACACAGTGGCCAAGGACATACCTGTTTTGCATTTGTTTCTAAGGACGCTATCTATCATGGAGAATAAATTAGCATATATATTCCTTTTCTAGAAAATGTCAGGTGGTACTTCAGCCAGCCAGAGCTTGATACACTAAAATGCTGCTGAACTTTTATCACATACAATGCAGATGATCAATTGTCTGAATTGTTTTTTGGTCACTAACCTCACTGTGTGTTGACATTTGCACATACATGTAGAGAGGTGCAGGTGATATTAGGAAGAAAAAGCCACTCTTACACTTAATTACTTAATTACTTAATCCTTTAGTGAAAGAATGTAGGACAGTCTCTGCTGTGATGTTTCCTCAGGAAATGAAACTGTTTTACTTTACAATTCAGCATACTTTTTGTGTTTTCTATTAGAAGCTGTATGACTTTTTTTTCTTCATTTTTATCCTCCTCCTTTGCTCCAGAGCTTTTCAGATTCTCAACAATGGCTTGGCTTGGCCAGCTTGTTTGGATTACAAAAGATTATTGTCTTTGGGTCTGTTATAATGTATTTGGCCCTTTATTTTTTCCTTCTTTCTTTCTTTCTTTTTTTTTTTTTTCATGTGAAGTTTCCACACTGGCTTTGTCTCCACAGCCCACAGTGGTAGCACAGCTGCCAAGTTTCCCCACAGCATTAGGACAACCACTGATCCAGCAATGTGTACCGCATCACTAGCCCAGGCTGCCTGTAACTGCTTTGAGACCAGCCTTTCCCTTCCCGCTCCAGCTCGCCTACCCTTTCTCCTTTCTTTTCAGTGGCAATTGCAATGAGAAATCATGCTGTATTAAATACACGTAAAATAAATCCTTTAGTGCTGGGAGCTGACCATGAGCTGCCCTTGCTGCACCCTTGCCCCATGTGTGCTGTGCCTGAACAATGAATGCAAAACATGTAGTGTAGCTGGCAAGGCATCTTAAGAGCAGTGTGTCCTGCTGAACAAGCTTTCAAGCTGTCTCAAGCCATAATTTGCTGGCAGATATCTGTGTTACAGACAGTCTTTCACAGCTGGGTCTCTGGGCTGGGGTTTTCAAGCCCATGCCTTGCAGAGGTTAGACTTGTATTGGAGAGAGGTGTCCTGGTGGCTTGGACAAGTCCTGGCAACTGAAGCATCAGGAAAGACTCAGAGGCCATGTAAGCAGAGACTGGTCAGTGCTAAAAAGGGGGGTGAATAATCTGAAGTGGAAATATAGGGGGGGGGAGCAGCAGGCCTGGTGACAGCTGCTCCTTTAAAGGACTGCACAGAATTAGTACTCTCTGTCTCTGGCTTTATTTAAAGTTGGTCAGACACAGCTGGTCAGATCTTCACGTGTACATCCAGTGTGAACAATTTTGAGGTATTTTGCTTTAACTGTATCCTAGAACCTTCTGAAACCTGAATTTCTGACTGGCTGTGTCCTTCACTGTGGCTCCTTCTAGAGTTCCCCTCCCAGCCTTCTGTGGGGCTGGAAGAGCCATACAGCACTGTGCTTAACCAAAGGCATCTGGAAGGCACTACCAGTTGGCATCAACTTCAGTGGTTTCAAGATTAATTTTTTGCTCCTCCTTGGAACAAAAACAGTGGCTTTACTGCTGCCTGCATTGAAGTGGAGTTCTTTAAAGGCTTGTATCCAGATCACAACTTCAGCTTTTTGACTTGATTATAGCATGGCAAAAGAGACCTAGATAATAAGTACAGTTTTTGACCTATTTGTTGGTTGCTTCCTTTGCCCTCCAGGAGAGATAGAGCTGAGCAGCAAAGCTGAGCTGCACCCCATCAGAAATTGTTTGAGGCAGTGTAGTGCCCACCACACACCATGGGCTGATGCCCAAGGTGGCAGTGAGCAGGGGAATTGGGCACTGTCTCTGAGCGTGCCGTCTTTGCAGCAGCAGTGGAGCCCTTGGCAGCTCCGTGTCCATGTGTCTGGTGAGGGGGTGCTGTGGCACATGGGGTCAGTGCCTGAGGGTCAACCCGTGCTGGGGAATCGCCGGCCTGCATGATTTATTCCAAAGAAGGGAGGGCTGGTGCCCTGAGGCAAGCACTAAGCAAAACCCATTTTATTCTAGAGTCAATATTGTCCACTGCCTGGAAAGCTGCCAGCCTGCTCTGCACTCACCCTTTTCTTTCCAAGAGGGAATGTCTTTCAGCCTCTAAGCATCTGATTAAAAAAGCAACTTCACTTTTCAAGCCGTTTTATTTTGTTTGGGATGGATGCCTTTCACTTTCATTGTGCAGCCTGCCTTGCCGTCTGCGGTTCAGACTCCAGCTCACAAAAACCAGGCTCTCATTAATCACTTATTGGGGATCCAGAATACCCCAGTGAGAGCCAATGTACATGTTTTGCTTGGTAATGTGTGAGCTGATTTGAACAAATATTGCCAATGTGGCCGCTATCTTACTCTTTATTGCTGGGCTCTATGTCCTTTGACAGCACACTCAGGTAGCCTGCCCAAGGAGTGCCTGAGCAGATTGAGAAATGCCACAAAAATGCTTTATGGAGCCGGCACCTGTGTTGCACCCTCCTTTAATATAAATTGATTTATTGAATCAAGCACAGAAGCCCTGCTACAGAAACCTCAGGCTATAGTCTCTAGAGAACCACCTAATAAAACAGCCCCAACTGACACTCCTCATTAGCTTTTCCACCGATCCCAAGGCAGTATTTAAAGTGACAGTGTCCCTCTTTTTGGCCTGAATTTATCTGCTGGCTGATGCCTGTGAGTCTAATTAGCTTAGCATTATTCAGATAAGCTGCATTTCCTAACAGCTTGATTCCAACTTGTAAGAAGTAATTGGAAGTCTGCAAACCCTGTGCTCTAACCTGCTTGATTGCACCTTTTAGCCAAAATAATGTAATTTGCAAAAAGTCATCCTTTCCCTCGTTTTTTTTTTTTTTTTTTAATTAAGCTTTTTTGTCTAGTGAAACATTCTACGTTTCTTCTGCTGAAGAGCTGGCAGTATTGTTGTGTTTGAGACCTCAGCCGTATCCTTTGTACGATCACTAGGGAGAGATCAAATTTTAATTTCATAATTACTTCACGAGAAAGCAACCTTTTCCCCAGTCATGCCTGGTATTAATTTCCTTCCAGCAACTTACATTTTCATAATTTAATGATTATGGGGCACCTTTGCAGCACTGGGCTGTTCTGGAGGAGAGAGAGGATATCATTTTGGAGCAGAAACTGTCATCCGCAGTCACCTGCCTAGCTTTCTGTGTCTGTGCTTTTGTCTCTCGCTCCAAGGTGGTGGGGAGCAGGAGGGGATTTGCCTCGTTGGTGCACACAACTAGAGCAGCTTGCTGGGCTGTGCCTGGGTGTCTGGGGCACAGCTCTGTGATGATGAATGGCTGTTTGCAATGTGCATGTTATGCATCTTTTCAGGATTTGCAGCCCTTACTACAGGAGCAGCAGGAGGCAAGAGTTGACCTGCTGTGTACAGCATGTCTCCTGACGGTGATGAATGGCTCTTTACCCCAAGTGTGCACATGCCACAGGAGCTGAGCCAGAGTCTTTGGGGCAGGAGAAAGCAGAAAGAGGAAAGTAATACTGCTGCAACAAAAGGGAAAGCATAAGTCTGGAGTAAAGCTCTCTTTAAATGGCCTCTCTGGGGTCAAATGAGAGTGATAAGAATGAGGTTGGTCTGAGTCATGTCCTGCAAGAGCATCTCCTTCTGGAAGCCGTGCATCTAAGACCTGTCCCTGCGTGGCTGTGCATCTTCACTTGGGCTTTGCCTTGGCATGGAATCGGGTGCTGCATATGCAAGAGCAAACAAAAGAATCCCAGTCTGTTTTGTCAGAAGGAAACTAAACTGGAATGAGATAATCTTCAATCTGAAAATCCAAGCAAAAACACCCCTTCTTCTTGATAAGGTGAAGTCTCTTTCCACACTCATGCTTTCTCTGGCTTCCCCATCTGCACAAATTTGACATAACCTCAGCTGGGTCCATAGAAGTTCTCTTTCTTTCCCTTATTACCAAAGATTGATTTATGGCTCTGCTTCTGGCTGAGGAAGCCCCTTGCTCCTTGAAGGAGTTTCCAACACTGCTGTGGAATGGTGAAGTCTCTGCTTGCTGTGTCTCACTGCCTCCTCCATCCTGCACTACGGAGGTCTTTCCCAGAAGAATTTGCTTTCTGATTCTTTCTCAACCTCAATCTCCTTTGCTTCCAGAGGATCCCAGCTAGCAAGTGTGGAGCAGGCACTGTGAGTTTAACATGCAGCCTTTGTCCCATCTGCCTCACAACAACTTTTTAACAAGAAATACAGCAAAATACCAATTTACAAATAGTTTTTCTGTCCATCACAATGCACTCCACTGCATTCAGCCCATAGAGTGTTAACAGCCCACTTCCCTTACCCCTCTATCTCCAGAGTAAATTGCTGACACACCTTCCTGTTTGTCTTTTAAGAGTAGAAGAAATGAAATAAATTTTAGTAAGTGCTCAAGGCAGCAAGTTCACTGGGGGCAAGAAAGAAAGGCTTAGCTTGCTGAGGCCATTGCAGAAGGTGAACCTGCTTGATGTGCAGCTGCAGTATCTGCACACAGGTTTTGTCATTCAGTAGTGAAAGCTCAACAGGTCACAAGTAGTGAATGAAAGTGATTGCAATACACTTGCTCTGTCCCTCCCAGCCTCTGGTTTTAAATACCTTCATTACATTTTTTTCCTGATTTATCTTTTTTTGGGCAAGGACCTCTCTAAACACTTGAGATGCTTGACAATCCTGTCCCTGACTTTTCTTCTGCCACTTTCTTTTAATGCTCCAATAGAGGTGAATGGACTAAAAAGTCAGCCACATTCCAGGAAGTGCCTGAAAAATTTCTCATGCTTGAGTCTTTAAACTGGGCTGGCCAAAATGGATAGTTTGTTTTGCTTAGGAATTACTTCCACAGGAATATGTGGTGCTGGTGCTCTCCAAAGTGCAGACTCTGTCTTAGGACTGTACACAGCAGTGAAGGCTCCCTCAAGGTCAGCTTAGTCTGATTTGACCAAACCAAATCAGGCTTAGTCTGATTTGACCAAGCCAAAGATCATAGATGTGTACAAGTCATGCTGAAAGACTCTATTTTTTTTTTTTTAATCTGTAGATTGGTAGACAATTGGCATTTGCAAAATGAAACATTATATACTTTCAGGTCCATAAGAAGGTGTTTCTGAATTTTCTGTGAATAATGAGTTTTTAAAACTTGTATGTTTTCCTCTTTACTTGAAATAAGGCCTGTGAGAGTATCTTGGTTAAGGTAGATCTTCCCCTAAAAACTGTTTTGTGCCCATGTGCATGTGCATTGGTCTTTGATTTGGCTTTGCCATCATCTTTTCTCTTAACAAACATTGCTCGAGTTTGTGTGCCTTAATTATCTTTGTTTATTCTAATTTCACTTCATTAAACAATGTGTCAGGTGAGCAATAGGAGAAAAATACTGAGACACTGAACATTAGAGGTAAACCTGTCTAGAGGGTACTTAGTATCAGACAGTGCTGTTTGGACTTGGAGATCCTGACTCTGCAGAAGCACAAGTGTAAGGACATTTTTTTTAAGATTATGGCTGAGTTGAGACATAAATGGTACAATTCTCAGTGGCTCTGTGCCTAACCTGTACTGCACATCTTTTCTTCTTGATAGTAAGCATGCGCTTAGGTTAGATGCCTGTAGTTCAACAGACAGTACAGATGAACAGTTCCTTTTGGACTAGTGGTTTAAGCTCTGTTACCCGAAGGGTGAGCTCCATTCCACTGATTACTTGTGTGGGAAGGAAAAAAAAAGAAAGAGTTTCTGTCAAGTTTTGTGTTGCCTAAAAATTAAAACATGATTTTCTGTTGGTATGACCAAAGTTGAGCTTGAGAAGGAGGTTGTTTGGATAGCTGGAGTAGTTTTGTTGTGAGTTGGGTTATTTTGGGTGAGGAGGGGAGTTGGGGCAGGTGGAGGGTGTATGAATGACCCTAGGCTTGGTGTTTTTTAGAGTGGTAGCAAATCAGTGCTAGAAATACACAAAATCTACAAGCCTGTCTCAGAGATGACTTTAGCCTTGTACTCAGTGTGAACTAGGACTTTTATGAAGTAGTAGTACTTTCTCTTAGTTGCTTGCCACAAATAGGTTTATTCTATGCTTCAAGCTAAAGCCCTTTGATGATGATTTTCTTTACTCTTCCTTAGGTTTAATTCTCAGTTTACTATTAGGTGTCACAAGCAGAGATGTGAAACACAGACAAACTAAAGCCAAGTTCCATGAAAAAGCAGAGCACAGAGTCTGGATTCCCCTGTCGTGCACAGAACTGAACCTTCCAGGTCAGGGTAGGTTGTGTTTTCAACACCATCTGTTGTGACTGGGGATGCCTATGCAATACTTTTTGTAACCAGTAACCTCACACAGTTTGCCACGAAAGAAAATAGTATATGGATTTTGGTTTTAGTCATCAACTTCTACTCTTACGTGAATTTGTATGTGCTTTCAGAAGGTCAGTTTTAAGAACAACTTATATATGGCAGGAGAACTCATAACACATGTAAGACGTTATCTAGGATTTTGGCTCTGAAATTTGCATAGGGGAACTGACTGGTTTTTCAACTTCTAACCCAGAAATATGCAGGTAACTTTGATAATCTTTTATTTCAAGAGTGTAAAAGCACTAAGGACACCAGCACTCTAAGAAACTTTTGTAGATTGTGTTGTGCATTTAGTAGCTCCTGGTTATTTTTTCACCGTGCATTTAGAGCAATTCCAGTTAGCATATGAGTAACATCATGTCAGTCCTAGTTCTTTTGTTCTGACATCTCTTTTGGCTCCTGGTGCGATTTGGCCTGGTTTTCCAAAATGTTGATCCTGAGTCCAAATGTAACTTTGTGGGTGGTACATATGTCAAGGCCTAGTTCAGTATTTTTGGACAGCAGTAGCATTTCATAATTCTTTTGAAATGAAAAGAAGAAACAAAGTTAACTGAAAAAAATGCAGCTAGATCTAGCTGGGCACGAGCTTGCCTTTTCTACTCCCCACTGCTCCCCCTGTTTTTCCGTTTGGAAAAATAGAGGCTTACGTGGCAGAAGTACTTAACAAGCGTTAGGCTCATTCAGAGCTGGAAGCAATAGCATCGCCTTGTCTTTATTACCTTTCTTGTTATGCCCTGGTGGCCACCAAAACCTCCTGGGATGTGGACAGGGAAGACAGAGAGAGGGAGAGGGGAGGGTTGCAACACTGTGTTGTTAAAGCAGTGAGCTGGGCTGAATTACACAAAGGGCTGACTAAGGCCATGCTGGCACTAAAAGAGCCAAATCACCTCCTCAGGTTCTCTGTATGTCTGCTGCCATATTATATCTTTATATACAGTGCACGGCAGTATAAATGCAACTTCATTATATAAAATCAAGAGAAATAGTCTAGAAGGTTGTAGCCTGTGTGAAATAAAACCACCTGCAAAATACAGGGGGTTTCACAGGGCATGAATGAAAATGAACTTCATATCTTCTTTCCATCTCCCCAGCACAGTTGCTGAGTTGTTAGCTGAAAAGCTGTGCTTCATGCTTCTCCTGCAGCAAACCACACACTAGTATATTATTCACTCTCTTTCTCTGTTAATGCAGGACATAGGTACTTTTCTAGAGTGTCCCAGGTTGCTTTTCAGTGTGTCTGTGCTACCTCTACTGCTGTGGTTGCAGTTCTGAGCATTGTTTTTTAAGTGATGGTAATTTTTCAGGCAATAGCAACATCAACAGAAAAAGTACATTTGAGATGAGTTTGACACCCAGGTTCTAAGCCCAAGAGGTGACAGGCTATGAGAAACCACAAAATAAATCACTGAAGCTCTCTGGGCCTCCCTTACTTAGTTGCACAGCTTCAGGAAGTCAAAGGCTAGCCAGCTGCTCTCCCTAATCTGCTGATGGAACAAGTTAGCTGCAGCCCCTGGAACATGACTTCCCCCAATGTCCTTACACCGAGGTGTCACAGTTGAAGGCCTGAGGGACAGTGGTTTTTTAATGGTTCCCTAAAAGAAGCTGCACTCAGCAGTGGGGAGCATTCTTTTGAAGGACACTGGCCTAAATGATACTTTTTTTCCCTTCTTCCTAAAGCACAGTGTGAGGTGTTGTGCAGGAGAATATAAGGAGAAAGAGGAGAGAGGGGAAAAAAGCTTGGTCCCTGTTTTTGTCAACTTATAGGGCAGTGTAAAGTGAGGGCTTTGGTCTTAAATATTTGTGGTTAACTTGCAAATAATATAGTCTGTATGTAAAGAACGGGCTTGTTTTTTCTTTTAAAAAGGGAGCTGCAAGCAGTTATGCCACATCATCTTAGTTTTGTTTGCTGTTTTAACAAATATGTACAACAATGTGAGCATCCAGTAGGAATGGTTGTCTTCTCAGCCTTGTGGCTTGATTAGTCATTTGACTAATGCCCACAACGGACTCAGCTGATACCCATTTTCTTGGTGGCAGAGCACAACTGGCTCTATGCAAGGCATAATTCAGACTCCTCAAGGATGTTTTCCCAGGGCTTCCAGTACTGTAGGTCCAGTTGTTCATGTTTAGAAACAGTAATTTTTTTGCTCTGCATTCAAACCAGAATATCCAAGTTAGTGAGTGAGGCAGAGATATTTGTTGGAAATGAAGGAACGAGAGCAAAATCCATGACTGACTCCTCCTTCCCAACTAAATGCTGTTCCAGGTTTTAAACATCAGGGATGTATTATCATGTTGTCTACATGTAATAATTTGTGCCTCTTTGTTTGGTTTAAGAGCTAATTTATTTGCCCTCCCCAGTGCAGAACGCCATTTGAATGCCTTCACTGTATTGTGTCTTAGAGAGATAGCCAAATATTATGGTTGTATATTCTAAGATATTCTTGACTGACCCACTGTATTTTGCAAACCTCACCTAGTTTTGGGATTTTATGTATATTAATATTTTTTAGTATGTGAGGGGAGCCCTGCACAACTGTTTCTTCTATGCATTTTGATTGCTTTTCTCTTTTTTCTTGTTCCTTCCTCACGTCCAGAACCTTAAAATAATCCCTTCCTGTGATTACTGGGAAATGTCTATGCAATTCACAGTAAAGCTGAGTCTTGTGTGGGTGATGCAGCATGTACAGCACCATTTATTGATCCCAGGCCTGTGCCACATTTTGTTGAAGCAGGGGGCAATTTGATTACAATGTAGGATTCCACCCTTAATTTTTAATTTCCTTCTGGTTTAGCCTTAACATTGCATAAACTCAATCCCATGTGACTCCCTGGAGCTCAGGCAGCCGTCCTGGAGAGCTACACAGCAGGGGTTGGCAGTGGTTGGCAGGGGATCTGCCCAGCACCTTCCCTCCCCCTCCAGTTTGTGCACTTGGGGTACTTCTGGTATCACCCTGAGTGCTTTGGGCATGGATGGGTCAGGAGGGAAGCACAGCATGCAGGGAAAGGCTGAGGAGGGATGACTTTGTGGTATGAAGGGAAGCATGCCCCTCTGGGGCAATGTACCTTAGCCAAAAAGGTTCCAGCACCTGAACTCAAGAATGTATCAAGCAAACCACAGGACTCTACAGCTTATGAGAATGACTGTCATCTTCTGTTGTTTTTTTTTTTTTTTTTTTCTCACTGGCAAAATTACTAACCTTCTCCCCTCATCAGTGTCAACAGCTGGATGTGTAGAGTACGCAGGCATGTGGTAAACAGAATCAGAGCACGAGCGTTTACTTCTCTTGTCTCTTGTCCATGGGAAAGCTGCTGTGAAATGTGAAACCTCTGACAACCTTGACTGTTGCAGTCAAGGTCAAACGAACACTAAATATCCTAAGACTTCAGCACGTGAAGCTTGTCTTGGTTTCTGTGGTTCTGGAGGGTGAGAACAGGATCAGACAGCTGTTTCACACCGTGTGTACATGTCCTGTCATTGCTCACATTTCACATTAACAGTGTCAATCTAGGCATTGGGTTTGGGGTTGTTTTGTTTGGTTTTTTTTATTTGGTTGGATTTGGGGTTTTTTATGACACTGTGTTATGGTATAGCTGGTACCATATGCGCCAGTATCTTACCTGATTAAGATGTTATTCCAGTTCACCTCTTTATTTGCAATCAATAGGAGCAGCCTGGCATGTTAGATATTTTCCCATCTTCACTTTTCCTTTTGCTGAAATGGATAACTATTTACAGAAAACCTTCCTGCAGAAAAAGAAATTTACATCTTGGTTCAAAGACAGAGTCCCTAGGAAAAATAATGATTTCCGCCCCTCCCCCCCTCCCCATTTTTGAAATCACAGCTACTTGTTTCAGGGCACTGGGTCACTAATTGAGTACAAAAGCTTCATAAATGTTGTTTGTCCTCCCCCCACAGGGCATACAAAACCATTGAGGAAGATGACTTGAAGTTTCCCCTTATATATGGAGAAGGCAAGAAGGTGGGCACATTTGCTTTCCTCAGACCAAAGGAAGAAGGAATTCTATGCTGTTTACCATTCAGTTTAGCCCATGGCAGTCCAGTGTTTTCCACTCAGTATCTCTTTATTTTATCGTTTTGACAGCTTGAAAGAATATCTTGGTTCTGTCATAAATCAGTCTCATGTCTGGGGGTGGTGGGGAGAGCTCAACATAGTAATAAGCATTTTACAGCACTCATTTGTTGTTTAGTTTGCTTTTGTTTTTCTTTCATTGTAAATAGGCTACAATGAGACTGTTGTAAGTAATTGACTTTAAATGTTCCTGTTTCATTGTAAAATATAAGTAGAACAAAGCAGGAAGATATTTAATAGTGCTCCGAGATGCAAAACTCTAATTTAGGAAGAGGAGGGATCAGGGCAGGATTTGTAAAGTATAACACCTTTTAACCTTATCTTCTTCAGCTAGTGTATGTGAACTCACTGTTGAATTTTTCTGATGTGTGAAGGCTGATAGTTGAAAGGGAGAAACACTGTTCTGTTTGTTATGCTTTGTTTTCAGCTCTGTGATTAAGAACAGTGAGATCGTTAGTGTTGGTCCCAGCAAGCTTAGCTAGATGCAGCAACAGGATCAATATAAGGATGCAGTGGTGTCAGTTTGCTGATATTGGTATGCTTGCTGTGTTTCTAAATAGTGCTCCTCTACTGCATTAGGTTCTTATCTCAGTGCAAAAATAGACACTCTTCAAAATTAGTCCATGTTTTGAAGGTTCAGATCTGCAGCTTATCTCTGAATTTTATTAGGTTTGTAATTATTTGCAGAATGTTTTCATGCACATCTTTTTAATTTACTTTCTTATGGCCTTGTGGCCAGGAGTCACTGAGGCAAAATGATTCTGAGTCAGTTGCTTGCTGTTAGTGATGCTGAGCCTCCCTTGCTCAGAAGCTGCTGTGGCTGAGCTTGAGTTTGGGGGAAGTGATCTGCAGAGCACAGAGAGCAGGGTTCCCTGGGTGGCTGAATGGCTGGTCAGTCTTTGGAGCAGCTTTAATGAAGGACAGCCCAGAACCTCTTGGGACACCACTCATGTTGCAGAGGAAGGTGCTGGGGGAAAGAAGTGGTAGATGTGAGGGAACTGCAGACCTGCTGTAGAGTGACTCTCCCTAGAAGAGAGCACTGTGGTCAGTGCTGCTGTCACGTGTGTGTTCAGCAATTTAGGGTGGCCTTTGGCACTTTTCCCTGGTAAAGGGCATATGCAACAATATGTCAATAGAAAGATACCACGGATTTGTTATGTGAATAGTTAAACTCCTTGTCCTCTTTATAAAACCTATACTAATAGTATAATTTGCTGAAGGAATGCTTTCATAGACTGGTGTGGACAGTGAGGTGACTGAGTTGGGTTTCTATAGACCAGTACCTTAAAGATGGTGAGTGGGATATGGATGAAAACAAAGCTTAATAAGGAGAAAAATGGAGATGGCATGAGTGTGGAAAGCTTTGACGTTGACTGGCTATGTTAATACTACAGTTTCTGGGAGAGAAAAGGGAATTCATCCCTAACTGTAGCAGTTACAGAGCAGGAATGTTATCTCATTCCTTATTGACACAGTACATGTAACAAGATTTTATCCCACTGCTTTTCTTTATTTCTAGGCTCGGGTTATGGCAACAATTGGAGTGACTCGAGGACTGGGAGACCATGACCTGAAAGTGCATGACTCCAATATATACATCAAACCTTTCCTGTCCTCATCTCCTGAGGTAAAACAGCCAAGGTTCAACTATCTGATTTGTGAGAGGGAAATAAATTTACTTAGTACGTTTATTTGTTCTTCTCAAATCATCCATTCTGATTGTGATCCAGTCCAGGGTAACATGCTGCCCTTTTGGAAGGTGCAGCATGATAGTTACATCCCCATAGTAGGAACTAAGTTCATAGTAGATTCTAAGTTCCCCAGCTGTGTGCTGATTGCTCCACATCCCTGCAGAGCACTCATTCCTTCTCACTCCCTGTTCTGTGGTTATCCCATAGCCTTGTCATTCAGTGTGACAGACACCACCTCTCCTTCCACCTTCACTGGCTCCAGCTCCCGTAAAGGCCTAGATCATGCTGCCTTCACAGGAGATGTAAATCCGTGTACTGCAGAAGGGATGTCTTCCACAGCAGTGTGGTATCCTGCTTTACACAGAGGATACCAGATCAACTCTTATGCAGGAAAATGCCAAGAGTCATAGGAAGGGTACTTTATGCTTCCATTTCTCTGCCCCTTAACCTTCAGTTCTTTTGATAGTTTTGTGCAAACACCAAATAATGACAGTGTGCATTCCCGAATGATGGTGTTATGAGGAGACTGTGTGATATTTGGGTTAGTTTTAAATGCCTCCCTAATTTTGAATGGCCTCATCACAAGCAATTCCACCCAGTTTGTGACCACTGGAGACCTTGCAGTGAAGGATATTGAGCCTTCCAAAGGGATTTAAATGTATTTGTTAACAAGGAACATGCAAGTCTTGCTTTTTTTTTTTTCTCCCATTGTAACTGCATTCCAGTTCCTACATCAAGGAACAGATGTCACACATTTTTCATAAAATATTAAGCAAGGGCAAACCATCTGATGACAGCACAAAAACAGGCAGCTTTGCTTCCATGGCCCAAATGCTGAAAACTCTCCATTGTCAACTGGATTGCCAAAGTTTTAACCATATCCAGTATTTGACCTTGAATTTGTTGCTTGCTACAGCAGTATGAGAGAATGAAAACACACAAATAACTTCATACTGCTATGAAGGAACCAAATGATTACATTTGGTTCAAAGAATCACCTGCAAAAGTATCAACAAAAGCAGGTTCAATATTAAAATGAAAGCATGACAAAGTTTGTTGGCAGGGTTAACTCTACTACTTAGTAGATGGTTGGAGCACACAGAGAAAAAATTGGACTGAAATCTAAAATCAATCAATCTAAAACTAAAGTTAGCCAAAAATTATCCATGTTGGAGCTGGAACAAAAAAGCTTAAGGGTAAGGAAGAAAAATAAGGGAAAGGTTAAGGATAAAAAGGAGTAAGGGAGACCCTCCTGTTGACTCACAGGGTTCAGAGTAGACTCCCTAGCCAAACTTTTCCCTGGACTTGACCACCAGTTTAGGCCTAAAGGTTTTAACAGCACTTAACCAATAGCTGAATTTAAACAATTGAACAAAAGATTCTATAGAATTTACTGTAAGCAAACAGTAACTGACTTATAGGCTTAACTTACAAATCTAACATATTTAAGACTCTAACAGAGCAACATTCCTAGTTCCTTTACTATAGCATATTTACACTCATAGTTACACAGACCTAAAGGAGTATGTACACAGGCTGCTGTGGTCCAGGAGAGCTCAAAGGGTCTCACTTGGACCACTGTTTATAGGATTGCAAGAAAGTTGGCTTTAGCCATAGTAATTTTCCATTCTTGCTGCAATTTGGCTGGTAACTTTCTCTGAAAGTTTAATAACTTTTTTATAATGTTGTTCCATTTGGGTTGTTATTCAGGTAAGAATAAGTTTCCAAGGCTGTTTGAAAAAAAACAGGAGCTCATTAGACAGCACAAGTTCTCGGGAGCCGACAGTATTTCTAATAAGCTTGAGAGAAGCTCAGCCCAGGTGCTGTTCATCAAGGTCAAGGCCTGACAGAATTTCTGAGGTCATAGTCTGGCCTGAAGAGGGGCAGGGAGGAAGGATGCATCACCACAATCCACCCCACAACTAAAGACGATCTGGTTTACTCCACAAAGTGGTGGTGTGGTCCCCTCTCACCACTGTGCCTGTAAACAGAGATACAAAATTTATATATATTTATATAAATTACATAGTAAAATTTCAATTATAAAAATTAAAATTTTAAAAGTGAAAAGTGCCGAGAGATCCCAGCCCTGAAGAAAAGAGGGAGATCTACAGACAGACCCTTCTTCATGTTTCCTTGCTATCAATTTTGTACTTTCCCCCTTTGAGTGTGTGGTGTCCCTCACTTGAGACCTGCTCCTGTTCTCCTCAGCCAGGCAGGCAGGAGCTCTGCTCTCTTCACTGTGATGGATTTAATGCCAGAAAAATGATGCAATTCTACCTATTTATTTTTCTTTCTGGCTTGCTGAGATCCAGTGTTTCTGGGGTACGTAATGGCTGCAGCACAGCATCCCAGCAATATCATGTCTGCCAATTGCTGCCACAGTGTTTATGTGTGTCTATAAACCAAAGCTTCTCATGGGCTTTTCTGATTTGTGGGGAATGTGTCTGTACATGTTCAAATTCTGGAATATGGCATCCAGTTTGTATGCTAGCCACGTTTCAGGATCTCTTAGCTGCTTTGCAAAAGGGAAGCAAAATTGGCTTTGTTTCCACATCCTCTTAACAGCTAAATTCAGCAGAAATGTATGAGGGTAGGAGGAGGAAAGACAGAGAACCAGCCACCTTAATTTAGAGATATTGGCAAAAAAAAACCCCTGAGTATTATTAGGAAGTGGCATATGCTCCAACTTGCTTTCTATTGCACCTCCTCCTCTTAATCGTCTCTTCTTTCTCTTCCCAGAGAGAGCCCCAGTGCTTTAACTCCTCATGTTTTTCCCTGACTTGTTCTATCCAAACATGGGCAGCGCACCTTGCACAGAAACCAGCATTAAGAAACAACATCTTTATTCTGCCATCTGGGAGGCTTGGCACTTGGAAGCAAAGGCAGTGGTGTCAGGCAGCAGTCATACTTGGTCCCTGTGCGGCATGGGATTTTGTATTGTTTATACAGAGGTAGGGAAGCGCAATGTGTGGTTTCCAGACCTGGAAAAGGGGAGACACAGGTAATTAAGGCACAGAGTGAGTCATGACAGAGGGAAGATCCAAGTCCTCTGGCTTCTGTTTTTGTGCCATAATTGCAGTGTCCTTTCTCAAGTAAGGGGCAGTGTGGTGGGTTTTCTGAACATTTTACTTCCAGCGTGACAAAGCTCTGGTATGCCATATCCACCAATATTTAGCTCAAGGAAAGGTAAACATCCCTGAGACTACATCCAGAAATAGGCATATAATAGTAATTTGAGGGTGGTGTGAAATTATACTTTGACAGAGTGCCAGGTTATGGGAGGAAAAGTCATGCAGCCAAGACTGACAAATGTAATCAGTATTCACTGGCTCAGCTGTTATGAGACCAGATTTGGAGGACTTCTGCAGGTTGGTGAGCTCTAGAGATTTGAACCTTTGATAATGAACTGGAGTAGCACAAAGCAGGCAAGCCATGGCTGAGGCTCTCCGGCATGGAATTAAATATTTATTTTTCATAATGGAATAGTTAATTTGAAAGCTTTCAGCAGGAAATTCTGCTTTTCAAAATTTAGAGCGATCTTGTTGCAGATGAAAATCAGAATTTCATCCCAAAAATTTTTGAATGGCAACTCAGCTATTCGGTGGGGAAAGATGTGGCTCTGATGGCAGCATTTGGCCCTTGCCAGCAAGGAACCCAAAGCCAGCCACCAGAGCAAATGATAAGAAGGTAACAAAGAAGAATTTTGTTTATTCCATAGCGTTTGTAAAATCTTTCTGACAACTCCCCAAATATGTCCAAGGCGACCATTTAGAGTCATATCTGCCTTCTGGAGAAATCCTCAGGATTATGCCATCAAAAGGAACAAGTAAGGCAAATACATAGAGAAGCACAGTATGATCAAAGGGAGTCAAAGTGGTTTCAGGAAGCAAACATCGCACTTAAGTGGCTTCAGGTCCTTGAGGTTATGTCTACAAGAGAAATAAAATAATAATAATAAATACAATTGATGCATGAGCACTTTGATTCCTCAGAAAACATTTGAGAAACTGTTGTGCATCACAGGTTATTAATATAAAAGATATGAAGCTACAGACAAAGTGGAAAGTTGGCACAGTCTACTGGAAATTGGCTAACGGGCAGGAAACAAAGGGTGGCAGTAAAAAGCTAAAAGGAGATTAATTGGTGAATGCTGCAGGGAGCAGTGTTGGGACTCACTTTTTATTATTTACATATAAATTACATGGAGAGTGGTATTGAAAGATCTCATCATTTGCCAGGAAAGCTGCACTGGATAACACTGCGCATAACAGGGACGATACAATTAAGAAAGGGCTTAATTTATTGAAGTAGCTGGGCTGATCAATAGTGCAGGCGAGTGAATGCAGGCTGTTGTTTAGCTGGAATCCCCGGAGGCTGGCTGCTGAGGAGCACCTCAGGTGGCTGCAGGCTCGCATGTCACTGTTGTGAGCGGTTTTCCAGCCGCAGGGACTCGCGTTGGCTGCCTCTTAAAAACAAACCTGGCCAACGAGGCACAGCGCCTTCACAGGGCTGCCATGGCCCTTTGCAGCAGCCAAAGGCAGGGTTTGTCTGGTGGGTAGATCTGTTTGAAATGTAAATAAAAATCATCTCACCTGTTTGTTCATTGTTTGCCCAGAGCAGTTTTCTCGGTGCTCTTGACTGCATGTAGGTAATATGTAATATGAGAAACAAATGCCTGGATTGAAGAAGGATGTTATTTGAAAAACTACATAATGCATGTTCAGAAAGATATGTATGACTATGGGTTCTAGTGGTGTGTATCTACTGTTACCTGTCAGCAGATCTGTAAGTACTAGTCAGGTTAAGTAGTAGTATTCTATCTGTAGGATATAAGGGTAACCAATTGCTTATTGCTGTGGCTTCATGGCTGGCTGTGCTGCTGAGGTTTTTCTGCTTTTTCCTTATAGTTTTTACATTTTCTGGTTGCTAATGTCAGGTTCAGCTAGTTAACAGATCAGCTACTTCACATCAATAAGACATCTGCAGATGAGAGAAGTATGGTGACCAAACCTGGCTCCTTCCAGGGCTGCCCTGATACTCCAGAGAGATAAATTTAAAGAGTGAGAAACTCTTCACACAGAAGGGGCTGGTAGGCTGGAGGGAGTAACTGAGAGGACTCTCAGGACATTGTGGGAGGCCAAGGACACAGATTCTGTGGGGCACTCTCAGGAGTGATGTCTGGCTGCAAAAGCAGTGATTCACAAGGAAAAGACTGAAGATTCAAGATGGCATTGTTAGGAAATTTGTCAAGGGTGTTGCACCAGTTAAGGAAACATCTGCACCGCCAGTCATTGTCCATCCAGCTGTCACCTGAAGAAGCAAGGTTCTGCAATGCTGCTTTACAGTGTGAACAGCTTTGCACAAACTTGTGTCACAGACAGAACTTTCCTTAAACCTCACTCTTTACTTTCCTGAAATACAGCTGCAGGAAGGAGGCAGTCATTGGGACGGTTTACTCTGGAATCTAAAAAAACAAAACAAAATAGTCATTTTCATTGCAATCATTGAGCTGCTTTTGGTCATATAAGATTTAAAAGGCTGTGGGTTTGTTGCTGTTGCAGGCACTTAGGTGGTTCCCTGGATGTCTCCTCATACTTCAAAACTGTGGCATATCATACTGTCACCTTTTTTCGTACAGTGTGGAGTGTGCTGTGGGTGCTGCACCAGTGTGGGATGTGTGTGGAGTGGGTGTTCAGTGTGCCCTGCTGGGCTGAGCTTCTGTTCCACGTGCGCTGGTGGTGCTGCCCAGCCTGTGTGCCTCCAGGAGCTCTGCTGTCACACTGCTCCAAGCCGAGTTGAACTCACAGGGCTCTACTGCAAGAGACCCTCAGTGACCCAAGAAAGAACTAGAACAAAGGTGCTGACAGAAGAATGAAGGGTTAGGAGCTGGTTACTTTCTGCAGCTGGACAAGGCAGTCTGTGGACATAACCTGACCCTGCAATAGACTGGACAGCTCTAACTTTTTTGTCAGCAACATATTAGGGACACCTACAGCTGTATTTAAGAAATCCAAGGCAAGACACAAAGAAAGGACTTAAGGTAACTGGAAGGCAGACAAAACTGCATTTCACTGAACGTTTACTCGCATGCCCAACTGGTCCTTATATGCAATAATTTTGCATCAGTTACCCCAAGCTTGTCCCCTGTAACCTTGGCACTCTATTTTCCTTAGCCTGGGAACTAGCCTAACATCTCACTGTTCTCTGTGTCTCTTCTGACATCTAGTTTCTTAACATATGCCTTTCTGCTGGAGGTGCCCAGTTCACAAAGCTTGTCCTTTTAGGAAGTACTGTTCTTCCTAGATTACACAATGAATCAGTGAATGCATTTTTTCCTGTTCCCCTAAAACAAAACATATTCTTGGTAAAATGATCTCTTCTTGATATGCTCATGGACTGGCTGCAGGTTGCTTTGAAAAGTGTCTCATCCATCCCAGTGACATTCCTCAGTCAGACAAAATGGTTCATTTCAGGAGGATTCCAATCAGTGATGCATGGTTTTGCTTTCCTACCTTCTTCCCCACCTAATCTGCAAAAATGGCTCCTGTGATGTAATGTATCTTTTGCCTCGGTTGGGATGTGCTTTTCCCAGCACAGATGTTTGAAGCTTGGTTAGCCCTACCAGGGGCTTGGTGCTGAGTGCATCCCTGAGCACTAACTGTGATGCTTTCTCAAGTATTTGCTGGTCCCCAAGAGATCTGACCAGAACATGTGCTGTATATTGATGGCTGTGTTGGCCAACTCAGCCTCCACACCCCAGTGATTTCTGAGTTGCAGCTGTGGGCTGTTAAGGCTGAAATAAATTCTGGGAGACAGGGACTATGACAGCTACTGATTTCTGTACAATAAGCTTGAGATGAGATCTGTGCTGCATATAGTGGTCTCTTCTATATTCCCACTCAATTCTGAATAAGCAGATATGCTCTAATGAAGAGAGTATCTTGCCTTGAATTTAATCCTCTACAAAGTCCTTATTCAGCTGCTACCTTAGATAATGAAGTGAAGGTTACATTTTACAAATGACCTTCCTGTGCTTTTGAGTGAAGGGCGAACTGGTAAGGATTAGCAGTAAGATCTAGGTGATTTTTAATTTTTTTTTCCTCTGGTACTGATTGAAGTCCCATAAAAGCGTAATTACATTAAAAGGTCCAGGCATTTTATATGCACTGCCTGCTCCATGGCTCCTAAGGGGAGAGTGCACCATGAGGGAAAATAAAGCAGCTCATATTTTCTTGTTATGCCCAGTGCTTGTCCTGACTAACTGCTGTTAGTGGAGTCCAGGACTGGAGCAGGGTGCATGATGAGGTGCACTGTTTCTGAATTTCAGTACAGGTGATCCTTCCCTCCTGTCTGCCTTGCCGTGGTGGTTATAGTTCTTTCAAACTGTGGTTGTTGCTGTGGTAATTAAAGTGCTCTGGGGGTGCTTCCTAATGGTTCCCCATCACAACCTGGGAATTGCAGGCATTTCTCAGCTGGAGTACAGCGTGTGCTGGAAGGCAAGTTACACCATGCTAAAGGCTTGTTTTAAAACACTTTCTATGGCCTTTGCTTGCATTCTGGCTCAGCTGATGGCCCTGCAGCAACCCCCACTGTGACTACCTCCACCACTCTCAGCCTCTCTGGGAAGAGGATGCTGGAAGTTGTTTTAAAAGGCAGGGTGTGAAGAGATGCCAGTAGTGATCAGCCTGACTAGGGCTGCAGACAGACAAATTGAAGTCAGTGGGTATTTTAATAGTGCGAATAAGCTTCACTTTGTGCAGATCCTGAATTGCTCTGTAGCTACTGAAATCCTTACAGATACATGTGACTGAGCAGTTTTGCTGCATTTCATGGAACCACTCACTTGCTCAGGCAAAACTCAAGTGCAGCAGCTGCCTCAGGTTTTATAAAAGTGAATGCACTGCTGGCTGTCATACAGGCATTTCCAAACATGCAATCTGGCAGACTTAAATGGATCAGGACAAATAGTGAAAACAATTATTTGTGAATATTTTATTAGAAAATATCAAAAATTCATCAAATAAATTATTCAGCTTCCATATGACTAGTCCTGCCAATGATAGGGAGGAGGCTTCAAGTGCTTCTGGCATCAGGCAGCACAGGGCCTTTGAGCCTGGTTTTGGAACACTTGCATCCATCCCGTCTGGGGTTAGCACCTGAGCCACGCTGAGCTGCAGCAGGAAGGGTTGCTGTGTGGAGGGCCGAATTGGAGACAGACTCCACCAGTGCCATGGGAGGTTATGTCAGTGCCCTGGCTGAACCTGATAAACTCACAGCCAACCTCAGCAATGTTTCACAAACAGGTCTGACAATCACCTCCTTCATGAATGTGCCTTGGTTTTTTTTTTTTATTTTTAGGTGCGAGTCTATGACCTCCTGCAGTACGAGCATGGGCCAGATGATGTTCTGATCCTAGCTACTGATGGACTCTGGGATGTGCTGTTAAATGAAGAAGTGGCAGAAGCTGTCACTAACTTTCTACCGAACTGTGATCCTGATGATCCCCACAGGTTCGTGCTTATCCCCAATTTTCTAGCTTCTCCATAGAAGAGCACTTTCTGGTAACATATTTTTGTAGAAAGTATGATATGAATAACATTTGGGAAATATGCAACACTTACAAGAAGACATTTTTATAGGCTGGACGGAACCTCTACAGCAAATGTGAGCAGTTGGAGCAGGGACTCTCTTATAACTCAGAAATGCCTGCCTTCAAAGGAGTAGGTGTGGGATCGCAGTATTGTGGCATGGGATCCATTTTGTTTGCTGTATGAGGTCCTGTGAAAAATGTAGGAGGCTGGGGTCTTGGAAGAACATGGCAACAAGTCTCTCCTCTGGACAATCCCATAACACTAAAGATTTTCTCAGAAGGACATCCTCAACATCTCCCTATCTCTCTCTCTCTCACTGTGTATGTATATAAATACTGCACACTGTGGTTCCCACTCATTCCTAGTCACGGTGTGACCTTTAAACCCACCTTCTATAGAGGATGCTCAGTGCTACCAGCTGCAGGACAGGTGTTGTGACAAAACAAGTGGAAAGTCTGACTTGTATTTCCTTTATTTAGATCCTGCTTCATTTAGTCATTTTAATCTACCTCATGCTCTTATTTTTTCTGTCTTTATCACATCTTAGATTATCAGTTTCTGTCCTTAAAACATATCATGAAGCAAACAAACAAGTTCCCAAACAACCATCTAGAGGCTTTCTGCCTTGAGTGAGTCCATAGGTGAGTCTGCTACTGAGTTCAGTGTCACTGTGAATTAAAACATTGTGCCAGAGATCAGAAGTCTCTTGCTTGTAAATGGGACTGTGAAAGTGGAAAGAGCTTTATTTGTTCTTAGGGACTGTTCAGGAAGGGAAGTGTGTGTTGCTAGTGAATTTAGGGCCGTCTACCACTGTGTTCTGCCCTCACTCTCGGCTGAGAGCGGGGGAGAGAGATTTTACACATCCCCAACTGGTCTTTGGAAAGTGGAATTTCAGAAATAGCTAAGACCCATCTCAAAATGCTTGCTGTTTCTCATATTTCTAAGTGGTCATCTTCACAGGGCTGTTCACAGCCCTGTTCATCAACAAACAAGATAACTGGGTATGGACACCTTGACACCTTTAAAGGGAGAATGCCTTCAAAATAACAGCAGTATTTTCTTGCCCTGACACTTAAAAATATGGAATGCAAAAAGAGGTTTTGCTGCAATCATTGGGAGAATGGATGATTGATTATTATCGTGAAGCTGCAACTACATAGTTTGACTTTGCCCGTCTCCTTATGCCAAAGATGAGATGTGGTATGAAAGACAGCCCCAAGTCATCTCTGCTTCAGCAAAACATGCAGCTGTGTCTGCCCTCTCTCTGGGATCAGGAAGTGCTAAAGGCACTTCCACGGCATCTGGCAGTGTGCTATGCAGATGTGCTGTTAATTTAAGGTAGGGGGAGATGACCTATCCAGTCGACTTTCAGTTATTCCTTAACACCATTCAGAAATGCTATGGTGCATTTGATCTCGTTCCTGCACCCTTGAGATTTTTGCAAAGGCACCTGGTAGTATGCAATACCTCTGTCCTGCTCTGTCTCCATTCTCATCTAGTATTTGGGAAAGGTTGGCCCTGCCTTCCATCCTCACCAGTCCCATCTGTTGAGAATACAGTCAGGGTGTGTTGTGTCTCTCTTGTTCCTTTTGATCTTTACTAAGCTGATGGTGATGGCCACCATGATTGCTGCAGTAGGAAGCAGGATTCTTCAACCTTTTTGACTTGTTAGGCGATTTATTTCATCCATTATAGAACACTCAGAGCAATGAGAGACACTAAAGGAAAATTGCATTTTCTTTGGTTTTATTTAGAATTTCTCATACTGGTTTAGTAATTGTGGGGGATTAGTCACTGTTTGTGCCAGTTGAGTACCACACATTCCAGAGCTAAGCCTGTGTTTATAACTTAGAACAAACACATTTATTGGTGTTTGACCTACTGGTCTTTGAATGGACATCTGAATTGTAAATAAATTTGTTCTTTTAAGCAACTTTGTGCCAGATCGTTTAGAGGCTTACAAATAGTGATGGCAAGACATTTCTCATGCCCACATGTAAAAGGTAATTACAGCAGTCCCTCATAGAGTTTACAGTTATATTTATGAAAATTACCTTGGTGGAATTGCTCTTGCTGTTTGGTTGTAAAGAATATTCAAAGGTTTTAAAGTACTGTGTGAGAGGTTCTTTGTAATTATTTCACAGTGGTCTAAATGAAGTATAACTAATGAATTTACTGTAGCATTCCAGCTCAGGCTGTGAAGCTGCATTCATTCCTCTCACTAGTCAGTGAAAGAAAAATCTCCTTTGCAATGTATAAGTGTTATGTTTAAAGAAAATGTTATCCCAGAAAATGTCAGGTTCTGTGATGGGTGCAGTGACATAATCTGTGGTGAGGTGATCACTCGAAAATATCTCTAGGGATGTAGAAAACTTGTCAGAATGTAAGAGACTTGCACTCTGGGTTTGGCAATGCTGTGGTCTTCAGGAGAGCCAACCTGTGGAGCAGCCTCTGGATCCACCTGACCCAATAGCCTACTTATTTCCTGACAGCAGCATATTAGAAAAGGGGAAAAAAAAAAGGCTAGAGAAGACTTTAGAGCTGCAGAGTACTTATATGTTACATAATTAGCTCCTTGCGGGACCAATATCCCTCCCATTTGAATTAGAAGTCACTTTATAGCCTGATCGGTAAGAGCTTACAGCCTTCAGCAATGCTCTTGGGACTCTCTCCTGCTGGTACTTACTGTATTTATTGCCCACATAAAAAACATTTCTGAATTCTATCAAACATGGCATGTGCCTGGATGTCTCCAAATGCAGGGAGAGAAAAGTCCTCAGGTCTCTCTTCATCCAGCCATGCAGACGCAGCCTCAGGGGGTTTGGGCACACACTTGTTTATAGAACAGGTCCCGTGTGAGGGCTGTGATGGAGCGAAGAGGCTGGGATGGAGCAGGATTTCTTAGCCAGCTCATTTCTTATGGGTATTGTGGCAGATGAGCATTACGGGGCTCCTAGCGAAGGACAGGGGCAGTGCCGCTGGTGCTGTCCATACATCAGCTCTCTGAAGAGGTATGAAGATGGAGAACTGTGACTCTTTGTCAACTTCCTTCAGCTGCATGTATGCACATTTACTCCCAACCTTGGGAATCTTTTATTTCTCATCCTTCCTTTTGTCATTTATTGTCCCCTCATTTTCCCTCTCACACTCACTAGAGATTTATGAGGATGCTGAGGAGCTCCTCCACCTCTGCTGGGTGTGAGGAGATAAGAAGCTGCTCAGACAGCAGCATGATTCCCCCACTGTCACTGTTTCTCCTTCAGTACTTTCACTGATCAATACAGAAAGCTTTGGCATAAGAAAAAAACCTCCATATATTTATTCGTAAAACACAAAAGTTGTATTCCAGCAAGGCTATTCATTAGGAGGAAGTGGATACTTTAAAACTACTTCAGCAGTTCTCTAATGCTGTCTCGACAGCTGAATCCCAATTTCACAGCACTGGAGAATAAAACGTTCGGTAATGGATTGCTGCTGCTATTCATCTCCAGGTACAAGAGACTCACCCTATCTCTTCTAGTGCCAAGTTGAACAGCATTGCTTCAATTCAGCTCTACACAGGAGAGGAATACTTCACTACTGCCTTCACCTGTTCCTTTTTCTTTGCTTCATTGTGCTGGTTTTCTTGAGTATTTCATGGTTTATCTGCAAGAGAATTCCTTGTTTATTAAAACTCCTTTTTTTATCTTCTCCTCTCCAAACATTCAGCAGCAAAAGCCAAATACAATCAAAAGCAATACTCATTCCTTTGTACTCCTTAGATGTGGAGAGTCCTTGTTAATTAGAAAAAGCAGGAAGGCAAAATTTTCTTGCAGAATGATGGGTGTTTCTTAAATTCTGACAATAGCTGAGAAATCTTTGGGAAATATGTTCTTGCCAAAATTCACTCAGCATCAGACATGCTGTGAATAAATATTTCAGTTTCTTGCTTGCCATGTGGAGTCCTTTTGTTCCCTTTCCCAGCATCTGATTTGAGAACTGAGGAGTGCAAGTATGTATGTTTGGGTTTTTTCCTCTTAGAAAACACTATTTCATGTTGCATTAGGACAGTAAGGGCAGTGCTTCTTGTTACATCCTGATGTTCTAGCTTGAGGTTATGGCACAGACTGATCTCAGAACATGCGGACAGTGCATGTGTGTATGCAAGCATGTGTGTTACATTTCATGTCTTTGTGCCCTTCTTTTACTGCTAAAGTAAGTCACTTGTCAAAACTAGTGAGGCATGGAAATTTTATCACTCAGTACCATTAGGAAGAGTGGGTGCATTGCAGCTGTACAACATTATTTGAATTCAGCATCAAACATTTTGAGTAGTCAAGTGTTGGTTCATTTGCACTGAAGAAATCTTTCTAGTAGAGCAAATATATCTACTCTTGATTCAAAGGAGTCCTCTGAGTTCAAGGCATCAAAACTCTAGGCACAGAACACAATTGGGGTGGTTTTTTT
Organism: Vidua chalybeata; assembly: GCF_026979565.1. NCBI lineage: Eukaryota > Metazoa > Chordata > Aves > Passeriformes > Viduidae > Vidua > Vidua chalybeata. The sequence continues at coordinate 40,481,243 of NC_071534.1, forward strand.
CCTTCTTTTATCCCCAGAGACTGAGTAAAGTCTCTATGATAGAAATTACAACTTAATAAGGAATTCTGTGGTGAAAAGTTCTAAGGTTAGAAGAGTCCTGGGTAATTGATAAACCTAAATACACGCACAGTGCTTCTGATCAACAGAGGTATTGTTCTTTTCCTTTCTACAGATAAGATCTGAGCAGATCATTTCTGGTCATGGATCCTCCCTAGAAAAGGGGGTATTGAAATGCAAACCCTTCTTGTCCTTTCTGGTTTTGGAAACACAGAGGTGTGCTTTAGTTCTAGAGGCCTCTGTGTGTGGCTTCATAGAGCCCTGCATCATCTTGGAGGTTGATATTCACAATTTTCATAAAAACCATGCAGACTGGTGATTTTTTTTTTTGTTATTCTTTAAACTATTCAGTTAATTTTCATTAACAAATCATAGACAAGCTTACTTCCGCCCGATCAAATTCAAAACCTCTTGGCCGGGTGTTGGGCTGATGAAGTAAAACACATGACAGTCACTGTTCGCCCATAATGAGATTGCTTTCAGAGGAAACTTATAAATGAGTACACAGATGTGTTGATGTAGTAACAGCAGATAAAGCAGTAAGGGAGAACATGACAGAGCACTGTCTATGCACCTTTTGGACTCTGATACCCTTCTGCCCCCAAGTAGCATGTGGTAGTTTTTCAGGACAGAAAAATAACTCACATAAATCCAATGCCACTCAGCCCAGCACAGGCTGGAGCAATGTGAGACTTGGTATTTCACTAAATTAAGCACTTGACCACTTACATTCATGCAGTTTTCACTGAACTCATAAATGTGAAAGAACTGTGGGACTCTGTTAATTTGATCATATTAACTGTAAGTTTCCTTTTCTAGTTTCAGAATAAAAGATTTAGAAGTCATTCCTTTGGTCCAGAAAACAGACCAAGACAAGTTAGTCTTTAAGTGAAATTTGGATTTTATTTTTATGGTCTTTTACTTGCTATCAAATTACTTTCTTTGTTACAGTTCATTTCTGAAATAGTTGAGGCATGTTTAGTTGAGCACTTCAGGTGTGTCAGTGAACAAGTGTGTAGTTTTCAACAAGTAGTGTTATTGGGGTCCTTAATTTTTCAGACTACTAGAAAGCAAATTTGTTAAGACAAGTGTGTTTAATATTTTGGTGAAGCCAGGCACTTAGAATGGCCAGTGACTTTTGATCAAGTGGAGCCTGTCAAATAGCTTTACATTCTTATTCAGGAACTGTTACTGAACTGGAAGGAGTTGCTTTGTGCATATGCCATAATTTGTGTTTCTCCTGCCTGCTTCTAAAACACTGGGAAGCATGTCTTGGTAGGTCACAACATAAAATCTGGCAGGCAGCAGGCTGTGCAAACCCACTTTGCTCATGGAGACAACCCTCCCTGGCTGTGCTGTGTCTTTTCCACAGGTACACACTGGCGGCGCAGGACCTGGTGATGCGAGCCAGGGGAGTGCTGAAGGACCGGGGCTGGCGGATATCCAACGACAGGCTGGGCTCTGGAGACGACATCTCTGTCTACGTCATCCCTTTGATCCATGGGAACAAACAGTCATGAGAGGAGCACCAAGAGTTGTTATAGGATGGGGATCTTTTTGGGAAGGGCCTGTAAGAGACAATAGGTTTTTGGTGGTCTGACCAGGACACTTCCAATTGATATAATCTAGTCAAAACTAATGCTGGAGGAGTATTTTTCTGCCCAAAAGGTAGGGTTCTGCACATATACTGTATATGATTAAAGATAACCCTTAAGATTCCAGTTTCCCTACAGAAATGGTTTTGGTGCTTAACAGGAATGGGATTTAAATGCTGCTAGCATATTATGAATTCTGTCATCCCTCTAGATGGGGTGGGGAATTAATTTTTTTTCTCAGTTTACCATGTAGCTTAGAAGAGCCATTTCAGTTGTGAAAGTAGAAGTGGATATCAGACGCCAAGGAGGCTCCTGAAATCTACCCCCAAATATTCAGAAGGGGACTTGGGTCACATCTCATTTAAGCATATAGATATACATATATGAGACTCAAGAGTTTTCTTTCAGAAAGTTGTATTCATTACTTATCTATGGACAACTTCAAATTTGTGTAATCCTTTGAGCCCCATTTTCCTCTCCTGTCTCTTCTTCAGTAGACTATACCTCCTGTGTTTTAGTAGGAAAACTGAAATTGGTTTCAGCGTAACTATGCCTGTTTACTGCAGCTAAAAACAGTCACCTGCAAAGTTTACCAAGAGAAATAGGTCACAGTCCTGTATGGCAGAATTTATTCTGGGATAAGGAGTTACTTGTCAAGATTTCTTGTTGTGTGTATACCATGATTATACAGAGCATGCAAACTCAGCTTTATGTGATGTTTACCTGGAGGCCATGGTTTCTTTGGGATCAGATATTTACATTAATTGGATGGTTCTGCCTGCTTTATCCTGTTGAAAGGATCCCTGACCATGAAATTTTTCCATCAGTTGAGATTTAGTAAATTTGTTTGGGCTCCTGAGTGTGTTTTCAGTTGAACTTCTACTTGAAGTAGTGGTATTGTTCTCATTAGCAATTTGGATACACAGATAGTGATCTATTTCAAAGGTGTTTCAGTTCTTCCTGCCTCATTTATTATTCAGTATACCTTCGCCTGCTTGACTGCGGTGATCAGAAGGGGACAGCTTAAAACTTTCTGTCCTCTTGGCACTGAGAATTGTACACAAGGATCACAAGATGACTGTGATAGATACAAGCCCTTGGCTTGCTTCGGCTCTTTTCTTAGCAGTGATAATTTAAATCAAGAAAATTTGTGTAAAACATTTTTGATATGAAAACCAGGAGAGAAACAAGTGAGCAAGTCTGCAGTGTAACCTGGCTGCCTAGTCCACACAGGCAGCTCTCTTACTTCATTGGCAGGAATTGAAGAGAAAACAAAATCAGAAAGTTCTAGCATGCAGGCAGGTATATTGGCTGGGGAGCCAACTTCCACCTGATTTGTGCCCAGACCACATTGGTGTGGAGCTGTTCATCTGGTTTGTACTTCTTAGATAAGAAAAAAGACAGGGAGCTGACATCACTGTAGGGCACTGACTAGGGAGCTCACAAATGTTGTGTCCTTTCCAAAAGAGAAAGAGATGCTGTCCCCTTTGCAGGCTTTCTCCTGAACAGGTGTGGCCCAGAGCTTGCCAGTTCTGTAATTTATGATGTGCTTTGTCAACACAGCGCAGCCTGAGTGCAGTGCAGCTGCCCAAATGCTGTATTTGACTGCATCTGGAAGTACAATTTGGTGGATTTAAACTACTCTTGCTCCAAATCTCTAGACCCAGAAGAGTTTCAGGATGAAAGCAGGAAATGTAGAGAGTGGAACAGCTCAAGCATTGCAGCAAACTGCATGATTCTGGCCTGAAAACTGTTCCACAAGTTCCCCAGTGCCTCATGTGATAAAGCTGTACAGAACGTGGATGTTTTATAGTCTAGAGCTTCAGTATAAATCAATGGCATATCTGATTATGTGTTTTCATTATTTCTTTCCTGATTTTTTTTTCTCTTTACCTCTTTTTCTGTGTGCATTTGGGTGAAAAGAGAGGCTTGGAGTCTAGAATATTTTTCACATGGCCCCTCATATGTTTTAAAGTTTAAGCAAGAGATCTTCTCTTGCACTTTTTTCTGGCCTAATAAACTTGTAAACATGCTTTTCATGCTCTGTGTAACTCCTGCTGTCTCTTCACAAATGCAGTTGTGTAGTCCTCTAGCAATTCAGATCCTCTTTAACGAAGAAATTAGTGCTGGTGAAATCATCTGAACAGCAAAGACACTGGTGCTTGCTGGTACCAGCTACAAGCCCAGGTCAGGTATTTCAGTGCTCATGCACTGTTGGTCTTCATTTGGTAACACGGTGTCAACGCACATACCGGTTGCTATAAAACCACTGAGTGCAATGTGGTGGAAATAGATTTCCAGTGTAGCATTTGCCAAAACTTGAAAGTGAAATTTCAATGGCAATGGAAAAGGCACCTTCTCATTCAGGGGTTCGTTTAAATGTACCCCTGAAGAGATGGGTTAGCAGACTGCATGACTTGGTGGGAGCAAACTGGCAGGTGACTTCTCAGAGCATGATCTGGTGGGCTGGTGAATCAGCCTGCACAGTGTTTGTTGTTCATCTGAGGCATTGCCATCAGTCAGGAGCTTCTCTGCAGCAACTGGGCCCAGGCTGAGTTACATTCATTGTCAGCCCCTCTCCCAGAAAGGGCAGAAATACGGTATCAACAATTAGTATCAATTAATGAATTCTGAGAACTTTAGTAAAAGGTTTTATACTCAGATGTATGTGACTGAAATTATGCTGTGATGCTTTTTGTTTTGCTTTTTTGCAAAGTATCTGTTACATATTTAGGTGCTTGCCTCCCTGGAGTGTCTGGCACATCTCTGATCCATGCATTGTACTTGGGCTTTCACTTTTACCTGCTTTCAGTAGAAGGTTCTTGCATACCTGAGCTGGGGTCATGCTCTGCTTCAAGGCATAGTATTAATACATATATACACCTAAGGCTCACAGAAACAGCAGGCAAGAGTCATTTATTGGGGAAGTATGTGAGAAGCAAGAATAATTAAAAGCACTTTCAATTCCCTTCAAAGGCTGAATTACTTTGCATTGCACAGCATTAGAAAACACTGATGGCAGAGAGGATACCTGGTGCGCAATGCCATTTTTCAGATGCAGAATGGGTACTGCCATGTTCAGACTTGCAGCTGCTCTAGTGCTCAGTGAAGCTCCTAAGTTAGGAGCAGACAGCTTGTGTCCTCAAACTGGAGCAAGTTAGGCACCAAGTCCAAATTTTAGATCCCTGGTATGTCATCTTAGTTACTGCCTGAGGCCAGCGGTGCTCTGGCTTTTTGCCAGTCAAGTTCCATTGGTATCCAAAACTGCTACTGCACACATGCTCTGCCTGGCCTGTGCATAGGCACTGCTTAGAAAGTTGGGCAAATTCTTGTCCTTCCTTGGATAATGGCAGAGAAAGGTGCCAGTAAAGGAGTTCCAGTTAGCTGCAGTGTAGCACTATCTTCTGCTGCCTAGTCCAGTCCCATTTCTAGAAAACAATAAATTTTTACCATTCTCCCAAAAATACTGTTGCAGAAAGTAGAACAGCCATTTCAGATATTTTTCTCTTGCACTACAGCCTAAAGTTTTCTTTCTCTAATTTTATGAAGAAGGTGGTTAGAAATTTAATTTATACCAGATTATGTATCACACAACCATCTTTTGGTGCATTAAGACAATACTGCTTCCTTCATGAACACAAAAGTGTATTGTCTGAGAGGGCTGCTGTTCAGTGGCCTCACACTGGAGAATTTTAAATAAATTCTAAGAAACAACAGGGCTAACAGACTAAATGAGAAGTGGTCATAATCTGCTGTTAATAGTGGATTTCTATTTGCAGTTACTTCTATGTTTAAATATGACAAGAGGTTTTGTGAGGTACTGTCAACTCTGTCCCTCCAGGATGTTTCTGAAAAACTGCTCTTGATGTTTGGGCAGATTTTGGCTCTGAACTTCTGCTAGGTTTTTAAAGAACACTACATGCTTCGAGCAAATTTGCTGTGTTTCTTCCAGCCTTGGTGTTTTCCTTTTATTTTACATTTTATGTACTAATACTTTTAGCATTTTTCTATCAAACATGAATGGCAAACTGTGTGAAACTATTGTTCCTCCCAGACATTTTAGGTATGTAAGTAGTTTTCCTCCATGTGTCCTAGATGAAGACTCGGTGATGTGGCTTTCATAGAGAGAGTGACTAAATGATGCTGTAACTGTGCTGCTGTATTTCTACCTGTGATGTACTTGAAGGAGGATGCCCTTCTCCACCTCCATGCTCATTCTGTTTTCTTTTTTTTTAATCCCTTGCTGTTGGTGTTCTTTCATAGGTGTCTAACTTTGATTTTTTTTAATACCTGCCACATTTATCTTTCCTTCAATGGGCAGTTCATCTTAATATCTTGAGATCTGTACAACTGTCTAGGGTTTACATGTCCCGAAGAAAGGAGGACCTGCTGGAGGAAGATGTCTTGGACCAATGTACTTCTGCTTTGTGACTGTGAAATGTTAATCTTTTTGTAACCTAAGAACAAAAAATGTTTAGTAAAGGGATATATTTTGTGTTTTTGAAACTTTTCAGTGCAATGAACAAAAGAGGAGGATACTGAAGAAGTGTATGTGCAAAGTTTTAAAATAAAATTTTAAATTATATATTATATAATCCATTTAGATGTATAGTCATTTTTATTCTGCCTTTGTCATGAACATTCTCTGAGTCTTTTTATGTGTATTACTAATTGTGCAATGTGGACAAGTAGCACACTGCTTTACAAGGGAACTGATGATTCACTGACAAAAGGTCTGACTCTTGGGTTAGTGAAGTAAATTCCTTTGAGGTGCATTAGTGGATGGGTTAATCTGGAAGAGTTCAGCTGTAAGGTAGCTGTGACAGCTTTGTGCTGCCATCAGATCACGATTCATCACTCACACTGCCAGTTGCCATGTTCTGACTCAGTGAAGAGCTGTGCAAAGTGATCCAGTACCAGCTCTCTGAGGCATTGGATGTAATTTTGGAAATGACAACATAGTTGGAGTAAGTTTTCCCTCATCCTCTGTTCCTTAGGAATCACTATCTTAAACTCTGCTCTGAGTTTATGTTCGAGTAAGGGTGAATTCATGGCTTACACTGAAGCAAGCTCTCACAGTTACTTAGTAACCAAAGGTGCTTTTGCAGGAACTGAAAATGCAGGAACTGACACAGGCCTTGCCCTGTACCAGCACAGCCACAGGCAATGCCCACCTGGGTTGCCAGCAAGAGAATGAGAGCTGGGCATGTATCTACTCATTATATTTTGAAATATTGCATTGTAGCACAAGTGGTTCTCCTGCTTCCTATTTCACCTCGTGCTTATTAGAAGAGCACTGAAAACATCTGTTCTAGTGCTACTGTGGTTTTTAAAGTGCTGCAGGTGCCCGTTATATCCACTGAGCACAGTGGAGAGTGCAGAGAGAGGCAATGTGTTACTTACTTTCACTCTTGCTTCACCACTCTTCCCTTAAGTCCTACAGTTTATTACTGCAGTCCGACCTCAGTGTCAAGTTTAAAATTGCTGTGCAAATAAAACTTCAGCACAGCTTTGCCTGGCTTGCTGGTGTCAGCTGAATAATAAATGCTGGTAGCATGCAGTGACAGGGAACTCTTGCACACCAACTGAACCTAAAGAACCTTATTCTACATCATCCTTTTGCATTTCCTCTGCCATAAATTCTGTAAGCTTGTAGATCAAGTAAGGCTTCTTATTTTAATTTTTTTTAGGTGATTCATACAACTCTTAAAATTTGGACATCAGTGTCTGTAATTATATAGGCAGTAAGTCAGTGCTTTGCCAAATAATCCATTCATGTATCCTACTGAATGTGCCCAGTTAACTAAAGTGACATAAGGGAACAATCCCAGTAATTTAATGTATTTTGTAGTTTCTGTAAAACCATGGCCTGAAATTTTGTCTTCTTAATGTATCCTGGTAGAGCAATGTACTTTCACAGAAAGTTGACTTCTTTATGCTTTTACACAGTGGCTTTTACTGATTTCAGAATTTCTCTCATGCTTTTCAGGAAGGTTTATATCAATCAAGGTTTTTTCACATCCTGTTCTTGTTAGGAGGAAGGATGAAGGTTTTTTTTTTTAAAAAAAATCCTCCACTTTGCAAAACGAAGGATGCCATAACTTTTTGGGGATGTTAAAATAATTTCAGGGGAAATGGTGCTTTGAGGGTGAGATTGTTACAAAAAAGTTTGATGAAGGTAGACAAAATGTGTCTACAGGTAGATGAAGACCCATTATTTTGGAGACTCTTAATAATTTGAGAATAATTAATCATAAATTTGAAGATGTAGCAATAGTCCACGACACTGTCACAAAATGTTAATGGGAGAGGGAGGTAGCTGCAGCAGAAGAAATAATTTAAGACTGATTATTTAGATGTGTAGATAGATAAGATCTCTGAACCTTCATGAATTTGAGGCCACCCAATATTAGAATTACATTCTTTTCTTATGTGTTTTAGTGCATAATTTCTCAGCCTCTAGAGAGTCAAAGTATCCCTCATCTTGACCACAAGTATTTATTCCCTTAAGCAACAGAAATCAATCCCTCATAGTGTTCCTCTGCCAAGATGGCACACAACCAGAGTAATGGTCTGGTGTTTTCCATGAGCTTCTCAGTCATCCCTGGATTTACAAGCCTGTTGGTTGGGTGTTCTGCTTGTCTGTGGTAATTCAAGGACTTTCCCAACAGACTGGACTCAAATAGAGCATCTTCTAGGTTTATTTATGCTATGGGTGGTATTTTTCTTTCCTTTCCTCTGCTTACTGTGTCCCTCTCACATTTAAAATATTTTGGAGTAGTTGACTGCTGTTTGAGATGAGCCACTGAGTCCCTGGCCATCCATCTCCTCCCACCACTTGCTTCCTGCAGGTGCTGACAGCGAGAGCATCACCAGCAATGCAGGAATGCTGGTACCTAAAGGGAAGACTCATGGAAGGGGAAATGGTTTCTTCATTATTCTAACATTGCTCATTACCTCTAAATTAAAACTTACATGCCTGTAATATTTTAATTCTCCAGTTTGAAAGGGGAAACTTTAATGGTCTTTAAGTTGGTTTTAGAAGGCTCAGCTTTTTGGACAATTGTTACCCCAGTTCTTTGGCTCAGTTATTCTTCAGGAAAACTACTCTTCCTTGGCAAATTAAGAGCTGTCTGGAAAATTCAAAGGTTGTCAAGCAAGCTCAGTTAGAGCATTTAGCTTCTCATACGATAGTCATTGTGTATTTCTGTAATTGCTACAACTTTCTGAGGACTAAGCAAATAAACCTGAAATTTTGCTATTTTTGCTTTAAAAGGGTAAGACTTAAGAATATGGAAATTCTGCAAGATATGAGTAAAACCGCAAGGAAAGATCCTGCTTTCCCATGAGAGTTACTGTGGAAGACAAATGACTAGGCAGTCACCTTATGAAATGGCATAAATTGTTCCTAGAGACCATTTCTCTGCCCAGTAGAATATTCAATAAAGCTCAAGGATGTAAAAGCAGCTGACAGCCCTACAGTCATTTCAGTCTGTTCAGAGTTTAGACTGACTCTACCCATCCAGATCTCTTAAATGTGTATTAGTTTAATTTTTAATCCTGCAGCCCTTTGTGGCAGATGTGGGCTGAGGCAGCTGTTTCAGGGTACAGTGCAGTATCACAGCACATACTGGGATGGGCAAGAGGAAACAGGGAGAAGCCAAACCTAGTTGCAGTTATCCAGGATCTAGAAGCAGACAAACCAGTTATTTAAAGAGGAAATTGCCAAGGAATGTACGAAGAGCAGGGGATTTCTGCAGCCATGAGCTGTTTAGGCCTTAATTCTGAAAAATGCTCTTGTCCCCATGTTGTGCCTGTTTACTTTCATTCCTGGGTTGGTACCACAGCTAATTGCACCAAATGTCTTATTTCTTAACATCCGCCAGCTTTCCCTAGAGCTTTGTCTGCCAAATGTCAACTGCATCTCATCTAGCTGAGATCAAGGTACTCCACAAACAAGCTCATAATACAAAATTCTTATGCTTCATTTTCTGAGGACTGTGTTCTCTATACTCCCAGTTAAAAAAATAAATTTACTTTCCTGGTCTTTGCGCCCTCTCTTAGACCTTGTTTTTTGCCAGCACTCATGCAATTGAATTTTACATCTGGGAATTTAGAATATGTTAAAAGATCTGGAACACGATTCTTACTCCTTCTCTGCTTGAGCACCAGCATAGAAACAGTTTAAATGAACCAGACAAGAATCAAAACACAACTCTCAATCTCAGTTTCATGTCCAGACATATAAGTATTCTGTGAATGGGAAAAATATAAAACACAATGCTGAGACGGTAAATCCTACTGTGGTTACATTTTTTAAAGAAGGGTGTTTTAGGGAATGTTTGTTTAGTGCCAAAAAAAAGAGAGAAAAAAGGAAAAAAAAAAAAGAAAAATAGTCATTGTTATATAAAATTTCCCAGTCATTCTTTTCTGCTACTGCTCCTGCAAGGTTTTCCTGGTGCTGGCTTCATTAGGAAAGCTGGTAACTGGGGACTTGGGTACTCAGTCAATTAGAAAATGGGGAAAAAGCACCCAACAAACCTGGAGTCCTGAGGTTAGCTATATGGCACAGACTGAGTTCTAATAAATAAGCTTTTGTAGAATATAAAAACTGAACATATATAATTAGATATATGTAGTTATACACATACACACACACACATATGTACATATAGGAAAAAATAACTAACTTTATGCAGCATTAAGACACCCATTTCTCCAGGCATCTTCTCATACTCATTGGAGACAAAACTGAGTATTGAAAATTGAACTGGGAACAACTTGATTTTGCTTGTTCTTTGGAGGATTCCACAGCTACCTTGTACTGAAAAGCTGCCTCTCTCCACACCTACTGGGAATGCAGCAGACTGTGGCTGTCACACAACTTGGGCCAGTGAAGCACCTGCCCCTGACAACCAGCAGGCTCCTGGTGAGTTGAGCCTACACTTCGTGAGGATCTGCAAGGTTAAGCAATGGCTAAACAACAGATGACTTGAACACCTAAGTAAAGGGATAAATCCCTCAGGATATAGCCTTCTTTTTTTTTTTTTTTTCCCCTTTTCCTTTTCCTTTTCCTTTTCCAAGTTAAGCTAGGAAATGAATGCTTCTATTTGCACACCACCCAAAACAATGCTCAAGAGCATGAACACCAATGCTTGTAAACCTCTCAGTAGAGTCACTGCTCCTCCACTCAGGAAAATGGAAAATTGAACAACTCATCTCTCTTTCTGCTTTGGAAACAGGCAAAAAAGAGAAAAGCATGATTTTACCTGCAGTCAAGAACTAGCACAGCTTCTGCACTTCAGGTCATGGGCTGCCTCACAAATAGAACTTGGTAGAGAGACTTGAGGTTTTGGGGGTCTCCTCCTTCTTGTACTGGGCTATAGTTGGCACTTAACAATATTGCTTGTCTTGCAACAGCTGAGGTGGATTGTGTTGCTCTTAAAAACAAATGTGCTGAGGTTTCTGGAGAATCAGTTATTGGTTTTTTTCTTTAAATGCATCTAGGGCCATAGTGTGATGATTGCCTGCCAGCCTCCCCCAGACACTCTCCCCTTGCCCTCCCCCCAGTAACATAACATGCTTTGTGCAATGAGCTGCTTGCTCCCAAGGAGGTGATTCATTTCCAGGAGGCATATTTGTAGGAGAAAAATGCTTTGAGGGTGTTGCTGTGGCTCTGTGTGACCTGCATTGGGGCTGAAGTAGAAACCTCAACATTGCAGACATACCCAGGGTCATGTTCACAGGGGTAGCAGTGGGGGAAGGATGTGAGCAGAGCATGAGCAGCTCTGTTGCTTCATGTGAAAATAAACTCTAACAGAAACTAAGGGAAAGGAGTAGGAAATTATTAAGGCAGTAAAGATTTTTCAAAATTGGTTACAAATCATTGGTTTATCCCTTGAAAAGCTTAGTTGACAAGGATTCTCTCATCCCTTTGTCCCCCTATCTCTTTCAATAATCATTCTTCTTCATGCAAATATAGATGGAAAGGGGGAACAGTGAAAGGTTAATATGGAAGCAGGCTATCTTTCATCGACATGGTAATTTCGCTGCTTGGCTCGATGCCAAGCGCTTACTGCAGCCACTAGCTGCCATTCCAACATGAGTGAAAGGATCTTTAATAAGAGTGTAAATAAAAGCCAGGCTGAGAAATGAGTTTTCCATCCCTGCAATCACTGGCCTAACCTCGGCTGTAAATAGTCTCTCAGAACAGCACAGATGGAGTACCAGCACCTGGGGATCAAGGCAATCTCTGCACAGTGCAATTTAAACAGCTGGGTACAATTGAAACACGAATTAGCAGGGATAGACAGAGGGATTCCATTTTGTGTGCTAGGTAAAAACAAATAATTCAGTTCTTTTTCCCCTTTTTAAAAAAGGTGGTGTATGGGGGGAGAACTTTTGACATGATCTTATGGGAGGTGCTCATTGCTGCAGCTGTTAGATTAATTTAACCATGAGAATTTCCCACAAGGTGCTGTAAAAACAGAGCTCTAATTTATGATCATTGATTTAACAGCTCGAAAATGATTTATTTGACCTCAGTAAAGATAGCGAGGACACCAGAAGAATGATTGGTCATTCTGGGCTTTGTGTGGCTGTGATTTGCCTTATTAATTTAGAGCACAAGTTCTGTTTCAATGTCTTATTGAGACAGTCAAAGGCAGTTGGCAACTGAACCATTTTAAGGACTTTTTTTTTTTTTTTTAAGCATTACTAATGCTGCTAAGAACTAAGGATTTATTTCACATGGAAAAGATTCTCATTAGTTAAGAAATGGTAAGGCTTCGTTTAGAACTGTGCAGAAACAGATGCCTGGTCTTGGATTTTCAAGTTGTTTTTTAAGTATTTTTTTTCTGTTGTTGGGAATCTAAAGCACACTGTGAAATGGAATTGTTAAGCATACCAGTAAATGAGAAATAGCTTTGCAAGAGATAAAAGAGGTTGGCACAAGGGATTGCTGGCTCTTGCTCTTTTTAAGGATAGATTTCAGAAACACCTAAACGCTTCACATATTTTACTATTTTTATCATTCAGTCCTCTTTTATGAAAGTTATAGAGCGTATCTGTTGACAAGTAAATATATCTAGGTTTTATTTCAGAAGAATATGCTTTCGGTTAAAATGGGTGTAGCATCCATTACTGAAATGTCACAACTGAGTGATAGAATTTCTTCATACAAATAAGAGGAGAAAGGATGAAAGGCAAAGGGAAAGGTGACTACTCTCTCTCTCCAGAAATAACAACTGTTTTTAAGAGGAGTGTGAAATGAAATTCAAGTGCTTTAAAAGTTTACCTGAACTAGAAAATTTGAATACAGAATAAAGTGTGTTTGCACAAGTGTGTGCACCTGCACAGAAATAACACAGGAGGTGTGTGATTAGGAGCACTAACCAGGAAAATGGGCTGGAAACAGTTCTTACCAATTTCTCTCACCACCTGGACTGACGTGTGGTGGGGTTAAATGTCACTGATTTGTATGGCTCTGCATTTCATTCACCACTGGATTATGCCCAGCTTTAAAGCCCATCTACAAAGATCTCAGTAAATCGTCTTTTCAAGGTGAGAGACAGAAATGCTGCAGGTTGGGATTTCATGCATGGGGGGTGAATGCTTACAGTCATTTTGCTGTCCCGGTGACATGCTATCTGACCTGAAACTAAGACAGTCTACTTAATCTCCATACAATAGGGGAAAAAATGGGAAACAGTATTTCAGACCTTTAAAATATAAAATAATAACAGTAATTTTAAGAAGTGAAAAAACTAGGACAATAGAATAAATTAGGATGTATGTAAAGCTTCCACAAAAATCTTATACACATTGTCAAGAGATCGAGACTACATGCACAAACAGCTATAAATCTCACTAAGAGATTTGAAGGACCATTGGTACCCATACAACCAACCCTCAAATCCCATACGAATAGAAGAAAGCTGAAGCCCATGTTTGAAGAATACAGAAAATTTTATGTCAGCCTGAGCATCTTCTTCCCGTCTTCTTGTCTTGCCAGCAATCTTGTGTTGTTCCCTATAGCACACTACAGATACAGAGAATTTTATAAATTATGTGCAGTATTACTCTGCTTAAATTCAAATCTACAGGGAAAAAATTAATCTATGAGTAGCACACTAAAATGTTTCCTCACACTGTTTTTACCCATGACAAAAGTCTCCTAAAAAATAAAATAAACATTCAGAGTACTGACCTGCATCTTTGTTCATCCCAAAATAATGCTATGTATTTCTTCCCACTTAAATCCCATTCTGGATGGGTTCAAATTTGCTTCTGGAAAATTAAAAATAACCTTCCTCAACAGCACAGATGTCACAAACACTTTGGAAGAAATGACTGCTTTTTAACAAATGGTTTGTCTTTTTTTTTTTTTTTTTGCCTATCCCTTAATTTACCACGGACTTATTCTAACCCTTGACACAATGGCACACAGATGTAAATGAATGTTGCAGGTTAGATGCTTAATTGGCATCTCAGGATCTAAACTATGATGTGACTTGTTTACTGCTGAAGCACTAGCAATACAGGACTAGAATCTAGAACATACAGATTCACTTGGGTTCTTGGGGTTTTTTTGGTTAAGGAAAAAAATCTCAGTTACCACATTCACAAAAATATTTCTGCTTAACAAGAGACAGATAATGTAAGAGGACAGAACCTTTGAAAAAAATGCTAATAACTGATGAGCCCTACAAGGTGCTCTTTTACACATTGTCCTCCTTCATTTTTTTTAACTTTTAAGAACTGTTTTCATGAAAAGGTGTCTTTAATTACTGCAAGAGCAATCTGCAGACAAATGTGCTCAAGTGCCAATGTGTTTACCATTAAGACATGGAAAGAGACATTCCCTTCCTTTGATGCTTCTTGACCTCCCCAGCTCTGGATCAACCCACTCCCACTCCTGCTTATGATCCCAACAAAGAAGACCAGAAGCAGACTTCTCTTGGAAAACACTAGAAGGAAACCACTGACTGCCCAAGGCTGTGATTAAAGCCACTCTTATATAGTTGCATACTAAACACAACAAAAACTGGTGTTGCAAGTCTCTTGCAAGTACCCACAGGTTAAGAAAGGACACTGCCTGGGGGTTTGCTGGGCTTAGATTATGCGGCATGACCAGGAAAAGCCTGGTTCTGTCTAAGGAGTGCACAGCATAAACAGAACAGGTTTCAGGGGCACCTCTCTGCAATCCTCCCGCACATCTTACAGCAAAGTATTCTGCCCACAGAAATGCATAACCTACACGTGAGAATTAAAATCATGAGCTAAAAGCACTGCACTGCATGCAGTGACGTGTGGAGGACCACAGGCACGAGGAAGCGTTTGGAGCGAGGAAGCGGCGGCGTGCGCGCTTGGTGACACCCTCCCCTGTGGGCACACGAGCCTGGTGTGAGTCCACCCAATGCTGCAGGGGCACAGGCACAGGCAAATGCCACTGTGGGACACCAGCCACCACCACAGCAGGCAGAGCACTGGGAGCAGAGGAGCCACAGAAACCCAAAACAAATCTGCCTGGGACAGCAGACTGGAGTTACGCGGCTCTGCGTACGAAGGACTAAAGCTAACTCTGGCAGCTGAAGTGAACATTGTGCTCATATTTGCTTCCATGCTAAGAAAATTGCTGTAAAGAAGCTTGTGGAACTGAATTAGGATAGCAGTGGCGTAGGGGGTTGTTTTTTATCTTTGCAGAAGTTTTAACATTACTTGAGATCTCCCGGAGAAAGGATCAGGCCCAGAAACTTCCATTCTGATTTTGTCTTCAAAAAAAAGCTGTTAATTATTAGTACAGCATATTGCTTGTAAATGCAGATGTAAGAGAAAGCCTCAAGTAGAATTTTAAAGCTTCAGGACCATAAGAAAAGTCCTTTGTAAAGCTCCATTTTGCTCCCACACTGGCAACTTTGTTGCCATCCATAGTCCTATGAGAGGAGGGGTCACCAGGAGTTTTGCTAGAGAGACTATAAATCATCAGTTGCTTCTGTGCAAATGCATGACACTGCAGTACACAACTGGCTGGGGATTAGCAAAGTGAGAGTTTGTGAGATCAAAGATGTATGATCAGCCTTGCTTAACTTTAGGCTAAAGGTGCTGACTTCACCTCATATTCAAATAACTATCTATTGGATTACAGCTATTACTGACAGGTGTAAAAGTGGTACAGAATATATGTGTGAGTTATGCATAAAAACAGACTTGTAGATCTACAGTCTTGTAAATGAGAAGAAGGAAATGGGATGTATTTGTCTAACAGAAAAATGCTGAATACTGTATTTCCTGCTTTCAGCTGCCTTCCTATGGAAAGGAAATAAATTGCTCATTATCATCAATGGTAAATACAGTCAGAGTTATTTAATTTAAATTTCAGCCTTTAGTAGAAACACGTTTAATCTGTACTGGTACTATTGCTACCATCATTGCATTCATAGTAATTTCTTGTGGCTGGTGTCGTGTCACCTTCTGTCATCTGCACTGATGGGCACAGGTAGATAAGCAGGCTCTCAAGAAATTACTTAAAAGAATAAAATTCACAAAGTCATAACTTCAAAGTAATTACCCTATGTTCTTAAAAATTGCTCTTCATAAAAGAACCACCATGAAAGAGTCTTGTTCTCAATACATTCTCTTTTCTCCCAACATCAGAATTTTCATTTTTAAAAGAGACTGTTTGAATATATGTTGATCACTTGCCTCTGCTGAGAAACCCTGTGCTAGTTTTTAGCACACTTTCTGTAGATACTTAGCTGGGGATGATCAGTAGTCCTTTAAAACCAGGACCAAGAATGATTCACGTGTGTATGCCACTAGTTTAGCAAAGTTCTAGAATTTCCTGTGTTTTTCTTATACTGCCATTCACCCTGGAGTTGGACCTATAGGATGATTTCCTCATGTGGATTTTAATATAACTGATGAGACTGAGCTCTAACAGCCTCCACTAGCAGGCTCTCTTCCTTACGAAGTTGTTCAGATAAAGGCATAATTCTTTCAGAAACTTAACATTTCTAGTTTTTCTTCCTGTTGGTCAAAACTGGATGAAATAGGCCAATGAATTCAAGGTCCATAAGGAAAGACTAGCAGATATTAGCAAAATCACATAAACCTTATTTTCTTAAAAAGTCAGGTTAAAAGTGTTCAGCCATAGCAAAGCAATTGGTAAAAAAAGCAAGTGAAATTACATTATAAAGCAGAACAAGCTTTTGAATAAGAAAGAACAACAAAGAAGCATGTGGCTATGGATTTATCTTACCCTTCTGTTTCAAGAGACATGGGGATTCTTTTAGAACCCATTCCTACAACACACCTCTCTATGTAGTCATTAACAATTGGGGGTTGGTGTAGGGAAAATGAGATTTTTACTGGCATTATTTGAAACATAAAAGAGTAGAAGTCTAGTCACTATAGACTCATTACCATGTTGATAAAAAATCACAAAATTATCTAGGTTGGAAGAGACCTATAACATTATCAAGTCCAACCTTTGACAGATCACCACCCTGTCAACGAAACCATAGCACTAAGTGCCATGTCCAGCCATTTCTTGAACTTTTCCAGGTATGGTGACTCAGTCATTTCCCTGGGCAGTCTGTTCCAATGCTTAACAACCCTTTCCATGAAGAAATTTTTCCCGAAGTCCAACTTGAACCTCCCCTGACACAGCTTGAGGCTCTGTCCTCTCTTCCTGTCACTTGTTGCCTGTGAGAAGAGGCCAATCCCACCTGGCTCCTGTCAGGCAGTTGTAGAGAGTGATAAGGTCACCCCTGAGCCTCCTTTTCTCCAGGCTAAACTCCAGCCCCCTCATCTGCAACTTGTACTCCAGCCCCTTCACCAGCTCCATTGCTGGTGGTGCTGTTGGTGAACATGCTGGTTCATGTTCAGGTGCTGTTGACTAGCACCCCAAGATCCTTGTCCACTGAGCAGCTTTCCAGCCACTCTGCCCCCAGCCTGTAGCACTGCATGGACTCATCTTAACAAAAGAAGTCACCATAAATAAACAAAACATCATGAGGATGTGAAGTCTTCTGATAGGAAGAAGTAAACAAATTCAGAAAAGGAGAAAGGGGATAAATTATAAGAACATTGAATCAGCAAATACATTTTATGTTCTTTACATGGTAAAGTTCCAACAAAAATAAACCAAATAAATTTTATGCAAGACAAATGATGTCATTAGTTTATGTTTGAAACTGGTTTGATTTCAGTCACAGGCCTAGGATTCTCTCTAGTACAGTGTATTTTTGGGAAAAGCTAATGAAAATGGCCACATGGGAATGGTCAAAATAATTTTTAAAAAAAGGAAAATAAGGTCTGTCAGGCAAAGGTGTGAAAAAGTGCCTCAATAGATGTATTCATTTTAAGAAAATTATTTTCCACGTGTATGTAAAGATCTGTCCTTTTTTCCAAACTGCTAAATCACTTGAGGGAGAATGGAAGTTTATTTTTAAATGCAAAAAGAAAATAGCAGACAAAATGAAACTCAATAAAGAAGTGCAATTATTGCTGGAGAAAATGATCATACTTTAATCTTAAATTTGTGCAGCTCTTAAGGACTTGCTTATTTACATACTTCTTGATAAAAAAGCATGTTATGTGAAGCAGCAGTCACTATCAAGCCAAAGAGTGTAAGAACTCCAGTTTCTTTCCACCATTTGCAAGTATTGACATAAATACAATAATTCACCCATCCTGTAGCTTGCCAAATTCAGGTTAGAGTAGGTAAAAAGAGGGAGGTGAGTGAAGAGAAAATATAAATACATGTGTTGCTTTTCAAGCAGTTCCTTCTTTTCTTTTGTAGATACCACAAACAGGCATTTCTGATAACCTCAGCATGACAGTGAGATAGAGAAGATTGTTTGCTCCTTCACCTTTGTCCTGTCGCTTTTAAGACAAGCTGAGCTTTGCAGACTCTTACTAGAATTACAAAGGCAGCTGAATAAGTTGTATTACACAGTAACATACCTGAACTACAAACAGGAAATTATGTTCTGGGTCAGGTTCAGTATCAGGTTTCGGAATACCGCCTAACAATGCAGTGAATGTGTCAGTCTGTGGTTTAGGTGACAATACCACTGCAGGTGGCTGCAGACTCCTCATATGAGTACATCCAGATTTCACAGAAAAGGTTAGTTATTTTTGGCATAGCTTCAGACTACTTCCAAATCACCAGACCCATCTCTGCAGCACTGTGTTTGAGTCCCTGTTCTCTCGCTGCTTCCCCAAGTTCACTTTGGGCAGCTGAAAAAAAAATCTCAGTCTATGTTTCCTGAAAAATTCTGTAAACGGCACCTTTCAAGTGTTGAAAAAGGCTAAGATTAGGTTTAGCTGGTTATCCTGTAGCAGAACACATAGTAGTGTCCTTGGAGAGGAACAGCAATTTCTCAGCACTAGCTTAAGAGAAAAATCTGTTGGCACACAGACACTTAAAATTAAATGTATCATTTCTGTATAAAAGAAGGAGGAATCTAAGGAAATTAGCTTTTATCACAGATTTTCTGATTTTTTTTTATTGAAAAGGAGACCATAATGTAGATTGATTAGTGGGCCATGTTAAGTGATAGTTTCTTGCTGCAACAATTGCTCAGATGCTTCCATAAATAGAGCATAGGACCTGTATTACTTCAAAGGAATACTGACCATACCAGCAGTGGATCCATCAATTCCCCAGTTGCCTTCTATAGCCAAAAAAGACGTAAGTAGAAGATCCACTACTAAATGAAGATCCATATTTAATAATATGGAAAACAAAACCTGCTTGAATTAAGATGAGACCAAAGAAAAGGGAAGTGTTTGAGAAAACTAACATTCCTCAAGCAGAGAACTTGAGTTTGTTTGAGGAGGGTCTTTTGCAGCTGCACTTGAATAAGCACCCCAAGAGAAGCAATGTCTATTCACAACCAGAGCCAATGATGATAGGAAAGGAAGAGAAGCTTCAGTGAAGGCAAAGGAAGCATTCTGTTACAGCCACACCAAGACACTAAAATAATTGTAACCTGCTTGCCAACACAGTATCACTGACAAGCTTTATCTCATAGCATAGAAATTCTCGATTTATAAGCAGCATTTTTAAATTGTAACACCAGCAAGTATTTATTAAGTATTTGCCACTGATTGCTAAAGACCCTTCCCCCAAAAAACAAACAACCAAATAACAACAAAACCAACCAAACAAACAAAATCAACACGAAGAAGTTTCTTCCTACAGTCAAATCTGCAATGCAGACTGTGATTTTTAGAGATTTTCTGATTAGCCTTTTTCCTTTCAGGTGACACCATAACACTTCCTGAGTCTGTTCACACTCCACATATAACCTCCCACCCCTTCAACCCCCCCAGGAGGAAAAGTGAAAGGAAATCACTGACTTTGAATATTCAATTAATAGCCATAGGCATTCTGAAGATTTTTACACTACAGGAAGAAGAGAAGAACCATTACCATAGTCATTGTCTCTTTTGGACTCAATGGAGCTGAGGACTTTAAGTACAGTAAGGATGGCAGGATACCATCTACTAAAACAGAGAAGTCCTGGGCTCAGACTGCTGGGTAGAAGAAGCTAACTGTTCTAAAGATCAGACTTTGAAATCATTGCAGAAGCTTATCCATTAAGTAGCCATGAAGTCTAATACTGCAGACAGTCCCAGGTAATGTTTTGGCCTAGCAGTACCACTGTTGTCACTTGCTCCATTCAACAACCATATAACTTTCTCAAATGTCAAACATTAAACATGGGTCAGTAAGCGTTGATTAAAGACACAGTTGTTAAGAGCTATAGCATGCTTCAATTCCACCACTTTTCCCCGTCAATTGTTCAAAGGTTTAATCACTCCTGCAACTCAAACTGTAGAAATTAATGGCATAAGATATAGCTGCATCTTCTGTTACTCTATATATCATTAAAAGCTGCCCACAGTCTTTGGTATATGTAAGTGCTATATTACCTTCCATCCTGTTATTTGATCTGCTAACTACATATATTGCATGTATCTTGACAGTTTGCCCCAAACACATAATTTTTTGAATTCTCTCCAATAGACCCATTTTCTTTCTGAATTAAGATGATCAGTTTATCAATATACAATAATCAAGTGTTGCATACCGGGAAGATCACTTTGTTCAGCTTAATAGCTTTCTTTCTGTACAGTGATACCGTTTTATGTAAGTCTGCTTCAAGAGGACTATGCCAGCCCCTTTCCTAAATCTTTGCTTAATGAGATATCGTCCCAGTGGTGACTGCCTCGGTCCTTGTATAGTGCCAAAATCAGTGCAAAGGAGTTAACACGATGCTGCCTTGCACTGTATGAAATGTCAAAGTTATGCACTCAGCACTTTCATCCTGTTTACTTCAATTGCAGACAACCATAGTAGAAATATGCAAGCACTTTATAAAGAATGTGGGGGAGGCAGTACTAGTCCTACCCAGTTAAAGTATTTGAAGGGTAACCTAAATCTTCAATTGTATCCCTTTCCCATTATGTTAGATATACAAAATATAGAACAGAAATAACACTCCTGTTTTCACAGTCTTGACAAACCAAAATGTTGGTAATAGTGTTCATGGTATTTTTAGGGATGGGAAACCAAATTGAAATAGATTAGAGATTCACAGCATGAAGCCAAAAGAGATGTATAAACATAACAAGAGAGAGGGAGGAAAAAAACCTGAATACTAAACAAGACATTGCCATTTGGTCTTACAAGGCTCTCCCATACCAGCCACTATTAATGAAAAGGTGTCATCTTTCAGTCACTTAAAGCTCTACCAAAACTATTGTAACATCAGACACTGCTTTGTACCTCATCCAAGGTTGCAGAACAAAGTTTTTGGCTAATTAAATGAAATTTTATTAGCATAAAGGAAAATCAGAAGACTAGAAAAGAAAGAGAAACAAGGGGCAAAAGGAGTGAAGTCTTTGATATTTTAAATAATGGCTGGGATTAGCTCAGTCAGTAAAGGTGGTAGAATCACCTCAGTCCTTGCTACCTTGGCTTAGTCTGAGAACTTCGGGATTTCATGTATCATGATTGAACCCTGAAATGTGGTGATCCACACTGGTGTTGACTTTGAAGGTAAAAGCTCCATATCTTTTCACCCAATCAACGAATTCCAAAGGAGATGAAGAGAGGGGAAGCCCTCCTCTTCTTCCATTTAGCTTAATTTCGAAACATTGGATCCACTGCAATAATTTTCCTGTCAAACACTCCTATTATCCATCAGATATAATCTCAATATGTTCTTTAAACCTGCAGGAATTTTTTACTGAATTAATTCTATTTTTATCTTTTTCCTGACGTTTACAAATAATTTTATATAACAGACCAAGAGGTGCCATCTGTTACCTTAAACTACTTTTCGGTCTCTATACAACACATCCTGCAAATGTAGCCTACTTTTTTTGCTAGTGTATATGCTACTTCATGGTTGACAGTGTTAAATATGTTGGACTGTGACTAAAGAAACAATTTGGATTGCTTTGTAACAGTAAATGTTCCACGTGTACTGTCCCATCAATCACTCCATCATCTGCACCTGTCATTATGGATGGTATTTTGCCTTCCTGAGCATTGGTAACTAGAATGAACAATACTGGCATACATATACAGAACTGCAAATTTTAGCCTTGAGTAAGCTGAGCCAGACTAAGACTGCCAGAGTAGACAGGCCTTGGGAAGCAGCCCTGTGCACAGCTCAGTTCCAGCGGTTCAGTCTCTGCTGGGTGTTGACGATGGGACGTGCTGCTCCACAGCTGCCTGCAACCCTTCCTGCTACTCCAGTCAATAGGAAGCTGTAGGGGGTACCACAAAGACCTCAGAATTACCATAAAGGATTTTCTGGGCAAGTGCCAAGTCCATCCCTGGCATGAGCTGACCATAGCCATCTGGGCAGCATTACACATGATCATCATGACCAGCTGAACCACCTGCATTAAGGCTTTCTGACCCAAAGGTCCAAATGGCACCTGAACTGCTCATGCAGCACCTCCACATTCAGCTTCAGGTAGCTGCAGCTCATGTAGTGGCTGCTGGAGGTTGTCAGGAGCCATGAGATATCCTAAGAACTCGACCATCATGCTGCTACAACGGCAGGACCATAGATAGTACAAGACTGGGAAAGGAAGGGGAGAACTTATTGCATAAATATTTAAGCACCTCTGCTCCCACTAGACTTGGCACTGATAATTTTGTGCTTTGATTAGCATCACTACTATTTATCTACTTTCTTTAAGCCCTGCACTTGTGTTATTAGATTATTTTTACTTTTCAACTCTTAAAAAGGATTGGTAAACTTAAGCACTTGCTTCCTCTGCCCCCCTTCCCTATTTTCTTTTCTACTCTAGCCTATAACATGTAGTAATGTAGCAAAGGCAGCAGCTGGGCACAGGATGCATGACAGATCATGTATGACATCAGGGACTAACATGATGAGAAAGCAATCTTTCAGGTGTTGGAAAGAAGAAAGACATTCATGAGGCTGGGGAGTAGTCGAAAAGTCAGTCACAATAGAGGGAAGAAATGTGAGGGACGTGGAAAATAATGGTATCTTAGCTGGAAGACTGGCACACCTATAAACTTAATGTGTATACCACTGCTAGCTCTCATTTGATACCAGTTCAGACCTACCTTCCTCTAGGCATTCTAGCCAAGCCTACATGAGATTATACAAGAGTAACCTACTGCATCCTTGATGACAGAAGCATTTCTTGGGTCCATATGCAGGTTTTGCAAGATGAAAAGCCACCATGATACTGATGGCACCAGCAATGAGCCTAGCTCAAATGATTACTATTTCACCACCATACTGTATCTCTAGGCTGCCAAATTTCAGTATGACTGAAATCACTGCGTAAATCAGACAGGATTATGTAATACAGAGCAGCACAAGATAAATCTGGACTGTGACAACGCATGTGTGCATCCTGATAGCACTTACAATTATCACCTTGGGAAAGAAGACCTCAGAAAGCACAGATACCACATATTCAGTAGAGCCCACTCTCTGTGTAGATACTGACTCCTTATGAAGTAAGCAGGTAGGTAAATGGAGGTAAGGAAGTGATTTATTTTCTACTTAGCCTGAGAACTGTAGAGAGAACATCATGCAGTAGGTTTTTTCATCATCATCCCAGTAGCATTTCAGACATCAGATTTACCCATTCTAAATTAATTGTCTACTCCACCAGCTGACCAGAACTGGGTGCAGCAAGGCTCATAGAATCACATAATATCCTGACTTGGAAGGAGCCTATTAGGATCACTGAGCCCAACTCCTGGGCCTGCACAGGACACCCCAAGAATCACACCAGGTACCTGAGAGCCTTGTCTGAATGCTTCTTGAACTCTGTCAGGCTGGTGCTGTGACCACCTCCCTGGGTGACAAACCTTTTCCTAATACCCAACCTAAACCTCCACACAATATACAAAACCACAATGCATATTTGGTATCATTTTTCTGGACAAGACTGATACAGCTTCCACTTACACCTACCTAAGGAAAAAAGGCACCACTTCATATTTCAAATAATGAAATGTAATTCACTATCATGAGCAAAGCTTGTAGTAATTAAAATTTAGTAATTTTAGGTTTATTTTAATTTTGCAGAAGCTTAATTCTGGAAACTTAATTGGACCAACCTCTCTTTTAAGAGCATGGTGCAGAAACTCTGGGGGTGTCTTTTTAGACTGAAAACTAAGCTTCAGTCTGAAACACAACACCTCAGCAAAAACAACACACACAAACCACACTGATTTTTACCAGATAAACTAGAAACCATATTTTTTAAAAAAGTAGATTTCAAAGCAGCTGAAAATCTGTTGCCTTTTTTTTTCTTACTTGTCTTCACACCTACTATTTTTCTTTGCAGGTGGCACACAACAGATGCTCTTGCCTTCCTGGTCAAAAGCCTTGGCACCACAGTAATGTTATTTCTAGGAACATACACCTCAGGTAATACAAGGTCGCTGGGATATCACTTGGAGAGTTCCTCCTAATGCGGTACTTCAAAAGTTAACCAACAGCAAAACTATCCCCTCTTCCAATACACATAAACCTCCACAGAGAAGACAGGATAAATAGGACCTTGTCTCATTCATTGCCAGCATTTTCATACCAATTCCTTCTCATTTTTGTGGGACAAGGCTGGTTAATTTTAAGACAAAATCCTCTCTTCTTGCAAAGGGTGAAATAGATAGCAAAGCATCCTTCAGAATGGGATAAGGCATACTCCCAAGTTATCCTCGTATGAAAGGAGTCTTTGGCTATATCACACTAATTTAACAAGATGTTTAAACCTATTTTCAGTGAAGTCAGAAGTACATAATTTTCCTTTAAAACACCAACCTTCTTTCAAGTGGCTGAAAAGAGATGACGTTACTGTGGAGACGGTAGAAAATAGGGATAAAATAATGAGGGACCAGGAAGGGATGTGATAACTAGGTGTCATGGATGCTATTTTCTTAGCTGGCCAAGAATAAGAGACTTCCAGCACTTCTGAAAGAATGTGCAAGACTAGACTTCTTTTCCATGTGTGTACTGACACACTGGCATCACTAAGTTCTGGATGTAGTTAATCTCATGCATCAACCCAGTTCTTTGTTGCACCCACTGCAAACCTTCACCAGAAGCCTAAAACAAGCAAGCAAATTTCAAATGCTATCACCTGAGAAAATACAGGCAGTTTTGCTTGGGTTGCAGAGACAAGCAGGCTAGACAAACTAGTAAAGCAAGAGCAAGAACTTCAGGTACAAAGGAAACAGAATAACAGCAGAAATAACCAAACTTGGTAGGAGAGACTAAGCCCAGGTAAGAGAGCCTTTTCTGCTCGTTAAGTCGTGGACAAGGAAAAGAAATAGAAGTTCACTTGCAGTCTTCTGGCTTGCTTCTCACAGCAAACATGGCAGCTTGCACTGTGATGTACCAATTTCCCTGTCCAAGGAAACACTCCTGCCCCTTTCCATTAAATGCAAGCCTTTCACTTCAGGGATTCCAGTAAATGCCCAGTGCAGGTAACTTTTGCTGTTGTATTTCTCTTCATGTCTAACACCTTCAGTGGTGGGACATGTGTTCATTTTGGACAGAAGTTCACAAAGCCTATATATTAATGTAGCTGAGAGGCTAAAAGACTCTTCACAGATGAAAAGGTTGACTACTTTCTTAGAAATTAATGTATACTTTTGTAAAAATTGACCCAAAAATTAATTATAAGACTAATACTCAAGATATTCTAGAGAAATGTAATGCATATATAACACCAGTTTCCCAAACATTCACACTTGAGTGACACTTCCATTTCTGCTGCAGAATCTCTCTAGAGGCATATACCACGTGTGTATATATCTGTCTATATGTATGTATGTATGTATGTACATGTGTATATATAACAGATATAAAACCTGCTCCAGAAGCAATGTTCTCGAACTAATTTCTCTGATTTCACTGAGTAACACTTCGGCACAGGATAGTGGAAGATGCAGATAAATTGTTTAAACATAAAGGATGTGGTCCACTTTAATTTGTAATTACTAGAGTAAACATTTCCCTATGTTAATTTACTACTCATTCTTATGGGGAAGTATCAAATGAAAAGCCACACATATTTTATCTAAGGCACTGAAGCATTTTAACTATGTGCTTATGTATTTAGAGGTGTAATTCTCTAAAAACTGGCATTTCCTCTTACTATCTCAAGCTGCTGTCCAGTGTAAAGCAGGAGGTTTCAGTCATTATTATGTGCATGGTCCAGGACCTAAAAAAGTAAAAGGCCCAAGCCAGCCCCCAGTGAAGACAAGTTCTCGAATATCAATTTTACCAGCATGGGAACACAGCACTCTCCTTGGTGACAGAGAGGGCAACTGCAGCCTACAGGGAAGCAACTATCTTGGATCTAAGATTTTAGGTTGATGCATGCCAGTATCTTTAGAAGCAGAATTGACAGACAGTAGCTGGAGGGGTGAGCAGCTGGTGACTGCTCTTCACAAAATAGGTAAGACAATAGCACAAAAAGACATCAAACCAGGGAATAAGAGCATCCAAAGCTCAATCGACTATGCTGTGAGTCTCTGCATTTTTGTTATTCCATGAGTCAAAAGACGTGCTCAGAAAAGCTACAGGCGAACATTTCTTGCAGTACTTTCTCACCCAGCACAGCAAACAATACACAATAGGGACACTATAAACTGAATAACTTTGCAGAGAAATTCCATCAACTCAGCTATGTGCCTATTTTAATGTTTCTATTAAAAATTCACACAAAAAGTTTGACTGAGTGATATCTCTGAAGAATAAAGGGGAAAAAAATCTCAGAAAAAGACGATGCCATTACATTAATGTGCCAGCAGTACTGCTTTTTAATTGGCATGATGAAATTTTTCTCTCCAAATGAATTCATCAAATCACAATAAACAATTACTAAATTTACAATATATTAGCTACTCCTGCCATTTCAGGTTTTCACAGTATTTTCAGAGCCTTGACTTTTACAACATCTCTAAGGTAAGGCTCTCCATTCCACCAAGAATTAATCTTTCTGCCTCATGTTGCAACCTTCCTCCTACAAGTACACTAGGGAAGGTGGACAGTTAAATAGTGGCTGAGGCTGGGACAAAGCTAAGGATGAAATCTGACTGGATTAACTTCTGTATTTTGAATGTTAGATCGAGTAGTGTTCTGAACCAAGAAATGCATGGATAGCCCTAAAGCAAAGCTAAGCATCTTGTATGCAACTCCTCAAAGAAACAATTCACATGTACTTACCTAAAACCTACTGAGTATTACACAAGCAAGACCCATGTGGACGTGGGGACAAACCCCCTCATGCATTACACAGCATCTCAGTAGTCCACTGCATGCATTATTTCAATAGCATTATCGCATTTTAGTACAGGTTCTTAACATTGTCCTGAAGTCACCCACAGTACAAAACGCTACTCTTCAGGTGGCAAGTGAAGTTTAAGGGAGATAGTTTACAAAACAGATAAAACAACTAAGTGCTTAATGGCAGCATGGTCAAGTATATATTCTTTCATTGATTCTTTCCCTCAAACCCAAAAAGCTACAATGGGAGCCAAGATCCGTCCTACCCAAGTTGCCTGAGCATAAGGCAAAGCAACAGGGAGGACAATTTCACACAATCCACCTACAGGCACTTAGATTAGCTGAAGCACCTTCACCTCCTTTACAATCAACATACAGAGACAAACTCTGTGAAAGGCTAATTCAGATCAAATAACACTTAAGGCACTTGTCAGCATGGGTTGTATCAGGGATATTTCTCTGCCTTTCCCATGGAAGAGAAAGGGACTGGTAGATTAGCCAGTTAAAATAGGATGCCTAAAGGTAGACGGTGAAAATACCACCCTAACTTCCAGATCAAGCAAGCTCTGCTTGGTCTGTCCTGTTTGTTAGGATGTGAAATGCAGGCAGCTACAGCATCCTTTTTGACCCTTCAATGAAGTTAGGGGAAAAACGCAAGGGTGTTTTGAATTTGGAAAGAGTCAACAGCTAGGACTGCTATTTTACTTCAGAGAAAAGCTATTAATAACACTTAATGTGTTGGTTTGTTGGTGAGCATGAGAATACCTAGCTTTTGAAAAGTTTAGTTCATGACAAAGGTTGAATTACCAGAATAATGCAGTATACAGGGTAAAAATGAAGTATCATCAGATTAAACTTTTTCTCTGTGTTCTGCAAGACACTTTGCATTCAGCAGAGGTGCAAGTGCAACCTTTGCATGTCTTCTAAACACATAATGAGTTCAAACAATTCAAAAAGAGAGGCTGAGTTAAGTATCTGTAAGTTTCTTCTCAATCTTATAAATACATTCGAACTGTGAACCAGAAGCACTAAAAAGGCATCAACTTAATTTCATATATAACCATATAAATAGCTGTGTTTAGCTAGCTTTAATTTTCACTACAAATTTAACAGACTCATAGTTAGGTCTTATAAAAATTCTGACTGAAAAATTAATTTGTTTTTAAAAACATGAGACACTTATGCACATTTATTATAAAGGTTTTAATATATTACAAGTTTAAGCCATTGTAATAAGCAATCAACACACTAAAATTTGTATCGAAAAGATACCCTGAGCCATCACTATAAATATACCAGCATTTTTAATTAATTCACAACAGCAAATTCATGACTTTGCTTTCCACAGTAAGTTAAAATATACAGTAAAGGTATCTCAGAAGTTCACCTAAAATTGTGAGCAGCAAGCAGTACAATTGGTCAACTATACTGTGAAAAGAGTCTTATCTATATAAAGTGGTAATTACATATTTTTGCTTTTGTTAGAGAAATACTCAAGATTTTTTACCATTCAGACAAAAGCACTTAATATCACACATACAAGTTTTGCATATTCAGAACACACAAAACACAAGTCTGTCACTGATCTCCATCTTCACAAAATAGAAAATCCACCTCTTTCAAGGACGCCAGCTGAATAATAAGGTCTAAGCATGAGAAGAAATGCAGGCACTTGCTCTTCAGCCCAAATTCAGGTACCCTCCAAACAGCATGAAACTAGTGATTTTTCATCCAGCTCTGCGAAAGAAGGAGCATCCTACTGATGGGGTCGAACCCCACTACTTGTCTCGGTGGCCAAGGCTAGATTCCTCCTGCAGAACTAGGAGGAGAAGGAATTGTTGCCACCTCAGCAGCATGCAATCCCGGGAATACAAAGGGGATTCCCATTGCCATTGTCTTCATCTGCAGCTGATCATCACCAGCACTAGCAAGGCAGTAGCTTGCGCAGTTATCTCCACAGCGGGCAATGTCACAACCCGACCAACAGCACAAACTACTACCTCAGCCAGGGCCCTGGTGCTCCCGACCCCTTCTGAAGGGGGAAACAAGCAGGCAGACAACACAGCAGCGACAAATGAAATTAGAAGGAAAAACAGAAGAAAGATAAAAAGGTTCTGAGGTCTTTTGATGATCCTCGTCTCCTTTATCTGCTGCAGACATCAACCAGACTCCTCTCGCCTGACTGTGAAAAGCAAAGGGAAACCCCGCCCAACTCCCTCCCCAGATTTGCCCTTTTCCTTGCATGACCTGAAACCGACGGGAAGAGCTTCATTTATCAGATACATTACAGACCCCAGCTGGTACAGTAGAGATCACGTTTAATTTCAAACAGCCACAGTTCCGCAAGCCTGAAACAGATGGGGCGGGAGGGGAAGCAAGGAGGGAAGGAAGAAAGGCGAAGAGTCGGGGGGGGCAGAAGTGGGGGAAGAAACACAGCCGAAAGATAACCCCCCCCACTCCAGCCGCCCTCCTCGCCCCCCCGCGGGAACGGCGGCGGCACGGGACCTGCCCGCCGA
The DNA here is from genome assembly GCF_026979565.1 of Vidua chalybeata. Classification (NCBI taxonomy): domain Eukaryota; kingdom Metazoa; phylum Chordata; class Aves; order Passeriformes; family Viduidae; genus Vidua; species Vidua chalybeata. Next base: position 40,511,225 of record NC_071534.1, read on the forward strand.
GGAACGGGGTGCGGGGCGGAGAGGCGGCCGCCAGCCCGCCCTGACCTCCCGCCACCCCCGCCGGGCCTGCCCGCCCGCTCCCCGGAGAGGCGGCGACGGCCCGGGGTGCTCCGGACCCGGACCCGGACCCAGCGCCGCTCGCCCGAGGACGCGCCGTGTCGCCGGCCGGGGCGAAGGGCCCGCGGAAGGACCCCCGCCCCGGTCGCCCCAGCGGGAAGCCCCCGTCGCCTCTGCCGGCGGGAAGGAGGAAGCCGAGGGAGGGGAAAGCGCTCGCCTTGCCGAGGCCGCAGACAAAGGAGGTGCCGTGCGGGCGCCGCGGCTCCGTCCGCCCGCCCGTCCCTCGCCGCCGCCGCCCGTGTGTCCGGCTGAGCCATAGAGACCGCGCGGCGCGGGGGGGGAGCGCGGGGCGATCCGCGCCACGTGACCGGGCATGTCACTCACCCGGCCGCCGCCATCTTGCGGAGGGAGGGGGAGCGCTGCCCCCGACGAGTGCCCAAGATGGCGCGGGCGGCGCGGGGCCGCTCCTCACAGACGGGGGCGCTGCGATCTCCCCGGGCCCCGGGCACGGCCGGATCTCTCGCTCCCCAAACGGGGCCCACGGAAGGCGCAGGCGGGGCGGGCGTGAGCACCGAACTCGACCAGGTCCGGGAGCGGCGCCGTACCGGCACCGGCCGGCGGGGCAGCAGACGTGCCACCGGGCTGTCACCGCACGGGCCGCTTTGGGGCGGAGATTTTCAGCTCCTCAGCCCGAGAGGCACAGCGGGCACGGGCTTTCAGGGTAGATACAGTACCTTCCTTGGCTCTGGACTTTTAATTTGGAAGCTCTTTTCTTTCTAAATGTAAACAGACTCCATGACGATCTTCCCACAGAAACTGACCTCAAAGAAACCCACTGTGAACCTCATTACAGATTCACTAAAGGTATAAATTCTAACGTTCTTACTGTTCCATCTGTCCTTCACCACCAACACGTATGAACAAATCTATTGAAAAAACAGCTACCAGCACACCAGAGGGATTAGACTGAAAGAGTTTAAAAATTTAAATGTGTTAATTGTGTTTACAAAAGCTGTATTAACATCAGTGGTGCAGAATATGGAAATAGGAATATGGACAATAGTCTTGGAGTTTCTAATGCAAAAATCTATCTACAACATGGGTTCAGAAGGAAATGCCTTTTATGACAACTTGCAACAAATTTGTAGTTGAGAAAGTCGCACTGGAAAGGAGCCAAAACATTGCCACCTTAGAGACAAAGATAAAATACATTACAATTAGGCAGTTCCCCCTTTTTAAAGTTGCTACATGCATGAAGCATCAGGCACAATCAGATCACTGATCATTTGTTTAAAACACGTTTAAACAAGTGATATTCTGTTGGAGAAAACATGCTAGGAGATTGTGTATGATGAGGTGATCCTGTAGTTCATGTGTTTTTGATAGAGCGTGGCACATTAAAGAATATTCTACAGTTGACAAAACAGAAACATCCAATAATAACTCAGTCCTTTACTTCTGGTTCTGAAAGGGACTGTTTGATCTCCAGGCCGCTTTCTCTCAATTCCTGTTTTCCTCTGTAAATCCGTATTTTTCACAGAGACATTGAGACTTAATCGTTGTAATTTTTGAGGTCAGGTAAGGAGAGGCAAAACATTACAAAGATGGATGCACTAAGGAAATGTATGCTCTGTTCCTACTCAGTTAAGTTGGTGTATACATGAAAACTCAGTTCTGAAAAATAAATACAGTTTAAAATTGGGACATTTAAGTGCTTATTAAAAAGAAATAGCAAAAGCTAGATATTTTCATACTATTTTTACTATTAAATAATCCAATTTATTTTAAAGTATATTACAAAAATATATTAGCAGTGGAAAAAATCCTGAAAACTTAGAATATTAAAGTTTTTTTTTTGATTCCGAGTTAATTTTTACCTTTTTTTTAATGTGCTCCCTTCTATTCTAAGGCCACCTCAACTATAATGTAAAACAACTTTTACAAAAGACTATTAGTATTTCACATCCCAATTACTTATTTTCCTGAATGAAGGTATCTTTTATATTCATTAAATAACAGACTGAAATCCATCTAATATCATGAGAATATTTAGAAAGTTTCTTAGACAAGGAGTTAGCAATTTCTATTTGAGGAAAATCAGCACTTTGGGCAAAAGTAAAATGTAAATTCAAACAACATCATTTGGATGAATTCATTATAAGTAAAGGGGAGATAACTGTAAAATATTGTTTCTTTTTGGAGTTTGGTAAGTTAAATAATTGAAATATTTATCATGTCTCAACAGAAGTTGTTTTTAAAATTGTAATTGGACATCAGTACAAACTACTGTCAGATAACTCAGCTTTACATCACAGTTTATTATATGGCAAATCAGAAGACCTACACATCTTTTCTGACTTGCATTTATCTAAAAAAAAAAAAAGTCCAAGATCTGTTACAGTAGATCCTGGAAAGCAATGAAAAATTACCTAAAAGGCAAGGAAATATGCAAGGCTGCAGCTGGATACAGGCACCAATTCGCAAGCTTTCAATCCCTGATGTTTGTTGGAACCACCCACCTTGCTGCTTCATGCCATAATGCAAAGCTCTGCAAGATTTTGAGGAGAGCCCTAGTTACTTTCAGTAATTCAAGGTTTTTTTTTTTTTTTACCAAGAGTGTAAATGTGTAAGGACTTTCAAACAACTCATGTTTACTGGCAAGTATTTTTTCATTTTCCTAAATGCCAAAAATAAGAATTCAGGCACCCAAGTGGACAGTATCAAGTAACTGTAACCTTGCTGATCTGAAACACTTGTGAAAAAAGCAGCAGTTAAATGTAATATATAAAACAATCAGAAAAATAATCTGATGAGTGTACAAAAGTGTAGCAGTAATGGAAATGGTTAGTTCTCTTTAATGAGTTTATGAAGCCAGTAACATCATGTACTCATCCAAATTGGGAAACCAATGGAAAACCAAGATGGATCAGTAGAAGGGAGAATTTAAGGCTAAAAAAGAGCTCAGCTTTGTACACTAACAGTAACTGTAGATCTCTTAACTCTTCCTGTAATTATTCAGACTAATGCCATGACTACAAGAAAGTCACAGCATGTTGTCCCTTGCAGACACAGAGTACAACAGATAAGTATTTTAACATTATCTTCACCCAGGGAAAAAAACAGACAAGCCTCAGAGCAAGCCCTTACAAAAAATATGTAAAAACCCAAAAGGCAAACAAACAAACAAACGCCACAAAGAAGATGCTCTTAGGGGAACTCAAAAAAACTGTAGCACCATCAACACATTGCAACAGCAAAGTCAACTGCTTTTACTGTGGCTCTCTCATTTTCTCCATTTTAAGATGCCTAAAGTAAACTAAAAAAACACCATGAAACACCAGATGCCTAAGTCTAAAGAAGTTGTCCTATGCTCTGTTAGCAAGAACTATCAGTTCCACATAGCAAGTTAGATAACCTTTTAGGATGGAATAACTCTACTGCCAGGCCTGCCTATTTTGTCTTCCCTGACTACAAATGAAAGCCAGGTTAGTTAATCTTGTGGTAGACCTCAAATTTTTAGTTACCTAAACCTCAGAAGAGAAATCTAACTTGTGCATCTCAAAGCAGGCATTCCATACTGCCTCTCCTAAGTTTATTACAGGAGGAATTATTTCTGTCAAAACTAACTTCTATTTAATAATTACTTAAATAAACAAGAAACTACATTTTAAGCTTGATTTTGCACCTACATTCATGTCCTCTAAAAGATTAATATTTCATTAGCAATAATTTAAATGTTTGTTTGCAATTAAATATAGTCCCACTATGGTCTGGTAACTTTTTAAAACTAGGGGATTCATTTTACATAGCTAAGATTATATTGCTTGTTAGATGCTAAATGGTTACATTTTATTTGAAAACATATGAGTACATTTTTTGATAATTTAACACTTCATTAGTTTGACAAGATCTCTCTTTGGATTCAAAGTACAACATGAAAAATGGCATTCAAAGTAATTCTTAGATTGATCTCTTTTAAATGTATTGAATACATCCATGAAATACATTCTGTTAACAAAGAGTACAGAACTAATTGTTTCTGGTTGCCACTGCCTTCAGCTTTTAGAGAGAGTGGATTTTACATTCACAGGTGTATATGTAAGAGGAAAAAAAAAAGGCAAAACTTTTTTCAATTCCTAACCCATTTCCAAGTTTACCTAGTTGTTTGAATTGAATTGGTTAAAGTGATATTAAACTGCAAGAAAGAGCTACTACTATCAGACTGAAGTTTAGTGCTTCAAAAACTTGCTTCCCCCTCTATAAAGAGGGAGGGGCTCATGCTACTCCATCAGTTCAGTGCATTTGCTTTGAGACTATGGCCACAAAACTGCTTAAAATTTTAACAGTATAGTCCATACAGCTGTTACAGACATTATTCATTTTGTATTTTGAGAGAAAATATTTAATTTAAATAAGTCTGTTCTAAGATAAATATTTATCTTTCCTCATTTGTTCTAGGGCAGTACTTTGTGTAGACTCTGGAGCTCATTTTAGTACTAAGGTAGTACCGTATAATGCTTCGCCAAACCCAGAGGCACGAACAGATGTTCAGTAAGTAGATCTGCAAGTAATAGTTGTGATAGGCTCCAGAAACCAGTTCTTTGTACATGCACATCCCAGCAGCACTATGCACTTAATATTCCTGTCCCCTTCCATGTTTTCTCATGACAGAGGTTGATCAAAACCAGACTGCTCTCTGTGCTCTCTCTGAATTGGTGGCAATCCCGTTTTGGCTGCCATTTTTTATGGAGCCTCTCAGCCCCACCCCTCATGACCAGGCATTGGTCTTTGACGTGATGTGGGACAGAAGTGTGAGTCTTCTGGCAAGGAAGCCAGAAAAGTAAGAAATTCCTTGGCAACTTTAATTGTTCTAAGTAAGAAATAGTTAACATTAAAACCATCAAACTGAGTGATACCAGGCTTCATGTTTCCAGCCACCACAGCCTCATGAACTTCTGCAGTCTTCAAGCAGCTTCAGCTTTGGAGATATCACTCATGTCAAGTCTAAGGCAGATATTTTGTGCACAGAGAGCAGCACAGGAATGACTCTAGTTTGAAGATCAGGGTCTTCAGTAACAAAACTGTGAAGGTGCCAGATACCTGACTTCCAAGGGCTTTCCTTTCTTATTTAATTACTGATAAGCTCTTCTGAAAACAAAACAGACAGAGGGGCCAATGCCTTCGAGTATGTTTCAACATCATAATATTTATGATTGAAGAAAAATATGGCAGCTGTACTTAACTCATTCTTTCCATAAGGAATATATTTTAGGTGAAAAGAGAACTACACTGCTGATAAATGAGATTACTTATGAAGTAAGTTCTTAAGACAGGCATCTGGATCATAAGTAGAAATAAATGTGTTAACATGGAGGAAAAAAAAAGCTTATCAAACTGATCATAAAAATAAGCTTATCTGAGAGTTCCTCTAAACATAGAAAGTAAATTCAAGCAATGAATAGTCTCATCTCTTGCTAGTGAAATCCTGTAGTTAGCACACTAAACACACAGGTGAATCTTTTCCTTTTTATCAGTTGTTTCATAATCAAGGCATAAATTCTTAAATAAGGAGCTTAGAAAAAGAAGGATCAGTTTTTAGCATGTTACTCTCTGACAGACACAAGGATACCACAAAGATGATCTTAAAAATGCTGAGGTTACTCAGATTAGTTCTTTAAATACCAGGAAGAAATTCTTCAGGCCCAGTCAATTTGACAACATATAACCATTTTCTCTCCTCTTTCCCTTTTCTAGGCAAGCTTCTTCAATTTTTGTTACTCATATCAATTGCACAAACAATAGACTGGCAGTAGATTTCTGATGTTTTTGATTAGACATCACTATAACAAAAAAAAAAAAAAATCAACACACAAATTGCATACAGAAAATGAGTAGCTAGCTGCAAATGTGAGGTGAACAGCTAGTGAAGAGACACAGAACTGAGCTGTACAAAAACAGATGAGTAGAAAATGTGCTTTCCTCCTCCCAAGAATACTTGTATCTTGAGCTTCTAAATGAGTTTCTGTAAAATACAGTGATGACTAGTACTTGTGTTTGCCATTGTGAGGAAAAGAAAGGCATTTGCCTCACTAAAAGTATCTTGCCTGAAGAGTTCAAGGCCAGCGATGAGAAGATTTGCACTTTGGCAAGAAGAAACAACTCAACCTGAGTAAAAAAAAGAACTCCATCTGCAGAGTACAATGATAAACTACTCAAGTTTCACAGACATATTCTTATTTACTCGTGTAAATAACTGTGACCATGTGTTTCGTGTGGTTTAATGTCCAGTAACATTCCACAGTACACCAGTGAAGCAGGTGGAGAAGCTGGCTCATGTACAAAAGAGCAAAACAGATGTCCAGTTAGATAACCTGATGATAAGCAAATAACTACTGTAGGTTACTTCTGGGAATAAGACTTTCTGTAAGAACTTCCCAGCTTGAGACATCTGTTCTTTTTTCATAAGCAGTTACTATGCAATCTCAAATCCTCACGTACATTAAAGCAGGAGTCATAGCACTGAGACGTACAAGTTTTCCCAAGTAATCCAAAGTCTTGATATGAACATGCTAATAATCTAATCATTTTCTCTTTGGATTCCCATCCTTGTCTTTTTTTTACAGTTGTAAACAAGAATGAAAAAGGTGAAGATCTTCTGACTTCCAGGTGACACATTTCTATACAGTCAGCTGTAGCACTTTTCTAGCTGGCTTCAGCGACACACTGCAGACCCCATCCTGAAAATGTCCACAGGTTTTAATTCTCATGACTAAGCAACCCTACAGACTTGAAATGAACTTGGACATGGGTCTACTCAACAGATAATGTTAAATTAATTCAGTTTCTTCTGGAACAAGATTTACCTTGCTAGAAACATGTAAAAATGTGAAATTTAAATATTCAAAATGCTGCTTGCCTCAAAGAAGCCCTAAGAATGCTTAGCAAAAAGTACAAATAGAAAAAAGAAATTGATATTTCAAGTTGGAAGAAATATTTGAGTGTTGGACAAGAAGGCACAGCAAAGGGAATAATTTTTGTTCACAGACAAAATTAGTCAATGAAAACATTTTCTAAGCTAAGGAGCTTTGTTTTTAGCTTTCAAACTATTTATACAAAATACAAAAAAGCAGCTTTAATACGGTCAACCTCAGATTGCATGTCCAAAACATGCCTCAAATTGCACATATATTCATTTTGTAATTAAGAGGAAAGGATGGTAAGTTAGCTCATTGGTAGTTTATTTCAAAATCTTTTGAAGATTAATATTCATAGGTGTAAAGTAGTCGCAGTTCTAGAGTCAAGAAAGACTCATGCATCCCTTTCTGAATTACAGATAAAGATGAAGTTTCCCTCAATGGACAAATGCATCTGTATTATCACTGAAAAATCCATTCAAAACTAATTAGAAACAAATTCACCCATAGCTTGGACTGCACACCTATATATTCTAAAACAAATTAATTCCCTTCTTTCCTGTCCTACAGTTTGTTTCTTTAATGACCTGGACTTTTCTTCCACTAATTAGGAGAGCAGTTGTCAGGTTTTCACTTTCAGAGTATGGATGATGTTGCTACTTTTATGTAAGATCCAGTTCTGCAGTATATGTCTCCTCCAGAGACAGTATTTTGACATAAATTCTCTTAACAAGAAACATTTGTTTCCTTAATGTAAACTGTGTATTCTCTTAAAACTATTCAGGTTTGACAATTATGTCCTATGCAACTCTGGTCACAGAAATGTGCAAGGTCTTGAAGCCTCCTTAATATTTACCATACTTTAAAACAGAAAGCTTTTAAAAAGGACCATAAACTGGAGACTTGTGGGAGCAAGCTGTCCAGAGAACTTCCTGGAGAACAATATTAATGCAGGGTAACCCTGACCAATTCATTACACCTTCAGCTTGAAGCTTCTACAGCTTTTACACCTATTCACACGTACCAACCAGTGTTCCTTGAGCAAGTAAAGTGCAAAGCAAACAGATGTAATACCATTTCTTATGCATGACAATTTTTTAATATCTACAAAAGACTTGAAGAAACAAAACCCTAAAGGTAAGCTCTGAAATCCATAAAAAGGCACCTGTCTTTTTTTTTTTTTACATTTGGCCTTTGTGCTTTCACATCACAGATTAAAAATGTGAATACAGGTGAAACATTATTGAAATCAAAATTCATTAAATAAGAGTTTAAATGCTAGATCACAAACTTGAAAAACAATACTATTAAAAGTGGTTTGCTTCAATTGTGTATTATGTTAAAGTGAAACAAATTCACATTTACTTAATGACAAATTTTACTGCATTTCTGAGTATCTATCTTCAAAAATACACTTCTCATGGTTTTTATCAGACACAGTTTATAATTAAATTATTAGAACAGTTTGTTTGGATTGAAAAGACATTACAAAACAAAACATTTAAAAGTATTGAACAAAATATTACAGCCAAGTATTTTAGATATTGAACTTGCCTTTCCTGGGTCATGATTCAAAGACTGTGATACTTGCCAAGAATGTCAAAAAAGGCTAACAACCCTCAAATATGTTTGTTTTCTTTTTAAAGCAAGGCTGAAACTGCAAAAATGGATAGAGTTAAGTAGAACAAAAATCTTGAAACAAATTTATTATGAAGTGAGGTATGGTAGTGTTGAAGTGCTACAGTGGATTTGTGCATATTCAAACTTATTTCAGGTCAACTGCTCTGAAGTTTGAGATCAGCAGACTGTGACTGCTTGCTTCAATCTTTCATTATATGACCCTTTGCAGATGTCCAATGGCCACAAAGAAGATACATTCAATTAAGCAAAAACTAACACGATCAGATATGAATGAACATATCTGACAATTTAGAAGGCAAACTGTAAGTAAAAATGCAAGCATACAACTTATTCATAATAAATACATTTTCAAGCGTTTGACATTATCAATATTTTTAAAAGAATTTAAATAATAAATGCAACTATTTTATACATAACTGTACCATTTATTATACACACAAGTATATCAGTTCCCTTTGTTTACAAAGGCTGGTTACAGATATATGGAATGTTACAGTACCATCTTGCATAAAATTTTAGTACAATTCGTACTTCAAAAAAGGGTGCAAAACACCAGCCTAATAAATCTGACTGAATTGAAATATTTTTAATTACATCATTAACACATACACAACAAGCTGTACATAAGCCCACTTTTCAATCACCACTTCAAGATACTGTAGCAAGTACATTAGATTATAAATGATTCCAACTAGTCAATTAAATTTATTAAAGGTTTGCACTGCTACTCACTCTGGAACCTTTGAGATAAAGCCTGTATTCACGACTTACTGAGCTCTTGTTAGTACAGTTAAGAGGCAGTCAGCATTGGTTGCCAAAGTACTAGTCACAAGAGATTTCCTCAGAGAAACTTCACCCCGGAGCAAACATTTTTGGATAATCCTTTCAAGAATAAAAAAGAAGTTTTATGGGGTCAAGACTCTCCATTCTGTACCTTGGCTGCTGGTGGATGCATGAAGTCCTTAAAGGGAACCAGTGCCTCCTTCAAAGCAGAGCACACTTCTGAGGATGAGCAGGTGATACATTCTACTAAAGTTGGGTACAAGGCAATAACTTGTGCCCAGGTACTAGAATCAACTGCAGGGAAGAAAAGAAAAGACTGAATCACTTACCACTGTCCAAACACTGACAACAGATTTTTTCCAAACCTCTAAGATTCACAGCATGCCTAAACATAGGTACTTAGTGCTATACAGAGACTATGGCATCCACGAAGGGCACTCAAATACGGGCCAGGATTTCTGCAGGAGAATCATTTGTTTTTTCAGCTGCAGCCAGAGGCCATGTGGGATAATATCCTTAAAGTGGTGCTACACACCTGTGTTTCTACATATGAGTCATTCACTGTGTCTTTGGAATGAAGAACTGACAAATTTAAGATAGTACTTCCATCTGTAATATATATGTTTTCTGCCTGCTTTTCTCAGCTGTTGACAGAAAATTGAACTGGATGCACATTTCACTTTTGGAAATTGTCAGCAATGAGACTTTCTACTGATTTCAGATCATTTCAGATTACAAGAGCTATAGAAAGCAAAGGTAAAAACACTGGACAAAGATAAAAAATATCCATGATAAAGTTTTGTTAGTCCAACAAGTAAAATTAAACTTTGTAGCATGATTCTTATTATAATGTATCTTCCTTGCTTACTTCTGTTTTAGCTCTGCTTTCAAAAGAGAACAAACCCCTGGCTTCAGACAACATTAATCATTATCATAAATAAATAAAATTATTGAAAGGTAGAAGAAGTGGGAGTGAAATGATTCTGTAATTTGTCCAGTTGTTTGTTTCTTTCTAAGAAAGTGTGTGGGAGGTTTGGCAAGCACTGCTGCATATGGACCAGGGGAAGAATGTCTCTCATTGCAGGAAGAGGGATGTGGGGAACAGTCCAGCTGAGTCAGCTTCTCTATTCCTCTAAGAGGAAGACCCACCAGAATAGCACTCTATTTCTCTAAGAGGAAAACCCACCAGAGTAGCACTTCAGTTAGCTTCAGGGTTAGCCAAAAGGGTTTATGCATCCTGGCATAGTTCTACCTGAACACTTTGGCCATAAAACCTTAGAAACCACATCATTATAACCCTGGCTGCTCAGTGATGATACAAATGAGGCACTGCCTCTTTCCAGAAACTCACCTGCCTGTGTTTTTCTGGAAAGGCTGGTTTGTTTGTTTGTTTGTTTCAGGATTAAAAAGGTTTTGTTTTTTTTTCCTATTCCTCCTAATAACAAAAGCAGGGAGGTAGAGGGAAATGTTGTATACACAATTTTGTCAGAATTTCAGAGTCCAATACAGTGGACTTAACCAAGACTCATGATTAGGTTTCCTTCCAAGAACTGTCCATGTATACCAGAGGTGCAGCTTACAGGAGGAACAGGATAGGTAATTATAAATGAAGTTGAGGTCTTTCATTTGATTCAACCCTTTAAATAAATCTGTCAACCATTTACTCAGGCATCAATGAGCTAAGCTCAGTCCAGGGGACAAAAAATATGAAGAGAGGGAAAGCAAGACCACAAGTGTAAGTATCTACCAGCCTGTCCATGCATTTAACTTGTACACCCCTTTAACTGCAGAGTGCACCTATGTGAACATGATCCATAGCAACCTAAAAAGGTGTCGTGAGAAGGAAAAAAGGATCTAGCCAGGCTTCATATATTTAAGAATTCCATTAATATTTTATGGAACTATTTTATGGAAGGGTTTTTTCTTTGTGTTCAGAAGACACTAAGCTTTATCTAATAAAGGACTCCATAAATTGAAGTTTTCTCTTTTATTAAATATATCTTAGATCTTTATACTTTTAGTCATACTGGAAAAATTTTGGGGGGTTTCTTGCCATCTACCTGTCACCTACATATACAAAGAATTACAGAATACTGACTCTTACAGAGTACACTTTTCTTTCAAATTCCTGTGAAAACTACTAAAGAAAATAATAAATACATCTTTGGGGCAGATACAATGTTACCTTTTTTGAACAATGTTATTTAACAATAACTTACCATTTTCAGGTTGAGTCTTCTTAAGTGAATCTATGAGAGTACTGACAGCTTTTAAAACAAATATGATTTCTGTTACTTGCTGCCTACAAATGAAAAAATGCAAACAGTCAACTACTCATTTTTGTTTCAAGAATGTAAGTTTTATAGAAAGTTTCCCACTATCATTGCTGTTGTCTCATGTAGGACAGCTTTAACTTTGATACTGGAAACAGTAACACCATACAAATCTCAAACTGAAAACACTCATATCAAAGTACCTGATAAGGCTAACATAAAGATAATCAATTTCCACATTAATGATCAAAACCTTCAAAAGTGAAGTGAATTCCAAGTAAGTTCCCATTTTAAAGAATTTCTTTGTTTTTTGATCTAAGTTTTCCACTTCAAGAACAATTACTTGAGTAATAATTCACAATATTGCTGTTTGGATGCTTTATTTTTGAGGCGATTCTACTCATCTCTCAATTTAGAAAGTACACATAGCTCTACTGGGAATAAAAGGACATCAGATTTCAGAAATATAATGCTAGAAATATCAGAAACATTGTTTTCAGTAACTGAAAACTGTTGTAACAGCACAGAATATGACCATTGTTACTTAAAGGTTGTTTTTTTTTTTAAATAGAGTACCAGCACTGTCTTTGAAATATCTTCCCTATAAACATTTCCCTGCCTTTTAAATTTCATTCTCTCCCACCCCCCTCATTTTTTTCATGACTAAATGATATTTTGAACGCAAACTTCTTCTTATAAAGTCCTGGTAATACCTTTCTTTTCTAAAGACAATGCACATACCGTGGAAGAGGACATTTGCCACTCAATCTCTCATCTTCTATGTAGCGATGCAATACATCCTGTGACCTTTTCAAGAGCACAGAAAGTGCCATTCTAGAGATGTAGCCTTCTTGAGGAGTTGTGACTTTATTACTGAATGAAAACTGGAGAAGTGTTTCAAAACACACCTTAGAAAACTCTTCTCTCATTCGAATATCTATTTCTGCTTCTGTCAAAATAAAATTATGCATTTCAATTGTGCAGTGTGCATGATGCTGCATTTCAATCCATTTATTATATGCTGAGAAAAGGTTATCACTCCTCTAGTATTAAAAAATATTAACAGTGATAAGAACAAATGTTAAGAATACATTCTAAGAAAAAATGACTGTGCAAAAATCGCAATAGTTCCAAATATAAGAGATGAATTATGACACATTGTCTGTAACATGTCACATACCTGACATTGCTTTAATTATAAGATACATTAAATAATCTAAAACCAGCAAACAATTCTACATCATAAATACTCATATTTGGTACTGTACAAGTTTTTTTCTATGTAATGGCTTATGTTCATTTTTTTTCATCTTTCCAAAAACCCCTACAAATGTTTTTTCTTAAAGGCAGAGAAGGTATATGGCTAGGTACACCATACAGTTACACTAAGGTCATTTAGGGTTTAAGAACAGGATGTCTGTCTTACAATTGTCTGAAATTACTATTAGAACTGGCACAAAGGAAAATAAAATATGTAGAAAGTAACACAAGTACAATATTATATATGACACTGTCCAAGCAGTAAGGAAGTAATTTCCAAAAAATTGCAAGGAAAGCTTGGCAAAAATTACAAAATACAATATATAAAAAAAGTTGGATATCAAACAGTCTATACTGAATACGTGCCAGGGAACTTCAAGTCTCTATCATAATAAGTACACTCAACATTTTAATTATTTTCTAGTAGATTTAAACACTGTAATTTTTGTCATTCAGGTACCATACCTGTAAAGGAGGATGACTGAGAATGTATTGAGCCTTTATTGAGCATAGTCATTATCTGACCAACAAATTCCTTAGGAATAAAATTAGCATACGGCAGTATCTCTGTGCTGATAAGCTGCACCACCTAAAATAAATTAAATATATTTATATTGGTTTTCTAAATACTAAAACTGTAAATCTAGTATGAAGAAACATTTAACATCTAAACGAGCTTAAGGCAATACACATTAACAGAAATGCTCTCTATCCTTGTCTTGATGCTCCCATTGAGGAACAAAATGGGTTTAGATCTCTATAAATTAATGCATTAGATTTGAGAGTTCAGCTCACTGCAGGCAGAACCACTCACTTTTCATCCAGATATTTTTGTGTCCCAGCCACCCCTCTGGAAAGATGATGGGTGATGAAACCACAGATACTGCCATGTCTTCTCTGCAAGTCCTTCTGCTTTCTACCCTTAATCTCTGTTCTGCCACTTTTTTTTTTTTTGTCCTGGAGTAAAAGGAGAGAAGTCCCTCCTTCCTTCAGGTATCATCTTCTAATTTTCTTCGGCCTTATGCAACCAAACATACAGTGATTTTTGTGCTGCACAAACTACACATAATTTCTTCATTTATGCCAAAGCTTCTCAGTATAGAGAACATATCTTAAGGGCAACAATGTCTAAGAAAAAATGGCTTTTTGCTGACTGCCCTCTAACACAGAAGGCACTCATTTCAGGATTAATTGTCAGCTTTCTCTGTGGTCTACAATTACCAGTGTAAATGTTCAGCAATAACATAATAAATAAGGATACATAATGAGTTAGAGGCAGAAATGCATTCTGGTTTATCCAGTCTATACTGTTTTGAAGTTGAGATGACAAGAAGTAGTTTTTGGCATCCCACTTCCTTCTTTTTGCATCACCCTGAAGCAGCTGAATTCTGGACCCATGAATTTCCTGTCTTATTTTCAAAAATGAAAAGAGTATCACGGAAAAAGTAATGAAAGGGTAACTTTTAAAGAAATTATTTCAGAACAAAATGCAACTTGAGAATGTCATTAACTTGTTAATTTTAACAGTAATATTTGTTTTAGGCTCCTTACCTCAACATCAATACTCTCATTCTTCTGAAATTCTTGAATTGAGAGATTATCAGGAGGTGTACTAAAAATAAACATACTGTGTTATACTTTAAATTTACAACATATGTAAAGAGATAAGTATGGGAAAGTGTATTACATTTACAGTTATTACATGCATCAAGTTGGTACTATTATATGGTAATGATTAATGATCACAAGGTGAGGTTGGATGGGGGCTTTGAGCAACCTAGTCTTTTCACTCACTATGCCAGAAAAATACTTTTGAGTTCAATGGTACATCTTAATTTTTTTTTTTCATCTTACATTTTCTTCTACATTAATGAAACTTTTTTCATTAATGTCCTTTTCCCCTGCTATCTGAAATAATGTATTTGTTCTCTTTCTTAATGAATTTTATTAAAAGAAACACCCATTTTATAAACAATAGTTTTGAAGAAATGTAGAACTTTTTGGAGTTCTTCCATCAGATATATATATGTAGTTGTTTTCAGATGAAATGTCCAGAAGCGATTCAACAGACCCTGCGGTGGGTAGTTCAGAGCTAAGCACGTACTCACTCACAGGCAAGGCAGCTGCCCAGGATAAGACTGTAGACCTGTGTCAATCTTGTCCTCATAAGGGTACTCATCTGGGCCTGCCTCCTCTGTCCCATTGCCAATTTTAATTAAAGTTTAAGAACTTTGAAGGTTTTGAAATCTCATTCAAATCTGATTAGTTTAGCTGACAGATGTTTTGTTTAGAGTGATTTTTTTCTTCCAATGCTCCTGTATGTTGCTGACAAAGACTAATAAGATTTTTCTGAGATAGGCTTTTTTTCTCCCCATCTTCTGAATACTTAGCATAACACACTGAAGATCAGTCTTCACACCTACAGCTAATTTTCAGTTTTGACAATTAGGAATGTATTATGTATGTACCAATGTTTCTGCTTGAAAAAGAAATATATCTCTGCTTCTCAAAGAGACTTTATGCAGATAAAGTCTAGATCACTTTATCTAAGAAATGGACGTGTGTTACATGCATGACCAGAAAAAACCACAAAGAATAAAATTTTAAATTATTGTATATATTACTGAGTTGTGTATTAGGGAGTCAGAAAGTTTGGAATTTTATGTTGAAAACATAGAATAAAATAAAATATTAAGTAGCTGTTCAGTCAGTACCTTTTCTAATACACAGTTGTTAAGTATGCAAAACGTTTCAACAGTAATTTAAGCTATTATGATGCATAGAAATGCAGGTCACGTTGAAATACATGGGAAGATTTCAGTCTGGCAGTTCCTAATTTATGACTCACTTTCTGAGCTGAGGTGTTCAAGCTTTCCTGCCCAGTCATTCATATCTGTTCTACCTTACCTACTACAGATTATGGTACATATTTGTTCATGTAGCAAAGTAAATAGATTTTTGTCTATGTGGATACATCTATCTAGGGGCTAAATGCTTTGCTGTTCTGGCACAAAATATCCAAACCGTACCGGAGGGTGAAGAGCCAGGAAAGATAAGAATGTGTGATGCAGCCACTTTCCTCAGTACAGAGCTCCCAGCCCCTGCCCACGGAACAGGGAGGGCTTCAGAGCCAAGAGCAAAGACCTAACAAGCACCTGGAGTCCTGCTGTGCACAGCACTCTGCTCAGAAGCATCTTTTGGGAAAGTATTGATTTAATTCCCTCACATGAGCATAGACTTCTGCTCTAATAAATTATATATGTATACACACACATATTTGGTGAATTTCATTGTATATAATGGCTTGACATGCTTCTATGAAAGCCTCTGGGAAAGAAGAACAATATGAAATAATAAACACATCAGCTTCTTACTGAAGACAATTTTATGTAAATTAAGTTATATGAAATGTATTAATTTTAAATGTCATCTTGATTTATGACAAAAATCAAGATTATTGAGTCCTCCTCAGCCATAGTTTGCTCTAATTTTTTTTTTTTTTTTAAAGCTAAAACTTCTGTCTTGGAAGTCGCTGATGCTCTATGACAGTAACTCTTTCATTTTTCATTTACCTGGGCTCTCCTGGCTATATTTGAAATTTCTTATTGTACAAAGCTGCAGAGACAATTTCTGCTGTGCTTTGTACTTTTTAAACATCAGTGAGTATCCCTTCTCATTTAGCCCCATAGCTGGCTAGAAATTCTGTTCCTATCCAAAAAACAGAGTTGGGACCATGCCAAGGTGAGGAGGTTCACTATTTTAAAAACCGTTATTCACAGAGCTTTAATTTAAGGGTTCAAACTACAGTGACCTCTTCTCTAATCAATGCCAACTCAGTTTCAATGCCAGAAGCAATATTAGGCTATCTACATATATGATTTCTAGGATCACAGTGACTAGAAGAGTTATGAGTTAGATTAGAAAACTGTGTGATATATTGGTTAAAAATTTAGAAATAATGTGAAATAATTTGTGAAATAATGTGAAATAATTTCATAAATTAGAAATAATGTGAGATAATTTCATTTTTCTACCCAATGCTCAGCCAGGTAGAAACCTGGAGAACATACATACAAAAATAAGGCAATGTGCACTGGCATATTTTAATGAAAGCTAAAGGAAAAAAACCTAATCAAATCTATTATGCAGTGTTGCTAGGAAGACTGACTGCATTAAGGCTTTTGGTGAGTCTTTCAGAGATGCAGTTGTTTCATATTTAGAACCATCCCAGCAGTGCTAAGTCAGGCTTGGAGAATAAAGGTTTGAAGAGGACGTACAAAAGGAAGCCATTTACCTAGCTTTGCATATAGCCTGGACAGACAACAGCATAGAACATCTAGAACATTTAATAGTGGAAAGTGTGGAGTATAAAAATGTATCACGACTGAAGGAAGAAAAGGAAGGGGTTTTGTGACATAATATTCTTTGTTTCATTGAAACAAAGAGCTTAGGAAAAATTACAGAATGCCAGCATAAGAAAGTGGATTTTCAGTTCTAACCATATTCAGGTCTCAGTGTATGTATCTAACTATTCTTGTCACAAGGGGTGACATGTTAGAGAATGCTAAAAATCCAGATAATGTGGTAATGGGGTTAACTCTGTCTCCCTGTCAGCCTCTTGGGGAGTCAACTGAACTGCATTTCCCAAATTCTTTGTGCTTCAGAACCTTTTCAATCCATGCTGGCCTTAGTAAGATTTGTACACTCCTGCACCTAACTTAATAACCTCCCTCTCCTGTGTGACACATTTGCAAGTTGGAAAACCACCAGAGATGACCTGACTCACAGCTGCAGTAAAGCCACTTGGACAGGTTCAGCAGAGTTACTAAAACCAATTCAAGCTTACAAGTCACCAATCTAACTAAAAGCACTCTTCTCTTCTCAGCTATGGCTTGGTTAATTGATTTGGTGTTATGGACAAAAATCCAAGTAGTACCAGAAGTTTTAAAAAACACAACTCGTTAATACAAATAAATCAGGAAACACACCAAAACCAGTTCTATACCACCTGGCTGTTCTTAAATAAAGGATGGATAGTTGGAAAGTACATTCCCACTGCCTTCCCCTGCAACCTGAAGGATGACATGCATGTCAACTCAGCAATAATTTTTAGTTGTTACTTTCAAAACAGTGGATAGATTCTTTCAAATTACCCTGGGATAAGGCACCACTATAACTAGTGTATGTTTTCTATTAGAATTACAAAAAAATTGAAAGAACACACTAAATTTGAAAATTCTGGATTCAATTTCCTTACAAGTAGAACTACACATTTAAGAGACTAAGTAAACTGCAATTATAAACCACTAGAAGATACAGTTTAGCAAATTTCAAACCAAAAAGGACAGGTTGCCCTACTTGACAAGGGTAGTCTCATAGCATCTTGCACAAAGTGCAGAAAGATTTTAGCAAAGGAAATCAGAAGAGAATTACCTCAATGTGGGGAACTTCCACAGCTATCTCTAGAGCCCTCCTTGCATCACAGTGAGAGAGATACGCTTCAGTAGCAATATGGGGAGGAGGAGGAGAGCGAAGAGGATGAAGAAAAGGAGAAATGACTGCTATTACTAATTGTCCTGACTAGTGGCATGAGGAAGATGTATTCCCTTTTCAGCTTTAATGGTTTTTAGGAACACAAGGCTCAGGCTAATAGAGAGAACAAAAACTCTATCTATCTATCTATCTATCTATCTATCTATCTATCTATCTATCCTAAAGATACCAAGGGACAAGGCTCTAACTGTATGTAGGAGAACCATACACTTGGAAGGCAAACTGCTATTTAGAGAAAGATGAGCATTAGGGAGGTTAAAAAAAAAAAAACAACCCCAGATATTCTGTGGCCACACAAAATACAACTACATAAGCAAAATTAATCTGCACACAACAAGCCTGGAAAGCATAATGATAGTGGCCATTAATTATACTAATAGGTCAAATTATCTTGCTGTGGGCCATGTGGTTCTACAATATACCGGCCTATTTTTAGTGCTTTAAATTAATTTAAACTTTAAACTTTCTACGTGAAAAAAAGTTTCCTACACTTTTCTAAGGACATCTTTAATTGTGACTAAAAATTTTTCTCTAAAACACATTTTGTATGTTAAATTATAGTATACATTCTGGTTGCTAAAGAGGCAAAACCAGATTTAAGACAGACATTGTAAAGGCATCATAAACATTCACACAAGTACTATCTTTCTTTTACCTCCAGAGAATATTTGCCCATACATAACAAATGACAAAAGCTATTAGTATTAACAAAAAGAGTAATAGTTTCTAGCAAGCAACACATTAAGATTAATTTTCTACGTTTGAAATAATATTCAAGTAAAGTATAAATCGCTCACTGTAAATTAAACATATTTGTTGTAGACAAACAGATTTGGCCAGAAAGTCATGCAGATGATAGTGGATTATCCTGAATTACACTAAAGAGCTGGAATAATTTTGATTCCCTGAATTTATGAACAATTAATACCAAGACACTGTGGCAGTACTAGTCTTGTTCAGCTAAGAACATGCAAAATGGAAATGTTTAATTTGCTTTGCAAATATTTAGGAATACTTAAATTACAACAAATAGTAATATGCACTTCCAAAGCAACTTTTAAGTGAACATACATTCTTCTACAATAACCTGAAAAACCTTAATTTGAATTCTGTACACCCAACAATGATAGATTACAGGGTGTTAACTGATGTGGACTGCCTGTCTCAGAATGGAAGCAAGAATACTAACTGCAGTTGAAAAGAAAACCAAGCAAGATACTGCAAAGATTATTTTACATTAAAGAAATAGTGAAGCATAAAATAAAAACTGTGATGATAAAAACTGGAAGTGTCTTTTATGCCATCATGGATGGCCTTTTCTATTTTAAGGTCCTTCTACTTAATAGAATTTTCTTTCAAGTAAATGTAAAAACAATAGGAAGGTTTTTCACCTGATTGCCATGTAATCCTATTGATGATATTCCAAACCCATTCATTATTACACATTTTCACTAATGGATGTGTCTCTAAAATAAATTCTCATTGGTATTTTTTTTGTTTGCTTGTTTGTTTTGGGCAAGCTGCTATTTATCCATCATTAGTAAATACAGCTGTGTTTGATTGCTGACTTTTGTGTGTTTCAAAACTAAACACAGAGCATATTAGTGTAAGGCACTGAAGAATCTTACTGTTTTCTGTTAAAAAGAAAGATCCTAAAAGATGCTTGCCCACAGATGTTTACAGAAAATGGAAATTCCATACCACTCCTAAGCAATTATCTAAAATACCTAACCTTCCTTAGAGAACCCTTAATGTCTAACCTAGAAAATCTTTGCTGTACTGAAACAAGTTTTTACCCATTGCCAAGGGACAAAAAAATTCTCTGAAGCAAGCTTTTTTTATATTCTGAAAATTTACAGTGTTTTGCTAATATTATAGTCTTTTGTTTGAACAAATTAATAGATCCAAGGCCAGGCTGGATGGGGATCTGAGCAACCTGGTCTAGTGGAGGGTGTCCTGCCCATGGCAGGCTGTTTGGAACTAGATGATCTTTAAGATCCTTTCCAACTCAAACCAGTCTATGATTCTTTGATTAAACTGTCTGTCTCTGAGCATCACTTCTGGACTTTCTCAGCCTGCCCATTGTAGATTGAGAATGTGTTCCATTCTTGAGAGGAATCTGTCCATCTTTATAGTCGATATATATGACTATTTAGATACACTTTTCAAAAATTATCATAAATAAAGAGTGGTTAATTATTAAAGTGCAGTCAATTTATCTTAGGTAGAAACAAATATAACATAACTATGGGCTTCTACGTGAACAGCAGTGTACTAAAAAACTTTCAAAAATTCACAGTAAGTGGAGTATTTCAAGATGGAACTCAGACAATTACATAAAATTAATGCTGTTAATTAGAATAAAATACTGTTGCAACTCTGTTCAAAGTGAAGAAAGGAACAAATTGTGTACATATCAGCAACTCTTTATCAAATCTAGAGTAAATGTCCTTGGGAGTCCATACAGAGCTCCCTGTCCTGTTCAGAAAGATTATGCCATATATTGAGAGTTCAGCTGAGCTCTTTCTTTCTCTTACACTTCTCCTTTTGATTGAAGCTTTTTGTACAACGTTCTGAAAGGATAGCTTTTTGAAGTAGACAGATTAGTTACTTTTACTCCATCATTCATTAAAATAATTTTCATATATCAAATAGCTCTACTGAAACATATAATGAACAAATTACTAATGAAGATTTTTCTTTAAAAAAAAAAAAAAAAGGAAATTGTGTTTACCTTTTCGTGAATAAAAAGTCTTCAAAAGTATTTGCTAGCTCTGGCCACATACTGTCAAATTTTCCGGAAGATGCATGCTGCCTTGCAACAGGTAGTCCAATGGAGAGAACTTTGAGAAGAGAGGACACAGCTAGCTTCCATGTGCTTTCAGAAGGACATGAGTACTTCAGACTAAGAGGTATTCTAAGTGTCTGCAAAATGAAAGTCAAAACAAAATTTATAGTTGCTCAGACAAATCTAAGCTTACAGCAAGCTTCTGGACAAGAGCTTGGAGGACACTGTCATAGACAGCAGTACACATCCCTAACTTTTCTGCTAATATATGAGATGGCCTTTCACAAATGCAATTCTGAAGATGATTTATCATATACCAGCTGGCTAAAGCACAGGTCTGTAGCCAAGTACAAGGTTAGAAGTCACAATTGGTCCATTATCATTTACACTATGAAATTACACACTAATTTTCTTTTCTGTATTGCCATCCACCATTTCTGCTAAGTCTGACAAATGGGCTTTCCTAACACATAAGAGACTGCAGGCAGTCTGTTATCACGAGTGTATTCTGGAGAATTCAGTCCCTATAAAGCCATCCCAAGTGCTTCCACAGTAAAGAAAAAAAGCCTCATTGCATTTAAACTTTTCCTAGTAAAGCTGAACTTTAAACACTGGAACATAAACACTGGAAGAAATCTGGTTATTATTGACTGTTAAACCACATGAAATTTGAAAGTAAGAATAGTTAGTGAAATTCTAAGATAAAGACTACAATACAACTCAAATGTAAAACAGATGAAAGCACAGCAAATTTTAAGACTTTTAGCTAGAAAGTCATCCTCGGTATGTATAAAACAAAGTCATTAATAAATTTTAAAATATTAGACATATGAACTACTTACACTTACATGCAATCTTTTTAGTATTGTTAGTCAAACTTTAGAACCTGATAGTAAGTTATCTTGGAAAACCAATTATTTACTTGACATTTCAAATACATAGTGACTAAATTCAGGTACTGTATGTATGACCCCCAAGCCTTTAGTGCAGTCTCTGATTTGAAAAAAACAAAAGCAGGAAAGACTTACTCTGACTCTCACAAGGGAGTCAATTATAATTAACTCTCTATGGCAAAAAATTATGACAGCTAGAATCTAACCATAGAGATAAACAGATTTTTTTTTCCTGCTGCTTTTGGTTATATGTGTCAAATCTAATTCCAAAATCAACATGGGATTTAGAGACATGAAAAATAAATTTAAAAGCATTTTCATATATCACAATAGATCATATTGTTATCAACTGCAAATGTTACAAAGAAGTGGTATTTCTATCAGTTTCACCAATCCCATTAAAATGGAAGTGGAAAACAACTGCATTAACTTTGAAATACAAATATTTAATTCTTAACAGATTTCAAATAATATCACCTGTTTTAAACACATTCAGGTTTCTAAATTTCTATACAGGAAAATCCTGATGTCAACCAAGTCATTGCAAACAAGCCAGGTCAGACACATTTTTATTTTCCATACTTCTGCAAAATATTACTTCTATTATTTAATATAATTTTTTGCTGAAATGGAATGGTCAAAAAAAGTGAAGCATTTGACAATTTCACTTTAAAGGTATATTAGCAACATTTATTATGTATTATAAGGTATATTAGGTAGCATTTCAGAGCTGCATTGACAGTCAGTGAAGTCATTAAAAACAAATCAAAAGTAACAGAGCATACACCCCCAAAGTTTTTATGCCAGTCTACAGAAACTGGGCTTCGGCCTTCAATGCCAAAATTACTAAGGGGCCTACTTACCACACTTAGGTGTATAACACTTTCAAAGATGAACATTTTGTGCCCTAACACATTTGTTAATTTTTATCTTAACACTGAGATACTGATGCTGACATTACCCAGCTAAGAACAATACAAATAGATTAATAGCCTTCCAGCTTCAAAAGAAATTATTCCCTACTGCTCCTCTTCATAAAATATCAATCTGTTTATAACAGCTTGAAGCTTCCCAGAAAGTGTTTGTCGACACTAGCTGAAAATAAAACTCATGATTTTCAATATAAGCTCATTAAATTCAGAGCACATGCAGGTCAAACTTTTACCTTAATAATGTTCTGAAGAACCTTCTCTGTTACCACAGCTTTGTGGCAAGCTGTCTTTTGGTATAAGTCCACCACAACTTCCAATGATCTCTCTGCAAATGGTACGTAGTTCAATGCCACCCATTCCGCCTAGGAAAAGGAATTAGTAAATTACTAAATTATATGTGAAAAGATATTAATTAAGGAACAGAAAGTGTATGTTTTGCACTGAACTCTCAGTTTAATGCATGCAAGGTTTGCTAAGAATATGGTCCAAGCCACAAAACTGCAAATATAACATAGTCTGGCTATGAAAATGTACTCTACATTGAAGTAAAGTACATTTAAGTAGGAGAAATGTTGCAGTCTAAGCAAGACAACTACATTAGGACAATCTTTAAGGAAATTTAACTCACCGGTGCAAAAAGTTGTATCTAGTGTGATTCCATTGTGTTGCAGGACAAACAGAATAAGAAGAATTAATACATACATAATAGTTACCTCTTTGATTACACTGAATCAGATGCTCATGCTTAGTGAATAGCAGTGTACACAGATAAAAAGAATCACTGAACATGTTCCATTTCTTTACAGCACGTGCAATTCAAAAATCTGCAGCTTGAGGGAATTTTCTCCATTCAAAATTATCATGTCTCTGTATTAAATTTAGTATCTCTTGTAGGACAAATTATTTTAGATTAATTAATGTACAAATTCAGACACATTTGTCTGGTGTCCAAGCCAGATCTTTCCTACATGAAGGAATACAAAGTACAAAAGCAAACAAAAATGCAAAGAGAGTAAAAGAAGATAATAAAAGTATGTAAAAAAAAGCTTATTACACAACATGCAGTTAAATTTTTACAGATTGAACAAATGCATCTTGCTGGACAACCTATATCTGAAGCTGAATTGGATTAACCAGCCAAGTGAAACGAGTGAGATTTCTAATTAATTACCTGATTATACTTTGCATTTGCAATATGCTTTGTTTCCAACTGTCCATACTGTGGAGGCTTGCAGGAAAATTCTACAAAGGCCAGTAGTTGGTCAAAGATTGCAGGATACATTATCTGCATACCTTCTGATCCCACACATATAGCCTTTATCAAAAGAAAATACAGAAGTTTAATATATATTTCTTGACTTTTTGCTCTAACACCTGCATCAGTACAAAGAACTCCTACAGAAAACTCCCCATATAAGACTATGCAAGAGTCATACTGTATGAAAGATCGTGTATAGTTCCAATAGGTAAAGGAAATTAAATTTTGTTACTTTATTGAAGTAAATAAAGTTGCAATATACCTGGGTATATATAGTTCAGTAAATACAGCTATCTCATCCAATAAAAGATAACTTTTCTTCACAAACTCTTCTTTGATTTGTCAGTAAAATAAAGTCTTATATAAGACTTTATATAAGACTGAGATCTTGTATATAGATCTCAGCCACATCTTTAAGTTCTACTTCAATAAACATTTAAATCTCAGAAGTAAATCATAGAAGGCTTCAAAAAGTAGTTAAAAGAGTGCCTTATTGAAAGGAATAGAAATAAAATGAGAATTATATGGTTTGGCATAGCTAAAACTCATAATCTTGCTTTAACATGTGAAACATTCGGGAACAATGTACTTACACTACCAAAAAACCCCGAAGTCCCCTATACTACAGCACTTAAAGACTAGAGGATGAGTTCTAATGAGAAATAAAAGGAATTGAACAAATGGTGTAAAATGGTCTCAACATATGGAAGCCTGAAAAGAGATGCAAAGATCCCTTCCATTCCCATGTTCTTGAGTTGCAATGGTGTCCTTTGTTAGTGGAATCACATTATAAAATATATTTATTAAACTAGTCTGGGCTCAATCTGAAAAATGTTAGGTTTTTTTCATGCTATTCAAACTGCAGAATTGTTCCACAACTTCAGAGAAAATCAGAACTGGCCCAAGTCTTCCTGTATCAGCAAAGAACCTGATGCTACACGCAAACACAGAGAAATGTTTTGTTTCAAAGATTAATCAAATATGCAAATATTTACATACTCTTCTTTAATGCTTCCACTGTGTACTCCTGCTTTAATGCTTTCTGTGTGTACGTACTCCTGAGAGTATCAGCTGATTTCAAGAGATGAAGAAGGTACTCTGGCCTAAAACAAAACCATCTGACTCATGGCCTTTGCTTCACATCAGCACTGGCTGGCTGCCTTGCCATGTGAACTGTACTATGTTTATACAGCCAAGAGGAGCAATCGCGCAACTTCAGAGAACTTACTGATGTCCAAAAATACTTCAATGTTTTTAGGATCTCCAGTTAGTTGTGTTAGTAACATAACTATAGGTCAGATGGGAGATTTGAGGTACCATCTTATGGAAGTCTGTATTTGCAAAGGCTTGTAACTGCCATGGTAACCCATTGACACTGGGAGTGGGGAAGAGGAGAGATCTCACTTTCTCATGTAGAGTTATTGCTTTTGTTATTGTTTAGAAACCTTCAGCTAAAACATCTTGACAAGAACAAGAGTATAATAATGTGCAGTTTTCCCTCATGTTAAAAACTTTGGTAACCCCTTCTTTGAAAAGCCCTAATGCCTGCAGCCTTTGAAAACTAAGATCATCTGGATAAGGAGACTAAAAACCAGAAAAATCTGAGATAAATAAATGGACTGATCAAATGGCAAATACAGGATTTGGGCTAGAATGAGCTGCTGGAAAAGGAAGGCTAGAAAAGGGTCACGCCTGACTGGAAAAGGATGAAAATGTTGACTTGACTAGTTTTAAAACTTCATGTTATTTATACACCCACATACAAAACTGAGATTTAATACCAACTTCTATCCAAGCAAAGTGAATTGAAATTTAAACAAAATAATTCACTCCACAGCATTTCCATGGCAGGGGTGGTTGGAACTAGATGATCTTTAAGGTTCTTTCCAACCTAAGCCTTTTTATGATGCTATTCTTATACCTCTGTTTTCAAAATACATGAATGAATATTTGTTAAAGCCATCAGCTAAAGGAATGGCTGCAAGGTAATTATTCTACCTTGCTTGCATATGTTTGAGATGAATCAGCTCACACTAAGCAAACGAGAAAACAAGACACTGAATTGCTGCTTGTTTGGCACCCACCATGCGTTCCATGAGCTAAATGGGACAGGATCCTGACAGCAGCAGGGGGGGAATATATAGCCACATAGTTAAGCAAAGTAGTCCTAACATGAAAGCCCAAAGGGAATGAAGCCAGGTCATGTACATATTTTAATTCTGGCATTTCCCAAGTAAGTTTGTTTTGTTGGTTTTTTGTTTGTTTGTTTGTTTGTTTTTGGGGGGGGTGTTTTTTTTTTAAGTAGTGCTTAATATAAATGCATTATTTAATTCATTATCAACTCTGCTTCTTCTGAATAAATCAATTTTGTGAATGAGCACTGAATTTTGCAAGGAGATATTTTACAACTGCAAAAAGAAAGAAGCAAGCAGTACTATTGTCCTTTTTTTTGGCTTTCAGAGAAAGAGCACCCTCATTTGTTATTTATAGATTTACTTGCATGAAGGGTGCTCTTTGAGCATGAGTTCTATAGTAAGAATTTCTTAAGCAGAGATGCAGCATTTTCCTTAAATAACTGATTAATAAGAGTCAAGAATGTAGGTAATCTGCCAGAAAACATTCTATATTTTATGCTTTGTGTAAACTGTAAGTTCTCAATCACTGTTCTTTCTAAACTGTTCATGGCAGCACCTGGACATCATATGGAACACTGTAGGACTGTTCCTCCATCTCCATGTACAGACCTTCAGTATCAACATCAACATCAGTATCAACATCAACAGTATCAACATCAACAGTACTTCAATATTAGATGGACATGTAAATGGCTACAAACACAGCACAACACTTAAGGTACTTCTGCAATCAAGCAAAAGCACATTTCATAAAGATTACACCATTCCTTTCAATGCAGAGCATCTATTTTGCAGCAGGAATGGAGATCTGATTGTTAAAATACAACACACTGTGCAATTATAAATATTTTTTTAATCATATTTAAATCACCCCAATATCGTTCTATAGAGTAGAAGTAGCACACACTGTAGTTTACCTTTCACACACTAGAAGTTGCATTATTACCTTTTGTAAAACATCTAAAGCTGTAAGCACTGCTTCCTGTAAACTTGTCAGAACTGCTTCAGTGTAAGATGGAAGGATGAAAGGGGAAGCATCTGAACTGATTGGAACTGAAACAGCACCGTGCAAAATGACACCCAGCTTTTGGAGATCATCCATGCTGAAACCAGTTTTGATGTGTTGGTAAAGAGCTGGGAATATCTGAATTAATGCTGTAAGAAAAGGCTGGCTGGGAATGAAAGTCAATTTATCACAAGTAATTGGAGGCTTTGTACTTTCTGATCCAATCCTATACCAGCTGTTCCAAGCTGCCCACCAAAGATTCAAATCTTCAATCTCATCTGTTATTACAGGAGGTTCAGATCCATTATATCTTCCTATTCTTTCTCCTATGGAGTCTGTTCTCATGAATGATCTGCCAAGACTAGTGGCAGTAGTTGTCCCTACCACCAAAGGTACAGAAACATTGATGGCAGGTGGTGTCTCAGGCTTCTCAGAGTCTCGAACAGGAGAAACAATTTGTAGGATTTCCTGGAAGCTTTTCAGAGCAGCCAAGGAAACTTCATTATTTTTGCTAAGTGCTGCTGACTGGATGTGATCAAGAAGAACATCCCAGGCTTGGGAAAAGTCTCCTATTTAAAAAAAGAGAGAGGAGGGAATCATTTTGGAACTTGCTTCCTATTCCCATTCCTACCCATTCTGCCTCTCTAAAAGGCTGCTCATGTACTTGTTAGTCTAATACACAGAAATTTCAAGAGATTAGGTGGCCACTTTAATGACTTTTATATCAGTTCAACCATAAGCTGAAAGAATTGAATATGACAGAGAAAGACAAATATGAAGACTGAAACAATATACCTATGTTCATGCTAAATTTGCTAGCAAAAAAAATCACGTACTACATCCCATACCAATAAAATACATTTTCTTCATTCAGTAGAGTAAACCAGATTTATTCTTAAACATACTAGATGCCTGTTGATTTTAAGAAGGGTTAAGCCCACACAAGAAATTAGGGTCAAACTAATGCAATTACTCATTTATAAAGAATTTATTTTAAAATGCTCTGATAATTGTACTGTGGAAAGATTTCATTTGAGGCATTATTTTTTTAATTAAATTTAGCCTTAACCTTCAATTTTCTATATTGCTAATTACAGGGTTTGAATAATTAAAGTAGTCCTATTTTTTTTATTCAATTTTAACTTAAGTTTAATATAGCCTAAATTCTACTACATTTCTGCAAATGACTGATAGACTTACTAGCTGTCATTTGTATCACAAATGACCAAAATGAAATACAACAATTTATTTATTTCATTTTGGTTAATATACATTACAGTTAATATACATTAATTGCATACTGTAGGATGCTGAAGGTAGATTAATCTAATGAGGACTTTTCTTTGTAAGCTATATATTCTCTATTCCTTTTGCACTTTTTCCTTGTAGAAATTACCAAGCTATTGTAAAATATTACTATATACAGCTGAACAATGTAAATGTTCAATACTCCACTGAATTTACAGGTAAGTTCTCTTTCTGTTCTCAGAGTACTGTTAAATTTGACACAATGATACCACAGAAGAGTTCCAGGCAAGTGTTGCATTCCCTTAGACAGATAAAAGGAAAAGCACGTTCTGACAAAAGAAGAGACAAAGTATTATTGTTATCAGTCTACTATAATTTAAAGCTATTTAGCACCCAGAATTGGGACTGAATTGTGACTACTGAGATTTAATCTCAAGGACTGTGATAAGAAGAGGAAATCTGTAGTTACAATTTTTGGCTCTACGAAGCATGAATTAGTAATGCCATAATTTTCATAACATTTGAGGTGACACAACAAAAAACATTTTTGAGCTAAGATTAAGCTTCTTGTCCACTATATTAACTGTGTGAAGAGAATATATATATTTTGTATGAAGAGAACATACAAAAGCAGAAAGTTTATCACTGTGTCTTTTAATATCTATAAATTTTACCTAGAGGCTGCAGTAAGTATCTCCTAGTGTTAAATATTCTTGCAACTCCAGCCAGTGTTAATACCCATGTCTCAGCCCACTGTTTCTCAGCTGTATCCCTTGAATGATGAATGAGAATGTTGCCTCCTCCTGATTCAATCTTCTCTTTGTCAGCTGTCGTAGAAGATTCTCGAACCCTATCCAACAGGTGAAATAAAACCTGTAATAGCCAGAAAAAAAGAGGAAAAATGCAATTTTTCAAATAACATAGTTGTGTTCATAGTAAACCAACAAAAACAGTAATTATTTCATTATCCTCATAATCCTTTCTGTCACTATGTCACCCTGAAAATTCCCTTGTTCTAAACAGTCTCCACAGCAGTCAAGATTAACAATCAGTCAAGTGATGGCCACTTGAGAAGGGCTAGAAATAGCACACTCAAACCTGCCAAGAACAATGTCAGCACCAAGAGAACACTAAACTCAGTGGATCTCAGGCACTTCACAGGTACAGCAGGCAGGCTCAAATATAGCCTGAAGTTTCCACAAAGCACAACAAACATGACTGTGACTTAGAACACAGCATTTGATAGATCCTCTTGAAAGACTCAAAACAGAATGCAAAGCAAGGCTCCATCTAGTACCAAATCAGCCCAGTCACATGACCCTCAAACATCTCCATTTTCACACAAAAGACAAGTCATTCATTCTTGTAGGAAGGAAACCATCTTTTTATAGAACTCTTGAGTAAAAAATAAATAAACAGGATATTATAATTGTATTTTAGAAGACGCTTTAAAGGCTAGAGAAGACAAAGTGTAAAAAACATTCCCAAAACCCAAGAGATCAGATTTCTGTCACCTTATGTTATCTTTAGAAAGTCCTAAAAAATTATCTAAGTGATAATGGTTATTAAATGGTAAATGGTCAATGGTTAATAGAACGTAAATGCTCATTACAAAATCTTCAGAGGAAGCTTACACATCATACCTTCCATATTACTGTGTGCCACGTTGAATGTTGCAGTAAAGTTCCATGAGCACCAATAGTAGAAAACAATGTCTGCCCAGCGCTCTTTCTAACTGCAGGTCGGGGATCCACACACAGTTCTCCAAGTTTGGCATACAGGCATAACCAAAGGCAGTCAAATGGTGATGCAGGATGGAAAGGTCTGTTCAGCAACACTCCTTTTTCTTCTGCCTGTTTCTGCAACACTGCTTCTTCTTTGTTTAGCTCCTTTTCAATTATTTCACCTCTTTGGAAAAAATAATCTGAAATATTCCACTACAAAATAAATAAGACATATAGTGTTGTACAATAAAAATAGGGTAATACTTTAATGATCATGAAATAAATTGCCTCTTATTTTCACAAAGTATTTTGCAAAGTACATCAAGATATTAATTTCCCTACATCGGTGAAATAAGGTCATCACATAAATATTGCAAGGTCCAAAAATTACTCTTCTTTCTCAGCTTTTACGTTCTTGTTATGGGGGCATAAAAATATGTATTAAGATACTGATGAACATGCTTACAATGCAATACTATTTCTTTTAGTAAGGCAGGAATCATGGAGATTAAAGGCAAGATGTGCTCACTCAATTTACCTATGATTCCAAATGACAGCATGGGAGTTCAGTAAGAACCCAAAAAGCTAGGCTGTGGCTTTCATTTGTATAACTGACGAAAGGTAAGTTTTCGTTAAAAAAGAAAAGCAAAAATGAAAGGCAGAAGCAGCATCACTGTAGGTTAATACAAAACTCACCAGCAAACCAATTGAAGTTAAGCTAATATTTAGCTCTTGATTGTGAAGTCCAAAGCTTCCTGCAACTTCAACAACTATCTGCAGACAAGTACATGGCATTGTAGGAAGGAAGTCGGTCACAACCAGCTGAAGACACTGGAATGCAGTCCGTATTAAGGACTCTCTTAAAAAAACAAAATAAAAACAAAGCACACACACACACTCATTTCACATTTCTTCAAGAGCATGGAAATATTTTTAATACAATACCCCAGGAGACAGCATTATTAAATAATAAAAGAAAAAATGAAACTAATGTTTTTGAGAAGAATTTGCACCACTTTAAATTGGTTTTTTGAGATAAAATTATAGGTTGAAGCTTAAAATTCTGAGGAAGTAGTTTAGTCCATGTTAACTACCTAGTGGAGTTGGAAGTTTAGACTTTCCAATGGTCCTTAGCTAATTTTACTTCTCTGTTTCAGAGTTCTAAGGCTTGTTAGTTCAAATGTGTTAGCCAGAACATTCGAAAAAAGCCACAACGGACAAAAAAAAAAAAAACCAAAAAAAACAAGCTTAATTTAAGCATGATAATCTTCCAAAGAGTAAGCTGTTCTGAAGAGTTTCTTGTATCAGCAGTTACAAATTACTTCAAGTATGCCAAACAGGTGGGCAAAATTTGTTTTTATTTCTTAGGAAAGATGCACATTAATATAATCATAGTCTTACTTGCTTCAATACTACCTTATATCAGACAAAAACTTTTCAAAATATCTACCCTTAAACAGATCCTTAATAATTACTTGCCTTCAGAATTAGATTCTGAATACAAACATAAAAATATAGTACAGAAAAGGTTTGCAAGAAGGAGTTCTCAGAAGCAGCAAGGCCATTCACAACTAAAATCTTGTTCAGTGACAGACAAAATGAAGAAATCAAAAGGAGTGGTGGAGTGTAGGTAACACAAAATAGGGAAGCTGCATTTAAATTTCACTGCAGGATTTTTTCAATGTTTAATGGACAACAGAAATAACTTCAAAGTTTTGTAATGCAGAAACTTGGTGTCCTTCAGGATATATATCCTGGGAAAAAAATTTCAGACAATAGACATGTCAGTTACCTATTCCAGAATTACAAATGATTCTTTTTTTTTTATTAATCCAAAAACAAAATCAGAGGTGGACCATTTCCACTGTATTGTAACAACCAACATAATATAGAAACCAGAGGAATACACACGAAACTTCACATGGACAGTAATGGTACAACTAATAATTCTCTAATACGATGAATACTGCAGAGAAATATCCATCCTACCATGTAAGATCAAAGTATTTATCATTGCTATACTGGTAGAGGATAGACTCACACAATATTTCCCCCATACTCATTAGAGGAGTCTATAAATTGAAACAGACCCAAAACTGCTGCATTCCCCCTGCAGTACACAGTTTCAGAGGTATGTGACCTTCAAGGATTCTAAGAGAAAAGAGAAGGAGGCAGGAAATTAAAGTATAGTTCCACCACTCATTTTGAAGTACTGAGTTAATGTGAAAGTAACCTGTCTTTCTAAACTTCAAATGCAGGAACAAATTCAGAACAGTTTTTCCAAATTAAGGTCCCACATTACTATGTGCTTGAAGAAAGGTTTTGAAGTCCCTCATGCAAGTAGCAACAGTGATAAAACTCTTCAAATTGTGGAACTGTCCTTGGTGTTACAGGTGACCACGAAAAGGTAACTATAAATAGAAGAAACTTAAGCTCAGTGGGAAATCTTAAGACTGTGTAGGGCTTCATCTATGCTTAAAATAAACAGAGGCTTTCCACTGAAAAAGTCTTCAAAGACAGGCTTCCTTCAGGTTGGCAGGATAGCACTGTACAATCCAGAAGTGACCAAAGTATGGTTTTTGGTTATCAAAACAGCATTTTCTGTATTTATAAAAGCCTGGAAAGAAGTTCTCCAGGAAGGCAAATGGATTTTTGTCCTGGAATCCAGGATGTTCACTGATCAGAGGGAAGATACTTGTGAATAAAGTCTTGTGGTCAGTAAGTTACTATTTAAAGTATGATAATAGCATCTGCATTTTGTACTCACAACTGTAACTTAGGTAAGAAATTAAGTTCTTTCTCAAGGAAAAGGAGGCATGCTTTATTTTTTCCTACTCAATATGAGGTGGACAAACAGCACTATGTAGTTGAAGTAGATTATTCCATATACTTTGTAGGAGGAGAGTAAGATATAACACAAGATGTTAGTAACATCTTGAGATATCGGCCAGTGAGATATGGGTTTGAGATTTAATGGGATCTGAAGACTGTCTTGAGAAGGAATTTGTGGTGGTTCTCATCCATCACTAACAACAGTGAAAATCAAAAGGCATGCAGGAAGACATTGCACCAAGTGTGGAAACAACAACTACCAAAGGAAGCTTAATTACAGAAAAAGAGGATGCTCACAACCAAGAATGCCAAAATCCTTGGGAATTTTGGTAGGTGCCAGTGCAAACAATACTGGTCCAAGAGCAAAATCCTTCAAGCATTTGAAGGGTCTTTAGGTTTTTATATGACTAGAAGACTAAAGCTAAGGTGAGACAAAAGGAGAGATATGTCAAGGAGAATTCTACCGACACTAGTGTTATATGTTGACCTATCTTGCTGCTAGTCTTGACTAGCACCTAAAAAACCAATAAATATGGTTTGAATGTGTGGGTATAATTCTTGGTGCTTACAGTTGCAAAGGCAGATTTCAATTCATTGCTCATTTCAAAAATACTCATTGCAACTTCATCTCTCACTTTCCCTTGTGGGCAGAGAACAAGTCCATCTCTGCTGGCAACAGAATCAATTTTGTAAGTCAAGGCATTCACCCACAGGCAGTAAATAATCTTCCATCCTTCTGCTACCAGCAACCATTTAGGTAGGAAGGCTTCAAGAAAAAGAGAGAGCTATCAGAAGAAAACACACACTAGATTCTATTAGAAGATTTAAGAAGAAAAAGAAATAATATATAAACTGAGCAAGAGCTGATTCACACAGACATATTGGCAAGCACCAGAGATGTGTCCACCAGATGGTCAAGGTCAAATTAAATGGCACACTGAGTACTCCTCAGTGTATACTGCATGCTGACTACAGGAGAATGCAGAATGGAATCATATTCTGGTCTTTTGGAAGATTAATTCAGTAAAATAAAGTGAGTTTCAGAAAGAATTAAAAAGTGTATTTTTGTTGAGTAAAATTTTTCACAAGCCAAAAATTACAACGCAATTATGATTATTGAAGTGGCTATTAAAGTACAAAAATATCAGCAGAATTTTTTCTACTGTTCTTATCTTACATGAGTTTAAAATTTTATTTCCACCACTTACCCCTGATCACTTTGGATTGCCCCCATGACTCCAAGCACCAATGGCCAACCAGGTCCTAAGCTGTCACCCTGACTCTGTAAAATCTGTAGCACACACTCCAGCTGCTTGATCCTGATATCAGGATGACTAATGTTTGACAGCTCCTTTAGTGGATTCAATAAAAGCAACTGCAGTCTCTAAAAGTAAACAGTAAAGCATATTAAGGATGCTAACATTTAACTGATTCTTAAGTATTTTACGTATGAGTGAAAACATATAGTACAAATGAAAGATTTATTGAATTAATGCAGTAGCTCACTCACTAAATAAAGGGCCTTTGCAGAAAACCTACCTTCCTGGCTCATGTTCTCCAGGTTCCTCAGGAAGTGGCTACAGAAGCTACTACAGTTGCATAAAAAGTGTCATGCAACTTTATGCTCACTCAGCAGGGCTACACTCAGCTTCCACCTCAAGAGACCATGGAAAAATATCCAATAAGTCTCAGTAAAAATATTAGAATGTTTTATTAATAATGGATTGAACAGCTGTAATTTTGAAGGTTAGGCAACACATTTTCTACTTAGCATCACATATATACTACTAAACATTCTGGAATTGTTTTGCACTCATGGGGGTGACCCATAATTTATTTGTTCTAAGAAATGGACATAACATGCAAGCATCACTCGTAGTTAGGTATTTGAAAAATGAAAGAGGATAGGTCATTAGAATGCATGTGGTGGTTCACAACAGTTACATCTGAGTGTTACAGCTACAGGCATTATATACTCAATAGCAAAGTTGTTTTATGAATGAAGGAGGAAAGCATCTGCTCCTAAACTTACTTTTTTTTTTAAACTTACCTGATTTTGAG
Source organism: Vidua chalybeata (assembly GCF_026979565.1). NCBI lineage: Eukaryota > Metazoa > Chordata > Aves > Passeriformes > Viduidae > Vidua > Vidua chalybeata. The sequence continues at coordinate 40,546,583 of NC_071534.1, forward strand.
ATAATGGAGGATCATGTCTGAATGTCAGTCCTGCTTTAATGAGAGAAGTTAAAGCTTCTGCTCCCCATTCTCTCATTCTGGAGTTGGGATGCTGACAGACCTGAAAATACAGCAATGTTTTGTTTAAAGTAATTTTTATTTAACCAACATATATAATACATTAAAAACTGGTATTTTAATTATATAAGAATGTACATACAATAGTATAAGAATAATACAATAAATATCTAAATGGTAAAATTTGGCTTCATAGTAAAAAAAAGAAATTTATCATTTGGATAGACATACCTTCTGAATAAGGAAGCAATAGGAAGCAGTGAAAGACACAGAAGGAAACAATGAAAATTACATACATAATTAATGGAAGTAAATTTTCCAAAATGAATAAACTAACTGCTAATTCTGATAAGGACTGATTAAAAAGCACCAAACAACCCTTCAATAAATGCCTAAGACTCTCAGGTTTAACTTAACCTAAAGTTACAAAACTGGAAGGTTCACACACTGCTTAACATAATCAAGTGAGCATGACAGTAGCCAACAAAGAAAGTGTCTTCTATACTCTCAAATACAAAAAGTAACTACACATTGAAGATAAAATAAACCTCATGCTCCAATATTTTAAAAACTTGATAAAGCAACAGTGAGCATCTTTAAGCTTGAGTTTCAAATGTATACCTTAATTTCTCTTTGTCTCTAAATTCACTAAACCTAACAATTTTCCTAATTTCTTTTTTAGAATATAAAAATTAAAAACATTGTGCACATTAATTCAATAGATAGCTAGTATGAACTGTGCTGTATCTAATACATTACCCTCAAACTAATGTGGGAGGTGTACAGTTTCACTGACCACTACACAATTATTCCCACGCACACTTCCAGCCCTAGCTCTGACGGTGTGAGAACCCAGAGTCAAGTCCAAGACAGTACCATAAAGAAGGCTGATGCCTTTAAGTGGTGGACCATTCTATTATCAACCACTAGCCAAATTGAAAAGGTGAACAAGGTAAAAGAGATAGCTTAATGCTTAAAAATGTGGATAAGAAATAGCTGCTCTCCTGATTTAATTACATTTAAAAATTTTATATAAAATAAAGAGAGAGAATTTGAAGTACTTCATGCTCTAATTCTGTCCAGATGACCAGTTCCAGAACCAGGGAACAAGCTATTCCTTCAGGTTGTGTTTAGTTGAATCATAGCTGATGTTTCCTCCTTCCTTATTGTACCTCAACAACTTAGGTTTAAAAGGAAATAAGGTAGTACATTTTGAAAAAAAATTAAAGACTCTATTTCCTACAAAACAGTGGCAGATTATCTGCACTGTGTGGGTAATAGACTGAAACAGACTGTTCCCTAGATGAAAACAGTTTCAAGATGTGGATGGTGAACCTTATTGTTTTGTAGGGCAAATAATAAACAAGAGAAAGACATGCCTGTGCTTTAAGTCTTTAAACCCAGAAGCATCTTTTTTTTTTTTTCTCCTAGATAAAGTATTATGTGGCTTCCATAAAAAGATATGGCCAATCCTTGATACTGGTTGAAACAATGCACTGGTGCTAAGGAAGTATCTGATATATTCTGAATTATGAGGAAGAAAAGCCTTCTCCTTTACCCACTCTAAAACAAACCCTGTTCTTACATTTTATTCTCCTATATACATGTGTGGAGAATTAAAACTACAGTTACATTCAATCACTTGTTTTTAGTTTTCAATTCAAAATGTAAGGTTTTTCTCCTTCATAAAGTATATTTTTCACATTGAAGTTAAAATACTAAAAAAATGCAACAGGATTATGACATTTTTATACTTGAACAGTATTCTCTTAAGGAAAGCATTCAGAAGTTAGCTTAAATATTAAAGAAACAACCAAACAACCAACCCTTTCTTAATAAATCTCCTGGCTTCAATTCTAGGAAGATTCTATCTCAGTATCATTCTAAGTATTTGTACTGTGTTGAACAGTAAATTTGCACTACCTTAATTAGAACAAATACATGAACAATAATTACTCAATCTTTTTAGACAATGCTGTGTCAAAAACATATAAAGACTGACAGCACCATAAAGACAAAGTTACCAAGAGATATTAAAATATTATAATTTAAATATAATAAATTCACTTTTAAATCCAAACCATAATGCATTCAAGTTGCAACAATAAAGTGCCTAAACCAAAATATATAATTTAGATTTTTTTTTTCTTAAATTACACATTAACAACGTATTTCCACAATATTTTCACTAATACAAACTAAATTCTAGTACAAGTGATAAAAGGCATTAGTTACCTCCAGAAGATGACCGGTCAGAGGTCTCCAAAGAATCTCAATCCTGCGCATGTTAACTAGTCCCGTTTCCAGTAATTTAGCAACAGCAAAAAGTGATGGTTCCTTAATAAAATGGAATTGGCGCACATGACTCTGAGGTAGCTGCGATAAGGCGAGAGCATTTTGCTCGGGGATAGTTTTCTAAGCCGAGGCGCAGCTCGTTCCACAGGCCGCGAAGGCCGGGGAGCGCCCGCGGCAAGCGCAGTGCCGCAGGAGCGGCCACACGGGGGCAGCAGGCGGACAAAAACCAGAGCAATGCCGGTGCTGCACAAACCCGCCTTCGCACAGCCCTCGCTCCAACCAGCTTTGTAACGCGTTTACCTAGCAAAACAGCCTTCTCCCCATTGCAATTCTTCAACTTCTAATTATATGTCAAAAAATCTGGAGTATTTAATTTCATCATATCCTCATTATTTATCTTTCATTTGCTTCATAAATTCTCTGCAGGAATATGATGAATTCCCCATTCATCAAACATATCTGCAAATATTTTAAGTTTCAGTCAATTTTACTTTTTTGAAAATCAACATATAGTCAAAATGACTGTTGCACTGAAATCATTATCTCTTTTCATTTCTGCTGATTTCTTACTCTAATTTTCAACTGATTTTAAACACGAACTTTGCTTATTAAATTCATTCTCTCTTGCTGTAATGGCAAAATATAAAACATGTTCTCTGCCTTAATTATCTCTAGCGTAAAAGATTAAGGACAAAATTCAGAAACTCTCCTCTGGAATAAGATTACGACGAGGAGAATATATAATCAATCTTCCCCAATCACAGGATCTTCAACCTTTCTGGGCTAAAGGTTGTTTACTGAAGCTGATATGATTACTAACTATGGTTTTCCCAAGTAAAATATGACTTATTAGGTTTTAAATACCTAATTGTCAGGCTTTCCCTGAAGTCCATTGTAAGAGAAAACTGAAATGAAAATGAGCATCTCACAGAACATACTGTGCTACTCAGCATCCCTAACCTCTGAAATTATAAGGGCTTTTAGAAGTTTCATCCACCCACAACCTTATTAATGGAAACACACGACATTCCTTAAAAAGCACAAGAATGAAATGAGGATGTTCAGAGAATCTCGTAACTGTATGAACCATTAAAAACAACATATTCTCTGGTTCATATTTTATTTTTTAATCTAGAGCATCAAAGGTATTACTGGTTTTAGTATTAGAAATAGTTAAAGAATAAATGTACAAGTCTCCTGCCTGTTTCATAGGAACATCTAAAAAAATAACTCTTTTTGTACCTTATTGTTTCCATAGGCCATATCCATGGCTTCCAGAGACAAGGAGCAAAGGGCATTTATTAAGTGATGTAAAGACACATCGTCAAGGTACCTGAAAAATAACTGCTATCAAAACACTGTCAAGTTTGATATACACATATTATTTTAATTACAATATAAGGTTTCTTACTGTGAGTTTTCAAAAAGCTTTGAAATCATGCTGGATATAGATGGCAGATCAGTCATAACTGCTGTAGTCAGAACCTTGAAAAAAGACAGAAATATGTATTACAATTGTAATAGAAAATACTATATAATCATTAAGTGAAAAACAAACATATCAGGCTTACTGTGCTTGGCCCTTCCACAGCTCTTCCAGGTTTTAATGCACCCCCAACACTAGGCTTCAGTCCCAGAATCCACACAAGATGCTGAAATATACAAAAGGATCATTTTCCAGGCAGAGAAGAAATTAGCATTGTACTCAAGCTAGCCATCAACCTTCCAGCCAAACAGAACTCAAGAGAAATGCTACTGTACTTATTCAAGGCAATTCACAGTACACCATGAGAAGATTCAAACCTTCTATTGCTTACTGAGCAATTGAAAACCAAATTATAGCAAAACACCAAGGCATAACAGCAAGGCATAAATATTTCCTGTGAGGGAAATATTACCTGAAGGGTAGCCAGGACAAGTTGCCACGATGTACCAAGAACTGCTCCATGGAAGTGAGCTAAGTTAAGTAATGTCCTCATACACTGGATATTTTTTGAGGTCAGCTACGAAGAAAAAACAACAACCAAAACAGACATCCAATTTTTATCATTCTACAATCACAGTGTTTCTAGCAAACTTCCAATTTTTACTGACGTGCTTTAAAACTTATTTTGTTTGCACTACTGATATATGTTTTTTTAGAGAAGTAGTTCAGTATCTCTCCTTCTCTCAGGCTTATCTTGGTGAAGCTGAATATGAGTACTTGAGTGCTGCATCCAGCAGCTGTGATCTCCAACACTGGAAGCACATCCTTCTGTTGGAGGGCCACCAAGATGATCAGAGGGGTAGAACACCCCTCCTATGAGGAAAGCCTGGGAGCATCAGGGTTGTTCAGCCTGGTAAAGAGAAGGCTTAGGGATGACCTAATTGCAGCCTTCCAGTACCTGAAAGGAACTTCCAGGAAAAACAGGGCAAGAGCATGTAGTGACAGGACAAGAGGGAATGGGTTCAAATTGAAAGAGAAGAGGTTTCAGTATTACAAAAGAAATCTTTACTGTGAGGCTGGTGAGTCACTGGACCAGGCTGTCCAGGGAAGTAGTCGACGTCCCATCCCTGGCAGTGTTCAAGGCCAGGTTGGATGGGGCTCTGAGCAAGCTGGTCTAGTGGAAGGTGTCCCTGCACATGGCAAGTGGGTTGGAATGAGATGATCTTTAAGGTCCTTTCCATCCCAAACCATCCTGTGATTCTATGATTTGATCACTGCCCTCTCCTCCCAGTTTCACATTATTATAATCAGTCCATCTTAAGTGAACCTCCACATATGCACAACACGGCTGAGACCTAGAGTTTTCCAAATGGAATTGGATAAGAACTTCTGAGTTAGAGTCAGAAAAAAACAAGAATAATTCTTTGCAATTAGATAACTTTACTGTCCAGGCTGCTCCAAATTAAAGCCTTAGGATCATAGTTCAGCTCACCATTATTTGTAAGAATGCTGTGCATCTGTAGCCTGGTTTTGAGACACACTGAGATGCAGGAAGTAATTAAGCAAAGTAAGATCATTTACAAGTTGTACTTACCATAACTGTTCCCTGTGGCTGAAGAGCTAAGGGTTGCCCTACTGCTACAACTTGCTGGTGAGATTCACTTGAGGGACTAATCATTTGAACATTCTGCCCCTGAATGGAATATGCTGGAAGAAAATTGAAAAGAGAAGGAAAAAAAAAACCTAAATTTAAAATCCAGTATTTACTTGTAGTAAGAACTAACTTCTGGCAAACAAACTCCAGAAAAATATTTTTACAGTGTTAGCTTTAACATACTCCACTTTGACATCTTTGGCTATATTTAGATTACAATGTCATTGTCCTAGAGAGTTAAAGATCCAGCAATTACTCCCTGTTTCTAACTATTAGACATTGCTTGCGATACATTTATATATTTTATGTCAAGACTGAAATATTTATGCTTAAGATACAAGCATTAGAGTGTCTCAGTCCAGTTTTTCATAGTAATTGTGTGTAAATGGTATCTGTGTGCTACCTGATAGTAATTGTGTGTAACTGTGTGCTACCATTCTACCAGTGCACTCAGAAAATGATGGTGTCATTGATGCTGTATCATGGTATTTTTCCAATATGGGACTCCAGGACACCAATTTTATAACTCAATTGTAAAAAGAAGAGCAACCTACACAAAATAACTGACGTTCCCTGATATCTGTGTAGTTCAGTCATATGTACTTCTTAACAGAATTACAATCTAATAATACACTTAGCTGGTACACTGCACGGAAGTAAGGGTCCTTGTTCCCAGAGTAAGATATTTTTGTTTTATATTAAGAGCTCTAATGTTAGATTCACCTGTATATTCTTCAGGTAGTAGCTTTTCGTAGTAAGTAGTAATTCACTTTCAAAGTTAGAAACAGAGTACATCCTAAACCAGCATATATTATGAATTACAACATTCTCTCAAGATGTGGGACACATCAGTTCAGCTTTCTGTAGGCTGTAGAGAACCCAGAACTTATATCTTCCACTTATGCATAAGTATTATCATCACTAGACAATTGTAGATAACACTGTAGTACATCACAAATGCAGGATGTTCTAGCCAAGCTTTAGAATTCAAGATGCTCAGAGACTTTCTCAGATTTTGAATGCCTTAATTACACATCCTAGCAGATCTTTACAATGGTAGACAGATCTCAGAATTTGAACTTTTGACATATGTGAATCTTTCAGGAAATTTCAGATTGATGATATTAGGCTGATGAATTTTAGATTGACAGCCAGCGAATGCTGCAAGGCTAACCAGTTCTGGAAAGCAGGTGATCTAGGTGCTGTCTGAGGATTCTAACTTACTTTAATATAGCCAAATACTACAGTTGCATGTCTTTGGAATCACATCCTGAAAAAAAATTGGATTTAGAGGACAATATGAAGAACCACAATTAAGAAAAATGTATATATTTACATTTGCTGGACAGAGCTGCAGTTGTACTGTTTAATACAGTAAGGGCGTAGTGAGGAGGCAAGGATCCTTTGCAAATGGCAGTAATAAAGGCATCTCTTGATGTTACAAGACCCAGTCTTCCACAAAGTGCAGCCATGGTCAATTCTGCTTTTAGAATATTTTCAGTGGCAGCTTCATCAGTGCTGAAAGAGTACACAGTGTTCAGCAAGAATTAATAAAGAGCAGAGAAACAGGCAGCTAACCAAAACTGAAAGCCATAAGAACATATAAACTCATTAACACTATAAATATTGAAGAACAAGCATAACCAATCAACAAAATTTTTCAGAACAACTTCCTACAAAATTTGACTTTACTTCTCAGTGACGTGGTAAATGAGACTATGCAAAGATATTTTAAATTATTATTAGAAAATGGTGTTTGATTACAAAAGGCTCTTTGAATGAGTCAATTAATTTACCACAGTCATTTCCTACTACAAAGCTTTTCCACTTTAAAGATTAGATTGTACTAACAAGTACCAAGACATTACTCTCTTACTTGCAGTAATCAGGACCTGGCATCACTTCAATATGTTGAAACATGCAAGCAAAGTAAAAAGAAATAAAGATAATTTAAATAGTTTAAATGCAACCCTTTGAAAATGCAGTTAGTTGTTCTGTATTGAAATACATTAAAGGTTGATGTTGTACTTCTGGAGACTTTTGTGTCATTTACTCATTCAGTCTAAGCCACAAACTTGACTGCTCAGATGCCATGAGCAGCACTTCTGTTCACAATTGTCCATTTGACTATTATCAAAAGTCAGTTCAAAATATAGCTTGGAATATCAACTTAGAAAAATCAAGATAAATGAAAGACCAGATACCTTGCATCAAGTAGAAGGGATAGAGCAGCCAGAAGACCACACCAACAAGCATTCACCATTTCTTCCCAGACAGCTCTGCTAACTTAAAAGGAAGACAAACTTTTTTATAGCAGAAACACAGTGGTTCCCTTAATAACTTTCAATTGTATCACAAACAAAATGCTTGTTATGGTATCTTTTGAAGTGTCTTTTTGTATGTATGTTTACACAGTCGGATATTTTTGCATCCAGAAACACACACTGGTATTATTTAAACAGCTTGTATTTAAAGTAACATTTCCGAGGTAAAAAAAATTGCCAGGCAATTCTTTTTCTAAATAGCATCAAAAAACCATCACCAAAATCCAACTTACCATGGTATATATAACCACTTTTGATATTTGTCTATAAAAATAAACATTCAGAAGTGCAAAAATATGGAACAAGAAACTCACTGGAATTTTGCAGTGAAGTAAAAATACTCTGCCGTGGTATCTATAATTCTCCATAACTTTTTTGTTTCTTTTGTTTAATAGGGAAGAAGATACTGGTCTAGCAAAGGGGTAGCTGCCCAGCCCATTTGCACACCTACCTCTCTCCCCCGGGCCACTGCAAGCCCCCGGGCAGGGCAGAGCTGGTGCCCCACAGCACCGCGGAGAGCGCCCCGCTCCCGAGGCAGCGCCCGGGAGGAAGCCCTCTGCTTCCCCCCGTCCTTTTGGCAGCCCCGGTGCCTTGGCTCCAACTTCAGCTGCACTGCCTCGGCTTCCTGGGGCACGAGCCAAATTCACTGCTCAAACACAAAACTTTCTGTACATACAGGACCCTCCCCATACAGATGCATTATATGTTCCACAGTGACAATCTTCCCAGCAGTTCTGCCTTTAAAGAAGTTCTTGTCTATATATTGCAATCTTACTAAAAATTTCTCCATTAAAACATGCCTATTATCTTGTTCCTACAAATATATTTTTCTTTTAACATGGTCAAAATTCCATTTCTGCCAGTCAGGTTGTTTATTGTGACCTTAGATCTCAGTGTTCTACTTGTAGCTTAACACTAAGTCAAGTATTTTTTTAAATAGAATTGCTGTTCCATTAAAAAACCCAACAAAAAATCACACTTCATTGAAAGTTTTTATATATAAATAAGAAACAATAAATTTAAGCAAAAAACATGAAATTTTAAAATCTGCTTTCCATAAAACTCTTGTATTTCATATAGTTTTTACATTTTCAAATACCTAGTTCTTTCTCTGATTGGTCAGAAACAGACGGCAAATCTTGCTCTGAAGACTGTGCTGGTAATGAAGTTGCCTCTGTTGTGGTTTGAATGACAGTTTCTGCCTCTCCCAACTCTCCTTCGATCATGGTAGTGATACCACGGACAAGATCCAGCAAACAGTGAAATGCCACTGACATTGCATAGCCCTCAGGAATTGTAGGTGGCTCAACTTTGTCTAGCATCTCCAAACTAAAAAATTGAAAACATGACAAGTGTGTAGCAATACCACTGTTTTTAAAAACAATAATAAAAAACAAGATTCCAAATGAATGCTAAGTACAAACAGGCCCCAAATACAATCCTTCAAGATTTATTGCAACTCAAGAAAAAAACCTTTAAGTCATTAAGTAAAAAAGTAAATGAATGACTAAATAAGACAGCAACCAAAAGGGTACAAACCCTGAATACAGATCTGCAAAAAATATTTCTAAAAATACACTAACACATATAAGCTAGCATCATGAATAATTCTACTTGTAGTATTATTTTACTTAAAGCCACTGCAACAGAACTTATTCAGAAGAATACAAGTATCTAGGAACAACACAGGAAATACATCAGGAAGTCATGACAGTGTAAACATAGTTATACCAATTTGAGGACAAGCCAGACATTCTATTATCTTTGAGTCCACGTGACTAGAAAAGCCTGTCGATAACTAGATATTACATGGCCAAGTACTCATCACCTACATGCACAGGTAGACAATGGAAGTTATTTGTACAAAGAGGATATGTCTACATGATTCACTGCTGAAAAACATGCAATTAAAACATCACTATACTGGAACAGCAGTCTCATTGTCACTTTTCTCCATCTTTTACTTTAAAAGCACATAAAGAACTGCTGAGTTACAAATCCAACAGAAATTGTAGCTGACATAGTAGAATCTCTACAAGTAGAGAAAGTCTGTTACAGAAACTACCTGCTACCCCAACAATCATTATTTCATCATTTTTTACTCTACAAACTTACAAACTACTTTTTAAAAAGCTACATAGTCCAGCTAAAATATACCAAATATACTTTTATACCCTAGTGTCACCACTCTTGTCTGCACAAAGATTTTTCCTTCTCCCAAACATGCCACACTTCAGTTATTTCCTAGAGATAGTTGTCTCATATCTGGGGGAGCAGGAACTAAATCAAATGGTCAGCATTTCATCCTCTATATAATAAGTAAGTGTGACTATATATACAGGTCTAATCAAAATTATTAATGAGTTTTATAGTTACAATATATTCGTGAGATAGAGGTCACATACTTTTACTTTTGAAGATAGAAAATGCTAACTACTGAATAAATTATATAAGTTGTTACTGTTACACAGCAATGGTCGTGTAAAGTCTTGAATAGTTTGTCTATTCCTCTTAACATTTAGTTCCTGAAGTAAAGGGGAAGACAAGGCATAGAGGTCTGTGGAGAAACTTGTGCAGAAGTATGAGATGTGGCCATTGTTTGAAAATCTAATGGCAGCAGAAGTGAATTGGTGCTAGGATGTGACACATTACAGCAGGTCATCTCCTTATACAGAGGGACTACTGACAAAAGCACAAGATAGGACAAAAAATCCTGCTGTGAAATGCTTGTGACAACTCTGTAATCTTATACAAAAGAAAAAATGCAAATATTATGCAGAGAAAATCAAAGAGTCACTTGAAGTATCCCAAAGGTAAAACACAAGCGAGTTTAGAGCAAAACAGGAGACTATGATGGTGGCTGCAAGGTTCTGGATCCAGTTACGAACAGATAGCAAGAAAAAAGAAAAGGAAGAAAAGTGGAAGTTGTAGTAGCTGACCAAATTAAAAATTTGTATTCCCTGAGAACAAGCAGGTAAACTAAAACAACATTTATGTCCACTGCTAGAATAAAAAGTCAACTCATACACATTATCTATTGAAATCTGAGGATGATTTTTTTTCTTCTTCATGTCAAAGGCAGATAAAGGAGTTCCTACCCTAAAAATACTGAGATACAGGCTATTTGCAGATTTCACTGAATTTTAGTATACCAAAATTTTATGGTGGTACAAATAACTTCATGTTTGGAAGTGCTTGTCCCTCAATGGTCATGACTGACATGAAAAAAATGCACTGTTTAAAAAATAACATAGTATTTGCAGCTTTAAACTGAGAACGCCATCTCCATTGTACAAAGTCATGACAAAATAATTTGCCATTCTAAGGAGCATTCGGAATCTAGCTTTTGTATATAGGTCAATACATTGTTTGAAATGACAACCAGACTGGCATCTACCACAATATCCTGCTTAATAAAAACTGTAAATATAGTAAAGCTGGTGTGAGAAAGGTATTTTTCATTCCCAATGATGTCCTGTTTGCTTAATGCCCTTTGTGTTTGCCATTAAAAAATGCAGCAACAGGTATTCCAAAATTGTTATGTACTACAGGGAGGCCTAAAAATGAAGAGTTAATACAGGTAATATGGTAGGAAAACAAAATCCAACTGATGCTAAAACCATAGGGGACTTTCCAATCAGAATCCAGGGCATGCAAAAAAAACGCAAAAAAGACCAGAACACCTCCCAGAACACCTCATGGCACCAACAAAGAGAAAATTCCTAATAGACTTCAACACCAGTGAAACAAAAACCTCAATATTCACTAGCAAAAAAAAAAATCCTGACATTATCAAATTCAAAATAAAAATACTTGTTACATACATTTTCATAAAGATAGAGGTACTTACTATGTAGCTTTAGCACTGCCTTGTACTGTTACATTCAGGATGGGAATCCAAGTGCCTCTGTACTCAAAAGCAGGTAATACAGTAGCACCTCCACCCATTCCAAGCATTCCTGGGTTAGTTTGTGCTGAGCCAGTATTCCCTGATGCATTGCTTCCTGTTCACAAAAACAAAGTGATAAAATGAACCAATCTCATATTTGTGATCAACAAACGTCCTTTTACTTTTTCTGTATTTAATTTTTGCGACACCAGGATTAATCCGAAGACACCCAGTTTAATAACAAAAATCAACAATAACAATAAAAACTATTTCTGAGCTCCCTCTGCTGTCTAAAATAAAATCTTTTGTGCACTTCATTGATGCCAGCTGCCTAATGTCCAGTCAGAATGTAATGTTTCCATGAACGGTACAGCAACATTGATAACATTCAGTGAATGAATCAAACTTACACAGTCTTGATGAAACAATGTATGTTTTAGTGAAGAGTCAGACAGATACTTGAAAGTTAAGGATAATTTACATAGTTGTATTAAGAACTCAGTAGCTAGAAAGTTTAATTATTTCAATAACAAACTTCCAAGATTTCAGAAATGCAAAAACTACAGGAAGAAAATCAAAGAGAATGGCAAGATTTGAATCTGTTCTGTGCCATGGTAGAATAAAACAAACCCCATCAGGGAAGAGGTGACAATATGCCAACCAACAGCTAGGAAGGGACGAATTTTGGTTCCAACTGAGGAAGTCAAAAAAAGTAGCTAAAAGAACAAGAAAGTATGTATATATACACTTCCGTCATAGAGAAGGACATCTCTGCTTACTAAGAACAGGTCCCACAAGTTCAGATTCTTGCTGAAGAGACAATGGGGAGAGAGAGCAGAGTCCCCAGAATGGTGACTCACAGTGCAACTGCCATTTTGGTGTGCTTGCTTTTAATATGTGGGCAGTAAGCTACTAATTTAGGCAATAAACTCCTAACTTAGGCAATATGAATACACAAAAGCTTATGTATGCACTTTAACACAGTAACACTTAACAGACCTAAACAAAAAATATCATGCTGCTAAACACATGGTTAACCAAATACTGCCACTAACACAGTTACATTGGTGTAATTTTCTATGATCCCACTGTGCAGTCAGACATATGCAATTATTTTTGTATTAATCTAACTCATTAAAGTGAATGGTAAACATTGCCCAGTATAATAAAGGTGACACAGAACTTCAGTAGATGCAGCTTCCAACTTCTATGAAACAGGTAGCCTGTTGCAAGACAGAGGCTCAAAAATCAAGTCTATAAGGAGTGTAAATGTCCAAAGCCAGACTGGATAAGGCTTCGAGCATCCTAATCTGTTGGAAGGTGTCCCTGCCCATGGCCAGGGGGCTGGAACTAGATCACCTTGAAGGTCTCTTCTAACACAAACCATTTTATGATCGCAAAAGACAGCCTGCTATGAGAGGACTTTTATAATCAGAACACTCAGTTTGAGAATTACATTGCATTGATCTGCTCTTTGCATGTCAAATATAGCCATAGGAGGAAAAAGGTAGAAAAAGAAATGCATGAGAAAGTGACATGAGAAGCATTCAGACAGAAAGAAGAAAAAAGGAAAAGAGAAAACAAACTGAAATAATTATCCAGCGAAATAGGAACAGCACTAGAGGTATGACCCTACTGCAGCACTGTTTTACTCGAGGCAAAATTTAGGTTTTTAGAATTAATATTACAGAATGGCCTCTCATATGTGCATGTTACATGGTGAAAAGTGGTTTTCTGTTTTACTTTATGATAATTAAGCTAACCTAGAAATAATACTGATAGAAATGTTCTATCAGCAGCTGTATAGACAGCTACTGAACAACAGACACTGACACAAATTTCCTCATGCTATCACTGCTAACTCCAGCACGGGATTCCAATTTCATTCGTAAACAATGAAAGGTGTGAGTCTAAACCTAAACTTCTCAATGTTTCTTAAGAAATTTAATAATAGATATGATAGACAATAATTGCACTTATTATCTGGCTTTTATCTCTTTTAAGAAGACACCCTTACAAACTATTTTAATATTGTTTGTTGCTGAGGACTCTGCTTCCAGAACTACGGGAAGAAGCAGAGCGCCTTAACTTGGGATATAAACACCTGCAAAAGCATTAACGGGATTTATTCTTCTTAAAATACAAATATACCTAGTGAAATGACAAAACCCTGTCTGCAAGAAAAGAATCAATTCTTTTCAACATGTGTATGATTACAGCTTACAAAAAAGACAGAGATCATTTGTAAAATACACATCTTTCATTCTGCCTCTTGGCTCCCTCACTCCAGTTTTGGCCTTGAACATCCAGAAGAGTTAGTGATTGCCTCCCACAAACACACACTATCTTACTACTTAAATTGCACACTGTCATAAATTACATCCCCGCATAAGGAGACAGAAATCAGACACATTTTTTATAGTCAGAAATTAGAAAAAGGTCCTTCGGAATCTCCCTCTGAAAAGTTGTGAAACAGGGAACCTGGTCACTGCAGAAAACAAGAATCAAGGCAGGAGCACTGCTCTGCTGTCTGTCTATGCCTTCCCCATAATACAGGTAGATAAAATTCCCTGTTTTACCAGAGGTGAGAACACTAGATCATCTCAAGCTAGCTTTTCACCAAAATAAACACAGAAGTACCGAGCTGTACCAGAGCTGAATCAAAACAGAATTCATTATTACAAGAAAATGATGGGAAAATAAAATTATAATAAAGATTTACCAGTTTGGTTTGGAGTTGCTGATGTGTTTCCTGTGCTTGGTACAAGAAATAGAGACTGGATAAAGGACCCCAGTGCATTCACAATATCACGGAAAACTTTAGTGGAATGTTGCTTCATATCATACGACTGACAAAAAGACCTGGAAGGTATTTTATAAAACAGAAAGTATTTGACAAATTGGAGACTAAAATAATATTTTAACAAAAACTCACCCCCATACACATTCCAAACTGCAGACTAAAAGCACATTTTAACAGCAAATATTTAGGTAAACAATAACATTTAATTTTAGGTAAATGTTCCTTTGACACTGCTATGACACAGACATACTCAAATAACTATAATTCAGCCCTTCCTGGATAATAAGCATTGCCCTAATACATTACACAAAATTATCATGAAGAGCTTATTGCATTTAAGTTTCTATACATTTGCAATGTTTTAGGAAGCATTTTCCATTAAAGAAAAGTAGTAAAAATATATCTTAAACTTTATGTAAAAGCAAAAGCCAATATATTTAATACCTTAATAGCTGAGGCTGCACGCAAAGCCTGTGAATAGATTCTACTGCAACAGCTCGTAGCCACTGTGGTTTGTCTGCATCCAGAAACTTAACCAGTAATGACAGAAAGATTTCACATTCCGTTACCTAAAATATATAGTTTATAATAATTAATAAAAAGAAAAATCCTCCTACAAAATATTTTCTGAAAAAAACTTCCATCTCAGGAGTCTTATCACAGCAAAGATCTAAAAAATCCCTGGAATGACTATTTATTCAGAATTATATAAAAACATAACATTTTTGACAAGCTAAGATCATATATGCAATTGTACTGAAGGAGTTAAATTCCTCACAGACATTGCAATAAAGGTCATACATTTGCTACAGTAGACAAATGAAAAATATTTTTTTAAGCAAATACCCAAAACTCGGGACATAAGAACAGCTGAACATGTTTTTATCCACATTCTATCAAAAGCTTTAGCAACTCAAGTCAAAAGCCTCTTAGAAAGTATTAGCAAGGCACAGTAATCATCATTATCTAAAGTGAGGCAAACAACAGAAGATTAAAAGGTTCCCAGAGCCTGAAAGGAAGTTGAATAGAGAAAAGACAACAGCTAATCTACTATGAAATTCATACAAGTCCATGTTAAACAAAATCATACATTTAGAATACATGTAAACACAAACAAACTTAAGAGGAAAAGAGTATTTAGCCTTTTCTTCCCTCAGTAGACATCAACAGTTCCCAAGAATTAATCAATACTACTACTGATCACAGCACTGGCATATACATAGAAAAACAGAACTGCATGAAGAAAATTTGAGTGTATTCTTACCAGCAGACTGTAAAACTGTTTAATCAAAACAGAAACTACTCGCAGCAAACGCATACAGATGGGAAAGTATGGTTTTTCCACTGGTGCTGGGGAAGATGAGGTGGTGGAACCTTGCCTGAATTTGATATTTGGGGAGAAGAGCTTTATAACAAGAGGGCATACCCTTTCTTTAAGAAGAAAACTGAATTCCTGATGCTGAAAAAGAAAACAGGAAAAGTTATATGCAGATATTCCTTAATTGCTACCAGTAGCTCTGATTATGCATCTTATTTACATTTGTAGCTATGATCAAGCAGTCTGAAATCATGTAAAGCTTGGTATAAATTACAATCAGGCAAAGAGAAGGCAGAACTGCGGACACCATTGTAAAGCTACCAAAAATCATGAAATTACAATGGTCAGGTTCATGCCATGCACCCTTCTTGTATTTTGCAGGTTGAAACAGGCTGCTAATATATCACTTATAAATAGAAAAGTTTCTTTAATTTACCTATTGTCAGCTAGTAAAACACATTACTGCAGGATCATGGTGCATTTATATGCAGTAGATAGATGCAATTCACAGTCTCAATTCTTACTTTACAAGTGGGGTGAGGTTAATGTCTTTGTAGAAATAACAATTCCACAAATTTAGTTACAGAGCTGCCATAAATCAGGCATGATAAGAAAATGCATCTCCAGAGGATATATAAACAGCAAAACCAAAAGTGAAACAGAGTAAAACAAGCATCTCTACAAAATGTATGAACATAAATAAAGTGTTTGGGAACTGAAAAACATTCAAAAAGCACAGGGAAATTTTCCGTTAAAATCCCCCCCAATATGTAAAAGCTACAAGTCCTTCAGGAAAACAATATTATTCTTAAATTAAATAGGATTTAATGAAGTGTAGCTTTTACTACCTATATGAGTAAAAGTCTTCCTGTTTTCCGTCCAAGAACTACTTACTTGTAAAAACACTTGTGGAAAGTCATTGAGGACTGACTCAAGAAGTTCAAGTCCAAATGTCCGTGTCATTTCTGTCATACCCACAAGCCAGTAGGGAGCATCAGCATTAACTAATTGACAAAGATCCTTAGAAAGAAACACAGTAACATTGACATTCTCTGTACAGTCCCATACCAATAAAGTTTCCCGAGTTCATAATGAAATCTACACACTCTCCTCTTCTGTGAGTAATTTTCTGATTTCAATGTAATTTTTCTTTAGATACTTTAACATAAATTATAAAACATAGAAAAGACATTTCAAACTGTGCTGGTATCCTTGTTGCATGTGTGTCCATTCCTATCATCAAAAACATCCCAAGACCACTGACTTTGTTAAGTCAAGAACATTTTTACTGGTGTGATGAATGCAACTACTCCTTTTCATTACATACTTGCCTTTAATGTCCAATACCAACCACAAGAAATAGGACTGAACTACAGTAGCAGAATTTTGCTCTGTATTGGGTCTGGCTGAGATGGAGTTCATTTTCCCCACAGTAGTCCTTACAGTGCTGAGCTTCCCATTGGTAGCTAGAAAGGTGCTGATAACACACCACTGTTTTGGCTACATCTGAATAGCACTGGCACAGCCTCAGTGCTGTCTCTCAAGATTTTCCCCCACTGCCACCAAGGGGTTGAGCAAGATCCTGGGAGGGGACACAAAAAATGCCGTCCCGAATTAACTAGAGAGATATTCCATACCTCAGTTATAGAACCTAAGAAGTGGGACAGGAAGGGAGGCATTCCTTATTTTCAATATTTGCCTTTGGGAACAACTGCCATGCATTCTGAAGCTCTGCTTCCCAGGAAGTGGCTGAACATTGCTTGCTGATGCACTTTGCTCATACACATGCAAACTTTTGCTTTTGCTTTACTAAACTACCTTATCTCAACCTATGAGTTGTTTTCCACTTATTTTCTCTGCCTATCCAGCTGGGACAGGAAGTGGTAGAGCAGCTGGGTGGGCACTTGAGAGTCCAGCCAGGGTAAAACCACCAGAGGCTCAGGGGAATAAGAATCTTGAATTTAATGCAGACACGTATGCTTCGCTATTATTTAAGATTTATAGTAAAACATTTTCCAAGGTCACTTGGAATCATTTTCCCATCATTCCCCTCTGATACAGCATATCATCACCAATTAGAATAAACAGCATAAGAAAGCCCAAGGCTCTGGTTAAGGACATTGCCAATATGCCAACAGCAAATTATTGAAATTTCTTAAAGAGATGTAGAAGTACCCGATCTTAACTGCAAACACATAAATATATGCTCCCCAACTACCTGAAAAAGCATATATGCATCCTTAGCACATGGCTTCAGTGTACTGACAGATCTTCTATTACTATTCCCTTGAACTGCAGCTGGCTGGTCAACGACACCTGTGCAAAAAAACAAAACAAAGTTTTGTGAACAAAGGAGCTGTTAAAAATCAAGTACACATTAAGTGTTCATACAGGAATATTCTATGAGAATGGCCAGGCAATTATTCTCCAACTTATCATGTCTATAGAAACAAACATTAGATTGACTAGTAAAGATCATCAATACCAAGCACTGCTTTCCAATGTTCTCTTCAAAACTACTACTGCCTACTATATTTCCCACTCAGTAATCTATGGTACCTGCACCATAAATGACACTTTCATCTCAAATCCTTTTATAGTACTAACCTGAAGACCAGTTCTCACAGCTTGAAAAATAAATCTAGGTTTTATATATTGCTGCACTGAATTGGACTGACATAATGGTGAAGGATTTCATCTCCTTTAAATACAAATAAGTGTATAAAAGACAGTTAAAATTAATGATGTCTGTGGCTTTTTTACAACATCTATAGACATTTTACTACTTCATTATCTGAAAGAGAAACATCCATCAAAATATCTGAAACAGAAACATCTGATACATGTCAAAAAAGCAAGTAAATAAAAGCAAACTGAGTAAGCAGTATGCCCACCTTTGTATCGTTCATCTTCAGCAACCACTCTCTCAAACACGACAGTCACTACCTGCCGCACTGTAGCTGCCGCAGTGTTATTTGTGATATTATCTTTTGTGAAGTGCAATCGAAAGCAAAGTACAATTGCCTGAAAGGAAAAGATACCAGAAAAAACATCATGTTACAACAACACATTTCGTTTTTTAGCTAAGAGGCAAGAAGGTTGATGGATTGGGGAATGCTTTCTGCTACAGTTTGTCAAAAGGTTGTCCAAAAAAAAAATTAAATTTGAAGAACCAAGAATACGTGTTATGGATTTCCTAGCCAAAAAACTCTTCAGTAATCCTGCCCAAAGGCAATCAAAGAGAGGTATTAACTGAACACATTACAATGTGCCAATAAAATTGCAGTCATCATACAGATAATACACAGTAATCATCACACAGAACAACTTGTATGACAATTATGTCAAAAGAACATTAGGATTGTAAGGTTAATCACAGAAAGGTCAGTCAACTCCAAAGCTAAAATGTCATTCCCCTCCTACACTGAATCACAATTCTTTCACAAGCATGTTGTCTTGACTGCTATTATTCCTAAGACGTGCATTTCAAAGTGTCATTGCACTGGCAATGACCTGAATACTTTTTCCCACTGGGTTTTGTTATTACCTCTAACTCATAGTTTAATATTTACCTGTTTTATAATGGATTTTGAAAATTAATATCTGTATATGTAGTGAAACCTGTGTTTCTTGTTCTTCTGTCCATATACTCTGTTCTGGCACTTTCAAGAACCTCAACCACACCCCGCCATAGTGCTATATGCTGTGAGCCAAACAAGATTCAGAATTTTCTTTTGCTTCTTTTTCAGGTCTGTGATTTGTGGACTCTACTCAGATTACACGGCCACATTAGTTTAAAATCTTACAACAACTGAAACATGAACATAAAATAAATGTCTGGCTGAAACAAATTTTCTACAATGTAATCTAGAAGAGAAACTTACAATGCAGAGTTTCACAATTCACAGATGGTAAACAATGTTGCTTCTTCAAAGAGAAGAAGCTTACAATTTAAATTAAAATGACTGGGTCCTTATTTATTGTTTTAGTTGAAACGTAATATCCAAAATGTTTCATGTTTAAAACTACGATCCCAAGTTATTACTGAAAGAGCAATAACTGGACTGTTTTCAAAAGAGATTTAAGGCAGGGTGGAAAGCAACTTCTTTTAACATTTTCTCTGTTAGTGAGAATGTACACTGTGCCATGTGCTCTGATTCCAATTCAAAAACGCAACAAATTTAACAGATGAGAAGGATAGGCATTAGCTCAGTGTTTTTATTTCAAGCTCCTATTAAGTCAGAAATGCATTATTGTGGAAGAATTACAAAACATATTCAGAGTCTAGCCATAAAGACAATAGCAACACAACAGAATCAAGAAAGTCCCTTCCTCGTTCATTATTTTCACATGCTTCATATGTGAATTTTCCCCATCTTTCCTCTTGAGTATTACAAATTCTATAGCTAACACCAACGAATTCTTACCTTGGACAGTGCTTCATCATGCACAACTGTATTGGTTGTTAAAAGTACAAGAACTGTCTGGAGCAATTTAAGTTCTTCAAGACTGTTCTCCATCAATTGCCAAAGCATATTAATAATGTTTCCAGCTGCAGCCTACAAAGAAACACTTTTTTGTCACCTAATACAATATTTATATGCTGGTATGTTGTGTACATATATAAGAATATCACTGTCACAAAGGTATATCATAACTGAATGTGCCTTTTTGTCTATACTGTAAGACTAAATTGAGAATATAAAGCCAATTTCATTGTCATAAGCTTCCTGAAGTATTTTTAAAGAATTGACAACAGAAATGTCTTAATATGCAGTACAAATTAAAACATGTACTTAATTCTTTACTTGGAAATATGGAAGTCACAGTAAAAATATATTTTATCCTCAGAATTCACTCAGAGAGAAAACAGCGTAATTTTACATTATGCAAGCACAACTGAAGGTGTATTTTAACAGCATTATTTTCATCAGCTTCCTATCATGGCATTTACTGCTGAAGAAAATGTGCATCAATTTTAACTTATTTTAAAAATAAAATGTAACAAAAGCACAATAATGTTATTGCACAGAGTATACTTTGTGCATGCACAAGGTTCATTACATGTTCAGTTCCTGCAGTATGAACTAAGAAGGTGAACTAAATGAGATGCTTTCAATTTTCATTAATTTCCTTCTAGAGGTTGCTATATTTCTTCACCTTTTTTTTTAGTGGTGTAAAAGGTTTTTCTTTTAAATTATTGAAAAATAGATACGAGTAAAATATTTTGTGGACTATGTTCATTAAAATACAAAGAGCCTCCTAAAACAACTCATTCACCTTCCATTTGAGGTCTATATTTTTCACTCTGAAATATTTCTGGTTTAGCATAAAGATTGATCTTACCTCCGAAACAACTTCATGAGACATGAGCCTCTGTATGGCTGCTAGACACAGCTGAGTGATCTTTGGTTCTTTTGTTCCACAACCCATCAGAAAAGGCTGAACCACCTCTGAGCTGTTCTCTTTCAATGCTTTCAAAGAGAAATATGGAAGCAGTCAATGTTTAATACTTTGAAAAATACAATGCAAAAATTGTTAATCGCACCTATTAACAAAAAGCAATCTCTAGTCTTGTAAATTTGGGGTTTACATGTGGACCACATGGAAAAGCCAAGTGAAGACAGACACTAGGCTGACACAGCTCACAGCTCATTTACACAATTACCCTGGCCAAGGCTCAAATTCCAAGCACCTTCTCCCTTACACACTCAAGTGACTTTCCAAATCAAAAACATCCACTTAAGATTCCATGTGGTTAGCAAGAAGGTGTAAGGTTCTGTCAACCCCAGAGCTTTTCCTGGCGTTGCCACAGGAACCAGTCTCAGACTGGTAACACTGTCCTGCTCTGCTTCACCTCAGCACCTAATGCAGGAGCAACCCAGTCTGGCACAGAGAGACATTCCAAAGCACAGGGCAGCAAGGGGAAGAGCAAACTGCCACTGACAAAACAGGGAGAGACTAGACTGTTTGTATCCTAGGTACATTCAGCTGGCGGTGAATTTGTCAAATGCTGTTTTAGTGATAAAGGGTAGTTTCTTAAAATAGACTTTTGCCAGGAGAAAACAAGTTTCCATAAACCTTTCCCTTTCTCTCTCCCCCATTTTTTGTGGGATTTTTTTTTTTGGGGGGTTTTTTTTTGGGTTTTTTGGGTTTTTTTTTTTTTGTTTTTTGTTTTTTTTTTTTCTTGTTTGTTTTTGTGGGGTTTTTTTGGGGTTTTTTTTGTTGTTGTTTTTTTTGTTGTTGTTGTTTGTTTGGTTTTTTGTTTTTGTTAAGGAGAAAAAGCTTCATAATGAATACAACATTCTACACTGGCATTTAAAACAGGCTTTTTTTTTCCCATAAAAGTAATTCAAGAAATGTGATATAAGAAAATTTAAAAATATGAAAATACTAAAAATATGAAAGAAAGGCATGGCTCTGACTGATGAGTGGTTTTTCATTTGCAAGTATGTTTGCTGATTCATGCAAACTTCTAAGATTTTAGCCGCTCATCAGCATTTCAGATACTAAAAATTTCCTCACAGTTGAAAGTTCAATGTGTGTTCTTACACTGAATGTCATACACTGTGTTTTAGTCTATGTGTAGTAGAAGAAATGTATTCATGAAAAGTTTCACACTCTTTTCAGAGGACAGTAGTTACCACAAACAAAAAATACATTCTCACATAATAATGCAAACATGATCTATATGACTAAGCATCACTACAACTTATTTGGAAAAAAATTAAACAAGTTAAAACTACAAAAAAATACTTTAGTCATATTTTCCAACTGAAAAACTGACTCAGAAGTTTCTACAAAAAGGATAGGCTATTATAAATTATGGATGCCAACTTTCTATAAGATCATAGTTCTTACAGGGTGATATCAACACACAGTTTCATCAGCCTCTTCAGAGCCAGTACAGGCTCTATGTCCAGTTGACATTTTTGAACTGCCATTAAATTCTAACCATCAAGCATAAAAAAGCAAGCAAAAAGATACCACAAAACATTTATCTTTAACATGAGACTCAAGACACAGTTCTGAATGGCAAAAATGGCATGAGTTAATAAATAACAAGACAAAGAATAAGTTTAGCCTTTTACAATACTTTCTTCTATAAGCCATTAAAAGCAACAATCTCACAACAGAATCTATACAAGTATTTTTAATTAATGGAGCTCAAAAATTAATGTTTTGTAGATCTTCTTTGGTACCTATCTGGTTTTATAGCAACCAAGCACATAGGGTGATTCTTGGGGCTTTCCTGTTCAGAGGGTCTGGAGCTAAAATTTGATGACCCCTTCCAACTCAGAATATTCTGTGATCACATGATTCTGTGGCTGTATTAGCTTCAGTCTTAAAATGCACAATAAATTTATTATTGCCAGGTCTGCCTCCATTTTGCTACCAATTTATGGCGGAATATATTAAAAAAGAAGTCTACCTTATTGAACCATAACAAGTGAGAAGTTTTTGGAAAGTATAACTTAACTGTTCATTTCATCAGCAAGACAATAATTCTGATTTAGAAGAACTCCTAAAGCATAAATTTTTGCACATCTCAAAGCCACATGGAAATAATTTCTCAAATTTATCTCCTGTGATTTAACGCTTTCTCCTCCTCTGGAATTTCTCTAATTCTTATAAAAAAATAAAGCATGTACATACTGCCAAGAATGAAGACTTTGAAACAGCTCAACTTTATTTTTCAAAGAGAAAGAAAAAAATTAGATCAATGACCCCAAAGTTCTGGCAGGTAAAACATATCCCACTGAAAATAACAAAAATTTTAAGATTTTAATAAAGATTTTATGCCTGCATCTATTTTCCTAAAAATTATAATCCTACACAATTAAATGCTTCAAGAAAGTACCAGATCAGCTTATTCAAAACAATCTGATACTTTTGTTCTTATCTATGTTAGTGAAATGACAGTTTACATCAAAATATTTAAAAAATCATAACCTGATCAAAATATTTATTTGTATTACTAGAATGTCTTGTAGATGCTCCTAAATCTAGCAGTCAAAAAATATTCACTAGATTTCACAATTACATTGTAGCATTTTGCAGTTTTATTATTAAAAAGTGATATATATAATTTTTCTTCAGAAGATTTTAAATATTAGATAGACAATCTCTTGACACTACCTTATGTATAAGATTAGCTTATAATTGATACCTCAAAAAATACAAGAGTTCATAAAGAATTGAGTCTGTTTAATGACATCATGCTTTAACTGTGGAATGTTAGGATAATGTGCAGGCAAAGTACATTTTCCCACTACAAAACTGTGGAATAGAGGAAGAAAAAGTTATTATCCTATTAGCAAAGATTAACTAATCAAAATAACTTTTTGGACCTGCTCGTTTCCCAAACCTCTTAACAACAAATCTGTGCAGGTTTTTTGAATGAAATAATAAGTACATTCCAGTTCAAACTTTCCAAGAGAAAATTATTTTTAAAAATTTACCAACTAAGAGAAGGTGTTCCCTCAAAAAGATGAAAGCAGAGACTGCCCATCCATGACTAAATTTAATGATCTTTCCTATCTCTTCCCTTTGAAAATTGAAAGACAGACAAATTTGCAGGATTAGAAACTAGCTTTCTAAAACACAAACTTCATTATGCAGTAATATGTTGACAGCTTCCAAAATGGCTAACTACTGCTTTTTTTTCATTTGTGTATTTTGATATAGCTGACATTACCTGGCATATTTTCCCACTTATGTCAGCATTCATGACAGCAGTAAAAACAAAGAAAATGAACAAATAAAAAAGAGGCATTGAAGTGAAATACTGAGGAGTGGGTCTGTTAATTCAAATAATCCTAGAAAACGCCTCCTTAACACTATCTGATTTATATACCTCAAAACAAGATATGGTTTAGTAGCTATTTCACTGGACTTTCCAAACAATCCAGCATTTCAAGGATTTTGACTACATCTGGGGTAGACACTCAAGTATTGATGCAGGGCTGGCCAAGGGCTTTACCAGCAACTGGCAAGAAGCCAACTTTATAAAGCTGAAGACAATCAGGAAATATTGTTTTAAGCACTTACAAAGCTGCAGCTCACAAGATATGTCCCATCCCTCAAGGCATTGGAACATCTTAAATTGAATGACCTTGTCTCAGATAAAGATGGATTTTTGCCTGCCAGTTACAAGTCCCCAAAGGCTGGACTAATACATAGATGTGGATCTCCAGAACTTCACACAGAGCACTCAACCACAACAACTAAAACACTGAGAATGTAGGGCCTAAGTATTTCATGTTATTTTTCTAAGTGAATAATTACTTTTGTAGAGCATCAACTGAAAATGGAGCCCTTCCGCAACATCCTAATAGCATTAACAAGAAACAAGTAGTGTTAAAAAATTTCTATGCTACTGAATTTTTTGCTAGATGCCCAAAAGTAAAGCATCAATAATATAGCACACACTGAAAGACATGTAGTATTATTAGACATATCCAAGACATCTTTTTAACATTTTGATCTGTAACACAGATTATTTTTCCTATTGCTCAGCAAATAATTACCTGCCAAAATATCTGTGTTTCTTGCAGCTATTGTTTTCACTTTTATTATTCCTGATTCAGCAGCCTGGAAGAAAAGAAAACAAGTAGTTTAGATGCGATATCATACATCAATATCTGCAAAGAAATAACAAATTTTGTAAATAAATAAAAAGGTATAGTCTCAGATAAAGAAATGTGTTTGCAGTGGTTTCTACCAGCAGAGCTAATGCAGAAGTGAAATTTTTGTAGTTGCTAGAATTCCTTTCTAGAATTCCACAGGAAGGGGCATATTCAGAAATTTTAGAAATCATGATTCTCACTGTATTACTTTCCAGTCTTATGAATGCAAAAAAAAAAAAAAAAAAATCACTAGTAAGCATATACACTGTTACATAGTCTCTACACAGTTTCGAACTACAATTATAAAAATGAAACTCATCTTCCCCCTGGATTCTGGCTCCCAAGTGTCCTATACAAAAGACCCCAGGGCAATGCCGCAAAGGTGACTTTCTAACAATACTGTGTTCTTCCCAGCATGCCATACAGAGCACAGCACCAGTTCCTCCCCTTTCCCCACAAGTATGACTTGGCAGAGCAGCAGCATCATCCTCTCACTCACCCACTCCAGCAGGGCCAGGGCTGTGGGCTGGGCGACAACCAGGGCTGCCCAGCCCAGCCAGGGCATCACACACGGCCCCAAGGGAACAGCAAGTCCCTCTCCAGTGCCCACAAACACTTCCCTGCAGAAATCACTCAAGTCATGCTCTCTAATGGAAATCAAGCCAAACAAGAAATGTAACATCTAAGCTTTGCATTTCAAGACTATGACTTCTGAAAGCTTTGTGTACAAAACACAAAATATATATTATACATTGTGCCTTTCTCGGTTTTTTTGTGGGTTTTTTTTGTTGTTTTTTTTTTTTGTTTGTTTTTTTGTTTTTTTTCATTAATACACTATAAGCCTCTGGAAAGAATTAAATAAATCAAAAGAAATGCAACAGGTTTTCCCAAATGACTGGATGCTAATTTCTGGAAAATACTGTTCTGCAAATTTGAAAGCACACTTCCCCTTTTATTTCAGCTTTGTATTTCTGTGTGCTTTTCACACTAAACATTTCTATTTTTCCTCTGATATTACTATTTAAAGATGTGTGCTGTCACCACATAAAATAGATTAGCAAAGCAAAGAAACTGTGTCATCAGAAATATGAAAATGATAGTATGTGAAGTTTTACCAAGTGTTCATATTCACTCTCCATCAGAACATTATTCCAACAACGTTTCACAGAAAGTCATGTTAAGGTGACTGTACAAATTGACAAATATTTTAATTAAGAGCTGACATACATATTTCTCAAAATAGCTAAATGAGAAATGCAAAGCTGAAGTTTTTTTTGTTTGGCTGTTTTTTAAAAAGTTTTTATTTCCCAAAACAATATAGGAAGACTAAACACTCCCTTAAAATCCTGGAGATTTATTTAGATTTTTCTGAACACAGTTTTCTACTTCAAAAATAAAGTAAATAATATTCACAGTGCCTGATTAACCATACAACATGGTCAAACACAAAGCAACGTGAACATATATATTTTGCATACGTAAAATAAGGCGTGCCAAATGCAGCTCTTATTTATTTTAATTATATTAACTTAATGTGTTGAAGTTCTTGTCACAACACTTTGTTCCTATTAATTAATATGAAGGATTTGTCACAGTCCAACTTCAATTATCTTTCAACTAAAACTAATCACAATTACTAATGGCAATTGATTTCTGTCTTGCCAGGAGTGACAAACTCATTCTGATTCAAAGAAATATTAAGCCTGATCATATTAGTAGCATTCACAAACACCATGCACTTCGCACAAAAATTTTCCAACATAATGGCTCTCAGTTGTTTCCATGCTGGCTTTATATAAAATAGTATACATTTGGGAAAAAAAAGATAAAACAACACAACTGCTGAATATAAGCATTCTTCTCCATGAGATACAGAAATTTGTATGTTCATCTGCATTATGCTATGGTTTCTATTCAGAATCCCAGTTTAAAATGTTTACAGTTAAAAACTAATTACGCCACATACATCCTACAAAAGAAAAACAAAGTACTCTACTGTATATGCAAAAGAGACAACATATTAACATTATAAAAAATACCTCAGTTGATCACAAATAGCCAACAGAAAACATGAAAACTATAAACAGTTCTAATCTGTACACATGAATGTAAAAGTGTGCTGGGATTGCATCAGTTTAAGTGGCAAAATAAAAGATATATTCATAGCTTTTAAGTTTACAAATTTACATCAATTACTATAGCAGTTTACAGGACTGTCACATGAGAAAAGGATCTTATAAAGCACTAATCAAGGAGACAGCACTATAGTGTGTGTATTTATGGGTACAAATATGATAATTTACTTTCACATGAATATAAGACACAATGTTTAAATTTAAAGCAATCACTAATTTTAGACGTAATATTACCAGCTTCCCTTAGCACCACAAGTCATAGTAGTCTAACAAGCAAGTCAGTTCTCTCTTTATTTTGAAAAGAAGCAAATATATGTAATTCCTGAAACATAACAAAGCTTAAATGTACTTAAAATCTTCAGCCAATTAGATTTCCAATTCTGTTGCTTTAATAACTGTGAAATTAACTGATATAAAATGTCTCAAACACACACCTGTCATTATTGAGTTTTGGTTCTTGTTTCTCCTGAAGCAACTGCAGTATCCAGTCTGGAAAGGTGAAATATTGATGAAGAAGAGAAATTGACTCTCAGTGATAGCACATATTCAAGTCAATCTCTCCCAGTACTTAGATCTGGTTTTAATCAAGCAGTAGATAATCCCACAGCAAAATTAAACAGGACCCTCTAGGCTCAAACACTTGCCCCATCATCTTTCTGCATCCATGCAAATTACCAAGTATTTGCTGATTATATGGAAATCACTCTCCACAGGAATCAAAGTAAGGCAAATAGAGAATTTATGTACCAAAAAAAAAAAATTAAAAATCAGGACAGTGCAGTTTCAAGTAGACTGAAAAGATGTTTGTGCATAATATCTATCTCCTGGCCTCAAAGTTCCTCTCTGAATGTACAATCTGACAACAACATTCACAGCTGCCTTACAGATAGAGGTTCTCTGCATATGAGAGACCATGATGTGGAAATGCATAGAGACTTTCAAACACAGCCTCAGGAGATTCTTAGATCCAAAACTCTTCTCCTAACAGACTTCTCAGTCTTCAGTTGAAAGAGGGAAGAATTTCAGCCTTCCTGTCATTAGATATGCTGTGAGCATCTTCCTGTTTTTGGAAATTTTTACTTTGTTTAGGATCTAAAGCACTTATCAGGAAACAGAGGCAGGTAGTATCTGCTCAGGCAATCAGGAAGGAAAGATTCCACACATCCTCAAGCAGAACTAACATTTACCAACATCCAGGTAACATTCACGAGCTAATTTTTTCCACATTGTAGTCTGTGTACATATATTTAAAGATCTGTAACTCATAAATCACATATGAAGGTATTAGGATAACTGGGATATTCAATTCAACATGAATTCAACATAACGTAAAGGCAAGCCATCCACACCCTGAGTGGTAAGTGGATCTAGAGAGCACTAGTTCTTCAAATCTGTCTTCCGGGACACCGTGGAAGCTCTTAAATCCAGCTGCAGCAGGCAATCTACATTATCTAAAGATACCACTAGAGCTAACTCCATGACCATCATAGCATTATCCAATGGCAGCCCAAGAACAGGACTTGTCTTGGCAGTACAAAGAATAATGGCACGGCATATGCTTGAACATTTAACTCTCTTGGGCATCTTGGACCTCTGTTGCAATGTGTAGAGATAGGCAAGTAAGGGACCAGAGGTGTCAGCTGGGATGTGACCTGACAGTACATCAGGTGCTCTGCAGTAATCTCTATGGATTTGTAATTACTCTGGGGTAAACATGCAAGAGTTACCCTTCTTTTACTGAAAAATAGTAACATAGTTAACAACTTTTCCTAAGGGAAAGGTGACACAAAATTTGAATCTAAAGTGAGAAAAAGCAATTGTTGTCTCTGCCATAGAAATTGTTTCTTTAAAAGTTTCAAACCAGGATTAAAAAAAAAAAATTAAAAGGATAAATATGGTGCTCTTTAAAGGAAATTTGTATCTAACAATTAGGAACAGAAGTCAACACCTTTTTGACTTTATTAACCAAAAAAAAATATATTCATATAAGGATATTTAATGCAACAATCAAGCATGTGCTAATTTCTACTAAGGATTGATCTAACATTAAGAATATTTTTGTATTAATTTCTAAATGTGATAGCATTGTTACCAAAAGTTAATAAAACCAAGAATTTTCACTTCTAGTGCTTTTGAATGACCATTTGTGTTTTCATTGTACATTAGAGCAAACTTCTATCTCCAGAGACACTAAAATTGTTGTAACATTTGCAGTCCTTACCACACAAGTTATTGATTTCTCTATTCTCAAAAGAAAAACATTCAGGAATGATGATTTGTATTGGTATTTACATTATAATGTTTACCAACCTTTTATTAAGACTGGATAAGAGTAATAGGTTATCTGTAGTCACTTCCATATCTATTGCATGAAATAAAAAGAGCAATTTTTTTATATCCACGATTGTCTGCCTTTCCAACTGGAACACTAACCCTAAATCCAACAGTTTAGATAAGAGGTCCTTGTGTCTAAAGTAGAATTTCACTTCATCGTTATTCTGGCTTGCTGTGCAAAAGCACATTCTGGACCATTACTGTACTGCTACACTATTATTTGAAAAGAACACACAAAAAACTCCTCACTAAATCTGTCTCATGAAAGCACTCAAGTGTACCACATTTGTGTGTAAAAGCACTGTACTTGCCTCCTGTATTTTTATCTTCCTCCCCCTGAGTACAATCCCAACTCTGACCCTTCTCTTTTATATACACTCATTTTACATATAATTTAAAATGGCAAAATGCCAGTCTTGATCTGACATTGCTGTGCACTCACAGGGGTTTATTACACTGAACAAGTTATCATTTTGTTACAAAATTATCATGAATTAGAAAAAAAACATTAACAGATTTTATCATACACTTTCTTCTTCAGCTGAAGATTTAAGATATTGCAGTTTATGTTTTTTTGTTTTTCAAAAACACACAACCTTGTTCATTTCCAGCCTTAGTGCAACTATATTAGTTGCTCTCATATTCAGAGTGCTCTTTCACACTTGACAGGAATGACTACTCCTCTGGCCCATTAATCTGAAATTGTCAGTTTGCAGTACCAGTAGCCAACTCAGAATCCTGAAGGTTAACCATTACTAATGCCAGGAGAATTGCCAGAGTTATCTGAAGTGCTCCAGAGCTGCTGCCTCTGCAGCTGCCTCACATGACGTGAACATAAAGATATTCAAATACAAATACTTACTATCACAAGTTTTCATTTGACAGTCAAAATACTACACCTCAGCTGGAAAGAACAT